>NC_090401.1:48075913-48702342 GCF_036365525.1 Heterodontus francisci
TAGTAATGCCATTGAATGTCAAGGGGAGATGGTTCAATTCTCTCTTGTTGGAGATGGTCATTGCCTGGCACTTGTGTGGCGTAAACGTTACTTGCCACTTATCAGCCCAAGCCTGGATATTGTCCAGGTCTTGCTGCATTTCTACACGGACTGCTTCAGTATCTGAGGAGTCACGAATGGTGCTGAACAGCGAATATCCCCACTTCTGACCTTATGATTGAAGGAAGGTCATTGATGAAGCAGCTGAAGATGGTTGGGCCTAGGACGCTACCCTGAGGAATTCCTGCAGTGATGTCCTGGAGCTCAGATGACTGACCTCCAACAACCACAATCATCTTCCTTTGCGCTAGGTATGACTCCAACCAGCGGAGGGTTTTCCCCCTGATTCCCATTGACCTCAGTTTTGCTAGGGCTCCTTGATGCCATACTCGGTCAAATGCTGCCTTGATGTCAAGGGCAGTCACTCTCACCTCACCTCTTGAGTTCAGCTGTTTTGTCCATGTTTGAACCAAGGCTGTAATGAGGTCAGGAGCTGAGTGGCCCTGGCGGAACCCAAACTGAGCGTCACTGAGCAGGTTATTGCTAAGCAAGTGCCGCTTGATGGCATTGTTGATGACACCTTCCATCACTTTACTGATGATTGAGAGTAGACTGATGGGGCATTAATTGGCCAGCTTGGACTTGTCCTGCATTTTGTGTACAGGACATGCCTGGGCAATTTTCCACATTGCAGGGTAGATGCTAGTGTTGTAACTGTACTGAAACAGCTTGGCTAGGGGCGCGGCAAGTTCTGGAGCACAGGTCTTCAGTACTATTGCCGGAATATTGTCAGGGCCCATAGCTTTTGCAGTATCCAGTGCCTTCAGTCATTTCTTGATATCACACCGAGTGAATCGAATTGGCTGAAGTCTGACATCTGTGATGCTGGGGACTTCAGGGGGGTGCCGAGATGGATCATCAACTCGGCACATGGCTGAAGATTGTTGCAAATGCTTCAGCCTTAACTTTCGCACTAATGTGCTGGGCTCCCCCATCATTGAGGATGGGGATATTTGTGGAGCCACCTCCTCCAGCTCGTTGTTTAATTGTCCACCACTATTGATGGCTGGATGTGGCAGGACTGCAGAGCTTAGATCTGATCCGTTGGTTATGGGATTGCTTAGCTCTGTCTATCACATGCTGCGTACGCAGTTTGGCACGTAGATAGTCTTATGTTGTAGCTTCAGCATGTTGACACCTCATTTTGAGGTATGCCTGGTGCTGCTCCTGGCATGCCCTCTTGCACTCTTCATTGAACCAGGGTTGGTCTCCTGGCTTGATGGTAATGGTAGAGTGGGGGATATGCCGAGCCATGAGGTTACAGATTGTGGTTGAGTACAATTCTGCTGCTGCTGATGGCCCGCAGCATCTCGTGGATGCCCAGTTTTGCATTGCTAGATCTGTTCGAAATCTATCCCATTTAGCACAGTGGTAGTGCCACACTACACGATGGAGGGTATCCTCAATGTGAAGGCGGGACTTCATCTCCACAAGGACTGTGCAGTGGTCACTCCTACCAATACTATCATGGACAGATGCATCTGCGGCAGACAGATTGGTGAGAACGAGGTCAAGTATGCTTTCCCCTCTTATTGGTTCCCTCGCCAGCTGCCGCATACCCAGTCTAGCAAATATTTCCCTGAGGACTCGGCCAGCTCGGTCAGTAGTGGTTCTACCGAGCCACTCTTGGTGATGGACATTGAAGTCCCCCATCCAGAGTATATTTTGTGCCCTCGCCACTCTCAGTGCTTCATCCAAGTGCTATTCAACATGGAGGAGTACTGACTCATCAGCTGAGGGAGGGCGGTAGGTGGTAATCAGCAGGAGGTTTCCTTGTCCATGTTTGATCTGATGTCATGAGACTTCTTGGGGTGCAGAGCCGATGTTGAGGACTCCCAGGGCAACTCCCTCCCTACTGTATACCACTGTGCCACCACCTCTGGTGGGTCTGTCTTGCCGGCGGAACAGGACATACCCGGGGATGGTGATAGTGTCTGGGACATTGTCTGTAAGGTATGATTCCGTGAGTATGACTATGTCAGGCTGTTGCTTGACTAGTCTGTGGGATTGACAGACATAGTGAGCAGGTGCAGTTGGGAGATATGGTGAGAAGGTGGGACTGAGCGACAAGGTGAGAGGGTAAGATTGAGGGATATGGTGAGAGGATGGGTAGGTGGGGTTGAGGGACATCGTAAAAAGATGCGGTTAAGGATATGGTGAGACGATGAACAGTTGGGATTGAGCAATATGGTGAGAAGGTAGGATTGATGGATTTGATAAAAAGGTGGGATTGAGGGATATGGTGAGTAGGTGGGTAGTTGGGGTGAGGGATATGGATATGCATTGAACAGTGTGCTGTATTTGCATGGTAGATACGAACTGAACTCACCACAGAACGTTAAACCCAGTCATTTTGAGTCTAAATATCCATTTAATGACAGGATCAGTGTTAATTACTGCCAATCAACCTGTCTGGCACTGAAAATTGACTATTGCAAGTGCGGAGACTCATTCCTTCCGCTTTTAATTGCTGTTGGAGAAAAGTCAGTTTTTAAATTTTAGGATGTTATTTTCACTTTTCCTTTCTGTCTCTTTTTTCACTCTCTCTTAACCTAATCGTGCTTTCCCTCTCTTTATTTCTCTTTCTGTACCTGATTTGACATAGAATTCAGCCAGTCTAATTTACATTCTTTCTCAGTCCTTTCACTGCTTATTTCTCAATCCTTCAATCTGATTGGTTTAAGAGATACACAGTTGATTGCCTAGTTCATTCAGGTCCCAGATGCCCAGTTTCCCATGCTGTGCCATTATCAGCAACTTCCTATGCAAAGAATTGAAATCCTAAATTGCAAGGGCAAGTCGACTTAACAGCAGGCATCATTCGGTACTGTGTTCTAGCAAATTATGGCCTGTTGTTTTCAGAAGTAAGACATATTCAAATTACATCATTTTTAAGATTTAATTCTACAGAATGAAGGACGTCTGAGATGATTGATGGTTTTGGAAAACCAAAGCAACTGTCAGGATTGATCATGTCAAGTGAATAAAAGTGTTTTGTTTAGACACTTAAGTGAAATACTTTCTATTGTGGGTCAGGCCACAGGAACAATCAAACAGTCTTCATAAACATAAGCCTGAGCCAGGAGAAGAAATTAGCTTAGGACTTTATGGAGATGGAGGGCCAAAATGAAACCTTTTCAACTTTTGGTTCCCTGCTGAAAACCCGTCAGTGCTTTGCCGATGACTAGATCTGGAACACAACAAAAGATTTGATCCACCTATGCAGTTCAAAGACCAACAGGCAGGATTAGGGCTTCGTTGCAGCCATTTAAAGGGCATAGAACAGGTGCAACAAGGCCCAATTTTGAGAACCGATATCCAGTGTCCCAAGGGTGTCTGAAAAACCTGTTTTAGGCTCCGTTGCAAAAATTCGCTATCACAGGGGCTGGGCCTGTTCCGCTCCAGAATTCTCAGTGGTCACTAACTAAAGAGTAGGGTGGCAACATTTGGGCCCCATAGCACCAAAAGTGGTGGGGGGGTCCACTCCCGACAACATCCCACGCGGCCTGCGCCTATTTCCATGTCTTGAAGGGCAACAGTGCGGGTGCCGTGTGCCTGCACCAGAAGCATATAGAGTGGACAGCCAGTCACACTGACTTAGTGCCTGACCTGCCAGTTTGGATCTCGCAGCTCCTCCCTTAAACGCGCTCAGCTGAACATGTATTGAGTTGCCAGAGGAAACCCCCACCGGCACTATATAAAGGCATCACCATCACCATTCAACCATTGAAATTGAGGGCCATGGTCATCTTGATGGCCACTGGTAATGCTGTCCTTGCCCTGCTCAGCAGCGTCATACGTTTTAAAAATAGTTAAAACATTGCTTTGGAGCCAGTAGGTGCAGGAGTGCTCCCCCCATTCCACCCCACCTCAACTCCACAGTATCCCGATAGGCTCTCCTCCCCACTGTTGCTCCTCCATTGACCAGACTTCATAACTGCTGGAATAGAAAGGCAAAAACGTCACACCGCAAGTCGGTCAGTCATCTAAAAGTCAAAGTAAACACCACAAAAAACAAAAAATGGAACAAGTTTCTTGCAGGCTGAAACAAGGAAGTATATTTATTTGCAAATCTGGAGCATGAAAGCATTTTACAAATGATCAAATGAAGATATCCAATCATGAAAGTTTAAAATGGGTTAATTACCTTTTTAAATAAGTTCTTTGGAGCCACCGTAAATCTATTTTTTCCATTTTGGATCAAAGTCCTTAATAATACATTGCGGCAGCAATCTACTTCCTCTTTCCTCAGCATCCACTGTCATTGAGAACCTGGCACAAATCAATATCCAACTTTAGAAGGCCTCCAGGACCAGCTTGGACTACTTGGTTTCTTTAAACCTGAGTGATCAGATCAGACCTGATGATATCACATTCAGAAATCCAATGATGTGCAGACAAACATGATCCAGATACATACTGTAGCTCAACAAAATCCATAACATGTAGTCAGCATATAATTGCATTTTCAAAGAGTCAAAGACCTTAAATTATTTTGCATCAATTATTCAATCATTCACAGCAATAAAGCCACTTTGAATTTTCGATCAAAACATCCTTGTTCACTTGATTGGGCTTTGCAATGGGCTTGTGTTTGACAGAGTAAGAGGCCAGTGTAGACCTGTGGCAAAGGTGTCTCTCTCGCCAATTTGAGTGCAGCCTCACAGCTTATTTACTGGGCCATCTGGCTTGGAATCTGTTTTCTGGTGAGGTCTGTTAATGCTATGATTCGATAGACATAATTGTGCTTAAGCAAGAAAGGGTATGGAACCAAGAAGTTAAGATGGATTTAAGGTACAGATTGGTGATGATCTAATTGAATGGTGGAATGGGCTTGAGGGTCTGAATAGCCTCCTCCTCCTTCTATGCTCCTAATTCAATTAGTGGTTCTGACAGAAGCCTGTCATCCGAAGAACATCTGGACCTTTGGACAATTGCATCCAGTTTCATCCAATTATGTCTTTACCCACCATCCCTACCAACACAATGACCAAGGTACAGTACCTCAACTATATCACCATTTTCAGTACTTGACTGTCACTTAGGTTCCTCAATAGAAAAACTAATTAACCATATCGCTCTCATGGTAAAGTTATTTTCTCACCCTTTCTAAGTTCTTTATGCACTATTCGCTATTCATCAGCAAGAGAGGAAAGAGACAAGGTACCTCTGAGTTAAACCTTTTCCTTTGCTTGATGACTGAAGTGAATCCCTCCGCCCTCTCAAGTGAACATAAAAGATCCCATGGCACTATTACAAAGAAGAGTAGGGGAATCTTGGCCATCATTGACCCAAAACCAACACCACTAAAACAGATTATCTTGGTCATGATCTCATTTCTGTTTGTGGGAACTTCTTGTGTGTAAATTGGCTGTCATGTTTCCTACATTGCAACAATGACTACACTTCAAAAAGTCTTTCAACTGGATGTAAAGTGCTTTGAGACGTTCTGATATTATGAAAAGCATTATATAAATGCATGTCCTTTTTTTCTTCTGTGGAACATCTCAAATCCATTAATTTCAGTCTGAATGTAATTTTGTGACAGTGCAGTATGTGGTTTACAGAGTATGTGAATTGGCCTCTTATGTGCTCTCCATTGTGATATACAATAGCTAAAGAGTACTTGCTGATCCCATGGCATAACATCCTATTAGTAGTGCATTTAAAGATTGCAAGTTTCATTGCATAGGAGACTCAACGAGCTTCCAGCTGCCTTTTTGCTGTGAAAGATTAAGTGACATGAGAGGGCAAACTGCAATGTAAGATCATGTATAACTGAGTAATGATGGGCTTCAATGTGATTGGCATCATCTTATTATATCACAATGTTCTGAGGAGAGCTCTCTAGTTAAAATGTGGACATAACTTTCTCTTCCAGAAGCTGTGCATTTTCCAGCATTTTCTCTTCTTTCAGGTTTCTAGCAGTTTTCCTTTTTAATCTCAGCAAATTGTGAGTAAGAAGGAAAGTCATATAAACAGGATTGTACATGGTTGATGGAAGGTATAGGAACATAGGACCAGGATTAAGCCATTGAGCCCCACGAGCCTGCACTACCATTCAATTAGATCTTGGCTGATCTGTCCCTCAACTCCATTGACCTGCCTTTGTTCTATATCTCTTGATACCATTACTGAACAAAAATCTATCAGTCTCAGTCTTAAAAGCTCCAATTGACCCCAGCATCCAAACCCTTTTGGGGGATAGAGTTCCAGATTTCTACTACCCTTTGTGTGAAAAAGTGCTGCCTGATTTGTTCCTGTGCACCCTGGCTATCACTTGAAGATCCTTATTCTTGATTCTCCTACCAGAAGAGAGAGTATATTGAAGGGTCAAATTTCCCATTCTTAGTCCATTCTTTTCTCTGTTGTTACTAACTACCGTAAATATAGATTGGACCAGTGTCCTCCTGTTGTCATACAGGTTGCTTGATGCTCACCATCTAGACTTCCATCTGAGGAATGGTTTCGAGAGGTAGGGGTGCTGGTGGCACTATACGCCAGAATCAGTCAATGCCTTCAGAAGAGGTGGGAACACCTTTGCCATAAGGAAGAAGTATTTGAGTATTTAGAGGTTGCCTAAAAGGTCTATGTTAATGTGTTGACATGAGGGCAATAACACACATCCTTATTCTTAAACTTAATTCAGAAAGAATTATATTATGATAATGTAATCAACCATGTCAGCTTGGTGCAGCAGGTAGCAATCTCACCTCTGAAGGTTGAGGGTTTAAGACCTACTCCAGAGACTTGAGCATATAATCCAGGCTAACACTCCAGTGTAGTACTGAAGGAGTGCTATACTGTCAGAAGTGCCAGAGGATGTTTCCCCTGGGACATCTCCCTTAGGGGAGACAGTTTAAAAATAAGAGGTCTCCCATTTAAGACGAAGATGAGGAGAAAATTTTTCTCTCAGAAGGTTGTTAGTCTGTGGAATTCTGTTCCCCATAGAGCAGTGGAGGCTAGATCTTTGAATATATTCAAGGCTGAGTTAGATTTTTGATCAACAATTGAGTCAAGGGTAATAGGGAGCAGACAGGAAAGTGGCGTTGAGGTCACAATCAGATCAGCCATTATCTTATCGAATGGCACAGCAGGCTCGAGGGGCAAAATGGCCTAATCCTGCTCCTATTTCTTGTGTTCTTTTGGATGTAAAAGAACCCACAGCACTATTTCGAAGAAGAGCAAGGGAACTCTGCCTGACCAATAGTTAAACCTCAACTATCATCCCTAAAGTAGATTATCTGGTCATTATCACTTTGCTTTTTGTGGGAGCTTGCTGTGCGCCAATTGGCTGCCACATTTCCTACATTACAACAGTAACTACACTTTAAAAGTACTTCATTGGCTGTAATGTACTTTGAGACGTCTTGAGGTAGAAATGGCCATTTTTTTTAAACAATGGCCAATGTTGATATCTATATCTATGGATGAGATGAGTTGGCAGTTTATATTAAACTAAATTAATATAAGCAGATAAGCTTTAACAGCAAATGATGATATTTTGATTAAAAGAGGATTAGTTACATAGAAAGGAGTTGGAAAGTGTTCATTATTTTATAATTATTAGGAATGATAATAAGCTGAATCTGTTATATAACTCACCTTCTCTGCAGTGACAAGTAGTCTATGGTATTGTTCTTTCAGCAAACATGTTTAAGCAGCCCACACTCCTAATGACCCTAAAAGCAGAAAAGAACGTCATACCTCAAAATCTTTAATAAAAAAGTACATAGAACATAATGACATGAAGCTGATATGAATGGGACATATGTGCTACTTTTACAAGTATTTGAAGTACGTCTAATTATAGTGATAGGAACACCCCTTCCCTTTTCCCTTTATTATTCATTCCTAGCTGATCTACCCACAGATGATAATAACACAATATCGAGGTGATTCTCTGTGTATCTAAAAAATTACATCTGCGGTTAAAAAGGACAAAATAATGATGACTAACACTGTTCATTTTGTGAGGCGCATGTGGGTGTCTGCAGTAATATGTTGCTGTGTGTTACAGAAGTGATATTCACAGAGGCTGTTGCAGGGGAAAGGTCTTTGTTAAAAAGCCATTAGGGGATCCACTTTTTAAGGAGGGGAATTGTTAATTACGCGCGGTTACCTTAAAGGAACAAATTTGGTTACATGCTAAACTGAGATCCTGTCTACCCTCTTGGTAAAAGATCCCATGGCACTATTTTGAAGAAGAGTAGGGGAGTTCATCCTTGTGCCCTGGTCAATATTTATCCTTCAACCAACACCTAAAAACAGATTATCTGGTTGTTTATCTCATTGCTTTGTGGAACCTTGCTGTTCACAAATTGGCTGCCACATTTCCTACATTACAGTGACTACTCTTCAAAAGTATTTCATTGGCTGTACAGCATTTTGGGATGGCCTGAGGTTGTGAAATGTACAATATAAATGCCAGTTTGTTTTTTTCCCCTTTTACAATAGTGGTCTGAAATACAAAAGTATCTGGAATGAAGAAGTATACACAAAATGCAAAATCAACTTCAATAGTCTTCACTTCCCCTTACTATCCATAGGCTTTTATAACCCAAATTTTGCATTATCAAACATGAGTGGTTCCTGATTTACATCTTCTCTCCTAGACCTCCAAGTCTTGGTGGTGTCTAACACTGTAGGCCTCAACCCTTCACCAAACATTTTCAGTGGAAAAAGAATTATTTTTTTCATGGTCTGCCTATAAATTTCTAGCTTATCCAGATACCAAAGGTTAACCAAGTTTTCCAGACGCAATGGAACTTACTCACTAGTGGCATACAGCAGGAAGTTGTGGGGAACTTACCTATAATTTCCCAATATGTGCTTGTTGTGCAAAGGCTCTAAGCTGGAAGCACACATTCAGAAAATCAAAGCTCCCCTTATTTCTGTATCTTAGGGCGTGAAGTAGTTAGTTACTAAGGTTATTAATGTTTTCAATGAACGCCAAAACAAATAGAAGTTAATCCTTAACCCAATCTACTATCTTATCCTCATCCTACCTCTCGTTTGATTGGTTGGCACTGTCACAATGGTGATGGTACTAGTGCACTGCATGGAATGGTGTGCAGGTAATTTTTTTTAATTCATTTGTGGGATGTGGACATCACTGGCTAGGCCAGCATTTATTGCCCATCCTTAATAGCTCCATGCAGAGTTCCCCTCATTTGCACACAAGTTCCTTGCAGAGATCCCCCCCTTCACACACAAGCCCTTTGGACACTCAGCATAGTGGAATGACCGCTGTAAACCTCACTTCCCCAGTACTACTCTGGTTAGGTTATCTTATCTTTCGTGGCACCGTGGACTCTGCCTCGTTGGCGCCAGCTTTTCAAAGTCACGAAACGGAAGGCACGTGAGTGCGGCACGTCAACCAGAAAATTGGGAAACCTTCGTTGGATCGCAGTGAATTAGATTCAAATTTATTTAAAGCAGCATTTACAACATTTAAATGACGAAGCTGCCACATCAGGGTGTCAGTACCGTCACAGTACTTCCCACCTCCGACAATAACTGCACACTGTGTTATGGTGCCGGGTTCGTGGTGGATGTCTCCCCTATGCCACCAAACCCACCTCCAATAAGAGAATAAAATTCCACCCAGATGGTTTTAGTTTCAAGCCTCCTTCCAGGGACTTGAGCACAAATTCCGGGTAGAAGTTTTGTGCAGTACTGAGGGAGTATTACGTTGTCAGAGGTGCCACCTTTCAGATGAGCGGTTAAACCCCATCTGTCCTCTGAGCTGGAAGTAAAATATCCCATGGCACTGTTTGAAGAAGGTCAGAGGATTTCCCCTTGGTGTTCTTGGCCATATTTATCCCTCAAACAACATCACTAAAACATATTGGGGCGATTTTCAGTAACAAGTTCAGGTGCGAATGCTTCTCCGGGCTGGCCAAGATGGAGGTCTTGAACTGAAATGATGCTTGAGCACAAGACATCATCTTAGTAAAGGAGTTGAAGCCTGCACCAGGAATGCCACCCAGAAGCTCATTAAACAGCTGATTACCACTTAAAATGCCTGCTAGCGCACATTAAAGAGGCTGTGTGGCATTTTGATGGCTAGCGCTTGTCGTAGCACCCTCTCCTAACAGTGACCAGCTGTTAACTGGAGTAAATATGGTGCTGATGTTGATTTCAAGTGCAACTTAAAGGGATACTCACCATTTTATGTTCACTTGCTGCTGAAACTGTGAAGAGGACCTCTGAAACACATCAAGATACTTTCTGGGATGCTTTGTCAAGACTTCACTAAAACTGGAGCAACATTTATTCTACAAATTTTCTGAGGACTTCACCTAAAAAGAGTAATTGCTGTGCTACCCCACCTTATTGGACACCTTATAGGAGTCACCAGGAGAAGGGGGGGTTCTTGATCAAGGCCATCTTGCTAGGGGTTCCTCTTGGTCTGGATAAGGAATGGAAGGAGGACATGAGGCCAGGCAGAATACCAGCTGCTGCAGGAGAGAGGAACAGGAGAGCAAGGAAGATGAAGTGGAGGCCTTGCCCACTGCGGGTGCAGGACATCTCTCCTCCTCTGGACCTCCTCCACCAAGACCTTGAGCACCATGTCCAAGAACTTGTGAGCTCTCTCTCTTCATCCCTGAGCCATCCTGAAACAAGCCACTGTGTGTCAACCAGAGCACTCCACACCTTCAGCAAAAGTGGGTGTGAGGAGCCAACATGTACTGCTTTATGAAAATTGTGTCTAATCAGCAGTTGAGTGCTAAATCTTCAGGGTTCTGGTTTAACACCTCCAGGCAAGTTCATTAATGGAAATCAGCAATTAGGACCAAAATTGTATGCTAAATCCAGGCGTTCAAACAGATGAGTTTTAATAGCACCTGTGTTCACCCTTTGGCCAAATTAAACCCCTTATCTGGTTATTATCACTTTGCTGTTTGTGGCAGCTTGCTGTGCACAAAATGGCTGCCACATTTCCTACATTACTACAGTGGCTATGCTTCAACACTGTACTTGATTATTGGCTGTAAAGCGCTTTGGGACATCCTGGGGTCATGAAAGGCACTACATAAATGCAAGTCCTTTCTTTGTTTTACAATAGGTGGGATGAGAGGTAACGTCTCATAAAATTGAGTCAGATAAGGCACACTGGCCTGCAGTCTTGCAAAAGACTGAGGAAAAGGAACCTCACAGCACTGGGAATCACATTCACTGACTCCGTTCCCACTGACAGAGATTCTGCCGCTTTCAAGAGCAAGTGGGAAATCCCAAAGACAATCTGAACGCTCCCCAGTGGCAGTAGAGAGAGGCAGAAAGACCAGGGAAACACAAGTGAATTTTTTTTGGACAAAAATGACCACCACCCACCTCACCACCACCCCCCCCCCCACCCCCCAACCCACCACCCTTTTCCATCGATAGCTGGCAGTCGCAGGACTTTCCAACAGCATGGGGCAGGTAGGTGCTCGGGCTGTGCCCAAAGTGCTCTGCCTGCCCCATGATAACTTTGTGCCTTCCCATTGACCCCACATACACTGATGTACTGCAACACACCTGCGAGTGCAATCCCAGAAAAAACTGCCAGAATTGATTTCCAGTTCTGTTAGGCATTGCGTTTCACTGGCATACGTTTTCAGGCTAATTGCTAATTGGTATCTGGGTGGATAGAGAAAAACTATTACCTTTGGTGCAGAGGTGGGCAGTTGGTGGTGGGGGTGGGGGGGAGCTAGACCATTCAGAGGTGATTTCAGAAAACGAAGTTCTTCGCACATAGAGTAGTGCAAATCTGGAACTCTCTCCCCCAAAAGCTGTTGAGACCGGGGGGTCATTGAAAATTCCAAAACTGAGATTTATAGATTTTTGTTAGGCTAGGGTATCAAGGTTATGGAACCAAGACAGGTAGGTGTAGTTTCGATACAGATCAGCCATGATCTATTTAAACTACAGAACAATCTCGAGAGGCTGAATGGTCCGCTCCTGTTCCCATGTTCCTACATTACCGCAGACATCATGATAGAAAGACAGTCAAAATGGGGTAGCTGACTCTTCTGACGCCCTACGTCATTTTGACAATTTCCAGTTTCCTGGTCCCAACCGCCTCCTCTTCACTATGGACGTCCAATCGCTCTACACCTCCATCCCCCACCAGGATGGTTTGAGGGCTCTCCGCTTCTTCCTGGAACAGAGGCCCAACCAGTCCCCATCCACCAACACCCTCCTCCGCCTGGCTGAACTTGTTCTCACATTGAACAACTTCTCCTTCAACTCCATGCATTTCCTTCAAGTAAAAGGTGTCGCTATGGGTACCCGCATGGGTCCTAGTTATGCCTGTCTTTTTGTGGGATATGTCGAGCATTCTTTGTTCCAGTCCTACTCAGGCCCCCTCCCCCAACTCTTTTTCCGGTACATTGATGACTGTATCGGTGCCGTTTCCTGCTCCCGCCCCGAACTAGAAAACTTTATCAACTTTGCTTCCAATTTCCACCCTTCTCTCACCTTTACATGGTCCATCTCTGACACTTCCCTTCCCTTCCTCGACTTCTCTGTCTCCATCTCTGGGGATAGGTTGTCTACCAATATCCATTATAAGCCCACTGACTCCCACAGCTACCTCGACTACACTTCTTCACACCCTACCTCCTGTAAGGACTCCATTCCATTCTCCCAGTTTCTCCGTCTCCGACGCATCTGCTCTGATGATGCTACCTTCCATGACGGTGCTTCTGATATGACCTCCTTTTTCCTCAACCGAGGATTTCCCCCCACTGTGGTTGACAGGGCCCTCAACCGTGTCCGACCCATTCCCCGCACCTCTACCCTCACCCCTTCCCCTCCCTCCCAGAACCGTGACAGGGTTCCCCTTGTCCTCACTTTTCATCCCACCAGCCTCCATATCCAAAGGATCATCCTCCGCCATTTTCGCCACCTCCAGCGTGATGCCACTACCAGTCGCATCTTCCCCTCCCTTCCCCTGTCAGCATTCCGAAGGGATCGTTCCCTCCGCGACACCCTGGTCCACTCCTCCATTACCTCCACCACCTCGTCCCCGTCCCAGGGCACCTTCCCTTGCAATCGCAGGAGGTGTAATACCTGTCCCTTTACCTCCTCTCTCCTCACTATCCCAGGCCCCAAACACTCCTTTCAGGTGAAGCAGCGATTTACCTGTACTTCTTTCAATGTAGTATACTGTATTCGCTGCTCACAGTGTGGTCTCCTCTACATTGGGGAGACCAAGCGCAGACTGGGTGACCGCTTTGCGGAACATCTCCGCTCAGTCCGCAAGCAGGACCCTGAGCTTCCGGTTGCTTGCCATTTCAACACTCCCCCCTGCTCTCATGCTCACATCTCTGTCCTGGGATTGCTGCAGTGTTCCAGTGAACATCAACGCAAGCTCGAGGAACAGCATCTCATCTACCGATTAGGCACACTACAGCCTGCCGGTCTGAACATTGAGTTCAATAATTTCAGAGCATGACAGCCCCCCACTTTACTTTAATTTTTAGTCATTTTTAGTTATTTTTTCTTCCTTTTTTTTTTTGGCATTCCTTTTTACATTTTTTACAATCTTTTTTTGTATTTATTTCAGTTCATCTTAGTTTGTTCAGTTTGCTCACCCACTGTTTTTTTCAGGTTGTTTTTCTTCAGGTTTGCACTTGCTGATGTTCAATATTCAGTATATTCACACCTAATCTGTACTAATGCTTTGTCTTTCAACACACCATTAACACATTGTTTGCCTTTGCTCCGTGACCTTTTGGTCAGCTATGTGGCCTGGTCCAATCTGCACCTTCTCCTTTGTTATCTCTTGCCCAACCCCCACCTCACTTGTTTATAATCTGTGACTTTTCTAATATTTGTCAGTTCCGAAGAAGGGTCACTGACCCGAAACGTTAACTCTGCTTCTCTTTCCACAGATGCTGCCAGACCTGCTGAGTGAATCCAGCATTTCTTGTTTTTGTTGTAGCTGAATGGTACCTTGTTTCTGGTATCACAAAGAAGTTCTAGAAGCTGAACGTGAGAACCCTCAAATGAATGGAAGAACCAAAGATAGATGGTGAATCAATCAAGCTGCTGGTTTGTACTTAATATCATCTGGTTACCCAACAGAGTGAGGATTAGCTTGACACCCTAACATGGAGGAGCATTATCGGTTCCTGATAGGATGGTGTGTCTGTTTTCCCTGAAAGTCTAGCAGACAACGTGTCACCTGGTCCTGTGAGATTGAGAGGAGTATGCGTGTCCATTACTTGTGTTCATGTTGGCAGTGAGGTAAATTGGGGGCAGGAATGGGGAGTAGTGTGCATAGCATTCAGTCCATGGTCCTGTTGACGTGAGTATCCATTAACTACCTGAGTGGCAGCTTATAGGGATATGTAAGATGAAAGCTCAGATGGCAACTGGTGGATTTGCTTTCAGAGATTCAGACTCAGCTTCATAAATATTCAAAGCTGAAGCTCCCAAACCAAATGCAAAACAAATTCCTGAAACAAACCAGATTTCTGCAAATGCTTCAAAATATTTACTCTAAATATCACAGGAGTGGTTAGACACCTGGGGTCGATTTTGACTCTCTTTGCCTGGTGTTAACGGGACATTAATGGCCTCAAAATGGGGTAGGTCACCTTACCCACCATACCATCCACTATTTCAGGTGATAGGCTCCCCACTCCCCCCACCCTCCTGCACCTTTTAATATGTAAATCGGGGTCCTTAAAAAAATAGGATCTGTGATCACCATTTTAAGTCAGAGCATATGCAATGCAGTGACACTTATTCAAATTAGTACCACTGCCCCGTTCTTTCCCCAAACCCCTGTAATTTGTTCCCCTTCGAGTATTTATCGAATTCCATTAATAACTATGCCCAATTGTTTGACAAACAACCAGAAAAGATCTGCCGAACAAAACCCATGGCCCCTTTAAGATGCTTTCCTAAAGTCCTATGGTCAGGCACAGACATTAAAATCTGATAAATCATCAGGTGTGACAATAAGAAAAACATTCATTTCACTCTCGCAAACTTGCAAGGATAAATGCAAATACAACTGATATGAAGCTAATTAGCATTTATTATAATCCAAGCACTAATTAGCTTCATTGAAGCATGAACATGAAGCCCTATTCCTGTTAATGTGCAGTTTGAAGAAATTATTAGATGAAAGTCCATCTTTTGATATGCAACACAATGCCCTTCTCTTGTTTTCTTGTCTATTGTTCCTTTAAAACATTACAAAAATGATATAGAGGCACAGAAGAAGGTGCAAAAATATTTACCAGGATGATACCAGACCACAGAGGTTATATCTTTCAGGAGAAATTGTATAGGCTGGGGCTCTTTTCTCCAGTAAAGAGACGATTGAGTAAAATAATAAAAGGATTGTATAGGATAGATGGATAGAAGATATTTCCACTTGTGGGGTTGACTAAAACTAGGGGTCATGAATATAACATAGTCACCAATAAATCCAGTAGAGAATTCAGAAGAATCTTCTTTACCCAAAAACAATGGTGAGGATGTGGAACTCACTACCACAAGGAATGGTTGACGCAAATAGCATGGATACAGTTAAGGGGAAGCAAGTTAAGTACATGAGGGAGAAAGGAATAGAAGGTTACGCGGACAAGGTGAGATGAAGTAAGATGGGAGAAGACTTGTGTGGAGCATAAACGCTTGCATACACCTGTTGAGCTAAATGGCCTGCTTTTCTGCTGTATAAGATCCTTACACTTGTGCTCAAACCCCTATATGGTCTTCTTCCATTTTACATCCACAATCACAATTTATAATCCACAAGTCACCATACAAATCCTCTATTCATCTAACACCAACTTATTTCTTGTTTTCTTCCTCCCCATTCCACTCTCCACTGCTGGTGGCCATTCTTTGCTACTGGCCTCTGAAATGTTATGCTCTTTTTTTTAAATTACCCAATTTTTTTCTGACCATCACTCCCACCACCATGCAGCTGAGCTTTCTAACACTTGCAGAGCCTTTCTAGTAAATCAACTTTTCCTATCATTATTGAGTTATTTTCCACCAAAGGTTGCTCATTGATTGCTGGATTAACAAACATTCTACAATTGCTACTGGTTAAATGTCTCATTAGCTGCCGAGAACATGAAAAGTGTCCTTATTAGCAGAGCACCATGCTTCATTGCTGCTCACCTAATTGTGTTCTCAGAAATCGCATGGCTTGAAAACTTTCCAAATTCACTATTTCATTAAAGATTCATTGAAGTAGAAATTGGTCAAACCCTGAAACCAGTCAGTTTTCTGCTGCAAAATGGAGAGGCCCAAGGACTGTCCTCAGTCTGTCTGAGGACCCTCAATATTATAATTCTGCCGAACATCTGTCTCCCTTTCTCTGTTTGACAATAAGTTTGTGGAGCATGAAAGATGATTAGGTGGGGAAGGGCTGTGAACATGGGTCGACAGCGGTGTACAGTTGTTGCTGCTGCTCCTTTCTCGTCCATTGAAAATGTAATTTCTCAAAGCTTTGGGGCCTATTTTTGACCAGAATCCAATGCTCCCTTTAAGGATCACTGGTTAGGCTGTATAAGACTCGGAACCACTAGTGGGATGGTTGTGCAACGCAAACTCCAACTACCATCGGTGCAATGGGCCACTCAACTCCAGACCTCCAGCCTTGGTTCAAACATGGACAAAAGAGCTGAATTCCAGAGGTGAAGTGAGAGTGACTGCACTTGACATCAAAGCAGCATTTGACCAAATGTGGCATCAAGGAGCCCTAACAAAATTGGAGTCAATGGGAATCAGGGGGAAAACTCTCCATTGGTTGGAGTCATCCGAGCACAAAGGAAGATGGTTCTGGTTGTTGGAGGCCAATTATCTCAGCCCCAGAACATCACTACAGGAGTTCCTCAGGGTAGTGCCCTAGATCCAAACATCTTCAGCTGCTTCATAAATGGCCTTTCCTCCATCATTAGGTCAGAAGTGGGGATGTTCGCTGATGTTTGCACAATGTTCAGCACTATTTACAATGCCTCAGACACTGAAGAAGACCATGCCTGCCTGCAGCAAGACCTGGACAACGTTCAAGTTTGGGCAGATAAATGGCAAGTAACATTCGTGCTACACAAGTGCCAGGCAATGACCATCTCCAACAAGAGAAAATCTAACCATCTCCCCTTGACATTCAACAGCGTGACCATCACTGAATACCCCACCATCAACATCCTGGGGGGGGTTACCGTTGACCAGAAAGTTAACTGAACCAGCCCTATAAATACTGTAGTTACAAAAGCAGGTCAGAGGCTGGGAATTCTGCAGCAAGTAGCTCACCTCTTGACTCCTCAAAAGCCTGTCCATCTATTTGGCACAAGTCAGGAGTGCGATGGAACATTCTCCACTTGCCTGGACAAGTGCGACTCCAACAACACTCAAGAAGCTCATCACCATCTAAGACAAAACAGCCTGCTTGTTTGGCACCCCATCCACTACCTTCAACATTCACTCCCTCCACCACCGGTGCACAGTGGCAGCAGTGTGTACCATCTAAAAGATGTACTGCAGCAACTTAGCAAGGCTCCTTTGACGGCAACTTCCAAACCCGTGACCTCTACCACCTAGAAGAACAAGGGCAGCAGATGCATGGGAACACCACCACCTGCAAGTTCCCCTCCAAGCCACACACCATCCTGACTTGGAACTATATCGCCATTCCTTCACTGTCGCTGGGTCAAAATCCTGGAACTCCCTTCCTAACCGCACTGTGGGTGTACCTACACCACATGAATTGCAGTGGTTCAAGAAGGCAGTTCACCAACACCTTCTCAAGGGCAATTTGGAATGGGCAATAAATGCTGGCCTTGTCAGCAACACCCGCATCGCAAGAAAGAATTAAAAAAAGCTCCGGCATTGCTGGTAGTGCCTGCAGCTGCTTTGCCCTAGGCTCTGGAATTCCCTCCCTAATCCTCTCTGACTCTCTCTCCTCCTTTTAAGATGCTGCTTAAAACCCACTTGTGTGACTAAGTTTTAGGTCACCTGTCCTAATCTCTTATGTGACTCAGTTTCAAATTTTGCTTGAGAATGCTCCTGTGAAGTGCCTTGGTACGTTTTACTATGTTAAAGGAGCTATATAAATGTACTTTGTTGTTTAGTTGTACTCTAACTGAGTTTTTAGGAATCTGGTTTGGAAATGGATGCAGGAGCCTCCTTTCAATGAAGGAGCCCCCTTGATAAAAAAGATCCCAACTGATTTAGTAGTCCCTGCACATAGAATTGGTTATCATTGTGCCCATTTTACACCTGCATGAATGGACGCAACAATGTTGAATTTACACCCCTTTGACTTGTGAAAAAATTTGCATTTCTCCCCTTTTCTCCTGACGAGAGCACTGTCAGGCCCAAAGTGTTTGTAGCTCCAGACAAATCAGTTGCTGCTTCAGCATTAAGTATTTGCCCTCCCCCTCCCCCAAATCACTTACATTTTAAATGTGGCCATCGTCCCCACAGACTGCACAAAGTTTAGAATTCACCCCTTCCCACCATCCCCTACACACATTATGTTTATTTGACCCCATCTCCCCCTAGCAACAGAAAATATTAACTCCTCCCTCCTCCCCACCAGTGGCATGCCGCCTTTCCCCGGATGAGGAATTGAAGGCACAGGAGTGCCGGCTGCGGTGCCAAAGATCGCGGTGGGCCCAGAAGATTGCAGATAAGTCCATTTAAATGTATTAATTTAAATATTTGAATTCAGGTCCCGTCACCCAGCTTTGGGGGGGCCACCATGGAGTCTCGCCTCCGCCGGGAGGACCTCCCAGCGTCAAAGTCCATGGCAGGCTTCTTCCGGACCTATCTTCAGGCCCCCCTCACACCGCCCCTCATGGATCACAACGCCAAGGGGACAACAATATCCAGTCCAAAGTTCCTATGGAGTCACAGTTGCCAACCCTCAAGAATTATCCTAGAATCTCCAGGAATTAGATATTAATCTCCAGGACACAGTGAGCAAACTCAGCGAGTAAAATCATAGGGTCATTCAAAAATATTGTGTGTATTATTTTATTCATTCACAGGATGTGGCCCCGACTGGTAAGGCCAGCATTTATTGTGCAACCCTAATTTCTCTTGAGAAGGCAGTGGTGATCCTTCTCCTTGAATACAACTGAATGGCTTGCTAAATCATTTCAGAGGACCGTTAAGAGTCAAGCACACTGCTGTGGATCTAGAATCACATATAGGCCAGACTGGGTAAGGGTGGCAGTTTTCCTTCCCTAGTGAACCAATTAGGTTTTTATGGCAATCCAGTAGTTTTACGATCACCATTACTGATAATAGCTTTTTATTCCAGATTTTATTTAATTAATTGAATTGAAATGCCCCAGCTGCTGTGATGGGATTTGAACTCACAGCTCCAGATCATTAGTCCAGGTTTCTTTTACATTTGCTTTGAACACTTTAATTTATTAAATTATAAAAATATTGGAGATGGGATTAAAAGGATACTTGATTGACAGTCAAGTGTTACAGACAGAATTGAGATAGAGAACTGAAACCCCAGTTCCCTTCCGTTTACTGTCCGTAATCAATGTTTGTTGTTGAAAATGAAGATGGGTGTGTTTCTTAACCCCTGAATTTGAATAACCAGCAGCAAGTTTTTCATGGGTTGAAATAAAGAGGATTATTTTTATTCACACGTTCATCCCAAAAGTCTAACGCTACGTCACTCACTCACTCACTCACAGACACACTCGAGAAAGAAAGCTGTTAAAGATGATAGTGCATTTCTACCAATTACAGACAAAGGACTAGTTCGTAAGTCGCATAATTTGTGGTTTGTCTTGAGGAAAAGGCATGCATTGCGGGCCTGGTGAAGAAAGCGTTTTCACTCCTGAAGTGTAGTTGGATGGAGTCGATAGCCGGAGTCGTATATCAAAATCGTTGTAGGATTCTCTCGAAGAAGTGGCTTTTTAGCAGATCATTAAGATAGTTGCTTGTAGACTTATTAATAGGATGTCAGTGTTCTATATTGGTGGACTTGAAAAGGAACAGGCTTGGAGACCTTAGGATATTGTAGTCTCCAGTTTTAAGGCACAGGCGTTATGCCTTTGTTGCTCTCTCTCCAGCTGTAGTTTGCAGACTCCCTCGTTTCTCCCTGGTGCTTGGAGTAATAAGATTCATTGTTTGTGATTGGTTTTGGCCAGGTGGTTACCTGATCGATACTTCTATTGTTCACCGAGAATGATTTGAAGGTCGAACCCATTGCTGCACAATTGGATGGATGGTGGGCATTTGCACCTACTTATGATTTAACTGTTTTCTTACTGCTCTCTTTGTTAAGTTTCGAGCTCAGAGACAGTGCCCTGAATTTTAGAAGCCCGGTGCCAAAATTGGCGGCGAGCAAAAACAATGGCAGCCCGCATCCCAGAGCTGTTGCGATCCTAAGTGAGGCAGCTCATTTAAATAACCGGGGCGGCCGCTCCCCCCCCCACCCCCCGCACTCCCCCGATCATGTGGAAGGGGCGGGCTGTCCGTTCCCGGCAGTGGCGTCAGCTGCCTGTGTGTAAGCGTGGCGGCATTTTTAAAGGGCTTTGAGCCCTACCATTCAATTTAAATATTTAAAGCTAAAGTGAATGAAAAAAAAATTAAATACATTTATTTAATAACAATTAAATTAATCACTTGCCCTCTCCCCCCAAAACACTTACCTTGTGCACTTGACCATACCTCCCCCCAGGAAGTATATAAACTTTAACCTAAAACCCGTCCCACCATCCCCTACACCAATGATATACTTTGACCCCAACCCCCCTCCCCACCAGTGTTCCGCCTCGTTTCCTTGGATGGGGATCCGGAGGCGCGGGAGTTCACAGCGGGACGGTAGGCGGTGGCATAAGTATAATTAATACATTCCTTTTAATTTATTTGAATATGTAAATGGGGGTCCCGTCGCTGAACAATATTGGGCCAGGCCCTCCCGGGGGGCCTGTAAAACCCAGCCCAGTGAGTCTAGGAGTCCATCGATATTGAGTTTTGGGTCAGACCACAAACAATAGGAGGTGTGAATTCCACAAATGGTTTCGTCTTGGTATGTCCATCCAAGGGAGGTACTCCATGGTCATTCAATTAGGAACTTTCCAGATTCTTGAGATACTTTTGAGTCTGGGCCAAAATTGCAAAAGTCATCTGACCCTCGGCAGTCATCTTATGCAGCATTTTAATGTCCATTGAGGTTCATATAAAAAGAAAATTCAGTTCCAGAAGATTTTATGCTGAATACAGCCCATGTTTAAAGTTAAGAATAAGGACATGACATGCCTTTACTGGGCATTACAGAAGAATCATCCAATTAAGTAATGAAGAGTCTTTTCTCTTTCTGATTGGCCATGGGAAGGCGGGCCGCTGCAAGATTAAACATGTTGGGTGACCAATGGCAGGGGCGTGGGGGTGGGACAGTTGGAGGTCGTGGGTTGTGAAACCTCTAGGAATACATCCAACCAGAGTTGGCAAACTCAGTTGAAGTTCTAAATCGTAATGTTTATCCCATGGTTTTTGTGTATGGATGTTTTGATGGGGGACAGATTTGTCCAAACACTTGTACCAATAATCTCTGTGTGTTATTTAAACACAGACTTTATCCCATCTCCAAAATAACAATTATAATTGAATAAATGAAAGCGTTCAAAGCAATCTGGAAGGCAAATGGTACGTTAGCCTTTATTACCAGAGGTTTGAAGTATAAAAGATAAGGAAGTTTTGGTGCAATTATATAAGGCTTTGGTGACGCCACATCTGGGGTTGAATTTAGTGAGCCCGTTGCGGGTTCCGGCAGCTGGCAGCGGACCCAGAGTTGGCACCGTCTCCACTCGACACGTGTGCAGCCAGTCCACCGCGATTACAATAATGGAGGCACGGAGCCCATACAATTACATGGCAGGGGCGGGCTCCAAAGTACGAGTTACAACATCAGCTGACTCCTGAGCAATAGCTGGCGCCATGTTTAAAGCGCTGCCTGCTCTGCTTGTATTGCTGCCTTTCAGTGAGGCAGTGAACTTGGAGTGCTGCTGAAGGCTTTTGATGGTGCTTTGAACTGCAGAACCTCCACAACCACACCCCCCGCCCCCCCCTACTGTAGCTGCTGCTTCCTGTGACTGCAAGTCCTGGACCCCAAGGACTTCAGAACATCAGAACAGAGAACTGGGACAAAGTCCGAGGCAAAACACTGAGTGGCCCCATGATTTAGCGATGCCTCGCTGCAGATTCTCCTTCAGGCTGCAAGGGAAAGGTGGGAGGACCTCTTCTGCAGGCACGGCAAGAAGAGACCCTCCTGCCTGACCAAGTAAACCTGATGGAGATTGCAGAAGAGGTAAGCAGCCGGGTGGTCACCCCCCAGACATGGGTCCTGTGCAGTAAGAGAGTCAATGATTCAGTTTGCCAAGGTGAGTGTTCTGCACCTCGCTCCTCGTGGGGTTTGCATGTGGGTACGCGGCTGGCAGCCCTCTTCCTACAAAGTCTTACTATCTCTCTCTATCCACTTGCAGGACAAGTGGGCCCTTAACAGGAGGGAAACCTACTGGACTGGTGGAGAAATTGCAGACATATGGCCTCTCTCGATGGCTGCAGAGGAGGCATTCGATTTAACGGGCACCAAGGGCGGCTGCTCAATTGCGAATGGCAAGACTGGAGTCTCGGCGCAAGAGAGTAAGGATTGTGTTCAGTCGACATCCAACACACTTCTGCAAATGCACAGCACGCATGGCTGGCATAGCGAGATTTGCTTATCCTAACTCACAAGCATTTGTGTTCTCTCATGTTGGTCAGTGACCGCAGGAGACTCCAGTAGAAGGGGGACATAATTGTACCTCTGAGGAGGACCAGAGTCAGAGAATGCACTGTCGCATGACTCCCCTGCACCTTCCACCAGTGCAGACACTTTCACCTTGGTGGGTTTCCGCTCGGCTGTAGAATCAGGGGCACAAGCTGGTGAGAGCCCTGCACACACGCCCAAGCAGCTGACTGAGGCTAAGACAGCCGAGGCCACTGACAGTTGGAGAACTGTGGCTTGGCTGGTGACCCTCATGGAGAGCCAGATCCCACAGATGCACACAGACCTGCACACCATCGACTTGGCCATGAGCTTGACGCAGCGGTGGCAAGGTGAGAGAAGGACGAAGCCCCTGGAGTCTTCTCCAGCTCCTCGCCCTCCTCTGGTTAGCAAGGCGGTTCAAGTGAGCTTTGAAAGGAAGGAAGAGAGGCTGAGCTCCACAGCTGGGGGCTTGCCTCAGGGTGCTCCAAGTGTGGACAAAGGCTCCTCAGCCCTTTTGCCAATAAGCCCAACTCCAGTAGCTGCGATGCCTGAGGAGAGTCCTGCACCTGTGCCGGAAACTCTCAGGCAGCTGGGACCTTACAGGCTGCAGGCATCCAGAGGACAGCCATCAAAGTAATCACAGGCCAAGGGGCAGCGTGATCAGCAGCCTGCCTCCAGCCCAGCTGCTAGTGCAGGGTTTGCAGCTCATAGAAGCACTCATAAACATATAAAGAAAACCACCTAGATACACTTGGGGTTTCACGGGTGTTTGACATTTGACATTTCTTTTCTCATATAAAGTTCTTTTGTGTTTGAAATTAACTTTCATTATGGAAATTGATTATTCTGTCATGCCTTAATTGTGAGCTGCTGACTTCACCTTTCCCCTAGTGGATGCCAATGTAGGCACAGCCCTCATTTGATTAGCATCTCCCATGGGCCTTAGAGCGTGGTTCAGCTGGGCACTAGGCACATAGATAAATAGAAAGGAGGTGACAGACCACATGCATTGAGGTGAGCCTTTATTGTTTTTACTCTGAGAGGCTATCATGGTGGCTGGAAGTGGGTAAGTATGAGATTCTCTCTTGCCTTCTTGGCCCGTCGTTTAATCTGCCTGGCCTCCGGTGCAAGGGGTTCACCATCCAGTGCTGCCAGCTTATCACCCTCCTCCACATCCTACTTGTTGGTTGAGGAGTGGTGATCAATCATGTCATCATCGTGCAAGACCTCCCCCCTCTGCAGTGCTAGATTGTGTGGAGCACAGCAGACCAGCGCGATCCGCGAGATCCGCATTGGGGCATGCTGCAGGGCTCCACAAAATTGATCCGGGCAATGGAATCTCATCTTCAGCAGCTTAATGGCCTGCTCGATGGTCGCTCGGGTGGAGCTGTGGCAAGTGTTGTACATCTCTTCCACTGCATTGTGAGGGTTCTTCACAGGCATGAATAGCCAAGTCTTCAAGGGGTAGCCCTTGTCCATGAGCATCCATCCCTGAAGGCGAGCAGGGTGCCTGAAAAGCTGTGGCACCTGGGACTGTCGAAGTATGTAGGCGTTATGGCTGCTTCCTGGGAAGTGGGCACACACCTGCAGGAAACGCTTTCAGTGGTCGCAGACCAGTTGAACATTGATAGAATGAAAGCTCGGATGTTGATGAAGGCGGCTGGCTGGTCTGTTGGTGCCTTGATGGCCACATGCATGTGGTCTATTATACCTTGCACCTGGGGAAATCCAGCGATGGCCCCAAATCCGATGGCCCTCTCAGCCTGGCTGTCGGGGTCGGTCCAGTAGCGCACATAGTCGCCAGCCCTCTTGAACAGGGCATTGGTCACCTCCCTGATGCAGCGATGCTGCCTGGGAGACCCCACACATGTCCCCAGTGGATCCCTGGAATGATCCGGAAGCATAAAGGCTAAGTGCCATGGTGCTTTTCAACGCCACAGACATACGGTGCCCACCAAATCCCATAGGTCGTAAATCGTCCTGCAGCATGTCGCATAAGTCGGTGACAGCCTCCCTGGAGAACTGTCGTCTTCGCTGACAATGCTGCCCAGACATTTGGAGGTAGCTGATTCGAGTACAGTAAACTCTCTGGTGCAGGTGGGCCCTTCTTGCCATGGTCGGCTGCTGTTGCTCTCATCTTGGAGCTTCAAGGGCAGGCGCAGCTACTTCCTGGCCCTCCCTCCGTTAGAGGCACTGCATCACACCACAGGGGTCCAAAGACCAGGTGATCAGTGGGCCTCCAGAGCGCTGTTCTTGTAGATACGAACCTGTCTCGGCAGCTTTCCCTTTGGTACGTCTCCCGGCAGTTTCCCTAATGCACCTCAGTGCCCATATTTGCTGATAGCTGACCTTCTCACCCAGCAGTACAGGCGTCCGAGCATCTCACCTAACAGTTTGGTCACCCGATACTGCCATCCAACGGTATGGGCACCTGGTCCTGTCATCCAAATCCAAGAGCCACCACCCCCCCCCACCCCACCCTTACCAACCACCTGAGACCAAGCCTCCCATGCAGACCACCCAAGACCTAGCACCAGGCTTTGGTTTCCAGGATGTTGCCTGGTCTGGAGGGCATTAGCTATGAGGAGAGGTTGGATAAACTCGGATTGTTTTCACTGGAACGACGGAGGTGGAGGGGCGACATGATAGAGGTTTACAAAGTTATAAGCGGCATGGACAGAGTGGATAGTCAGAAGCTTTTTCCCAGGGTGGAAGAGTCAGTTACTAGGGGACATAGGTTTAAGGTGAGAGGGGCAAAGTTTAGAGGGGATGTGCGAGGCAAGTTCTTTACACAGAGGGTGGTGAGTGCCTGGAACTTGTTGCCGGGGGAGGTAGTGGAAGCAGATACCATAGAGACGTTTAAGAGGCATCTTGACAAATACGTGAATAGGATGGGAATAGAGGGATATGGACCCCGGAAGTGCAGATGGTTTTAGTTTAGGCAGGCATCAAGATCAGCGCAGGCTTGGAGGGCCAAATGGCCTGTTCCTGTGCTGTACTGTTCTTTGTTCTTTGTTCACCCCGGTACTGCCACCTGAGACCTTGCTCACCCAATACTGCCACCCGTGACCAAGCCCACCCATTCGCAGCACACAGCACTGCAGATCGACAATGGCCTCCGCTCCCCCCTCTTCCCCTATCCAGTGCTGGACATGGCTGTCTACCCTTCACAGCACTGAGCTCTTACCTTGGTGCCACCAGCTTTCAACGGCTGGTGTTCCGAAGGCACGTGAGGGTCGCCTGTCGTCCACTTAATTCCAAACTCCCCATTGAATCGCTTACAATTACATGCAAATACATTAAAACTAACTATCCTATAATTTAAATTGCTCTCCCATCACAGTGGGGCAGCGAGGTTGCCTTGGTGCTTTCCGGCTGCTGACTAAGTCTAGAACTGATGTCATGATGTCAAATTTCCGGGTGGACGCAATCGACACTATTCTCCGGCCCCCCACACCTCCATTCCCGCTCCAAACAGCTACACTAAATTCAGTCCCACTGTGTACAGTTTTGGTCTCCTTACCAAAGGAAGGATATACTTGCCTTAGAGGAATTGCAATAATGCTTCACTAGGTTGACTCCTGGGATGAGAAGGTTGCCCTAAGAGGAGAGATTGAGTAGAATGAGCCTATCTTCTCTGGAGTTTAGCAAAATGAGGTAATCTCATTGAAATGTATAAAATTTTTAGAGAGCTTGATAGGGTAGATGCTGATAAGCTGCTTCCTCTTGCTGGAGAGTCTAGAACTAGGGACCATTGTCTCAGGATAAGAAGTCAGCCATTTAGGACTGAGATAAGGAGGAATTCATTCACTCAGAGGGTTGTGAATCTTTCGAATGCTCTACCCCAGAGGGCTGTGGATGCTCAGTCGTTGAATATATTCATGACTGAGACCACTAGATTTTTGGACACTAAGTGAATCAAGGAATGTGGGGTAAGGGTGGGAAAGTGGAGTTGAGGCAGAAGATCAGCCATGATCTTATTCAACAGTGGGCTGAATTTTACAGACCCTCCAACATCGAAGGTCACGGGAGTGGGCTGGGGGGGTGGGGTGGGGGTGGAAAGTGCCTCTGGGAGACGGCAGCCATGCACACCCAATGCCAGGAAGGCACAGCCCAATATTGCCACTTGGCGACGGGGGCCCCATTGAAATATTTTCATTAATTAAAATCAATGAATTAATTACCCATCTGCTCCGGCCATCTGTCCTGGTGCGATCTTTGTGTCGCTGGCCAGCACTCCTGAGCCTTCAGGCCCCTGTCCGGGGAACCGAGGTGGAACACTGATGGGGACGGGGGGTGGGAGGTAAGTTTCTCAGTGCGGGAGAGGGGGAGTGGAGTCAAAGTAATATCATCGGTGTCGGGGATGGTGGGAAGGGTTATAGTTTAAAGTTCATATACTTTGTGAGGGGGGGGGGAAGGTCAGGTGGACAAGGTAAGTGTTTTGGGCGGGAGAGGGCAAGTAATTAATTTAATTGTTATGGGGAGGTGGGAGAGGGGCAGAATAAACGTATTGATCTTTTTTATTAAGTGTTTCTTTAAATATTTAAATTGAACGGTAGGGCTCAAAGCCCTTTAAAAATGGCGTCATGCCTACGCACAGGCAGCTGACGCCATTGACAGGGATGGATAGCCCACCCCCTCCATGTCACCTGGCTACTTAAATGAGCCGTGGCGCTTAATATCGCGGCTAATCGCGACGTGCCATTGTTTTCGCCCGCTGCCGATTTCAGCAGCGGAGTATAAATTT
The DNA here is from genome assembly GCF_036365525.1 of Heterodontus francisci. Taxonomy (NCBI): domain Eukaryota; kingdom Metazoa; phylum Chordata; class Chondrichthyes; order Heterodontiformes; family Heterodontidae; genus Heterodontus; species Heterodontus francisci. The sequence continues at coordinate 48,103,501 of NC_090401.1, forward strand.
CAGTCCAGTGAAGCAGGCTCAAGGGGTTCTACTGTTTACTCCTACTCCTATTTCTCCTGTTCTTAAGACAGATGCAGGTTTATCTAGATTCCTGCTGGCAGTGCTATTGTCATCCCAGGCATGATTGGGTAGCCCACATTTATTCACAAGGGATACCACTTTAAATGGCTACATTGTTGGTGTTAGATGAAGTAAGGTAGGAGAAGGCTCGTGTGAAGCATGGACTAGAGGGGCCGAATGACATGTTCCTGTGCTGTACATTCTATGTAAGTAGGCTGAAGAGCCACCAACATACAAATTGCAACTTCTGGCTGGCATAAATGGATTTAAAAATGTAGAACTATTGATCAGAAGATGACCAGGTAAAAAAATCTGCTATCATAAACACTAAAATTCTAAGTCCTTTCAGTTCTTTCTGGGGGCTTGCATTGTACTTGCCCCTTTAAGATTGCCTGGCCTTTCACCTCTTTGCTTTCTTGCAGCCAATAGCACGCCTTCCGGTATGGTCAGTGTGAACCTGTGCTACGCAGATTGGACGCTGAGGTCATCAGCCTGGAGTGCATCTCCATGCACCTGACCGGGAAATTCCACCCTCTGCATTCCTTCAGCGTGTTGAAAGAAAACTAGGTCACACTCTAACCTTGTACAGCCAGTCATACTTGTTGAAACAGACACAAACAAGGTACCACAGTGTTAGGAATTATCAAACCAAGTGTCCCATGAACATTAGATGCTTAACAATAAAACCTTGGAGGTGTTACTTACAATAAATCAAATAATTTGTAAAGCTCAGAGATTTTTCTGGATGGTACACTTTCTGTTTCAACAAAAAAATGGTTCTCAAAAATTCTACTGAAACATCGCAGGCATTTTTAAAAATTGTTGCAGTAAGAATGGTTGTGTTCCTTGCAAATCTTAACCATGATATGGCATTTTCTTCTATTAGTCTGGATTATACAACCACATGTTTGGGAAAGATTTGCTCTTCAGAACTTTCCAGTTTAATTAAATAAGCATATTCTTCCAGATCACGGAGACACCTGCCAACACCAAATGTCAAAGTTCACTGGAAAGGAATGGCCACTTGGGAGAAGAACCAGTGGTCCATTGGTACCCATGGAAACAGGTTACATCTCAAAGAATCAGCATCTCGACAGGCCACACTGAGGGAGCTGGAAAGCAAATTGGTGGACAGAAGAAAAAAGAATTAAATTATTGAATACGTTGCAAATGTCTGGTATGAATTTACTTCTAAGTGCATAGCAAATGTAGATTCATTTATACATGAAGAAATTTGCTGAAATCACAGAAATTCATAAATGTTCTACCTCAATACAATTCTACTTACTCTATTCTCTCTGGAGATGGATAAATTAAAACCTGGCTTCCAGTGGCATTACAGTAAGTGAAAATTTGATTAAATTGTTTTGCCTTCTTTGATTACTATTTGGCAAAGAATTTATTTTGGGAGGATCAGGATTCACATGAAGTTACTGCGGCTGAACCATAGCTTGATATCAGTACCATTGGCCATTAAGAAGTTGCTTGAATAAAGTACATGTTGTGTAATCTCAATCTTTCGGGGTAAATGAATGAAAAATGCATGTCTGTAGTGAAAGAGTAGCCACAGGAACGTTGTATAAAACATGTTGAAAACTCTGGCTGCATGCCAAATGGATTTTAAATAAATTTGTAATTCGTATGGGGTCAAATAAAGGTCCTCAGTTCTTCAGAATTCTTTACAAGATTGAAAACTGCCAAGAGAAAGGAGGCATTCAGCTATGCTTACAATAACAAGTGGTTCAACCACAACTAGTTATATCAAGTCAAGGTGAATTTTGAACTTGCTGTAAAATGCTAGAATTCTCTGATGAACCTGCCATGGAGATAAGCCAAGTTATTATATTCAGTAATATTTGAGAGCAACTTTGGTGGTTCATAATTAGGAACCGCACTTGCCCATTGACCCTTCTTCATCATTTTGTTAGCTGTGTCAGTTTAATTCCAATTCTCTGTCTTTTATTCACATCCAAAGTGAACCTGGATTCATGTTTGATGGACTGAAGTGAATTCAGGTTACATAGAATATACAGCACAGAAACAAACCATTTGGTCCAACCAGTCCATGCCAGCATTTATGCTCCACTCGGGCCTTTCCTGTCTTTCCTCATCTAACTCTATCAGCATAACCCTCTATTCCCTTCTCCCTCATATACTTATCTAGCCTAGCCTTAAATGCATCTGTACGATTTGCCTCAACTATTCCCTATGGTAGCGAGTTCCACCTTGTCACGACTGTCTGGGTAAAGAAGTTTCTTCTGAATTCCCTATTTGATTTCTTGGTGACTACCTCATATTGATGGTCTCTAGTTTTGCTCTTCCACAAAAGTGGAAACATTCTGTCTGTGTCTACTCCATCAAAACCTTTCATAATTTTAAAGACCTCTATTAGGTTACCCCCTCAGCCTTCTCTGTTTCAAAAGAAAAGAGAACCAGCATGTTCATCCTCTGCTGATAAGTAAACCCCCACATTTCTGATATTCTTGTAAATCTTGCTTGCACCCTCTCCAGTGCCTCTATGTTTTTTTTTTACAATATGACGACCAGAATTATATGCAGTACGCCAGATATGGATAAACTAAGGTTTGATACAAGTTTAGCGTAACTTAGCTTAATAGGTTGAAGTGGAAGGATCTGAACCAAGACCATACAAGACCGGACTTGATGGACGAAATGGCCTATTTCTGTGCTATACCAATGAATGATAGCAAATCAATTATGCTTAAATTAAAATGCTCAAATTTTTTAGTCATTTAGCAACTACTGACCACAGACCTTCCCTTTTGTTCTTTCCTGCCAATCTCCTTTTCCTGCTTCTGTACTTGCTTAAAAACTGACATTTCTAACTTCTCCCAGTTTTGACAAAAGGTCATCAATCTGAAATGTTGGGCTGGATTTTGCCATGGAGGTGGAGACAGGTTTGGCGATGGGCCCAGTGGCAGGTAGAGAGGTGTGGGCTAGAGGCGCATCCTGCAAAGCAACCCAGCATTGATCCGCTGGGCTGCAAGGGCCGCAGCCGCTGCCACAGGGCCATTCTGTGGAGGGGGGGCCCTCCACAATAATGGCCAGGCAGCTGTGGCCACAGTTTATTTTGTTGATTGTTTAATTCTTCGGACAGTTCCTCCATGTTGAGGCACCCTCGCGGTTCCCGAACTGCCTGAGCAGCACCCACCTCTCCCAGTGGGGCTGTCGAGCCTCCAGAGCTGCCACCTCTCTGATTGGACCTGCAGCATCAAGAGTCCGCCTACCATCCTTAATAGGAATGCGATCGCGAAGGTGGCCAATTAGGACACCGCCTCCAGGAAGATTGTGCCAGTAGGCACATTTCCGGCAGGTACGTTCTCGGGACCCCCATTTGGGCCTGACATCAGGGTCCCGAACCTGCGGGAAAATCCAGCCTGCTAACTCTGTTTCTCTCTCAGCAGATGCTGCCTGACCTGCTGATTATTTCCAGCATTTCCAGTTTTTAATTCAGATTTTCAGCTTCCAGAATCAAAGTATCACAGAATCGTTACAGTGGAGAAGGAGGCCATTCGGTCTGTCATGACTCTCTGAAAGAGCAACTCCCTCAGTTCCATTCCCCTGCCTTTTCCCCATAATCCTGCACATTCTTCCTTTTCATATAACTGTCTAATTCCCTTTTGAATACTTCAATTGAACCTGCCTCCGTCACGTTTTCAGGCAGTGCATTCCAGACCTTAACCACTCGCTGCTTGAAAAAGTTTTTCCTCATGTCACTTTTGGTCTCTTACTTATGACGTTAAATCTGTGCCCTTTCGTTCACGATCCTTTCATGAGTGGGAACAGTTTCTCTCCATCTACTCTCTCCAAACCACTTGTGATTTTGAATACCTCTATCAAATCACCTCTCAGCCTTCTCTTCTTCAAGGAAAACAGTCCTAACTTCTCCAATCTATCTTCATAACCGAAGTTCCTCAGCCCTGGAACCATTCTCGTGAATCTTTTGTACTCTCTCCAATGCGCTCACGTCTTTCCTCAAGTGCACCGCCCAGACCTGGATGCAATACTCCAGCTGAGTCTGAACTAGTGTCTTATATAAGTTCAGCATAACTTCCTTGCTCTCGTACTCTATGCCCCTATTAATAAAGCCCAGGATACTGTATGCTTTATTAACCACTCTCTCAATCTGTCCTGCCACCTTCAATGACTTATGAACATATACACCTAGGTCCCTCGGCTCCTGCACCCCATTTAGAATTGTACCCTTTATTCTATATTGTGTCTCTGTGTTCTTCCTACCATTTCTCTGCATTGAACTTCATCTGCCACCTGTCTGCCCATTCCACCAACTTGTCTATGTCCATTTGAAGTTCTACACTATCCTCCCCACAGTTCTCAATGCTTCCAAGTTTCGTATCATCTGTATAACTTTGAAATTGTGCCCTGTACATCAAGGTCTAGGTCATTTATATCAGGAAAAGCAAGGGTCCCAACACTGATCCCCAGGGAACTCCACTACAAACCTCCGTCCAGCCCGAAAAACATCCATTAACCACTACTCTTTGTTTCCTGTCACTCAGCCAATTTCATATCCATGTTGCTACCGTCCCTTTTATTCCATGAGCTACAAATTTGCTCACACGTCTGTTGTGTGGCACTGTATCAAATGCCTTTTGAAAGTCTATGTACACCACATCAACAGCATTGCCCTCATCAACCCTCTTTGTCACCTCCTCAAAAAACTCCAGCAAGTTAGTTAAACATCAATTTCCCTGAAGAACTCCATGCTGGCTTTCCTTAATTAACTCGCATTTGTCCATGTAACTATTGATTTTGTCCCGAATTATTTTTTCTAGAAGTTTTCCCATCACTGAAGTTGAACTGACTGGCCTATAGTTGCTGGGCTTATCTTTACACATTTTTTGAACAAGGGTGTAATGTTTGCAATTCTCCAGTCCTCTGGCACCACCCCCAAGTCTAAGGAAGACTGAAAAATTATGGCCAGTGCCTCTGCGATTTCCACCCTCACTTCCCTCAGTATCCTTGGATGCATCTCATCTGGTCCTGGTGCTTTATCCACTTTAAGTACAGACAGCCTATCTAGTAGTTTCTCTTTATCAATTTTAAATCCCTTTAGTGTCTGACTTACTTCCACTTTCAACATTGCCTGGGTTGCATCTTCTTCCTTGGTAAAGACAGATGCAAAGTATTCATTTAGTACCTCAGCTATGCCCTCTGCCTCCATTTGTAAATCCCCTTTCTGGTCCCTAATCGTCCCCACTCCTCCTTTTATGACCCTTTTACTATTTATATGCCTATAGAAAACTTTGGGATTTCCTATAATGCTAGCTGCCAGTCTCTTTTCATGTTCTCTCTTTGCTTCTCTTATTTTTCACTTCCCCTCTGGACCTTCGATATTCAGCCTGGTTCTCAACAGTATTTGCTACCTGACATCTGTCACAAGCACACTTTTTCTTCTTTCTCTTAATCTCTACCTCTTTTGTCATCCAGGGAACTCTGGATTTGTTTGCCCTACTTTTCCCCTTTGAGGGAACATACCTTGACTGTGCCCAACCTAGCTCTTCTTTGAAGGTAGCCCATTGTTCATCTATCAGTTTTCCTGCCAGCTTTTGATTCCAATTTATTCACCCTAGCTCCATTCTTACCCCATTGAAGTTGGCCTTCCCTCAGTTAATTATTCTTACACTGGATTGCTCTTTGTCCTTTTCATAGTCAGCCTAAACCTTATGATACAATGATCATTATCCTCTAAATGCTCTCCTACTGATACTTGAGGGGCGGCACAGTGGCGCAGTGGTTAGCACCGCAGCCTCACAGCTCCAGCGACCCTGGTTCAATTCTGGGTACTGCCTGTGTGGAGTTTGCAATTTCTCCCTGTGTCTGCGTGGGTTTCCTCCGGGTGCTCCGGTTTCCTCCCACATGCCAAAGACTTGCAGGTTGACAGGTAAATTGGCCATTAGCAATTGCCCCTAGTATAGGTAGGTGGTAGGGAAATATAGGGACAGGTGGGGATGTGGTAGGAATATGGAATTAGTGTAGGATTAGTATAAATGGGTGGTTGATGGTCGGCACAGACTCGGTGGGCTGAAGGGCCTGTTTCAGTGCTGTATCTCTAAACTAAATAAACTAAACACTTGGCCCACCTCATTCCCAAGAACCAGGTCTAGCAGTGCCTCCTTTCTCATTGGATTAGCAACATACTGTTGTAGAAAATTTTACTGAACACACTCTAGGAACTCTTGCCCCTCATTGCCCTTTACACTACTATTATCCCTGTCTATGTTTGAATAATTAAAGTCCCCCATTATAACTACCCTACAATTTTGCACCGTTCTGTAATTTCCTTGCAAATTTGTTCTTCCACATCCTTCCCACTAGCTGGTGACCTATAGACAACATCTAGCAATGCAACCACACCTTTTTTGTTCCTTAGCTCTAGTCAAATTGATTCTGTCCTCGACCCCTCTGGGACATTCTTTTTCTCCAGCACTGCAATGCTCTCCTTAATACTGCCACCCTTCAATCTTTTTTCCCTTTCCTATCTTTCCTGAACAACTTGTATTCAGGAATATTTAACACCCAGTCCTCCCCTTCTTTGAGCCAGGTCTCTGTTATAGCCACATCATCATATATCCACAGTGCAATCTGCGCCTGTACCTCACCAGTCTTACTAACCACACTCCGTGCATTCACATACATGCACATTAACCCTGATTCAGACTTTATTACTTTCTCCCTTACTCTGACCCCACCTAATAACTTACTATCCCCTACTCACATCCTATCTATCTCCCCCAGTATTCTATGTACCTTGGTATTCCTCTCTGATACTTGCTCCTGGTTCCCACACCCCTGACAAGTTACCAGTTTTGCTTCCCTGCAATCTGAGCTCCCTCTCAGGTTCCCATCCCCCTGACCATTTTGTTTAAACCCTCCCCAACAGCACTAGCAAATTTACCTGCAAGGATATTCATCCCAGTCCTGCTAAGATGCAACCCGTCCATCTTGTACAGGTCCCACCTGCCCCATAACCTACACCAGTTCTCCAGCCACGTGTTCAATCACTCAATTCTTCTATTCCTATGCTCACTGGTACCAATGTGGACCACAACCTCTGGCTGTTCACCCTCCCCCAGAAGAATGTCCTGCAGCCGCTACTTGACCTTGGCAACACACTGTCCTGGAGTCACGTTTACTGCTCAGAAACGCCTGTCTGTTCCCCTAGCTAACTAATCCCCTATCACTACTGCTCTTCCACTATTCTTCCTCCTCTCCTGTGCAGTTGAGCCACCTGTGGTGCCACAAACTTGGCTCTGACTGCACTCCTCTGAGGAACCATCACCCTCCTCAGTATCCAAAATGGAAAACCGATTAGCGAGTGAGATCATATCAGGGGACTCCTGCACTACCTGCCTGGTTCTCTTAGACTGCCTGGCGGTCACCCATTCTGTCTGCATGCTCCTAACCTGTGGTGTGACCACCTCCCTAAACATGATATCCATGTAGTCCTCTGCCTCGCGGATGCACAACAGTGACTTCAGCCACCGCTCGAGTTCTGAAACCCGGAGCTCAAGCTTCTGCAGCCGGTAACACTTCCTGCAGATGTGTTTGTCTGGGACATGTGGTGTGTTCATGACTTCCCACATACCACAGGCTGTACATTCCACTTGGCAGAGCTGCCCTGCCATACTTTAACTTTACAGACTATTTATTATAAGTAGAACAGCTTACCATGTACTCACCAAACAGCTCCTTGCACTGCACTGAAGCAAGAACCAAATACTGGAGGGTTAAAAAAGTAGGGAAAAAAGTAGAAAAATGGAGCATCTCCTTCCTCTTCACCAAACTCGCCACTCACCAAACTCAAATCTCCACACTCAGCTTGCAATCTGCACACCGTATTTTGTTTTTATTTTTATATTTAAATGAATGCACAGGTACCAGGATGTGTGTTTATTTGACTGAAGTGGAGGTCTTTCACTGGATGTCAATGCTGCTTTGGCATATGAGCTCAGTGCAGGATGATTGGTCTGCTACACCCCAGCCTTGCACCATCAGACCAACATTCCCTTCTGCCTGGGGACTCCTGATAGACCTGACACTCCAGTCACTACTGAAAAACACTCAACGACAAAATGGAACCAGTGCTTTATTTTACAGAATGGTCAATCCAGTCTTAGGTTGACATCCATTGTACTCAGCATAATCTCTGCAGTGTGCACTGCATCCTAGTCCTGTTGGTGTTGTAAGATGACTTTATTTGTTTGAGACCTCTCAGGCTAGGCCATTTCAATCACCAGTTTTTAAATATTTAATTGATTGGAAAAACTGGTCTTCAAAGCCATTTGTCAGCCAATGTAAACAGTCTGTTGGAAGATAATCCCATTTCCAAAAGTAGCAAAGAAGGTACAAAATTTCAAAGTTAGAGAAATTTTGAAAAAAAGTACAGGTGGAACAAGTAAAAATAAAGCAAATTGGGGGTTAAGACGATGAGTGTTCAAACAGAATGAAAGAGAGCAAATACATTAATTAAAATTGTATTTAAATTTATTATTTTAGTTTAATGTGAATATACTTCAGGTAATAAAGCTGTTCCTGGTATTTGAGTAAAATACTTACTGTAATTTTAGTGTTAGTCATGAAGTGCGTGCAATATAAAGATCTAAAAGGGTTAATGTTTGAGATAGTGTGAGTTACCCCTCCCACTGTAGTGGTGATGATGATGTAATAGTCATATGGGTAATAGGCTTGGAGAAGCAAGAAGCATCATGAGAGTTGCTAACGACTCATGCTTAAGGACAGTGTATATGGTTGTGTAAATACTATAAATGGGTTAGTGTTTAGATGTACACAGATTCAGAGAGTTAAAAGCATCTTAAATACTATCAACAATATGCAACATGGTGGCAACAGTGAACACACCCAAAGAATATTGAAAGTCCTAACCTGGTACGGTTGCAGCAAGACTGCAGATCTCATTGGAAGAGCTCCAGAGCTGCGCCATAGCCGAAGGAAGACATGGACAGTCAGTGAGTCAGCCGCACAGGCGTTCAGACTGCACCACAGAGGCGTGGTGGTCTGCGAGAAGAATCCAGGTCCAGCAAATACACGCTGTGAGCCACAGAAGTGAGCAATGGTCGGGGATCAAATGACAAACCTTTTGAAAATGGTAGAAACATTGTCTAACTGCAGACTGGGCAGACGAAAAGGGGAGAAAAGACAACCCCGCACGAAGGGTGGGTCCAGATTAGGCAGCCATTACTCGAGCACACCACGAAGCTGAAGCATGGGAAACCTTCAAAAAGCACAGGAACTCCCAAAACGAACACCACCATTAAAGCAACAAAAATTTCTAAATAATAAGAGAACACCCTAAAGAGTTTAGCAAACGGTGAATTCAAAATACACGATGCCTGCAAGCTTTCAGAATTTGTAAGGGCCCAATCAGAAACACAATTGGTTGATGTGGAGAAAAAGATTTCTAAGATTTAGAATAGCTTCTCAGCTACTCACCGAATCTGAAGCGGAGCAAGTAAATACTCTACTATACTCCATGGGGGAAATTGTTGATGCCGTAATCATAAGACAAGGCACAAATGAGGCTTCAGACAAGTTTGATGATGTTTTACCAGCCTTCGATAGATACCTTAATTTAAGGAGCAATAAGATCCTGGAAAGAACAAAGTTTAAAAAAAGGATCCAGAAGCTGGGTGAATCAGTGGATGCTTTCATTAATGATTTGTACAGATTGGCTGAGGGATGTGAGTATGGCGAACTGAAGTCTGAGTTGATAAGGGACCGAATAGTAGTGGGAATAGCTGACAAGTCTTTATCAGATCTCTTACAATCAAAAGACGACCTCACCCTCAAGAAAGTGATTCAGATGATGTGACAGGCAGAGGTCCGAAGAGAAAACAGAGCCATCCTGCGGGCTGAAGAGAAGCCTTGGGACAGAAAAAGTCCTATCACAGTACAGGTCCTGAAGTCTAGGATGGAAAAGCAACCTCCAGATAAGAAGGTACACTCAGGTGGGAAAGTGCATGATGCCATGAAACCCTCTGAGCGCTGTGGCGCCAAAAAGGCCCACAGACATGAACAGTGTCCTGCTAATAAAGCAGAATGTTTTCATTGCAAAAAGACAGTCCGTTTCAGAAAGATATGCCAGAGCAAGACCCTTCTTACAAATATGTCAAACAAAAAGTCTTCACACATAAAGCTGTGAATGAAGTGGAACAACTGCCATTGGAAGACAAATCAGGAGACTTCCTAGGGGAGATTAATCATCTCAATCAGGCATTCTGGACAGCAGACATTTATGTCAATGGACACAATGGACATATTACTAATTTCAAATTGGACACAGGTGCAAGTGTCACAGCATTGTCAGATCAAGAGCCATGATTGTCGACGCATTGCTTGCAACCAGCTCATTTACAACTCAGTTAAACGGTCCAGGAGGGATTGAACTGAAGGTCAAGGGAAAGCTACAAACAACACTCCAATATAGGGAAAGCAGATAATGGAAATCCCATACGTTCTGAAAAACCAAGAATTTTCTATGTTCGGAAGGAAAGCGTGCTTAGACCTACATTTAATTAAAAAAGTGAATGAAATCAAACAGCCAGAGTCCAACAATCACTTCCAAGCAGACTTTACAAAACTATTTTCAGGTTTAGGAATACTGATGATAGAGAATAGCATAACATTAAGAGAAGATAGCAGACTGGTATGTATCTTTACATCTAGGAAGATACCACACCCATTGATGACCAAGTTCAACATCAGTTGGAAGAGATGACCAGGATGGGAGTCATTTCTCCAGTCATGACGCCAACAGAGTGGTGTTCGGCTATGGTTCCACTTCCAAATCCAAATGGTACTCTTCCTATCTGTGTGGACTTAACACAGCTTAATAAAGCTGTGGCAAGGGAATTCATCCAATGGTTTTAAATCAACTTCAAGAAGAAGGGCTCACACTTAATGAAAAGTGTGAATTCTCGAAAATGTCTATTTGTTGCATAGAACACATTGCAAGTAGCAAGGGAATAATAGCAGACCCACAAAAGATGAGCACTGTGAGGGAATTTCCATTTCCTACTTCTGTCCAGCATCTTCAGCAGTTCCTTGGAATGGTGAATCAGTTGACAAAATTTTTACCCAATTTAGCTTAAGTAACTGATCCATTAAGACAAATCTTGAAGAAAGATCAACTGTGGTATTGGAATACACATCAAGAGCAGACATTCCGAAGAATCAAAGAAATGCTCATATCACCAGATGTCTTAGTGCACTATCACCCCTCACTACCAACCACAATTGCAGCAGATGCCTCATCTACAGGGTTAGGGGCAATCCTTTTTCAAGAACAGCCAGATGGATGTCCAAGACCAATCTATTATGCATCTGGAGTGTTGTCTGAAATGGAGACAAGATATGCTGTCATTGAGAAAGAAGCATTCACAGTCACGTGGGCCTATGAGAAGTTCTCAGATCACATTATTAGTTTGAAGGTTGTCATTGAGACAGACCAGAGATGAGAAAGAAATAGCAAGGATGCCTCTGAGAATTCAGAGATTCCAGTTGAGGTTGATGAGATATATGTATGAGATGGTCTATGTACAAGGAAAGATGCAAACTTCCGCCGATGCATTATCAAGAGCAACCATTGACCATCCTATGCGACAGGATGTTAACTTAATGGATGAGATAGAGTTGTATTCACAATACACAGCATCGCAATGGCCAGCAAGTTCACAGAATCTTCAAGAAATTTGTCACACTCAAAAGTGGAATGAGGAATGCATATGTATACACCAATTTTGCACTCAGGGTTGGCCACAACAATGTCCCAGTGGTAAGATAATGAGAATCTTCTTTGAATTCAGGAAACACTTCATTATCATGAATGATTTACTGTTGTAGAATGTCAGACTGGTCATTCCAATTTCTTAGGTCGGATATCTTGGAAAGAATACATCAGGGTCACATGGGTATCATGAAATGCAGAGCACGGGCTCAGTCATCCATTTAGTGGTCAAAGATATCCAGAGACATAGAACACCTGAGCTCGAATTGTCAGGTATGTGCAATACACAGACCAGGCCAGAAAGAACCTCTTACATCAACACAATTTTCAACCAGACCGTGGGAATGTCTAGGTATGTATTTATTTATGTACAATGGAAAATCCTACATGTTAGTGATGTATTATTTTTCAAGATGGATTGATGTGGAAAGGTTGTACTCAACAATTACAGAATCTGTCAGTCGAAGTTTACAGGAGATCTTTGCAAAGCATGGTGTTCCTGACGAGGTTGTGTCAGACAACGGACCACAGTTTACAAACAAATACTTCACACAATTTGCAAGAAAGTGGGTATTCAAACACCTCAGAAGTTCCCCAAAATATCCTCAATCAAATGGAGAAGCCAAAATAGGTGTCAGAATTAAAGTCGTGGTTGTAGAAGAATGAAGACCTTCCAACTGCACTATTGAACTATTGAGCTATTCCTTTGTTATGTGGACTACCACCTTTAGGGCTGTTGATGGGGTGGAAGCTAAAAACCCAACTTCCTGCTCTACCCAAGAAACTACTTCCATGACTAGACACCCAGGATTATCAGAGAGTTCAAGACAGAGAGAAGTCATACAGGAAACAACAAGCTCACAATTACAATGAGATTTTGCACCAGAAACCTACCAAAGTTGAAGGAAGGAGAAAAGGTTTGGAAGAGAAGGTGTAGTCATCCAGAGAGATGAAAGGCATCAGAGATCTTATTTTAGTACATACTATATGTACTAAAGGTAGAAGGTACTATAAGACAAAATAGGAGAAAACTTATCCTTATTCCCAGAAACAACAGTTATATATTTAGGTGAACCAGATGGTGATCATGAAACGCAGAGACAACAAGATATTACAAATCTTAGTCAAGGCCATCCAAGTCATCGACCAACACTCTGAGAAAGGCTACTGATCAGGGAGAGTCGTGAAGCCTCCTGACAGATTGAATCTGTGATGTCAGAGACTTGGGGGAGATGGGGTAGTATGTAAAGTCAAAATGAATGAGTGTATATCTATCAAAAGTATATATGGACAAAGACTTGGGGGAGATGCAGTATAAGGGTCTGAAACGGTTAATGTTTGAGGCAGTGAGAGTAACCTCTCCCACTGTCGTAGTGACGATGATGTAATTGTCACATGGGTAATAGGCTTGGACGAAGCAAGAAGCATCATGAGAGGTGCAAACAAGACATGCTTAAGGAGAGTGCATATAGTTGTGTGAATACAATAAACGAGTTATTGTTTAGACCTACACAGATTCTGAGAGTGCTGTAGACAAAGCTTGACCTAGTATCTTAAATGTTATCAACAATATATAACAGTGCACAAGCTAAAAATAAAAAAAACTGATTGGACCAGGAAGATAGAAATTTTGTGTGGGCGGCACAGTGGCGCAGTGGTTAGCACCGCAGCCTCACAGCTCCAGCGACCCGGGTTCAATTCTGGGTACTGCCTGTGTGGAGTTTGTAAGTTCTCCCTGTGTCTGCGTGGGTTTCCTCCGGGTGCTCCGGTTTCCTCCCACATGCCAAAGACTTGCTGGTTGATAGGTAAATTGGCCATTATAAATTGCCCCTAGTATAGGTAGGTGGTAGGGAAATATAGGGACAGGTGGGGATGTGGTAGGAATATGGGATTAGTGTAGGATTAGTATAAAATGGGTGGTTGATGGTCGGCACAGACTCGGTGGGCCGAAGGGCCTGTTTCAGTGCTGTATCTCTAAACTAAACTAAACTAAACAACGACAGTAATTCAGATCAGAGAGGAAGTGGGGGATCTGTTCTGGGACAGAGTGTGGATCAGTTCTTGAACAGAGTGTGGATTCGGTTCTGGGGGAAAGTGTAGGTTCAATTCTTGGAGAGAGTGTGGGATTTGGTTCTGGGACAAAGTGTGGGATTTGGTTCTGGAAGGGAGTGTGGGTTTGGTTCTTGGGGGGAGTATGGGTTTGGTTCTTGAGGAGAGTGTGGGTTCAATTCTTGGGGAGAGTGTGGGTTCAGTTCTTGGGGAGAGTATGGGTTTAGTTCTTGGGGAGAGTGTTGGTTCAATTCTTGGGGAGAGTGTGGGTTCGGTTCTTGGGGAGAGTATGGGTTCAGTTCTTGGGGAGAGTGTGGGTTCGGTTCTTGGGGAGAGTGTGGGTTCAGTTCTTGGGGAGAGCGCAGGTTCGGTTGTGGAAGGAAATGGGGGTTCCGTAATGGGAGGGAGTGTGGGATTGGTTTGCGAGGGAACGTGGGTTCGGGTCTGGGAGATCCAACTTCACTCATCAGTGGCGGCAGAGTGGCTTTTGTTTAAAGGATGAGTTGAGTTTTAGATTCTTTGAAGGTTCCTCCAGTTAAAGGTTATTAACAGATGTGAGATGTAGATCAAGGCAAAGGAAGGGGCAGTGAAAGCAATGGTGTGTGTTCTTGCTGCAGATATTTACAGTCATCAGGCTGAAGAGATCAGACAGGGCTATAGCTGTGAACATGACTGTGAGTGCAGATGCTGAAATTAGAAACTCTGTCTCACATGCTCAGAAACTTGATTAAACAACAGAAATGAAAGTATTTAATTTTGCAGTACTAACTTCATTCACTAGACTGATCACAAAGTTTGAAATAAAGCAATATTTTGCAAATCAGCCACATTTCAAAGTTGAGTTGACATTTCATTTTTAATACGTGCTCAGAGAACAGGAGAAGGCTGTTCAGACCCATAAGCATTTCCAACATTCAATCAGGTCATGACTGATCCGTATCTTAACTCCATTTACCCACCCTGGTTCCAGAACTCTTAATATCCATCACCAATAAATTACCAAGCTCTAATTTTAAGCTTTTTCCCCCTTGGAATCAGTGAATTAGGCTCAATCCAAAGTCTCCTTCTGTACAGATTTCAGTTTTAATCCTCTTGTGTAGCATATAAACTGCAAGTTTAGGAATGATTAAGGGCTCCCGGCCAATCTGTACTCTACTTCGAATTCCAGAAACTGCTATCCAAATACGTAAGGCTGAATTTCTGAAGATTCTGCTCTCAATGTGGTTAAGGTTGCTAATCCTCTAGTTTCCATGAATTAAAGATTAATCTCCAGGTCACTGGTCTATGCGACCCAGGAATCAGAGAATCATTGAATGATACAGCACAGAAGGAGGCCATTTGACCCATCGGTCTGCATTTTACTGCGAGTGTGCCAATCCCAACGCCAGGATGAATTCCGGGTCAATAAACTAGAAATGGCCATGACAGGATGTCAGACACGATCGTCCAGGTGGTGTCCAATTAAGAAGCCACCTCTGGGAGCTCCGTCCAATTAGGGACAGTGGCCGGGAGGTCCATTTAGCACAGCCTGTGAAAATGACCACTGACACCCTTGGATTGTGGGCAATGCCTGGCCATCAGCAGGACCAGCAGTAATGCCATGGAGGTGCTTTCAGTGAGAGGAAAGCGGCTGTCATTGAAGCAGTGCAAGCCTTAGTGGAGATGTCTGCCTGGGGATAGATCCTCTTTGTGAATTACTGCCGGCAAATAAGTGTAAACCCTCAAATGGGTTGCAGCTCGGACCTCCCGCTGCAAAGCCAGCTCCAATCCATTGCCAGGCTCCTGACACAGCGGAGGCTCATGCATTCCAAGGAAAATCTCTTGCGATGTGAAAATTGCAGATCAGTTGTTCATTACCAGCCTTAATTGGCTTCCCACCGTTGCTGGACAAATTGCTGTCAAACCTGCTAGTCTGCCTATGGGAAAAGTGCACAGAGGCAGGTACGCTTTGGGGAGCCAACCCGATGTACACCTTTCCAAATTTCCTTGCTCCCCCACCTACAAAGCCACCTCCACAGGCCTGGGAAGGTTCAGCCCATTGTGCCTGCGCTGGGTCTTTGGTAAAGTTATTCAATTAATCCCGCTCCCCTACTTTTTCCCCATATCCCTGAAATGTTATTTCCCTTCAAGTATTTATCCAATTTTCTTTTAATTACTAGTTATAAAGGTATTGGAGTTGAAGAACAGAAGGCTGTTTGACTGACAGTCAAGAATCATCCAATCGGGTAACAAAGTGTTTCCAATTGCTGTGGCAAGGGAGGGCAGTGCAAGTATTCATGTTAGGGGTTGTGGGGTGGGTGGGGGAGTTGGAGGCCAGAGGTCATGTTGTGATGCAAACCACACCTGCCAAATGGAAACATATTAATTTTGTCATATGGAACACTACTTGAACGCTTTTACTGGACATTGCACAGAATTTGTTTAAAAAAGACCACAGAGTTGGACAGCTGAAACATGGCTGCACATTTGCATTCTGAGAGACAGTTGAATAGAGAGACAATGGGAGTGCTCATTGATTCAATTAACAAGATTGGTCTGGGCAAACATAATAATCAACCTTCTTTGTCTGCATAAGAGCCAGAGATCCACACCCCACTGAGTGTGACTGGAGAACTTTGAGAATCAACAACCTTCGCAGATGATGCTGTTTCAAACAAAGAGCTGGTCAAATGACTTACCTGCTAACCAGACTGGGAAATGTGTTTGAATTGTGCCTCACAGAAAAGTTTGGACAGACTGCAATTTGAAGACAAAAGAGAGGGAAGGTCTCTCCCTGTCTCTCTCTCATGCAAAGTTCAAGGGACCCAAGAAAGCAGCTTAAGCCTCAAGACAGAGTACCTCTTCAGCATTCTGGTACCAGAGAAACAAACTTGAAACTGTGCACTGGGCCCCAGTGAGAACTGCAAGAATTCAACTCTAATCAAGGACTTTACATCCAAACTGAAAGACAGTAAATGAATTCTATTTATTGCCAACCTTACTTAAACCCCCCCCCCCCTTTAATTCTTTCTCCCCCTCTGTATATATTTGTGTGTGTATTTATCTTGTATGCATGTTAGCATAGTGGCATTGAGTAGTTTAGTCATTTTTAACCGAATTAGAGTGATAAGAACAAAGAGAACAAAGACAAAGATAATTACAGCACAGGAACAGGCCCTTCGGCCCTCCAAGCCTGCGCCGATCCAGATCCTCTCTCTAAACATGTCGCCTATTTTCTAAGGTTCTGTATCTCTTTTCTTCCTGCCCATTCATGTATCTGTCTAGATACATCTTAAAAGACTCCATCGTGCCCGCATCTACCACCTCCGCTGGCAATGCATTCCAGGTGCCCACCACCCTCTGCGTAAAGAACTTTCCACGCATATCCCCCCTAAACTTTTCCCCTTTCACTTTGAAGGTTAATAAACTTACATCTTTCTTGTTAAACCTGAGAAAACCTACCTGTTTGGTTCATTTACAATTAAAATTAGACAGCAGTGAGCAAGAATTCACTGAAGTGTTAAGCTAAAAACACTGGGTTTTAAAATATAAACCCTGTTACGGCCAAACCAGGAGAGGGGCCAGAGGGGAGCCTGAGACCCCTTCCTCACGTAGCAATGTGATGACACAGCCAGGAATATGTCCAAGCAGAGCTGGCAACCATTGGTGCAGGGACTCACTCGTTGGTGAGCAGATCGGAGAGCAGGAGCAGAAAGTGCAGGGCTCTCAATTTTCCAAAAAGAGAAAATAAAGACTTGTATTGTGCCTTTCACAACCTTTGGACATCCCAAAGCGCTTTACAGCCACTGAAGTACTTTTGAATTGTAGTCACTATTGTAATGTAGGAGTGTATTCCAGTCAAAATTATTCTGTAATCTCGGCATAAAGGAATGTGCATGCTTCAGGACAGCAACTGCATATTCTGTTGGTAAGGAACTCACAACTAAACAGTCCAAACAACAAAATGGAAGATATTTTTGAGGGGTAGTTTTTTCCCCAGATCAGACCATTTGATAGCAATAAAGTCATAGAGTCATAGAGTCATACAGCATAGAAACAGGCCCTACGGCCCACAGCATCCATGCCGACCATAATGCCTATCTATACTAATCCCATCTGCCTGCATTAATTCCATATCCCTCTATGCCTTTCTCATTTAAGTACCTGTACAGATGCCTCTTAAATGTTGCTACTTTTCCTGCCTCCACCACCTCCTCTGGCAGCTCATTCCAGATACTCACTATTCTTTGTGTGAAAAATTTACCCCTTTGATCCCCTTTAAAGCTCCTCCCTCTCACCTTAAATCTATGCCTTCTAGTTTTAGTCACCCCTCCCATGGGAAACAGACTTTGGCTATCTACCCTATCTATGCCTCTCATAATTTTATATACCTCTATCATGTCTCCTCTCAGCCTCCTTCGCTCCAGGGAAAACAGACCCAGCCTATCCAATCTCTCTTTATAACTCAAGCCCTCCAAACCAGGCAGCATCCTTGTGAATCTTTTCTACACCCTGTGCTAGTACAATAATTGCAATGATTGTGGGTCTGGTTTATTAAAATGTAGATACCCATATTATACCATGGGAGGAGGGTTGCTCACTCTGGTTGGATGTATTCCTGGAGGTTTCATCAAATGGCCTCTCATCATCAACCACCATGCACCAACACTCCCACCATTGGTCACTCGACAATGGGCTCTTTGTTACCCAATTGGATGAGTCTTAACTTCAATCAAACATCGCATTTTCCCTCCACCATTAAAATGTTTTTTAATTTTATGATGATTTTTTCCTCCTGTGTATTGCTTGCAACGGAGCTCAGGGGATCAATCTTCAATTCCTGGAGACTTCAGGACAATCCTGGAGGGTTGGCAACCCTATGTGGGAAATCATCAAACAAAAGCTGTCATCTTCTGAAATTCCTCTCATCTATTTCAGAGACATCATTAGACTGTTTAAAACAAATGTGTTGCTGAATCCATAGCAACAGCAAAGATAGGGATTTCAGACAAACACACGAGCTTCTTCAACTAATATCCCATAACGAAAATTCAGGGACCTCGGTTGTTAAAATGACCCAGGATTTCTGATGCGTTCCCACCATAACTCCAGTAGGAATGCAGAATAGGGTTCCAGAAATGGGCTGCAAGTCAGACTCAACAGGTCCTGGCCCTTGCTGGTCATTTGCAGGGGACATTGTCTGGTGTAGGACCTCCATCCACCCTAAACATGTTCCCCTAAATCAGAAAAAGCATGTCCAGGGGTGGGGACTCACAGTGGGGAGTCCCTGCTTCCACAATCTCAGTAAAGTTGGAGGCCAGAATATCCAGTGAGATTAGATGTACCAGCCTCCAGAAGAGTGCAAGTGGGTTTCACTCACACACTTGTTTTTCCTGTCCCTCCACCTACTGCTTGGCACCACACTACTGCCCTTTCACCAACACTTTCCAAGGCAAAATGCTGGGACGCCCAGATTCCTGCTTCAGATTCCTGTTGCCATGCCAAGCACGATCAGGTATTCCAGGGATACCACCTTCAAATGAGGCAAAGAGCACTACAATTGAAACTACTGCTTCTGGCTGGAATAAATGAATTTTAAAAACTTATCTTTAGTGATCAGAAAGTAAAAAAATCCTGCTCAACGGTTAGCAGTCTTGTCTCTGAGGCAGAAGATTGTGGATTCAACTTCCATTCCACAGACTTCAAGGGAGTACTGAGGGTGGGGCTCAAGATCAGTGGCTTGGGCCTGAAGTCTGCAATCATGGGTTGGGAGATGCAGTGATTTGGGGGAGGCACCCAATGTTGGAGCAGGGACATCAACCAGGAGTTAGGCCCCTTTATTTGCTTTTGCAAAGGACTAAAGCCTGCTTCAGGCATGGGTAAAGGACGCCTCTTGTTTTTCCTTACCCAATATGGCGGTCAGCACACTTTCGGTCAGAAGTGCACACCCATTTGCTGCCTGCCATTATGGGGTCTTAGTAGACTGAAAAACAGGCACTGCACTCCCCAATTTCTAGACCAATATCCAAAGTAGCTGCTTCACATTTGTTTAAGCCCAGCAATCTACCTCACTGCAGCTATAAAACTCTCTGAAACTTTTGATGTAATAGCTGCATTGTAATTCACCTCCCAGCATCAATTATTCTGTGCGTTATTTCCACTGCAGTTTAATATTGCGCTGAATAGATTCTCTTGATGTAACACCAAATCTGATGGCAGCTCTCTGGAGCTTTCCAACTTTATTACATTATTGCACCACACTGCATTCTTGCAAAAGCTCCGTTTATTTTTGTATTTTTGCCAAAGGCCTATTTAATAAGAGGCTGGAACAATGTGATTTTGTTTTGTACATGTGATATTTAAAATATAGCTTTAGGTGGAAGAAAAATATTATCTCCTTCTCATTTCATTGTTCTTGACCGTGCAGCGAGAGGGTGGTAAACAGATGGACCAACATACTTTCACAAAATATACTTTGCTGCATAATTTGTTGTTTGGTGTGTTCCCCTCTATCTTCCCTCTTCCACAAAGCAAAAGCAAAATACTGCAGATGCTGGAAATCTGAAAAAGGAAAAAGAAAATGCTGGAAATACTCAGCAGATCAGGCAGTATCTGTAGAGAGTTAACTTTTCAGGTCCATGATCTTTCATCAGAACTGTCAAAAGTTAGAAATATAATAGGTTTTGAGCAAGTGAAAGTGGGGAGGGGGAAGAAGAACAAAAGGGAAGGTCTGTGATAGAGTGGAGGGCAGGAGAAATTAAAAGAAAAAAGGTTTCATGGTACAAAGCCAAAGGGAAGTGGTAATGGGACAAGTAAAGAAACAAAAGATGTGTCTAGAGGAGGTGTAAATGGCGGTATAGCAGCCGTCTGAACACAACGTAAAGGGATTAAGAAAGAAACAAGAGGGGGAAAACAAACCATCAAAAAAACACAGAAGAAGAAAAAATGGGGGCAGGGTAATGATCTAAAATTATTGAATTCAATGTTGAGTTTTGAAGGCTGTAAAGCGCCCAGTCGAACGATGAGGTGCTGTTTCTCGAGCTGGCATTGAAATTCATTGGATCACTATGGCAGGCCAAGGACAGAAAGGTCAGAGTGGGAGCATGGTGGAGAATTCAAATGACAAGCAATAAGAAGCTCGGGGTCGCACTTGCAGACTGAACGGAGGTGCTGTGCAAAGCGGTCACCCAGTCTGCAGTTAGTCTCCCCAGCGTACAGGAGACCACGTTGTGAGCAGTGTATACGGTATGCTAAATTCAACGAAGTACAAGTAAATCTCTGTTTCACTTGGAGGAAGTGTTTGGGACGCTGGACAGCTCCGCTCTTGTTTCTTATTTCCAACATTTTCTGTTTTTGTTTCTTCCCTCTTCTCCTGATGGAATGGGTTCATGATGATCCTGGAGCACGGCCTGCCTTGTAGTATCTTGCCCAAAAAGCACGTTCTTTGCTTGTTAGCAGGTTATTCAGCACGGGAGAACACATTCGGCAGCACCTCCCAAACTCACAACCTCCACCACATAGATGGACAAGGGCAGCAGTTGCATGGGAACACCACCACCTCCAAGTTCCCCATCAAGTTACACATACCATCCAATCTGTTCATATATCATCTGTCCATTCATCGTCACTGGGTCAAAATCTCCTGACCTAACAACAGTGTGGGAGCACCTTCACCACACAGACTGCAGCGGTTCAAGAAGGCTGATGAATTGAGGGCGTTGATCAGCACATGGGATTATGATATTATTGCTATCACAGAGACATGGTTGAGGGAGAGGCAGGACGGGCAGCTCAATATTCCAGGGTATAGCATCTTCAGGCATGACGGGGAGGGAGGAAAAGAGGAGATGGCATTGTACTGTTGATCAAGGAGTCAATTACTGCGGTAAGGAGGGATGATATCTTAGAAGGTTCCTCAAATGAGGCCATATGGGTAGAACTTAAAAACAAAAAGGGGGCAATCACTTGGCTGGGAGTTTACTATAGGCCTCCAAACAGTCAGGGAGAGATAGAGGAACAGATATGTAGGCAAATCTCAGAGAGGTGTAAAAATAATAGGGTAATAATAGTAGGGGATTTCAACTTCCCCAATATCAACTGGGATAGTCTTAGTGCAAAAGGCTTAAAGGGGGAGGAATTCTTAAAATGCATACAGGAGAGTTTTTTGAACCAGTACATAGATAGTCCCACAAGAGAAGGGACGGTACTGGACCTAATCCTAGGGAATGAAACCAGACAAGTGGTAGAAGTGTCATTGGGGGACCATTTCAGGGATAGTGACCATAACTCTGTAATATTTAAGGTAGTTATGGAAAAGGACAAAGATGGACCGGAAATAAAGATACTGAATTGGGGGAAGGCTGATTTCAATATGATAAAACAGGATCTGGCCAAAGTGGACTGGGAGTAGCTACTTGTAGGAAAGTCTACATCAGACCAGTGGGAGTCATTCAAAGAGGAAATATTGAGGGTTCAGAGCCAACATGTACCCGTTAAGGTGAAGGGTAGGACTAACAAGTCCAGGGAACCCTGGATGTCAAGGGATATAGAGGACTGGATCAGGAAAAAAAAGGAGGCTTATGGCAGATTAAGAGCACTAAAAACAGCTGAGACACTACAGGAGTATAGAAAGTGTAGGGGGGTACTTAAAAAAGTAATTAGGAGAGCGAAGAGCGGACATGAAAAAACACTGGTGGGCAAGATAAAGGAAAATGCGAAGGCGTTTTACAAGTATATTAAGGGCAAGAGGATAACCGGGGAAAGAGTAGGGCTCATTAGGGACTAAAGTGGCAATCTGTTTGTGAAGCCGGAGGACATAGGTGAGGTTTTAAATGATTACTTTTCATCTGTGTTCACTATGGAGAAGGACGATGTACGTGTAGAGATCAGGGAGGGGAATTGTAATATACTTGAACATATTAGCATTGAAAGGGAGGAAGTATTAGCTGTTTTAGCAGGCTTAAAAGTGGATAAATCCCCAGGCCCAAATGAGATGTATCCTAGGCTGTTATGTGAGGGAAGGGAGGAGATAGCAGGGGCTCTGACACAAATTTTCAAATCCTCTCTGGCCACAGGAAAGGTACCAGAGGACTTGAGGACAGCGAATGTGGTACCATTATTCAAGAAGGGTGGCAGGGATAAACCAGGTAATTACAGACCGGTGAGTCTAACATCAGTGGTTGGAAAACTATTGGAAAAAATTCTGAGAGACAGGATTAATCTCCACTTGGAGAGGCAGTGATTAATCAGGGATAGTCAGCATAGCTTTGTCAGGGGGGTGATCATGTCTAACTAACTTGAGTGAATTTTTAGAGGAGGTGACTAGATGTGTAGATGAGGGTAAAGCAGTTGATGTCGTATACATGGACTTCAGTAAGGTTTTTGATAAGGTCTCGGATGGGAGATTGGTTAAGAAGGTAAGAGCCCATGGGATCCAGGGCAATTTGGCAAATTGGACCCAAATTGGCTTAGTGGCAGAAGGCAGAGGGTGATGGTTGAAGGTTGTTTTTGCAAGTGGAAGCCTATGACCAGTGGTGTACCGCAGGGATCAGTGCTGGGACTCTTGCCGTTTGTAGTGTACATTCGTGGTTTAGACATGAATATAGAAGGTATGATCAGTAAGTTCGCAGATGACACGAAAATTGGTGGTGTCGTAAATAGTGAGGAGAAAAGCCTTAGATTACAGGATGATATAGATGGGCTGGTAAGATGGGCGGAGCTGTGGTAAATGGAATTTAATCCTGAGAAGTGCAAGGTGATGCATTTTGGGAGGACTAACAAGGCAAGGGAATATACAATGGATGGTAGGACCCGAGGAAGTACAGAGGGTCAGAGGGACCTTGGTGTACTTGTCCATAGATCACTGAAGGCAGCAGCACAGGTAGATAAGGTGGTTAGGAAGGCATATGGGATACTTGCCTTTATTAGCCGAGGCATAGAATATAGTAGCAGGGAGGTTATATTAGAGCTGTATAAAATGCTAGTTAGGTCACAGCTGGAGTACTGTGTATAGTTCTGGTCGCCACACTATAGGAAGGATGTGATTGCACTGGAGAGGGTGCAGAGGAGATTCACCAGGATGTTGCCTGGGAGTGGAGCATTTCAGCTATGAAGAGAGACTGAAAAAGCTAGGGTTGTTTTCCTTAGAGCAGAGAAGGCTGAGGGGGGACATGATTGAGGTACAAAAAATTATGAGAGGCATTGACATGTTAGATAGGAAGAAACTTTTTCCCTTAGCGGAGGGATCAATAACCAGGGGGCATAGATTTAAGGTAAGGGGCAGAAGGTTTAGAGGGGATTTGAGGAAAAGAAATTTCACCCAGAGGGTGGTTGGAATCTGGAAAGCACTGCCTGATGAGGTGGTAGAGGCAGGAACCCTCACAACATTTAAGAAGTATTTAGATGAGCACTTGAAACGCCATAGCATACAAGGCTACGGGCCAAGTGCTGGAAAATGGGATTAGAATAGTAAGGTGCTTGATGGCCGGTACAGACATGATGGGCCAAAGGGCCTGTTTCTATGCTGTATAACTCTATGACTCTATAAAGTGGCCCACCTTTATCTTCTCAAGGGCAATTAGAGATGGTCAATAAATGCTGTCCTTGCCAGAGAGACCCACATTCCATGCATGAATAAAAAAACTGCTGTCCTCACCTCATGTTCGACAGGTGAGGTGACACTCTAGCTTCTGAATCAAAAGGTTGTGGGTTCACACCCCATTCCAAAGACTTGAGCACTCGCAGTGCAGTACAGAGGGAGCGCTGCACTGTTGGAGGTGCTGTCTTTCCAATGAGATGTTAAACAGACAGAAAAGTCTGCCATTTCAGGTGGATGTTAAAGATACCACAGCACTATGTTAATCTCAGAATAGTATCCGGACATCCCTGTGCAACACCATCTTCCAGGGGTTAGATAAGGGTATCAAAGGATACAGAGCCAAGGTGAATAAATGGAGTTAAATACAGATCATTCATGATCTAAGTGAACGGCAGAGCAGGCTTTAGTGGCTGAATGGCCTACTCCTGCTTCTGATTTCCTGGCCAACATATATCCTTCAACCAACCCAGAAACAGACGATAATAAAAGCAAAATACTGCGGATGCTGGAAATCTGAAACAAAAACAAGAAATGCTGGAATCACTCAGCAGGTCTGGCAGCATCTGTGGAAAGAGAAGCAGAGTTAACGTTTCGGGTCAGTGACCCTTCTTCGGAACTGACAAGTATTAGAAAAGTCACAGATTATAAACAAGTGACGTGGGGGTTGGGCAAGAGATAACAAAGGAGAAGGTGCAGATTGGACCAGGCCACATAGCTGACCAAAAGGTCACGGAGCAAAGGCAAACAATATGTTAATGGTGTGTTGAAAGACAAAGCATTAGTACAGATTAGGTGTGAATATACTGAATATTGAACAGCAGCAAGTGCAAACCTGAAGAAAAACAACCTGAAAAAAACAGTGGGTAAGCAAACTGAACAAACTAAGATGAAATGAAATAAATGCAAAAAAAGATTGTAAAAAATGTAAAAAGGAATGTAAAAAAAAGGAAGAAAAAATAACTAAAAATGACTAAAAATGAACGTAAAGTGGGGGGCTGTCATGCTCTGAAATTATTGAACTCAATATTCAGTCCGGCAGGCTGTAGTGTGCCTAATCGGTAGATGAGATGCTGTTCCTCGAGCTTGCGTTGATGTTCACTGGAACACTGCAGCAATCCCAGGACAGAGATGTGAGCATGAGAGCAGGGGGGAGTGTTGAAATGGCAAGCAACCGGAAGCTCAGGGTCCTGCTTGCGGACTGAGCGGAGATGTTCTGCAAAGCGGTCACCCAGTCTGCGCTTGGTCTCCCCAATGTAGAGGAAACCACAGACGAGCTGGTCAGTATTTAATTGCGGTTTGGGAGAGCTTGCGGTCTGCAATTTGGCTTCCACATTTCATACCTTAAACAACAGTGACTACACTTAAAAAGTACGTCAGAACTAGGCAGGCAGTTCAGGAATCTCCTGTGGCTATTCCCCTGCAAAACAGATATACTGCTTTGGATACTGTTGGGGGGAATGGCCTCTCAGGGAAAAGCAGCAACAGTCCAATTCATTGCACCATGTTTGGCTCTGCTGCACAGGGGAGGAGTAAAAAGTGTGGGAATGCAATAGTTATAGGGGATTCAATTGTAAGGAGAATAGATAGACGTTTCTGTGGCCGCAAACGAGACTCCAGGATGGTATGTTGCCTCCCTGGTGCTAGGGTCAAGGATGTCTCGGCGCTGTTACAGGACATTCTGAAGGGGGAGGGTGAACAGCCAATGGTCATGGTACACATTGTTACAAACGACGTAGGTTAAAAAAAAGGATGAGGTCCGAAAAGCAGAATATAGGGATTTAGGAAGTAAGTTGAAAAGTAGGACCTCAAAGGTAGCGATCTCAGTATGCGTGCTAGTCAGAGTAGAAATAGCAGGATGTATCGGATGAATACGTGGCAGAAGAGATAGTGTGAGGGGTTGGGGGGGGGGGGGGGTTTAGATTCCTGGGACATTGGGACCGGTTCTGGGGGAGGTGGGACCAGTACAAACTGAACGGGTTACACCTGGGTAGGACTGGGACTGATGTCCTGAGGGGAGTATTTGCTAGAGTGGTTGGGGAGAGTTTAAACTAAACTGGCAGGGGGATGGGAACCTTTGCAAGGAGACAGAGGAGGGGGTTTCAAAGACAAGAACAAAAGACAGTAAGAAAAGTGGTAGGCAGAGAAATGAAGGGCCAGAATCAAACAGGGCCACAGTGAAAAATAGTGGGAAGCGAACAAGTAATGTTAAAAAGACAAGCCTTAAGGCTTTGTGCCTTAATGCCCAGAGCATTCGCAATAAAGTGGATGAATTAATCGCGCAAATAGATGTAAACAGGTATGATGTAGCCGAGATTATGAAGACATGGCTGCAGGGTGACCAGAGATGGGAAGTGAACATCCAGAGGTATTCAGTATTTAGGAAGGACAGACAAAAAATAAAAGGCGGTGGAGTTGCATTGCTGGTTAAAGAGGAAATTAACGCAATAGAGAGGAAGGATATTAGCTGTGATGTGGAATCTGTATGGGTAGAGCTGAGAAACTCGAAGGGGCAAAAAACGTTAGTGGGGGTTGTATATAGACCCCCAAATTGTAGTGGTGATGTTGGGAATGGCATTAAACAGGAAATTAGAGACACATGAGATAAAGGAACATCTGTAATTATGGGTGACTTTAATCTGCATATAGATTGGGCAAATCATATTAGTCACAATACTGTAGAGGAGGAATTCATGGAGTGTATACGGGATGGTTTTCTGCAGCAATATGTTGAGGAACCAACTACAGAACAGACCATCCTAGACTGGGTATTGTGTAATGAGAGAGAAATAATTGACAATCTATTTGTGCGAGACCCATTGGGGATGAGCGACCATAATATGATAAAATTCTTCATCAAGATGGAGAGTGATGTAGTTGATTCTAAGACTAGGGTTCTGAATCTTAATAAAGGAAACTACGAAGGAATGATACGCGCGTTGGCTATGATGGATTGGGAAACATTACTTAAAGGGATGACGGTGGATAGGCAATGACAAACATTCAAAGAGCACATGGATGAACTGTAACAATTGTTTATTCCTGTCTGGCGCAAAAGTAAAGCAGGAAAGGTAGCCAAACCATGGCTTACAAGGGAAATTAGAGATACCATTAGACCCAAGGAAGAGGCATACAAATTCACTAGAAAAAACAACAGACCCAAGGATTGGGAGCAGTTTAGAATTCAACAAAGGAGGACCAAGGGATTGATTAAGAAGGGGAAAATAGCGTACGAGAGTAAGCTGCGGGGAACATAAAAACTGACTGTAAAAGTTTCTGTAGTTATGTGAAGAGAAAAAGATTGGTGAAGACAAATGTAGGTCCATTACAGTCAGAAACGGGAATTTATTACGGGGAACAAAGAAAGGGTAGGACAACTAAATGCATACTTTGGTTCTGTCTTCACAAAGGAGGACTTACATATCATACCAGAAATGTTGGGGAACACAGGGCTTAGTGAGAGGGAGGAACTGAAGGAAATCAGTATTAGTAGAGAAATGGTGTTGGGGAAATTGATGGGATTGAAGGCTGATAAATCCCCAGGGCCTGATAATCGACTTCCCAGAGTACTTAAGGAAGTGGCCCTAGAAATAGTGGATGGTGGTCATCTTCCAAGATTCTATAAACTCTGGAACAGTTCCTACAGATTGGAGGGTAGCTAATGTAACCCCACCATTTAAAATA
This sequence comes from Heterodontus francisci, assembly GCF_036365525.1. Taxonomy (NCBI): domain Eukaryota; kingdom Metazoa; phylum Chordata; class Chondrichthyes; order Heterodontiformes; family Heterodontidae; genus Heterodontus; species Heterodontus francisci. The sequence continues at coordinate 48,131,655 of NC_090401.1, forward strand.
GGAGGTAGAGAGAAAGCAGGGAATTATAGACCAGTCAGCCTGACGTCGGTAGTGGGGAAAATTCTAGAGTTCATTATCAAAGATTTTATAGCAGAGCACTTAGAGAACAGTGGTAGAATCGGACAGAGTCAGCATGAATTTACGAAAGGGAAATCGTGCTTGACAAATCTACTAGAATTCTTCGAGGACGTAACTAGTAGAGTTGATGAGGGACAGCCAGTGGTTGTGATTTATTTGGACTTTCACAAGGCTTTCGACAAAGTCCCACATAAGAGATTAGCTTGTAAAATTAAAGCGCATGGGATTGGGGGTAGTGTATTGTGATGGATAGAAAATTTGTTGGCAGACAGGAAACAAAGAGTAGGAATAATTTTTCCGAATGGCAGGCAGTGACTAGTGGTGTACTGCAGGGATCGGTGCTAGGACTCCAGCTATTCACAATATATATTAATGATTTAGATGAGGGAACTAAATGTAATATTTCCAGATTTGCAGATGATACAAAACTGGTTGGGGGGGGGTGAGTTGTGAGGACGATACAGAGTGATTTGGACAAGTTGAGTGAATGGGCAAGTGCATAGCAGATGCAGTATAATGTGGATAAATGTGAGGTTATCCACTGATGGCAAAAACAGGAAGGCAGATTATTATCTGAACGGCTATAAACTGAGAGAGGGGAATATGTAACGAGACCTGGGTATTCTCGTACACCAGTCACGGAAGGTAAGCATGCAGGTGCAACAGGCGGCAAAAAAGACAAATGGTATGTTGGCCTTCATAGCGAGAGGATTCGAGTACAGAAGCAGAGATGTCTTGCTGCAATTATACAAAACCTTGGTGAGGCCACACCTGGAATATTGTGTGCAGTTTTGGTCTCCTTATCTGAGGAAGGATGTTCTTGCTATAGAGGGAATGCAGCGAAGATTTACCAGACTGATTCCTGGGATGGCGGGACTGACATATGAGGAGAGATTGAGTCGGTTAGGATTATATTCGCTGGAGTTCAGAAGAGTGAGGGGGGAATCTCGTAGAAACCTATAAAATTCTAACAGGACTTGACAGGGTAGATGCAGGAAGGATGTTCCCGATGGTGGGGGAGTCCAGAACCAGGGGTCATAGTCTCAGGATACGGGGTAAACCTTTCAGGACTGAGATCAGGAGAAATTACTTCACTCAGAGAGTGGTGAGCCTGTGGAATTCGCTACCACAGAAAGCAGTTGAGGCCAAAACATTGTACGTTTTCAAGAAGGAGTTCGATAAAGCTCTTGGGTTTAAAGGGATCAAAGGATATGGGGGGAAAGCGAGAACAGGTTACTGAGTTGGATGATCAGCCATGATCATAATGAATGGCGGATCAGGCCTGAAGGGCCGAATGGCCTATTCCTGCTTCTATTTTCTATGTTTCTATGTCAGTGGCTGTGAAGCACTTTGGGACATCTTAAGGCTGTGAAAGGTGCTATATAAATGAAAGTCTTTCTTTCTTTCACTAAATCTGGGTTTTATCCATTAAAAGATTCATTAAAAAAAAGCAAAAACATGTAGAGCACCAGACTGGACCACTTCAGGGTTATTTGCCCGATTGATGACTGACACAACTCGGGCAGTGGCAGAGTGGAAGGGGTGGAGGATGAATGCTGTCATCCTGCAAGCGAGAAACAGCAAGCTCGTACTCCATGGAGCCACTGCCACTACCGTTAGCCGGCAGCTCAGCATTCCTAGTAATCTGTTGGAGGACAAATTGCTGGACTGCTGTGACACCCTGCAAGCCCCTTCAAACCCTGGCATCCACAGTCATGATAGCAGCAGTCTGAGCTAGTGTGGCAGCAGTCTGAGCTAGTGTGGCAGCAAGCTGACCTTGCATGATGGCAGTCTGAGCTTTCACTGCCACACCCAGACATCTGGTGGAAGCTGTTTGTACTGCAATGGAAGCCGCAACATGGTATTAGATGCTGTATCAATGGTTGGGTCCACAAGTGTGTTGATGGAATTGTTGTATGATCGCCTTAAGAGTGATGTCCCTTTCAGAACTCAGTATGCTAATGAGCTAAGCACCAGGATGTAATTATGTGACTACAAGCCAGTGTCACTCTACAACTGTAACACCCAGATGAAGGTTCTGTAAATAGTTTGCTCTGTACTGCCTATAATAGTTTAGCTGTAAATAAACCTGTTTGAGATCTTCAGCAAACTGGATTCCACGCATTTCATTATGTTGCATAAGACAACATAAAGAACTCATTACATGGTAGCAGCTGTGGTGAAAAGACAAAGTCTAAGCTTGAAGACCATGGGTAAAACAGCTGTTAAAACAGCCTTTCTACAGCCACTAGAGAGAAAGTTCAAAAGAAATACTGGCCCAAAACAGTGTAAAGAAAAAAGAACTTACCTCCAGCTATAGAAGGCAGAGCTCAGAACGACAGGCTGCAAGTAAATTCCTGCGATCAGGTCAGTCATTATGCCAACGGTCAAGGAATCCCCATTTCAAAATAAAAGCTTTGAAGTGATTAAGGAGTTGATTGTTTTTCCAATGGCTCAATAAAAAAATGGAGAAGACCCGATTCCTCTCCCAGACTGATGGAGGTTGCTATCATTACAGGAGGCATCTGATAGCAAAAAGGCAGGAAACCACCGAACACTGCAGAGTCTCCATTCATGCAGCTAAAGTTTTTTTTAAAAATCATTAAACCACTCAACTCATGCAGCCACAGCTAAAAAAATCATTAAACCACTTAAGTGTTGAACTGCCTATTGCATAAAAAGACAAGCTTGAGGCCTGAAAGCAAGATAAACAGAGAACACTGTCAAACACCTGTTAATCTCCATCTAAGCAGCTAATTTAAATAACAGGGAATTTCTTAAAGGGGAAGCAGCACAAAGTGAATGGAACAAGTTTTAAAACCAATCTCAAACCACAAATAGAAAAGTCATAATAAATACAGTGCTGGAGGCACACACAGAGCTGAACAAAGTTAAATATAGAGCAGAAAGCAAAAGAACAGCAGAAAGATAGATACCAAATTTCCCAGCATGAACTGGAAGGCCATTGATATCCTATCTGTGTTCAAACTTTATAAACAAAGAATGCAGTTATGCTTCACAGACCAAGTGATTGTAAAACCAGAGAAACAGGCTGTAAAAGTATTAATAACAGTTGTAAATGAGGGGTTACACAGAATCAATACCTCTGGCTTACCTGAAGAGAACCAGAAAAATCCTGCAAAGATTTGTAAAGTGCTGAGAAGATCAACTGCAGTTAAAAGTGAAATTTAGAATTCATTGCCTGGAATTGATGTCTTACAGGCAACAGCCACAGGAATCAATAGATCAGTTCATCAGTAGATGCCATAATAAGGACAATGAATGTGATTTTTCGGAAACTGAGCTGTCGGAGTGACTAATGGAGCTGGTGATTGTCTCAACGCCCATTGAAGCATATCAGAGAGACCTCTTGGGGTAAAAGAAAGGTGCTTTCCTCATTTTACCTCTTTGTTGGCCTGTCTCATGTCCACGCAAATTTGTACTTGTCTACTACATCCAGGGAGAAGACTGGGAGGGCGGAGTTCCGGACAGGTAAGTATAAAAACCTTACCTTGGGGATTCATGGCCTAGTTCCAGGGAGAAGACTCGGAGGGCGGAGTTCCAGACCAGTAAGTTACCTCGAGTGGAAAAAAAACTGAAAAAAAACTAAAAAGAAAACTGAAAAAGTGTCGTCACAGGAAAGCTGTGACCTGATTGGCTGGTAGGGAATCTGCACTGAATTTGAAAACAAAACATTGATTAAAATTGATTAAAACCCTAATTAACGAATTAATTAATAAGTAGAGGAGTAACTAAACCAGAGGGAGGAGATTACTGTATTTAGCATTTAATATTTATAGTAGAAATCTAGCGCTAGGAAACATATAGTTAATTGTAACTTAATTTAGTCAGGATTTAATAAGTATTTAAGTATTTATTTTAAATTAATTTATTAATTCCATGACAATATGAAAGGCACAATTCAACATGGTGGCTCCTCATCAGAGCCCTTTCCTATCCTGAGTGGTGTGAAACAGGGCTGTGTTCTCGCACCCACACTATTTGGGATTTTCTTCTCCCTGCTGCTTTCACATGCGTTCAAATCCTCTGAAGAAGGAATTTTCCTCCACACAAGATCAGGGGGCAGGTTGTTCAACCTTGCCCGTCTAAGAGCGAAGTCCAAAGTACGGAAAGTCCTCATCAGAGAACTCCTCTTTGCTGACGATGCTGCTTTAACATCTCACACTGAAGAATGCCTGCAGAGTCTCATCGACAGGTTTGCGTCTGCCTGCAATGAATTTGGCCTAACCATCAGCCTCAAGAAAACGAACATCATGGGGCAGGATGTCAGAAATGCTCCATCCATCAATATTGGCGACCACGCTCTGGAAGTGGTTCAAGAGTTCACCTACCTAGGCTCAACTATCACCAGTAACCTGTCTCTAGATGCAGAAATCAACAAGCGCATGGGTAAGGCTTCCACTGCTATGTTCAGACTGGCCAAGAGAGTGTGGGAAAATGGCGCACTGACACGGAACACAAAAGTCCGAGTGTATCAGGCCTGTGTCCTCAGTACCTTGCTCTACGGCAGCGAGGCCTGGACAACGTATGCCAGCCAAGAGCGACGTCTCAATTCATTCCATCTTCGCTGCCTTCGGAGAATACTTGGCATCAGGTGGCAGGACTATATCTCCAACACAGAAGTCCTTGAAGCGGCCAACATCCCCAGCTTATACACACTACTGAGTCAGCGGCGCTTGAGATGGCTTGGCCATGTGAGCCGCATGGAAGATGGCAGGATCCCCAAAGACACATTGTACAGCGAGCTCGCCACTGGTATCAGACCCACCGGCCGTCCATGTCTCCGTTATAAAGACGTCTGCAAACGCGACATGAAATCGTGTGACATTGATCACAAGTCGTGGGAGTCAGTTGCCAGCATTCGCCAGAGCTGGCGGGCAGCCATAAAGACAGGGCTAAATTGTGGCGAGTCGAAGAGACTTAGTAGTTGGCAGGAAAAAAGACAGAGGCGCAAGGGGAGAGCCAACTGTGCAACAGCCCCAACAAACAAATTTCTCTGCAGCACCTGTGGAAGAGCCTGTCACTCCAGAATTGGCCTTTATAGCCACTCCAGGCGCTGCTTCACAAACCACTGACCACCTCCAGGCGCGTATCCATTGTCTCTCGAGATAAGGAGGCCCAAAAGAAAGAAAGAAAGAATTTATTAATTAGTGCTAGAAATGTCAGTTAGAGGGGTAAAGTGCTTCACCTGTGAGATGTGGGAGGTCCGTGACGCTTCCAGCGTTCCGGATGACTACATCTGCAGGAAGTGTACCCAGTTGCAGCTCCTCACAGACCGCATGGATCGGTTGGAGCAGCAATTGGATGCACTTAGGAGCATGAAGGTGGCGGAAAGTGTCATAGACAGGAGTTTTAGAGACATGGTTACACCCAAAGTGCAGGCAGATAGATGAGTGACCGCCAGAAGGGGCAGGCAGTCAGTGCAGGAATTCCCTGTGGCTATCCCCCTCTCTGACAAGTATACCGTTTTGGATACTGTTGGGGGGGATGGCCTACCAGGGGAAAACAACAGCAGCAGCCAGAGCACCACGGCTGGCTCTGTTGTTCAGCAGGGAGGGGCAAAGTGCAGAAGAGCAATAGTTATAGGGGACTCTATAGTCAGGGGCACAGATAGGTGCTTCTGTGGATGTGAATGATTCCAGAATGGTATGTTGCCTCCCTGGTGCCAGGGTCAAGGATGTCTCTGAACGGACAGGGGGCATTCTGAAGGGGGAGTGTGAGCAGCCAGAGGTTGTGGTACACATTGGTACTAATGACATAGGCAGGAAGAATGACGGGGTCCTGCAGGGGGAGTTCAGGGAGTTAGGTATAAAGTTAAAAGACAGGACCTCTAGGGTTGTAATCTCGGGATTACTCCCTGTGCCACGTGCCAGTGAGGCTCGAAATAGGAACATAGTGCAACTAAACACGTAGCTGAACAGCTGGTGTAGGAGGGAGGGTTTCAGATATCTGGATCATTGGGATCTCTTCCGGGACAGGTGGGACCTGTACAAGAAGGACGGGTTGCATCTAAACTGGAGGGGCACAAATATCCTGGCTGCGAGGTTTGCTAGTGTCACTCGGGAGGGTTTAAACTAGTGTGGCAGGGGGGTGGGAACCACAGCAGTAGGTCAGCAGGTGAAATAACTGAGGGGGAGCTAGTAAATAAGGCCAGTAAGACTAAGAGGAAGAGCAGGCAGGGAGACGTTGCTGAGCACAGCGGGACTGGTGGTCTGAAGTGCATTTGTTTCAATGCGAGAAGTATAACAGGTAAGGCAGATGAACTTAGAGCTTGGATTAGTACTTGGAACTATGATGTTGTTGCTATTATAGAGACTTTTTGAGGAAGTGACGAAGATGATTGATGAAGGAAGGGCAGTGAATGTTGTCTACATGGACTTCAGTAAAGCCTTTGACAAGGTCCTCCATGGCAGACTGGTACAAAAGGTGAAGTCACACGGGATCAGAGGTGAGCTGGCAAATGGATACAGAACTGGCTCGGTCATAGAAGACAAAGGGTAGCAGTGGAAGGGTGCTTTTCTGAATGGAGGGCTGTGACGAGTGGTGTTCCGCAGGGATCAGTGCTGGGACCTTTGCTGTTTGTATTATATATAAATGATTTGGAGGAAAATGTAGCTGGTCTGATTAGTAAGTTTGCGGACGACACAAAGGTTGGTGGAGTTGCGGATAGTGATGAGGATTGCCAGAGGATACAGCAGGATATAGATCGGTTGGAGAACTGGGCGGAGAAATGGCAGATGGAATTTAATCCGGACAAATGTGAGGTAATGCATTTTGGAAGATCTAATACAGGTGGGAAGTATACAGTAAATGGCAGAACCCTTAGGAGTATTGACAGGCAGAGAGATCTGGACTTACAGGTCCACAGGTCACTGAAAGTGGCAACGCAGGTGGATAAGGTAGTCAAGAAGGCATACGGCATGCTTGCCTTCATCGGTCGGGGCATAGAGTATAAAAATTGGCAAGTCATGCTGCAGCTGTACAGAACCTTACTTAGGCCACACTTGGAATATTGCGTGTAATTCTGGTCGCCACACGACCAGAAGGATGTGGAGGCTTTGGAGAGGGTACAGAAGAGGTTTACTAGGATATTGCCTGGTCTGGAGGGTATTAGCTATGAGGAGAGGTTGGATAAACTCGGATTGTTTTCACTGGAACAACGGAGGTGGAGGGGTGACATGGTAGAGGTTTACAAAGTTATGAGTGGCATGGACAGAGTGGATAGTCAGAAGATTTTTCCCAGGGTGGAAGAGTCAGTTACTAGGGGACATAGGTTTAAGGTGCGAGGGGCAAAGTTTAGAGGGGATGTGCGAGGCAATTTCTTTACACAGAGGGTGGTGAGTGCCTGGAACTTGCTGCCGGGGGAGTTGGTGGAAGCAGGTACGATAGCGACGTTTAAGAGGCATCTTGACAAATACATGAATAGGATGGGAATAGAGGGATACGGTCCCTGGAAGTGCAGAAGGTGTTAGTTTAGACAGGCATCAAGATCATCTCAGGCTTGGAGGGCTGAATGGCCTGTTCCTGTGCTGTACTGTTCTTTGTTCTTTGTGGGTTTGGGGACCATAACAATTGGGTTGATCCATAGTTTTGGCCCTTCTGTCTTTTCAATGATGTCCAACCTCTCCAGTCTGACCAATTCTTTCTTGACGTCTTTTCTGGTATGGAATGAAATCCTCCAGTGTTTCTGTTGTTTGGTTTGACTGACTCATCTATGTGGAGCTTGATTTTCTTGTTTTTCACTTTGCGTGCCTTCAAATAATGGTGGATATTTCTTCAGAATGTTTTCTTTCGTCAGGGAGTTCTGTCGTCTGACAATGTTAATCGCGATCAGCTTCAATTCGCTAGCAGTTTCGAAACTTTGCAGATTCCCTTGCTTGAGTCTACAATATGGAACTCAGTCTGACATGTGGACTCATGGGAGGACTTGACAGTAACTTGAAACATCCCTCGGACCGGTAGAGGGGTATATGATCCGTGGGAGAAAATTTTAGATATCGGTTGTTCAATTGCAGTTTCTGTTTTCTCGTAACTCATGGAATGTTGGGCAATCTGTAATGTTGACAGTTGCTCCTGATACAATTACTGCAAAGATTGTCAAATAGCCTATGAACACATCACACATGGGCAGCGTCGGTACTTGAGGCTGTGAGAAACAAAGATCTTCTCTCGTCTTTGAATATGTAATCTTCCTTCTGGCATTCAGTGTTAAGTCTTGTACAGGCTTTAATAGACATACTGTTGCAAAATTTGCCCATTTTTCCACAGGCTTTCTATTCCCTTCCTTTCGCAGGACAAATTTTGTAGTAAAGATGTGCGCCACTGCAATGATTGCATGTTCAAACATGAGATGATTGCAATCTCTGTCTTGGTCTTCCTTGACGTGCCTTGGACCTTTCTCAGAGTTTCCTCTGTGCCCTTGTGTTTGGTGCCTTTCTCTGATGGAACCTTCCTCTTGTGGCATTCACGGATTCTGTCAATGATCCTGACCTGGCCTCAGGGGATTCAAGTTATTTGCCTCTTTTCCTTCCAAGACTTCGGCTTGTCTTTTGCTGGCTTCCAGCATTCTGCCAATATCTAGTAACCTTTGCAAGTTTAATTATTTGTCCTCTCTAAGAGCTTCCTTCTCGTAAACCCTTTTTTCCCTTAAAATGGCTAGTGTGCTCAGGTTGGCACCCCTTTAAATAATTAATTTTTGGCTGCATCATGTTTATTTTCCTTATTTCTGTGTACTTGCAAAACATTTTTTTTTCCTGTTCCAACCCAGGTTTTCTTTCTTTTTCAGTCCTGGCTTTCTCTTCACTTTTTTTCTCCGTGTTTTCTTACTGTCCTTGAACCTTCCTTGCTTTGTCTTTTTTTTTCTTTTTTTGACCTAGTCGTCAAATATTGTAACTGTATTCTTTGTGGTCTTCTTTAAATGACAGCCACAGGCTTTATATTCGGATTCAACACAAGCACTATTTATTGTCTTATTTATCTGCATTGCATGGTTCAGGTGCTTGTCTTTTCCTTGCTTGGGTGTGTCTGTTCTCTGTAAAGCCACGTGCTGAGTGAATCTCTCAAAATGGTGTCTCCTCTTTATATATGTCTGATGATGTCATCAGTTGCATCAGTGGCCTGATCTCATCAAGGTACGGTTTCTTAAAGGTGAAGTCACCACTGCACTACATTACATACTATTCCCTGAATGGTGAGACCCAAGGTGCCCCCAGTATTGTGCCTCAGGCTTCAATGCGATGGAGGAAGCATGGCACGGCAGCCAGATGGCGAAGAGGAGATCAAGGTCAGCCCTTAGATAATCAGAAGAGGAGGCCTCATGGAAACCAATCTTGAAGTGAATTCCCTTGTTTACATATGCAGAGAGCCTAAGGCCTGTTTTGGACATGTGACTTGAATGTCTTGCTTTTCATTTCTTGATGCAGCATGTGTGCACTTTCATTTGGAAATGTGTGTGCACTTCCTGCCCACCATATTGGGGACTTAGTAGGCCATTTAGCACCCACAAAATCAATGTTGCTGTGGTAATTTGTAAATGACCCTTTTTTAAGCTTTTGCACATTAAAAGAAAGAATGTGCATTTATATAATGTTTTCCAACTCCTCAGGACATCCTGAATCACCTCACAGCCAATAAATTACTTTTTATTTTTGAAATGCAGTCAATTCTTTTTAGACAGACATGGCACAGGAAACTCTCACAAACAGCAATGGCATGCTTTTAACACTGTGGTTTGAGGGAGGAATGTTGGTCAGGACAACAGGGGCATGCCCCACACTCATTTGAATACATTCTGTATGCCCATCTGAACATCCAATGTGGGTCTACAGTTTCAGATCTCAAAGATAGTATTATAGGCTTAAGTGCACAAGCAGGGCTTGAACCCACATCTATTTGACAAAGAAGCACGTCTGATACCACTCGGCAAATTCATACATTGGTCAGCAGAGTTATAGTAGTTATAGATATGGTTGAGGGGGAGATTTTGGCCCAACTTAGTTCATCCAACTGGAATAAAGCTACAGTCCCCCAAATCATCGAATCAAACTCTTTCTGAAATGATCTCAGGGTTTTGACCTCTTTTACCTGATCTGGAGATTTGTTCCATGTGATGGTGTTATGAGACAAACACCATCTCATAATAACAGCACAAGGTTTCCTCTTTTCAGACACACTGAGCCTCCACAATTCCAATACTCTCAACTCAATTATATTTTGGACAACAGCATGCTATGCGGAGCTAATCATGTCTTTTTCTTTGAAATCTTCCTGTATACCTGTCTGGACCATTAGTTTCTCTTTATTGTCCATGACAACCTGCCTTCCATCAAATTGTCCAGTTCTTTGTCTCACTTCAGTACTTTCAATTTAAAGGCTACAGTCATGTCTTTAGTCTCTCTTGACTCTGAGTCAACAAGTCATGGGTTCAGAGGAACAAACCAAGACAGAAACAGGAGTATACCATTCAACCCCTCAAATCTGTTTCACCATTCAATGACATTATGGTTGATCTGTATCTTAACACCAGTAGGACACTTTGGTTCCATCTCGTTTTATAGCCTTGACTATCAATCTCAGAATTATTTTTTTTATTTGTTCATGGGATAAGGGCATCGCTGGCCCGGCCAGCATTTATTGCCCATCCTAATTGCCCTTGAGAAGGTGGTGGTGAGCTGCCTTCTTGAACCGCTGCAGTCCTTGGGGTGTAGGTACACCCACAGTGCTGTTAGGAAGTGAGTTCCAGGATTTTGACCCAGCAACACTGAAGGAACAGTGATATAGTTCCAAGTCAGGATGATGTGTGGCTTGGAGGGGAACTTGCAGGTGATAATGTTCCCATGCACCTGCTTCCCTTGTCCCTCTAGGTAGTGAAGGTTGCGGGTTTGGAAGGTGCTATCTAAGGAGCCTTGGTGCATTGCTGCAGTGTTTCTTGCAAATGGTACACACTGCTGCCACTGTGCGTCAGTGGTGGAGGGAGTGAATGTTTGTGGATGGATTGTCTATCAAGTGGGCTGTTTTGCCCTGGATGATGTCGAGCTTCTTGAGTGTTGTTGGAGCTGCACCCATCCAGGCAAGTGGAGAATATTCCATCACACTCCTGACTTGTGCCTTGTAGATGGTGGACAGGCTTTGGGGAGTCAGGAGGTGAGTTATTCAGCACAGAATTCCCAGCCTTTGACCTGCTCTTGTAGCAATGCTATTTATTGGCTATTCAGTTTCAGGTCATTTGTAACCCCCAGGATGTTGATAGTAGGGGATTCAGCGACCATTGAATGTCAAAAGGAAATGGTTAGATTCTCTCTTGTTTGAGATAGTCATTGCCTGGCACTTGTGTGGCGCATATGTTACTTGTCACTTATCAGCCCAAGCCTAGATGTTGTCCAGGTCTTGCTGCAATTCTACACAGACTGCTTCAATATCCGAGGAGTCACAAATGGTGCTGAACATTGTGCAATCATCATCAAACATCCCCACTTCTGACCTTATGGTGGAGGGAAGGTCATTGATGAAGCAGCTGGAGATGGTTGGGCCTAGGAAACTACCCTGAGGAACTCATGCAGTGATGTCCTGGAGCTAAGATGACTGACCTCCAACAACCACAACCATCTTCCTTTGCGCTAGGTACAATGCCAAGCAACGGAGAGTTGTCTCTCTGATTCCCATTGACTCCAGTTTTGCTAGGGCTCCTTGATGCCATACTCGGTCAAATACTGCCTTGATGTCAAGGGCAGTCACTCTCACCTCACCTCTTGAGTTCAGCTCTTTTGTCCATGTTTGAACCAAGGCTGTAATGAGGTCAGGAGCTGAGTGGCTCTGGCAGAACCCAAACTGAGCGTCACTGAGCAGGTTATTGCTAAGCAAGTGCCGCTTGATAGCACTGTCAACAACACCTTCTATAACTTTACTGATGATCGAGAGTAGACTGATGGAGCGGTAACTGGTTGGGTTGGATTTGTATGGCTTTTTGTGTACAGATTATCGATTGAGCTAGCATATAGTTTTGTCTGGGAGAGTTCCACACTTCTACTACCCATTGCACAAAGAAATGTTTTCTAACTTTTTCCCTGAATGGGCTGGCTCTGATTTTAGGTTTGTTTCCTAGTCCTGGACTCCCCCACCAACAGAAAAGGTTTCTCTCTATCTACCCTAAAATCCTAAAAATCAATCAAATCACCCTTTGATCTTCTCTATTCCAGGGAATGCAAACCTATTTTATGTAATCTGTCCTCACAACTTAACTGTTGATGCCCAGGTAATATTCTTGTGTGTCTGCACTGCACGCCTTCCAAGGCTAGCACATCCTCTCTAAGGTGCATTGCTCTGAACTGCACACAGTACTCTAGCTGTGGTCTAACTAAGACTTTGCATAGCTATAGCAAAATCTTCCCCCCTTCCATTTGTGTTTTTGATTATATTTTGGGCTACATTTTAGTAATCTGTGTACATGAACCCCTAAATCTTTTTGGACTTCCACTGTTCTGGGCAATTCTATCCACCATTTAAATAATACTTGGATCTATACTTTTTGTTCTAAAATGAATAACCTCGCACTTAATTGCATTGATATCCATCGACTATAGTTTTTCCCAAAAAATCCAGGCTAAGACTCCCAGTGTAGTACTTAGGGAGCACTGCACTGTCAGAGATGCCATCTTTCGGATAAGACATTAAACTGAGGTCACATCTACCATCGCAGTTAGGCATAAAAAATCCCATGGCACTATTTCGAAGAAAAGCAGGGGCGAAGTTCAAGGCAATGAAAATGGCAAGCGATTCAACAAAGTGTTTAAGAACAGTGTTCCGGAGGTATATAATGTAGGCAACAAGATCAAAAGTGGAACAGCAATGCTAAAAGCCATACTGACAATGTGAATTAAGTTAGAGCTTTCAGCAGGATGGCTAATTTGAGAGTTAACAGCAGCTTTCATAACCTTAGAAACTTGAGGTAACAGCCATAGTAGCAAAAGATCTTAAAACGTTTATTCAGGTCTGCTAGGAATGTGGGCTGCACCTTAACTGAACACAAATTTTACATACATCTTATTTTTACATCCTGCTGCTTGTCCTAAACAAGGAGGTTAGAAATACTAAAGACAGACAGAAGCATTGCTCCATATCTTTCAGAATATCTAGTGATTACATATGTGGAGAGCTTCTTATAGTAAGATATTATGGCCCAGAATTTGCTGAAAAAAAATAACAGTATCTGAATAGTGCGCACCATATGTAAATTGGCCAGCAACCTGTGGTGAGCAAGAGATACCCCATGCATTGCAAAAAGCCACACAAGACAATTTGTTCTGCTCCACTTTTATCTTTGCAAAATTGGCATTTTGCTCTCAACCTTGTTGTGATTATTATGAAGTTGCTGCACTTGCACTTTAATTGCCCATTAAACTTTCCACAAAAACATCAGTCTGGTAATTAGCAGGGTAAGTACCTCTTTAGCAATTGTTATTGATTGCCAATCAACCTCTCGCTTCCAGAAAGTTAACAATTAAAAGTGTGCAGTCTCATTCTTTCAGGTTGTGAATTGTTATTGGAGATTTTTTAAATTACATATTTTAAATTTTATTTTGTTTTGTTACTTTTCCCTTCTGGCTCTTATTTCTCTCACTCTCTTAATTCAAACCTTCTTTCCCTCTTTTCATCTCTCTTTCTGTATGTTATTTGACTTTGAATTCAACCCCACTAATTCACCCTCCTTCTCAGTCCTTCTTCTGGACTTCCCTCCCTAAACCCCTGTGCCTCTGCACGGCCGGAATTTTTACGGTGGGTGAGCCCACCTCCGCCAGGCCTGGGGATCCAGTCCGGAATTTATGCTCCCAAGGCTCTTAGTTGGTCTTGGGTGGGACTGCCACCTCATTGAGGCAGAAAGTCCCGCCTACATATCTTTTTTGTTTGTATTCTGCCATCACTTGGTTTCAAGAAGCCTTGTTGGATACAATTATGCTGTTGCTCTTTCTCCACTCCCCTCCCCCGATAAGAATGTAGCAATTGTCATGAAAACCACACCTGCCAAAATGAGACATATTAATTTTGTCATATGGAACATTAATTTTAAACTGTTACTGGACTGAAAAAATAACTTGGTTTAAAAGAGCGCTGAAACATGGCTGCACATTTTGCATTCTAAAAGACAGTTGAATAAGAGAGACAATGGAACTGATTCAATTAACAAAGATTGGTCTGGGCAACAGTGATGATCCATATCTTGTCTGTGTAAGAGACGGCACTACATCCCCCCTCCCCCACTGAGAGCTTTGAAATCCAAAAACTGCAGGAGAGGTTGTTCCAAATAAGGAATTAGTCACATGACTAACCTGATGACCAATCTGGAGTTGTTTGAATTCTGCTCACAGAACAGTTGGAGAAGAAACTGCAATTTGAAGCCAACAGAGAAGGACGGTCTCTCCCTGCCTCCCTCTCTCTCTCACTCGCACAAAGTTCTTGGGATCCACGGAAGCCACTCAAATCTCAAGAGAGAAGACTCCTGCAGCTAAACAAGTTTAAAAGTGTGCACTGGGCCCCAACGAGAACTGCAAGACAGCTACAATCAAAGGCTTTACATCAAACCCAAAAGCCAGTAATTGAACGCCAGCTATTACTTTAAACCTTTCCTCTTATTTCTCCTCCTTTGTCTCTATTTGCGTGTGCGTGTTATCATGTATGTAGGCTAGAGTGGTTGTGTTGCGTATTTCTAGTAGTTTTAACCAAATGAAAGTTTTAAGGTTAATAAATAAGGGCGGCACAGTGGCGCAGTGGTTAGCACCGCAGCCTCACAGCTCCAGCGACCCCGGTTCAATTCTGGGTACTGCCTGTGTGAAGTTTGCAAGTTCTCCCTGTGTCTGCGTGGGTTTCCTCCAGGTGCTCCAGTTTCCTCCCACATGCCAAAGACTTGCAGGTTGATAGGTAAATTGGCCATTAGCAATTGCCCCTAGTATAGGTAGGTGGTAGGGAAATATAGGGACAGGTGGGGATGTGGTCGGAATATAGAATTAATGTAGGATTAGTATAAATGGGTGGTTAATAAACTTACACCTTTCTTGTTTAAATCTAAGAAAACCTGTCTGGTTGATTTTTTTGCCATTACAATTAGACGGCAGTGAACAAGGATTCACTGAGGGGAAGCTAAAACACGGTGTTTTTAAAAATTAAACCCTGTTACAGCCAAACCAGGCAAAGGCTGAGAAGGGAGCCCTAGACCCCTGCCTCACCTGGTCGTAACACAATGGATTTCCCCAGAGTCTAATTTGGAATGGAAGAGCAGAGAACCAACATAAGAATGATAGACAAGTCAAGCTGTAAACCAAGCATCCTGCATTCATTCACCAGTGTTCCCTGACACCAGAACCTGCAGTGAGGTAGAGTCTGACAGAGGAATAGGCGGAGGCCATTCAGTGCCTTGAACCTGTTCCACCATTCCATTATGGTTCATGGTTGATCTGTATCTTAACCCAATTTACTCACCTTGGTTCCATAACCCTTCATACCTTTACCTAACAAAAATCTATCAATCAAATGATATGGGTATAGGGTGGGAAAGTGGAGTTGAGATAGAAGATTAGCAATGATCTTTTTGAGTGACGAAGCAGGCTCAAGTGACTGTATAGCTTAACTCCTGCTCCTATTTCTTAGGGAAAGAGAAATCATGGAAACTTACAACACAGCAGGAAGCCATTCAGCCCTTCGTGCCTGTGCTGGCTCTTTGAAAGAGCAGTCGTGCCATGTCCAACATCCTCGCTTTTTGTCTGTAACCCCGTAAGTTCCTTGTCCTCAAGTACCTGTTTAACTCCCTTTTAAGGTTATCTATGGAAACAGCTTCTACCACCTTTTCATATCGAGCGCTCCTATGTTATGATGTTCGATTTCAGTTTTGAAATTTTTAATTGATCCCCAACCTCAAAAGCTTTTTGCGGGAGAGAGCTTCAGATTTTCACTGCCCTTTGCATGAGTAGGTGTTTTCTGAGAGCAACCCTGAATGGCCTAGCTCTAATATTAAGGTTCTGTGCCTAGTGGGGCACATGGCACACCCGACTTCTTCCAATGCTGTCTGTTCCGACATTTATCCCCACGATCCACAGTCAAAGGTGGGAAGGGTTAAAACTGTCCCCCAAACATCCAGCTGTGAGAGACTAGCTGTGGAGAGTACGTTTAGCAAACAGATTGTCATTTTGCTCAATATTCTGGTCACAAAATAGAGTATGATAAATTATAAAGAGTGTCCAGCAGCCTATATGCGAAATGGTGTTGGAATGAAACTCGCCTTAAGGTATTTGAGAAGTGGATTTTGATTTCTGGGAAGTGGTATTATACTAATTATACTGAACTACAAAGAGAGGAAAGCAGATTTTCTTCCAGTGCTTCAGGCTGTGAAAGCAGATACAAACAGAAGGACCTCGTACACTGCCTTCTCCAGGCAGGATTAATGTAATTAAAATGAATGCTTTCCCTGAGATTAATTGGTTCTTTCAGACACTGCTAGCCATGTTGTAGAAGAAACATCTGTGAATTTAGATTGAGTAATCTTTCAGGCAAGAGATTAAAATGATGTCGTGAGTTATTATTGACAGGCCTGTGAACACTCTACTGTTCATCTTTCTATGCGGCAATCCCTTTAAATTGGGCTTCCATTAGGTTTCCCTTTAACAACATCTTGGAATCAGATAAAAGAAAGACTCACATTTATATAGCTTCTTTCATGACCTCAGGACATCCCAAAGCACTTTATAGACAATGAAGTACTTTTGAAGTATTGTCAGGCAAGCCCCCCACCTGCCAAGATTGAGGCACACATTATTTCGCCACATGAACATTAAAACTTAAAATTGCAAGCCCCTTACTGGAAAGACATTTGCATAGTAACAGACAGTGTTGGAACAATGGCAACCCAGTCATTGCTTCCCCAGTACACAGAAGAAGTGGTGAGACCAGTTTTAGTCACATGACTACCTGGCTGTTGCAGAGGTTTGAACTGAGAGTTTTAACTTGGAGAAACGGTGTTTGAAATCAGAAAGCCCCTGGCTCCTAGTTTGAGAACATCTCTGTCCTGTCTGCTCTCATCTCGCTCACACCAGCTTCAGAAACCATTGAAGACACGAGAACCTCAAAGAGAGAAAAGTCTCCTACGTTGAACAAACTTTAAGGAGAATACTGGGCCCCAACGAAAAGTAAGAGCTGCCTACAATCAAAGATTCTACAGCGAGCTGGAACCACAAAACAGTAACCAGAAACCCCCTTCAGAGACTGTCTCAAACCTTTCACCTTATATTTTCCTCTCCTCTTTTCTGTCCCTATCTGCATGTGTATATCGCATGTGCATGCTAGCATGGATGGGTCGTATATCCGTAGGCATTAACCGTATTAAAGTTTAAGTTTACAGTTTAATAAATTTCACTTTTCTCCCTTAAACCGAAGAAAGCCTGTTTATGCTCATTTCTTTGCCTTATAATTGGAAAGTGGTGAACAAGGATTCACCAAGGGGGAGCTCAAAACACATTGTGTTTAAAAATAAAACCCTCTTAAAATAAGACCAGGTGAAGACAGCAAAAGAGCCCCAATACCTTTCTCACCTGGTCGTGACAGTGTAGTCACTGTTGTAAGGTAGGAAACGCAGCAGCTAATTTGTGCACAGTGGTTAGCACCACAGCCTCACAGCTCCAGCGACCCGGGTTCAATTCTGGGTACTGCCTGTGTGGAGTTTGCAAGTTCTCCCTGTGTCTGCGTGGGTTTCCTCCGGGTGCTCCGGTTTCCTCCCACAGCCAAAAGACTTGCAGGTTGATAGGTGAATTGGCCATTATAAATTGTCACTAGTATAGGTAGGTGGTAGGGGAATATAGGGACGGGTGAGGATGTGGTAGGAATATGGGATTAGTGTAGGATTAGTATAAATGGGTGGTTAATGGTCGGCACAGACTCGGTGGGCCGAAGGGCCTGTTTCAGTGCTGTATCTCTAAATCAAAATCTAAACTCCCATAAATGGCAATGTGATAGTGACCAGATAATCTGCTTTTTAGTGATGTTGATTGAGATATAAATATTTGCCTCAGGCCAACTGGGAGTATTCCCTTATTCTTTTTCAAAATTGTGCCAGGCAATCTTCATGTACTTGAGGGGGCAGACAGAGCCTTAGTTTGAGGCAGAACCTCCAACACTGCAGCACTCGCTCAGTACTGCACTGTCAGCCTAAATTGTTGCGCTCAAGTCCCTGGAGTAGAACTTGAACCTACAACCTTTTGACTTATAGACAAGAGTGCTACCAACATAGCCACAGCGGACACTACTCCAGTGTCTCCATTTTCACAGGCTTTTAATTTTTGCCCATCTTAGCCTGATTTCCAAGGACTCAGGAAACGCAGCACATAAAAGGAGGTGCGATGGGCTGGATCTATTTGTGGCTTTTCAGCAGTCTTTGTGAGCCAGGAGGAACAAGAGTCTTTCTCCAAGATCTAAAAAGCTTACCTGCTTTCCATCCCGTGATCTACCCTACCTCTTCGCTCTCCCACCTCTCCATGATCACTCCCCTTGACAACAGGATACCCCTCTGAACACGAGAACCCCTGATCAGGATCAGCCTCCCCAAACAAGATCTCTCCCACCTCACCCACCCCTGGCGATCATTGTTCCCCACCTATGAAATCTCTTCCTCCCCCCCTTCCTGATCTCTCCTCCTTGGCTGTGGCCTCATTCTTCAGGATTTCCCGACAGACAGGCAGCCGGTCAATCAGGCTGGCTGTTGGGCAGGAAACCTGGCGAAGAAATTTAAAATACATCCCGCAGTTAATTTCTGCAGGACGTCCGGGAATCCTGCCCCAACTCCCTCCCTTAATCCAGGTAAATATCGGGGCCAATGATGTCTAACCTGTGATTTATTGAGGTTTAGCATAGGTTCCTGGCTTCTGTAGTCTATGCCTCTATTTAGAAAGCCAAGGGTCCCGTAAGCTTTTTTAACAAACTTCTTCCCTTCAAAGGTTTGTGTCTTCCCCAGTAAATTGTGCTCTTGGATGGTGGAGAGAATTCAAGTGCTACCTAGGCCTACCCACTGTTACTTCAGGTAGCATACCTGAGGATGACAGAGCAAACTTCAACAGCAGACTTTGAAATATCTATTGTTCAGCCAGTGTACTAAAAGGCTTTTTTTTTGGTGCATTTAATCGTACTGTGTGGATGATACTGATATATAGTCTTTTCTTTTTAACTGGATATTTCTCAAGCCCTCCTCTGCATATATCTCCGACAGGAGTGATAAATAGGACCAGACAGATCTGAGGTAAAATTGGATAGCTCAGTGGGGGATACACAGGAAATGCATTTGAACTCCTCATGCCTTTAATGTAGTTTTCATGAATGATTTGAAAAAATGAAATCATATTATTTCACCATTTTCGGAGAGGTAATTGGAAATGGAAATCAAACAATAGCAGTCGCTCCTTATTTCAGCTCTCCCGCAGATCATAATCACATTTCATCTGTCCATTTTATTTCCGTGATGGATAGAAACATAGGCTACAAAATTGAACTCCTTAACATCGTTACAGGACCCCGGAGAAACTGGCAACTGATCTACTTCCAGCCACTTCCGGCACAGCCCATGCGCGCGTGCCCTGCTCGTAAGGGCGGTAGCGCGAATGTGCCGTACATGCACCAGAAACATGCAGAGTGGGCAGATCTTGACGCCATTCAGCATCTAACGCTGATTTGGTGCCCCACTTGACAGTTTGCTGCTGCAGCATTAGTAGAAGCACTGTGTTCTATGGTGTTGGAGGAGTTTTGAAAAGACATTGGAATCTGAAGGGAGCAGTGCTGGACTTTTCCAAAGATGTCAGAAGAGTTTGAAGACATGTGAGCAGAAAGCCTGTTATCACTCATGGGGGTGATTTGCAGTCCCTCCCAGGCTGCAGCACGACAGGGAAATAGACCACAGGGAGCAGAGAGAGGAAACTGCGCAGAGGAGAGAGGAGAAGGGCTCTCCATAGAAGAGGGAGCACTTCTCCTACCTCCACCTCAGCCAGGAGCAGTGTCTGAAGTGGCTGCACTTCACCAAGGAAGTGGTCACTGAACTGTGCCACCTTCTCCAAACGGGCCTGAAGCTGCAGATCAAGGCGAGGACAGAGCTGCCAATGGCCATGAATATCACTGTGGTCCTCAATTTCTACACCAGCAGATCCTTCCAAGCTGGAGCCAGCGACATTGCCTACATCTCACAATTCATCATGCATCACTGCATCACAGAGGTAACAGAGGCCCAGGGGTGGAGTGGAGAGAAGGAGGAAGAGTGGGCACGTAACTTTACCAAGGTAACGAGATCCCCAATAGTGCAGAGAGCCATTGACTACACACAAGTAGCTCTGCGGGCACCACATATAGTAGGGAAATGTACATAACCACAAAGGTTGCCACACCCTTAACATGCAGTTGGTGTCCGACCATGCACAGAGCACCATGCAAATGCCCACTATCCTGGCAGCCGCCACAATGCTTTAACCCTGCACCAGTCAGCCGTTCCCACTATATTTGAGCCACCACAATGAGTCAGAGGCTGGCAGCTTGGTGACAAAGGGTATTCGCTGTACATGTGGCTCGTGACTCCCCTCCACACCCAAACACACATGAGAAGCAGATGTATGACGAGAGCCATGTTGTCACCAGGAACATTGTAGAACAAACCACTAGTATTCTAAAACAATGGTTCTGCTGCCTGACTGCTTCAGGGAGCCTTCTAGTGAACTGACACATGCCCTGGCTGCAGCTCACTCGTGCCTAGTTACTCACCATGTGCAGATTCCACCTCTATACTATCTGAGCTGGTGGCTGTGAGCGTCAGATCAAATGATGGTGCTTCTTCATCAGATGCCTGCTCTTGCTCACATCCTTCATGGTGAGGTGGCACTGGCTGGCCAGGCAGCAGGTGTTGGGTATCTGAAAGCAAAAATGCAGAAGGGGAAAGGTGGGGTGAGAGAAGAGGTGGTTGGGTGAAAAGCAAGTGGTCCATGGTCATGCCATCTTCAGATTGCCTTTCATGCCAGATAGCAGGATGGGGGTGAAGTGGGATTTGAGAAGGTGCCTATGGCATGAACATACCATCATCCTGGATGTTTTCAACAACGCCGGTTGCAACTCCAGACCCACAGCAATGTGGTTGACTCTTAACTGCCCTATGAAATGGCCCAGCAAGTCACTCAGTTGTCAAGGCCAATTAGGGATGGGAAACCCTTGCCAGTGATGCCCACATCCCATGAAAGAATAAAAACAAATAACCTTGGTCACTGCCAGCCCAGTAAACTGCAGCACCTCCAAGGGACTCTGGAAATGCGGGTCTGACTGTCCACTGCTGGTTCTCCACTGCTGCCTCCTGCTGTGTGCCGCCTTGTCCTGCAAGAAAGGGGGAAGAGTATCAGTGAGTGCATTGCAATGTATTTGGTTAATGTGCCTGCCATAGTTGAATAGCTGGAATTATGTGGAAGCTATGAGATGTGGGTGTGAGGCTAACAGCATTGGTAAGTGTGTGAGGGTGAGGTGGGTTATCTGAATGTTAGGCATGAATCCTGATTGCTGATTGGTGTGTGATGGGGATGTGATGTATTGAATAGTGTGTGGGGTTGGTCGTGAGGTGGTTAGGAGATGGCATTTAAAGACAAATTATTCCCAAAGCACTTTATAGCCAATGAAGTACTTTTGAAGTGTTGTCACTGTTGTAACGTAGGAAATGTGGCAGCCAATTTAAGCATAGCAAACTCCCACAAACAGTAAAATAAAAGCAAAATACTGCAGATGCTGGAAATCTGAAACAAAAACAAGAAATGCTGGAATCACTCAGCAGGTCTGGCAGCATTTGTGGAAAGAGAAGCAGAGTTAACGTTTCGGGTCAGCGACCCTTCTTCGGAACTGACAAATATTAGAAAAGTCACAGATTATAAACAAGTGACGTGGGGGTTGGGCAAGAGATAACAAAGGAGAAGGTGCAGATTGGACCAGGCCACATAGCTGACCAAAAGGTCACGGAGCAAAGGCAAACAATATGTTAATGGTGTGTTGAAAGACAAAGCATTAGTACAGATTAGGTGTGAATATACTGAATATTGAACAGCAGCAAGTGCAAACCTGAAGAAAAACAAACAGTGGGTAAGAAAACTGAACAAACTAAGATGAAATGAAATAAATGCAAAAAAAGATTGTAAAAAATGTAAAAAGGAATGTAAAAAAAAAGGAAGAAAAAATAACTAAAAATGACTAAAAATGAAAGTAAAGTGGGGGGCTGTCATGCTCTGAAATTATTGAACTCAATGTTCAGTCCGGCAGGCTGTAGTGTGCCTAATCGGTACATTTTTTACAATCTTTTTTTGCATTTATTTCATTTCATCTTAGTTTGTTCAGTTTGCTTACCCACTGTTTTTTTTTCAGGTTTGCACTTGCTGCTGTTCAATATTCCGTATATTCACACCTAATCTGTACTAATGCTTTGTCTTTCAACACACCATTAACATATTGTTTGCCTTTGCTCCGTGACCTTTTGGTCAGCTATGTGGCCTGGTCCAATCTGCACCTTCTCCTTTGTTATCTCTTGCCCAACCCCCACCTCACTTGTTTATAATCTGTGACTTTTCTAATATTTGTCAGTTCCGAAGAAGGGTCGCTGACCCGAAACGTTAACTCTGCTTCTCTTTCCACAGATGCTGCCAGACCTGCTGAGTGATTCCAGCATTTCTTGTTTTTGTCCCACAAACAGTAATATGGTAATGATGAGGTAATCTGTTTTTGTGATGTTGATTGAGGGATAAACATTGGCTAGGGAGATCTCCCCTGCTCTCCTTCAAAATAGTGTCATCTTTTACAGCCATTTCAGAGGACAGACAGACACTCCGTTTATCTCATCTGAAAGACAGCACCTCCAACAGTGCAGCACTCCCTCAGTACTATACTGGAGCATCAGCTTTGATTTTTATGCTCAAGTCCTGGAGTGGGACTTGAAGCCAGAAGTGAGAGTGCCACCAATGGAACCGCACTGTCACATATAAAGGAGGAGAGAGAGGTAGAGAGGCAGAGAAGATTAGGGAGGGAATTCCAGAGATGAGTATTTAGGCAGCTGAAGGCTTGGCAACCAATGCTGTGTTGACGGAAATTGGGAATACAAAAGTACCAATGCACGAGTGAGGAATAAACATTTCTGGGAGAGGGGTGAAGAGGGAAGGAGACAGCACTAGTTGTAATTCAGGTAGTGAATGGTAATGTAGCAGTTATGTTATTAGGCCAGGAAGCCAGATTCCTACGCTAATAATTCAGAGAACATGAGTTCAAATACCGCTGTGGCAGTTTGAGAATTTGAATGCAGCTTAAATAATAAGGAATTAAGAAATCTGGTATCAATTGTAAAAACACGACTGGTTCACTCATGTCCTTTAGGGAAGGAAGCTCTTACCCGGTCTGGCGATATGTGACTCCAGTCACACACCAGCATGGTTGACTCTTAAATGCCCTCAGCAGTGTCCTTGTGAGCCATTCAGTAGGGACAACGATAGATGGGCAATAAATGATGGCCTTGCCAGCAACGCCCACATCCCAAGAATAAACAAAAACCTGAAATGCTTTATCTGCACCCTAATCAATGCTGCCTCATACACAGACCGCTTGTTCTGCTTGATGGTGGCTCATTAAAGTCCTGACAAGGAAATACATTGAAAAATAGGATGCCAAAAAACAAACTGAAACATGTAAATTGGAATGGGCCACTGGTGCAGGACTTGAAGTGTAACTTGTCGAGGTGTTATTGCCAGTTATTCAATGATTACATTATGGAAAACCAGGAAATGAAAGACCAGTATGAAATTTATGGTTTCAGGATGATTCTAATTCCAGGTCAGCAGGGCTTCTATTTTGTTTTTTTGTGACTCAATCTGAAAGTTAAATTTCTATTTAGCTGATTAAAGTAACACAAATCTTTCTTGTTAAAGAGGCTATGGATGAAATTGAGTAAACTGGTTCTCCCAGTGGGAATTGTTACAGGGAAGGAGCTTGAGCAAGGAATATGACTGTGGCCCCATCAGTAACAGTTCCACAGCCCGTGATTTCATTGAACAAGATTCCACACTGGGAGTGCAGGATTGCGCCAAAACCATAGTTATTCCCATTGGATTCAGAACACCGAAGTAGTTAGAAATATGGATTTGTGAAATTGTTAGGAAAAGGGCCTTTTTTGAGAAATCTCAATTGCATCAACCTGTAGTGTTACACAATCCCTTCTATACAAAACAAAAACATATCTAATTGTTTTTTAAACCAAGTCTCTGCCCAACCCTTCATCTCACTCACCCCCTCACCTCCCTCCCAAGGCTCCCTCTCTTCTCTCCTCCCAGGCTCTATCCCCTCCCACTATCCCCCCCCCCCCAACCACCCAGGTTAAACCTCATTCCTCCCTGAAAAAAGCAATTGAACTGTCTATTGAACAGCTGTGTAAACAGACAAGCTAAAGTACTGCAAGCAAGATAACCACAGATCACTGTCAAACACCTGCTCCTCTCAATTCAAGCAGCTAATCTAAATAACAGAGAGTTTCTTGAAAGGAAAACGGTGCAGAGTCATAGAACAAGTCTTAAAGCAAGTTTTAAGCAAAAGAACAGCGAGAAGATGGATACCAAATTACCCAGCATGAACTGGAAGGCCATGGATATCCTATCCGAGTTCCAACTTTTCAAACAAAGAATGCAGTTATGCTTCACAGACCAAGTAATTGCAGAACCAGAAAAACAGGCTGTAACAATAATGATAGCAGTTGGAAATGAGGGATTATACAGAATCAATACCTCTGGCTTATTGGAAGAGGGCCAGGAAGATCCCGCAAAGATATGGAAAGTGCTAGAATATCAGCTCCGATTAAAAGTTAATTTTCAAATGCACCGCCTGGAATTGAGGCGACAGCCACGGGAATCAATAGACGAGTTCATCAGCAGATGCCGTAGTTAGGGCAACAAATGCAATTTTTCAGAAACTAAGCTGTCAGACTGAAGCATGGAGCTGGTAGTTGTATCAACATCCATTGAAGTGTTTCAGAAAGACATCTTGGGGTAAAGGAAAGTCACATCATTGATGCACTTCTGGAAGATGGCAGGAAATACAAAGCCATTGTAGCTGGACAACAGCAACTGCAAGCACCAGGTGTAGCCAAACGTATCGGCACCATAACCAGGTCGAAAAGAGCAAGCAAGCTGTGTGGCAAGTGTGGTTTGCCCCACTCACCACGAAGTTGTCCTCCATTTCAAGACCTGTGCAAGGCATGTGGTGCAAAATGACACTGGGCCACCAATGCAAGAAATCTGACTCCAAAAACAAAGCCAGAAGTCACATCAGGACACAAACAAACAGAAGACAGGTGCAGCAACAGGGCAACAGCAGCAAGGAGGACGCCAGAGACCTGCATAAACGCAAGCCGATACACGAAGTCCACAGCGAAACAGACCTGACACAAGACTCAGAGAGAAGTAATTCTCAGTCAGAAGCCGAGCAGGCATTTCACATTGTGAACCTGACACATCATGTTGATGAAGTCAAATAACTGGAAGTTTTTGCTACTATGAACATCATGTGCCCAAAGAAAGCTAGCAAACATACACTCAGGATTAAGATTGACTGGCACTAGTGCAAATATCCTCTCAGTCCGAATCCTGAAGGATATGTATCGGAGTCGCTGGAAATCATTGATACAACCGACAACTGCCAAGTTATCTGTATACAATGGATCACCCATCCCTTGCAGTGGTGCATTAACAATGCAATACAGCTTTGGCAAGTCGGCATGGAAACCACAAATATTTTACCTGGTAGACATGAGCAGACCAGCAGTGGCAGGACTACCAGTGTGTAAGGACCTCAACATCATAACTATCCACAAGGTTTACTAAGGTACCATTACAGCAGAAGACATCAAGGGTGCCCGCATTGAATCACAGTTCCTCCAGGATCTCAGTGGTTCTGGTTTGGAAAATAGCAGCCCCTTCTCGGAGATGCCACACCAAGAGAATGAAGATCCAAACTCAGATGGTGAAAGTTTTTTATCAACAGGCAGTGTTTCCTCGCGCTTCAGCAACGCAGAAGAAGAGAGTGACGTTGCCACTACTGAGAAACAAAGGCTGGCAGCGGGAAGCATTGCCAAGGGAAAATCTCCAAGGACCAGAACCCGCTCACAGACTCTGGTCAGCATCAAATGGTGCTGTCTGGAAACCCAGCAACAGCACAACTCTGCCGCGCCTTCACTTCTGCTCTCTAGAGAACTGCCAGCACCACAACGAGCCAGAATGGGCAGGAACCGCCATGAGGCCAACTACTCCTTCCCCAACAAGTCCTCAACCTTGAACCCAAGACATTCAGATGCGGAGGATGAGGAGAGGCGAAGGACACACAATATCCTGAGGAGGCAGAGGAGGAATGTGTTGAATGTCTGTTGGCTCTTTGAAATGAGGTGCCGGAACTTCTCAAGAATTCCAAGGCCTCAAAAGTGGTCATCCTGAAAAAAGCAACAGAGTATATTAGCAGGCTGAAGGCAGAGCAACAGAAACTGAATGCAGAGAGGGAGAAACCTCAGAAATAACAGCAACAGCTGAGATGCAAATTCTCCAATCAAGAGCTGTCAAACCACCGAAACGATATATAGACCTTTAAGCCTCCGCATGTGTGCATTTCACAATCCCTATCCTTGTACCTGTAAATTTTGTGGTCTATATCTCATACGGCTAGTTTTAATGTTATCTAATTTTATGTGCTTTAATTGTAGCATATGAGTCTTATCTTTGGAAAGATAGGGGATGTTGTATGATTGCCTTTAAGCATGATGTCACTTTAAGATCTTAGTATGCTAATGAGATAGGTACCTGGATGCAGTCGTGTGACTCGAAGCCAGAGTCACTCTGCAACTGTAACACCTAGCGGAAGGTTCTGTAAATAGTTTGCTCTGTACTCTACATAATAGTTTAGCTGTAATAAACTTGTTTTAGATCATCAGCATAACAGGACTCCATTCATCTCATTTATGTTGCATCAAACAACATAAAGAACGCATTACAGTTGCCCCCCACCCCCCAACCACCAACCCAGATCAAACCTTATTCCTCTCTGTCCAGGGCTCATCCACTTTGCCCCTCCCCTGCCCCAGGCTCATTCCCCTCTCCCTCCCCCACTTCAACCAACTCCTCACTCCCCTCTCCCCCACCCCTCCCACATAGGGTCACCTCTCTCTCTCCTCTTCACCCCACCACCCTGGGCTGATCCTCTTTGCCCCCTCCCCCGCCCCCGCCCTCCCACCGCCACCATGGGCTCAGCCCCCTCTCATCCTCCGGGCTCATCTCTATATCCTGTCCAAACCCCCGACCACACCCCGGGCTGAGTGCTCCTCTGTTTTCTCGCCCCCTGTGATCTTTCCCCTTTCCTCGTCCCTCTCCCCCTCCCCAGGTTCATTCTTATCTCCCCTCCCTGCAAGTTCATCCTCTCTCTTCTTCCCCCCTCCCCAAGATCAATGCCCGCCTCACTCTTTTCTCTTCAGCCCCAAGCTCAAGGTAGGAAAAATCATGCTGGGAGAAAGCACATGTTGAAATTAATGAATGGGATATTGCATGTTCTCATAATTACCCTAGTGGGAGCAAGACGGTGTCACATCACAAAATATAAGATGGCCGCATAGTCTTCCACAACCAGAAAAGTTGGGCATCTTTGGTGCCCACTGAGATCTAAATGATTGGCAGAGCAGGCTTTAGGGGTTGAATGACCTGTTCCTGTGTTCCTATGGTCACCGAAGCACCAAACTCTGCCCAGCTCAAACTGGGGATATATAAAAAAGTGACCGGATGAGTCTCTTTTCCTCTTCTCTTCTCTCAGATGATTAAACTACCACATGTTCAATAGGGGAGAACTGAATGGTATGCTGTGCACAGCCAGAGTGATCATCAGAATGATCACTGAGCAGGAAAGCAGTTTCTGACAGTTAGCTGTATATGGATAGCTAGCCCTTGATTTTGTGACTAACCTGATTAGTGTCTAACATAAGAAGCTGCCACAGGCCCTCCAGGAGATATCAGTGCTCCCAGTGGAGGACAAAGCCAACTGTTGAGGCTGCAACATAGCTCATTGGGGTAAATTTATCTTCCACACTCATTGGGATGGGTCCAGGGTCCAGAAAATGACACTATAAATTGTGCAATAAAAATAGTAAATGCTGGAAATACGCAACTTGTCAGCCTTTACTATTTTTAATTCAGATTTCCAGCATCCGCAATATTGTGCTTTTTTGGTCTGATATGTGCAGCTTTTTGTTTGTGTCGTGCTATATGAACTGGCTGCACAACAAGCCCTGAGAGTCTCAGGCTGTCTTTACATAACGGTGTGCAGTGTGTGATATTCAGAGTGCATCCGTTTTATTTTTCATATTTCCTCTGTGTTCGTCCTTGTACTTCACTATTAATTGAAAGTTTTAAAGGAAGCGGAAGCTTAGGGGCAGTCAATTCTGTCCAAAGTGCTGGCCCCTTTTAGAGTAATGCGCTGACCTTGAGAGAATTTGCACTCGGACAGTATCAATGTTCTTCCCATCAAGGAAGCTTTTGAATTAGGTCTTCTTACCAATTACATTTCTGATCTGATGGCATTGTCTCCCAAGGGTTGAGCCCTGCCAGGTCAATCTGAGGTTGTGCAGCGGAGGCCCCTCACAGTTAACCATGAAGCCAGTTTGCAATAGCCTCCCACTGGTGATAGCATCAGGGAAGGGAGACCAGAATCAAATATCCCTGTGTTGGTAAGTAAACTGGCACATTTAACAAAATGTCCAGCGAAATCCTATTGATGCTAATATATCCTTCTGCCAAACAGTACTTCATGCAACAAAAGTCAACCTACATTGTCTTTCCCTATTAACCTAACCCACCTTATCTAAAACCTTACAAATGCTGTCCCTAGATTACTGAGTCTCTATCTTCAGCACAGCAGTAAGAAAAATGAGACAAACAGAAGGCAGCTGTAGTGCGTTCCAATTTAATTCGGTCACATTTACCATCAATTTTATAGCATCTCACTCCTAAATTGTTGGGACTGATCTAATGCTTTATGAACGAAAGATTTGCATTTGCATAGTGCCCTTCACAACCACAGGACGTTTCAATGTGCTTTACAGTCAATTAAGTGATTTGAAGTATAGTCACTGTTGTAATGTAGGAAACGTGGCAGCCAATTTGCGCACAGCAAGCCCCCGCAAACAGCAATGTGATAATGACCAGATAATCAGTTTTTATGATGTTGATTGAGGAATGAACATTGGTCAGGACACTGGGAAGAACTCTCCTTCTCTTTGGAATAGTGCCAATAGGGCAGATGGGGCCTCGGTTTAATATCTCATCCAAAAGACAGCACCTCCAACAATGCAGCACTCGCTCAGTACTTCAGTGGAGTATCAGTCTAGATTCTTGTTCTCCAATCCTGGAGTGGAACTTGAACCCACAACATTCTGACTCAGAGGTATAAACGCTATCAACTCAGCTACAACTGACACATGAATATCGATGTCTCAGAGCGAAATATTTAATTCAGACTTCACTAGATTTTAATTCCAAATTTCTTGCAAAGGTGACCCACGTGAACTGGAGCTAGATGAGTTAACACACTGCCCTTTTAATCTCTGGGCTTGCACCTACTGAAGACAAATTGTATTGTTAGAGAAGCTATGTTAGTTGAAAATGAATTTAAATTCCACTTTTAATTGAAGACCCCATTTTTGGGGTCTTTTCAGAGATTTGTTGAAACAGGGAATATCTGGAGAATGTCAACAAATCTGTGAGGATGTAACTTGTCATAT
Organism: Heterodontus francisci; assembly: GCF_036365525.1. Classification (NCBI taxonomy): domain Eukaryota; kingdom Metazoa; phylum Chordata; class Chondrichthyes; order Heterodontiformes; family Heterodontidae; genus Heterodontus; species Heterodontus francisci. Next base: position 48,161,572 of record NC_090401.1, read on the forward strand.
AACATAGCCTCAGATACTTCAAAAATTTCTCATGGATACATCTATAGGCTTATTCTTTTCTATGCAAGTAAATAGTTATAGTTGTTTATGTTATGTCCTGAGATTGTGCTGAGGAGCCTTTTCAAGTCTTTGAACTAATAATATCTTCTGTAAAGCCAAGAGTCAAAGTCATGGAGGATGTGATGGAATGTTCTTTTAGCTGAGCTTAAAAGCAAACCATTATAATATGAGGTTGGGAGGTGAAGAAGGGAAACATCTGGAGGGATGTGTGTACCTTCTGCGGCAAAGCATCCTTTGTGATCTTGGTACATTGTCCTTGAGTATATGTAACATGCAAACTTTTAATAAAACTTCAAGTATTTGACTGGGTACCGAATTCGCCTTTAAAGAATGTAGCACAGGACTTTTTTTCCATATTATCACTAACTTTGCAATACTTTGTAACTTTGTAATCCTTTGTAAATTCACATGAAAAATCCTCTCCATTGCCGCTGACTCTAAAGGTTTGACATGAAATTAAATTGGGCAAATGCAATTTGTTCCTTCGCGGGTGCTGCCCACAGTACGAAATTGCTCATAATTCAGTGCTAGTTGATATTGCACAGTTGATTTTCCAACTACAGGCTCTGAGCTTGGAGCCTTGCCTGATGGTACTGCATATTGGATTCTGCAAAGACACTGAAATTTGATTTTCTGAACGTTTAACTGAATGCTGTGGAGTCATTGCTCCACTATTGGTGGCCATGCCTTCAACAGCCTAGGACCTAAACTCTGGAATTCCTTCCTTAAAACTCTCAGCCTCTCTACCTCTCTCTCCTCATTTAAAAGGCTCCTTAAAACCTTTTGGACCGAGTTCTTGGTCACCTGTCCTAATCTCCCCTTACGTGGTTCAGTGTCAAATTTTGTTTGATAACGCTCCTTGGGATGTTTTACCACATTAATAGCCCTTTATAAATGCAGGCTGTTATTATTGTCATTGAATGGGTAACCATACGAGTGCATTTGCAAACTCCTGGAACACAGTAGATGTCCATCAGCACACATATTGGAGATTAGGAGAGCATTCTCAAATTCTTAACATGCACTCTCTTTGGGAGAAGCTCCATGCTGGGAGGACAATTTCATAAAATTATCCCTTATATCAGCAATCCAAAACAACCCATAAGGATGATTCGTGTGGGAAGTGGAATATTTCAATCTGATGCCGTCACGTTTTTGAGGTGTGGGTTATGGCACCACAATTAGTATGGAGCGTGTATTTATATCTGGTCCATTCTATAGTTGAACTGGATGCTCTCAATCCTGTTCTTTTCTGAGCACAGCTCAATTAAATATTAGAGGCCACCTTTGGTATTTCTCTATTTTCTCCCACATTTTGGAGTGAATTGGTACAGTACTATAATCCATGGATTGTATGTAAATACTTAGATATCTTAATGATTAATATAATTTTCATTAAGACATAGAAGTTACAGCACAGAAACAGGCCATTCAACCCAACTGGGCTATGACATTGTCAAAGCTCTGCACAATCCACATCCCACCCTACTTCATCCAACCCTATCAGCACATCCTTCTATTCCTTTCTCCCTCATGTAATTCATGACAAATGCATTCTTTTCTCCCATTGCCCAAGGAATTTTCATTCCCCATGTGCCTAATATAGTTCAGAGGCAACAAAATGAAAGGTAATTTGAATTTAAAATTATGGTCTTCAACTGACCACCATTTTAATTCCTGTTCTCATTACTCCAACCTCAAACTGATTATTGGTTAACAAAAAAATGCTTCCACTTTCTTACTTTCACACCGATGTTGATAGCTTTAGCCTGCCTGCAACTGAACAGGGACAATCAGAAGGAGATGGAGTCAATCAAACTGCTTTGAAGTGGTGGCTAAATGCTTGTTACTATAGCAACGTGTGTAATTCACCATTGGAAATACAGCCGGGGAGGTTTGAGAAACTGAAAGCGTATATACCGGTCAACCCAGAATATTGTGCTTGCGATTTCTGATGAGGTATCACACTGTGAAAGAATTGGACTCACAATAGGAAGCAACAAAGCAATGTTCCTTATTGTTCCAAATGAGATTGACAAGTCTCATAAATGTCTCCATTTATATTCGAGAACCTAGAAGTGGCATTTCTGGTATATCTGAATGACAGACTCAATTGTAGGGAAGAAGAGTGTGTCTTTAAAGCTATTCTAGAAGTAGCAAAGTTTTAAGATTCTTATAAGAAAGCAGAGAGTAGGGGTAAAGGGTAGCTATTCAAAATGATAGAAAGTGGGAAATGGGGTCCCACAAGGATCAGTGCTGGAACAGTATTATTCACAATTTATATTACCGATTTAGATTGCGAATGAAACCAAACTTCAGTGGTGGAGTGGGGGGCAGTCAATACTGAGGAAGACTGCAACAAATTACAAAACATTAATAAACTTACAGAATGGGCATATAATTGGCAAATGAATTTCAACATTCATTTTGGTAAGAAAAATAGGGAGATCACATATTACTTGGAAAATAAGAATCTAAATCAGGTAGAGGATCAAAGGGATCTGGGAGTACAAAAACATAAATCATTAAAAATAGTGACACAGGTCAATAAGGCCACAAAAATAAAAACCAAGCACTATAGTTTATTTCTCGAGGGATAAAATTGAAAAGTACATAAATTATGCTAAAGTTATCAAACCTTAGTTAGACCACACTTGGGGCTGGATTTTGTTATCATGCCACCGGAAGTGGGGGCAGGTGCGCAAATGTTGCTGTCCCGCATGTGACATTCGTGATTACGCGGCGGGTGGCCACTTAGCATAATGACAGTGGTCGTCCGCCACAATCACGTGGCAGGGGCGGCTTTGACGATGTTGTTTATGGCGTCTTCTAATGTTGGATTGCAGAGTTCACCCCTCCCCCCCACAGTACCCACTTGCCAAGCTCTCCCATTCCCCACCCCCCGCAGATAGAGCATAGTGACAATGTCCAATGTCAAAAAAAATTCATGAAGATAACAATGCATAACTTACCTAAACTTTGCAGGCACCGAGTCTCCTGCTTCAGTGGCGCCAGCTTTTCGATGACGGGAAAGTGAAGGCACGTGAGTGCCACCTGTCATGCAGTAAATCGCAAACGCTTGGCGAATTATATACTAATGTATGTAAAACAGTATTTAACACATTTATAGTATAATCCTGTTGGTTCACGGCGGTGGTGCCGCCACGGAGGCTTGCCGCCTCCGAGAAAATCAGAACCCGGCATTACGGCATCAGGTCCGCGGCAGACGAATCTATGCCGATTCTCCAGCACCCCCCACCTGCCATAGAACTGGCCTTCCAACCGAGCACAAAATCCAGCCGTTGCAGTACTGGTTGCTATATTATAAAAGGGATATAGAGGAGAGGATGCAAAAAGATTTACAAGGACGATACCAGAACTGCAAAGTTATACCTGTCAGAAAAGGATGAACGAGCTGGATCTCTTTTCTCTTGAAAAGAAAAGGCTGAGGGATGACCTAACAGGGTTTTTTTTTAAATTATGAAAGGTTTTGACAGAATAGACACGAAGATTTCAAATTGTGGGAAGAACAAAACTAGAGGCCATTAATATAAGATATTCACCAAGAAATCAAAATACCCAAGTAGAGAATTCAGAAGAACCTTCTTTAAAGTGGTGAGAATGTGGAACGCATTACCACAGGGAGTAGTTGAGGTGAGTAGTGTTGATGCCTTCAAGGGAAAGCTAGATAAGCATGAGGGAGTAGGATTAGAGGATCATGATGATAGAGTTAGATGAGGAAAGATGGGAGGAAGTTCAAGTTGAGCACAAATGGACTGGTCAAGCCAGATGGACACTTCTGTGCTGTACATTCTGTGTAATTCTTTGTAGATTGGTAATGTATCTAAATTGATTTTGCTCTCTTGACACCAGAAATTGGTCAAGACCTAAAGATCTACCCGCTGCCTGAATCAGAAGGTTCTTCCACCTCCACCTCAATGGCTCAGCTGGTGAGAGTAATAATTGAAATGTAATGATTGGTTTCCACCTCCCTTTTCCACAGGAGGTGGTCCTTTTCGCAGAGAATAGTTGAACTTGTGTAACAGGCTGCCAGTTCACGCGGTGAATTCATTAAATTCCTTCAAGCGACAAATGGACCTGTATCTGGCTGAGGCAGAGAAAAAAGGTAGGTAGTGTAATGACAATAATCAGGACAAGAGTGATCTCCTGAAATAGTTTCAATGTCAAAGAGGAATTTGCCAGATTTTTTTTCCTCTAATTAGTCAGCTTTTTAATTTTTTTCGCCTCTCCCAGGAGATCGCGTGACCTTCAGGCAGGGTGGGCAGTGTCTATGTTGTGATGCACAAGACATTGCAGTTGTGTGTAACAAGCTTAACAAACAGGCTGGATGAAACCAAAGGGTTCTTTTTCTATTCGTCATTGTTCATATGTTCATAAGTGCAATCCTGGTCCACACTAAATGTGACTCTGTATTAAGTGCATGCACCTTGCAAATCACAAATCGTTGAAGGTGTCAGGGCAAGTTGATAAGGTGGTTAACAAAGTGCATGGGATACTTTGCTTTGTAAATAAGACACTAATTACAAAAACAAAGAAGTTATGGTAATCCTTTACAAATCACTGATTCGACCTGAGTATAATTCTGGGCACCACACTTCAAGAAAGATGTCAAGACCTTGGCACAGAGGAAGTTTATCAGGATGATATCAGGGATGAGGGATTTCAGTCATGTGGAGAGATTGGAGAGGTTGGGATTGTTCTCCTGAGAGCAGGGAAGGTGAAGGAGCAGCATAATAAAGGTACTCAAAATTAGTAGGGGTTTTAACAGACCAAGTACGGAGAAATTGTCTCCTCTGTCAAGTAGATCAGTAAATAGGGGTTGTAGATTTAAAACAATTGGCAAAGGAACTGGAGGAGGAAATGAGGAGAATTCTTTTCCACACAGAGATTTAAGATCTGGAATGCATTACCTGAAAGGGTGGTGGAATCAGATTCCATAGAAAATTTGAAAGGACAATTGGACAAGTACTGAAGATGACAAATTTGCATGGTGATGAAGAAAATGCTCGGGTGTGGAAAAAATTGGACAGCTCTTCCAAAGAGCTGACACAGGCACAATGGATCATATGGCCTCCTTCTGTGCTGTAGGATTCTCCGATTATATTATTCTCATGCTATAACTGACTATAACAGCATCTTTGGACTCTTTGATGTAGAAAAAACTAAATACTTTAGTTTCTTATCATGTCATCAAAACATCTCAATATGCTGCATGCACTGTCTGACTTTATGCTTGGATTCTTGGTGTGCAGTGGCTATTATGCGGTCAAACATGGCAGCCATTTAAAAGCAGCAAGATCCCACAAACAAAATGAGATAAAAATATTTGTTAGTGCATTAATTGAAGGAGGCCAGGAGAACTTTCTACTCTTCTTAAAATGTGCCTGTGGTCCTTCACACCCACACTTTTTGGGATTTTCTTCTCCCTGCTGCTTTCACATGCATTCAAGTCCTCTGAAGAAAGAATTTTCCTCCACGCAAGATCAGGGGGCAGGTTGTTCAACCTTGCCCGTCTAAGAGCGAAGTCCAAAGTACGGAAAGTCCTCATCAGGGAACTCCTCTTTGCTGACGATGCTGCTTTAACGTCTCACACCGAAGAGTGCTTGCAGAGTCTCATCGACAGGTTTGCGTCTGCCTGCAATGAATTTGGCCTAACCATCAGCCTCAAGAAAACGAACATCATGGGGCAGGACTTCAGAAATGCTCCATCCATCAATATTGGCGACCACGCTCTGGAAGTGGTTCAAGAGTTCACCTACCTAGGCTCAACTATCACCAGTAACCTGTCTCTAGATGCAGAAATCAACAAGCGCATGGGAAAGGCTTCCACTGCTATGTCCAGTCTGGCCAAGAGAGTGTGGGAAAATGGCGCACTGACACGGAACGCAAAAGTCCGAATGTATCAGGCCTGTGTCCTCAGTACCTTGCTCTATGGCAGCGAGGCCTGGACAACGTATGTCAGCCAAGAGCGACGTCTCAATTCATTGGCATCAGGTGGCAGGACCGTATCTCCAACACAGAAGTCCTCGAGGCGGCCAACATCCCCAGCTTATACACACTACTGAGTCAGCGGCGCTTGAGATGGCTTGGCCATGTGAGCCGCAAGGAAGATGGCAGGATCCCCAAAGTCACATTGTACAGCGAGCTCGCCACTGGTATCAGACCCACCGGTCGTCCATGTCTCCGCTTTAAAGACGTCTGCAAACGCGACATGAAATCCTGTGACATTGATCACAAGTCGTGCGAGTCAGTTGCCAGCGTCCGCCAGAGCTGGCGGGCAGCCATAAAGGCGGGACTAAAGTGTGGCGAGTCGAAGAGACTTAGTAGTTGGCAGGAAAAAAGACAGAGGCGCAAGGGGAGAGCCAACTGTGTAACAGCCCCGACAAACAAATTTCTCTGCAGCACCTGTGGAAGAGCCTGTCACTCTAGAATTGGTCTTTATCGGCCTCCAGGCGCTGCTTCACAAACCACTGATCACCTCCAGGCGCTTATCCATTGTCTCTCAAGATAAGGAGGCCAAAGAAGAAGGGGTCCTTCACATTCACCTGAACAGGTATATGGGATCTCAGCTGAATACCTTAAAGCCCAGTGTGGAAACAAATTTGAGAATTTAATTTTTCCTTACTGCTATCAATTTTACAAAGTTCTCTGTTAACAATGGTCCATTGACAAGAAAGTCACATCTACTGGTTTTTCTTGATAGAAAAAAGGACATATTTAGAATTTATCCATAAATAAAGATGATCGAAAGGTGATCTTCTCCAACATGCACATAATAATCTCAACAACAACCACTTCCATTTTTATTGTGCCTTTAAATATTGTGAAATGACCCAAGGTTTTTCACAGGAGCATCATCAGACACAAATTTAACACCGAGCTACATAAGGACAGGTGACCAAAACCCGTGGGCAAAGAGATAGTTTTTAAGGAGTATTTTAAAGGACAGAGTTGGAGATGCAAAGAGGTTTAGGGAGGGAATTCAAGAGCTTAAGGCCAGTACAGCCGAAAGCACGGGTGGCAATATTGGAGCGAAGGAGATGATGACTCACAAGAGGCTAGAATTGGAGGAGCACAGGGTTCTTGGAGGATTGTGGGGCACAATGTTTGCTTGCTGTCCACATCACTTCCATCAGGTGTGGGGTAATTGCGCCCACTAATGGGCCTTATCCAATTTTTAACCCTACATGTCTCAGGGAGGAATCTTCATTCTGATTGGTTGAAGAAACATACTATTGCTTGCCCTGGTCACACAGGCCACAGACCCCCTGTCGAGGGCACTGCACTGAAGTGCACTTCTCGAGAAGCCATAAGTTGGTGCTCAAAAGACCACAAAAATTCTGTGGGCAGCTGCAAGTGCGATGAATGGCGAGCACCATTCCTTTGCCACTGATGGCAAATTTTGACCCTTAGTCTATAGGAGGACAATAATTTCAAAAAGCATTTTATTCCTGTGTAATGACAGAAACATGGAAAGCCAAAAGAAACTTTAGATGTTTGAAAGTTTTGTCAGCAAATGTTCAAAGGATTCAAATTGTTCCTAGCAACAGAATATTCCTGTACTTACGTCAATTTAACCTTAAGGTTAGAACCTACAGGACCCTACAATACTTTTTCATTCTCTTTTATTTCTTCTATTTTACTTATATGTGCGTCAAGGTGAAGGATAGCAGTATCAAGGAATAGAATATGTCTTTATTTTGGGCCCAGGGCACATACAGATCCTATGCCCAACATTATCTCATAGCAGCCCTACTGCAGTATAGGCTTTGTCTCCATTTCAACCTGTAATGGCAAGTGTAGTGAGGCATCCCATGTACTATATTCAAAAAAACTGATCTGTATTGTACTTTATGTAATGTCAAATTTGAACTGTTCTGTAAGGTATTTTTACCAATTTTCTGAATAAAGTATATTTTTGGGGTAAAAACCCACAGAATCCATCTGAATAGTTTCTGAGTACAATTTCCTGCAAGGAACTCTCCAACCTTTAGGAATTTGATTTTGCATTTATATACCAGTCAGGACTTACCAAATCACTTCACAGTCAATTAAGTACTATTGAAGTGTAGTCAATGTTGTCTTGCAGGAAAATTTTCACACAGCAAGGTTAAACAAAAGGTAATGAAATAAATGACCAGATCATCTGTTTTAAGTATTGGTTGTGGGATAAATGTTGAAAGGTCTTCGGTGTCACACTACAAGGAAGCCAGAAGCACCAGGACTCACACAGCTGTCTGCAAGAAGTCTTTCATCGCATCAATGTGAGCTGCATCTGAACTCAAGCCAAAAATAATGAAATGGGACTGCAGAGTAATATACTGCACCATTGCATACTGAGTGACTATATTCGCACACTGGGCAAACCAGACCTTGAGCTTCCCCAGGGTAACGGGATCAGTACTGAGAGTAGCTGCAAATAGAGGGAGCAGGAATTCGTGAAGGAGTTTGTAAATCAGGAGTGCCCAGTTACAACAGGCAGAACCGCCCCACCCCCCTCCCTGTCAGGCTCAATTGGGGGTCAGAAACCTGCACTGTTTGGGGAACTGTCAATCAGTTGTGATTTTCCCCAAGTTTGCCAATTAGTGGCCAGAGGGCAGGCTTAGCATCCAATTAAGGACAATGGGTGGGCTGTCAAATCTGGAGGGCCAATCGGAAGCCCTCCAGCTTGGAAAGAGCCGAAACTGGCCTTTCAAGGTAAGTAAGAGGGGGGGTGCCCTAACATGGAGATGCCCTCTCTCCAACTTTTTAAAATTTAAAATAAAAAGTAGTCTGAGCAGCCGGGCTACCATTGTAGTGGGGGAGCCCCTCCACAGGGCAGCCTGCAGCCGCAGCTGGAGGCAGGCAGGCCAAAAGGGCCTCTAAGCCTGTCTGGAGCCATGGAACCCTGGTCTGCCGCTGGGAGGCCGCTTCCAGGCAGCTACACTGTTCCCCATTGGCACTTCCACTTCCTGGAAAATGGCATGGGGGCAGGAGGCAGCCAGAGAACCAGCACACCAGCTGGCAATGCAAAATTCCACACCTGCCCGCTTCCATGTCCACTCCCATCACAGCCTAGAAATTCAGCTCATCGAGTCTGCAGTACAGGAACAGGCCATTCGGCCCAACAGGTCGATACCTGTGTTTATGCTCTTCACGAGCCTCCTCCCACTACCCTTCATCCATCCCTATCAGCTCATCCTTCCATTCCTTTCTCATCTTTTATATTATTTTATTTAATAGTTGTCTCACCCTCTTTCACTCCCTGAAATGATTTCTTTGCTCTTTGATGTGTTTGTTGCGAGTTTTAAATGTACAGGGCTGCTGAAAAAAATACATAATTTATAGCAATTGACACAAAGAGATAAAGAGAACCTATATAAATGGAAAACTCTACCTTGCTGCTGTAAATTCATGTTTTAAGGAAAGCACAGACTGCCTAATAAAATAGGTGAAATGGAGAGGGAGGTGCAGTAAGGGGTCCTAGGCTCTGGAATTGCCTCACTAAACCTCTCCCCACCTCTGTCTCTCTCTCCTCCTTTAAGAAGCTCCTTAAAATTTACGGGGAATAAATTAGAAAGCCCCTGATAAATCCTGTGCCCATTCCAAGTGATGTATATAGCAAACAAACATCGATAGTTGTGTGCAACCCAGGGCTGAACACACCACTGAGGGGCTGCTTGGCTCAACAGTGGGCCAAGTTTGTGTGAGGCTAGCACAATTTAAAGTCAGACTACATCTCTTAAAGGCCAGGTGCATTCTGGCTGCAGCAGGGCCCGAAATTATTGGAAGAAAAGTGAGAGACCTGGAGGAAGCAACAGAAATGGCGCAACAGGCCAAAGAGTGTCCCCACAGGTTTTTGGATTCACATAGGAATCATTGGTGTAGGAGGTCAACAAGAGGAGAGAGGGGTTCCCTTCCCTCAGGAGGCCAGGAGGCCCTCCAGACAAGTGCTGGGAAGGCAGTGGAAGCAGGTGGCCATAGCGGTCAATGTCAGCAGTCTCACCCTGAGGATGTAGTGCTAAAAGAAATTTAATGACTTCAAACTTTGATCAAGGTCATCATTTCATGCAATATCCTACCAACTGTACCACTTGCCTCAAACACTGCTCCATTCAGCAGACTCCTTCACTCAAACAATTCAAACCTTACATTCCTACACTTCACCTCACCCTCACACACTTAGCATTGCTGAAAGCTGGATGCTGAGGGCTGTGTGCCCATCGCGGGTCCCGGAGGTGGGCCTGGAAGCGGGTGCCATTGGCGCCTGTGACACGTGCGGCTGGCTGACTGTGATTATGCAGTGGGCAGCCACTTTACATAATGGAGCCCGTTGTATTGCACGATGTGGGGGGCAGGTGGTGGTGGGCTCCAAGGCACTAATTGTGGTACACCTGAGATATAGCCCACCGAACTCTTGCACCCAGTACAATGCCCACCATGCAGAATGATCCCGTACTATGCCCACTGGACCCCTGCACACATTACTATGCCCACCGGACCCTCTCACCCGAGACCAAGCAGAGTGCACAGTACTGCATGCTGTCAATGGCCTCCACTTCCCCTCTCTTCCCCTATCCATTGTTCCCCATGGCTACCTTCCCATTGCAGCACTGAGGCCTCACCTTGGTGCCGCCACCTCTCACTGGCCGGGGTTCCGAAGGCACATGAGGCTGCCCGTCGTTCACTTAATTCCAAACCCCCCATTGAATGGCGATCAATTGCCTGCTAATGTATTGCAACAATCTGCTCAGCAATTCAAACAGCAGTCCTGTCGTGTCGAGGCAGCATTGCGTCTTGGAACTTTCCCACGGCTGAGTAAATCTAGGACCAACATCACAACGGTGGATTTCCGTTGGGAGCATCCAACGCTATTCTCCAGCCTCCCCTCCACACCTCCACTCCTGCTCCAAACGGTCTCACAAAATTCTGCCCTCATATCTCACAGTTTTCACACACTACCAGCTATTCAACTCTGGCATGTACATCACACAAGCACATTGCACCACACTCACTGAAACACTTCCCTCTCTTGTGCAGGACAAAGTGGCCCATAATAAGCAGCAGCTAACTGGCAGGGGGCAGACACAGCTGTATGAGCTGAGCCTCTTGGAGGAGATGGTGCTGGGAATAATTGGAGCAGCCATCACTGAGTCCGTGGTCAGCGGTGCCGCTGAAGCCATCAAGGATGTCGTTATATTCCTGCTGAATGCACTTCCTCAGATCTCACTTCACCCTCAACCCACAGTCGGTTAAGATGTACAAGCTGCAGATGTGTAACTATGCACCTCTTTCTTCAGCCTCTCTTCCCTCAGCCAACCCTGCCCTTGTGCATTTATGTTGTTCAGATACCCAAGAACTGCTGCCTGGCCAGCCAGTGGTGCAGAAGGTTGAAGGCCGAAAAGGAAGAACAGACTGAGGAGGAGGAAACACCATCACTCAATCTCACACTTGCAGCCACCAACTCAGATATTGACTCTGCATGAACCTTAGAGGGTAGCATAGAGGTGGGCTCTGTACATAGTGAGTCACCGGGTAAGAGTGGGCTGCCACCAGGGCAGGGGGAAAGGATGGTGTGGGTACCAGCTCCCCGGAGGGGGAGGTCGCAGATGAGTTCTGCTGCAGAGGACTCAGATAAGGACTTCAATGGGGCGGCATATAGAAAAAGGTGGATGGGCTTGTACACGGAGATGCTTGGTACACTGTCAAGCCTGCCATCTAGCCTGTTGTCACTGTCAAGGAGCATGGAGGAATCCAGCTCCCAACTGGTGCAGGGATTCACGCAGAGCTTGGAGTCCATCCTTTCCAGCATGGAAGTGGCGAACCCCATGACAATACTTTGGTACCCCAACCATAATGGGGCACTTGATGTCTGGTATCTCAGCTTCCATTGCAGCACAAGTAGAAGTCACACAACATCTGAGTGCTGCAGTGGAACCTCAGGCTGAGGGCAACCTCAGCTTGGTGCCATGGAAGCTCAGACTGCTGCCATCATGGCTCCGATATCAGTGCTCAGAGGGGTTTGCAGGGTCTCACAGCAGTCCAGCAATCTGTGCTCCAGCAGATCATGAGATGCTGAGGTGCTGCCTGGGAGAGTGGCAGTGATTCCGTGAACACAAACCTGTTGTCCCCTCTGAGCATGGCAGTAGTTGTGCACCCAACACTGCTACTCCACCCATGCCATTGCTGTTGCCTGTCAGTCAGCCAGCCCAGACCACTGCCATCCATGCAAAGGTTGTGCAGTCTAATGTTGAGCCTTCAAGGCCGAGAGATACTTGAGGTTTCCTGCAAGACCATCTGCAGTCTCCCCCACTGAACATCAGCAGCCTTCCACTGCTTATGCTGCAGCCACTGGGGTAATACTGCATAGCAGCACTAGACCAGGCAAAGGCATTCGCAAGGCAGACATTGAGCGAATGCACAAGGTGATTAGTTACTGTTGTATGGAGTATTGGATGTGTTGTTGGATAAAGTTGGTACTTTATGGTGACTTTTTACTTCAGGATTTTGGTAAAGTGGATGCTGTGATGGTCTGTAACAGAGGGATGGAACAATGGAGATCTAGGGTTTCATTCAGGGGAACTGCCGTCCAATGATGTGCTCCTGGACAGCCTATCCGGAACACAGAAGTTCTGACTGTCTCCTCCCTGCCTTCTCCTTTACTTCTTTCTCCTCCTCCTCCTCCCTCCTCGTCCTCCTCCTGCTCCTTGGTCCTCCTCCTGAGGTGCATGGAAAGGGCTACACTCTTATGATGCCCAAGTTGTGGAGTAGGGTTGTCCAACCTTTTTGCGTGGGGGGGGGCATATTACAATTTTTGTCTTACATAGGGGGCTGATGGGCTTTTTTAAAAAAGTAGGAACCCGTCAGAAAACCCCGAATCTGTCCAAAGTTGGGATTCGGCTGCTCCCAATGTCAGCACTTGTCAGCTGTGAAACTGACAGCGCGATGTTTTAAAAAGCTGGTCTGAAAGAAGAAGACAATGGAAAATTTCTCATCTCTGAAATTCATCTACGGGCCGGATGGAAACCTTTGGGAGGCCAGATCATGGCCCACGGGCTGTATATTGGACAACCCTGTTGTGGAGGATGTAACAGACCACCACAAATCGGGACACCCCCGCCACCCACCACTACTCCCCCATGCCACCAACCACCACCCCGGCGACCCCCCCCTCCCCTCCCCTCCCCTCCAGAGGTACTAGAGAGCTCCTTGTAAGCAGTCGAGGCAGTGGAACCATTGCTTCAGCAACCTGATGGTCAGCTCAACCGTGATCTATGTGGCAGCATGACTCCCATTATGGGAGTGCTGGCCATGTGTGGTTGGGTAATGGAGGGCACTCATCGGCCTGATGTAGAGCCGATAGCCCTCGATGCCAAGCAGCTCGTCTCTGGTTTGATGTGGTGACTGAAAGATTGCTGGCAGAGTGGACTGGTGCATGATAAACAAATCGTGACTGCTGCCAGGATAGTGGGCATTCACCAGCATGATGTGCTCGAGTGGTTGCTCACCAACTGCACATTGAGTGAGTGGTACCCTTTACAGCTTCAGTACATCTCACCATTAAGATGCAACGCCCGCAAAGCCACATGCATGCAGTCGATGGCATCTTACACCATGGGGAATCTCACTATCTTGGCACTCCTCCTGCTGCTCTCTGTTTAGGGAGAAGACAATGCAGACCCCTCTCCTGGTGTACAGACCCTCTGTGATGTCCCGGATGCAACATTGGACAGCAAACTGCATGATATTTCTTATGTTGCCTGCTTCAGCCTGCCATGATCCACTGGTGAAAACTTCACAGTCACCTTGATGGCAGCACCGTCTTTTCTGAGGTTGCAGATTTGGTTCCAAGAGGTGGCACAATTCTGTGACCACTTCCTTGGTAAAGGGCAGCCACTGAACACACTGCTCCTGGCTTAGATGCAGGCAGAAGATCGTAGGTGGGTAAGACCTCCTCCTGAGAGCCCTCTTCCTCCTGCTACGAATGGCTTGACTTCTTTTCTGCGTCTGCTCCATCTACCTTTCATGCTGCAGCCGAATGGGGCCTACAACTATAGCCCCCCTGACTTGGAGCAAGTGCTGTACTCAGAGGCCTTGCAATAGCAGCCAGCACCTTTCCGACATCCACCATCACTCCCTGCAGACTACTCCAACTTTTATGAATGCCTCCAAACATCCAGCACTTCCACAAACTCAGCAAGAACCAATGAAAAGTAATCAGCAACAAATCTGCAAGTTGGATGATGATGCCTTTCAATCGTGCTGGTGGGGGTGGGTCCTTTTTGCTGCTGAACGGTTGTTCCGCTGGGAGTGTTTAAGAGAGGACATTAACTAGCGCGGCAAAGTCCAAAACACCAGGTCAGACATTAAATCAGCCTCAGAAGCTGCCTAACATCATGATCTACCTGCTCTGCGTAATTCCAGCTCACGCATATAACATCCTAAACAACATGGCACTGGAATTGGCACTGATGCCATTTTTCTCCTAAATTGGCACCCATAGCATTGAAACGACCTACGCTATGGAGCCGAATTTTGCAGCCAATTACTTTGACCGAGTTGTCCTAATGCGGCTCCGTGTCAAATTTTGTTTGAAAGCACTCCTGTGAAGTGCTTTGGAATGTTTTACTATATTAAGGGTGCTATAGAAATGCAAGCTGTTGTTTGGTGTTGAAATACACACACCTACTGTCATTCAAATCATGTGCTTTAAATGATGGGAATAAATAGATGTTTCCTATATATGATTAGTATAGCAGAGTGGATTCGAAAGTGTTTCCACTGACTCACTTATGCAGATAGAATACATTCCTAGGATGATCAGGTTTATAATACCAGTGCTAAAAATAGCACTGGAGAAACTTAATGATCGTCTTAAAATAGCACAATCACAAATTTTATGCAAACGCAGTAGCTCTGCACTGATGGTAATCAAACCCTGGAGAATGAGTTATCTTTGGTCATCTGATTGACCACCTGTTCTGCATAGCATCCTCCTGTTAGTTCTGACCTTAAAAGCAATGGGGAACAGACAGGTAAAATGACCTATGCAAAGGTCTTCGTGCAGCACAGTTCACATTTTGGAATGCATAATACAATTTGATTAACCCTACCTTTCCACTTCATAAAACTTGCTGTCTCCTCGCTACCAGTTCTCTGCATCAGAGCAGCCATTCTCGCATATCTCTTTAATGTCTACTATTTTCCTTTGGGCCCATGTATGCCCTGACAGTCACTGAGAAAGGTGCAGCCGCAAAAATGCATGGTCTGAGTAGGTAGAAGAACCATTTAAGTCCATTTCATCACAGTGTTGTACGTATGTCTGTTTGTGTATATTGTGTGTATATGTGTATATATTTAATTGTTGTATATGTGCATACTTGTGTATATTATATTTATAGTTGTTTGGTAGTACAGAACTTGAGTATTGCTGAAAATAGAGACATTTTGTAGAAGCTTTTTGTCTTGCACTCATCAGGACAATTCACAAGAATACCAATGTAAGGAAAAGCAACAAATTTATACTGTATGAGGAGAGAGTGCTGATTAGTTGGCAAGTGGACTCTGACAGGTAGAGGCGTTGCCATGAAGAATGCACCAGTTTATGGTGACTGAGAGTTAACTGCCAAGCTTTGTTTGAAATTTAAACCAGGCAGCTTGACTCTAACTGGTCAAGGCATTGCCCTGAAGAATGAACCAGCAAATGGCTTTCACATGTATACACATTGCACCTGTTTCAGCTAAACAAAATAAGTTAAGAGCACTATATAAATGCAAGCTGTTGTTGTTTTAAGGTTGCATTCTGTGAAGCTCTATTTAGTAATAAAAAGTTACAGAGCAGTAAAGGACCCACTGAGTGAGCTGTGAATAAGCACAATGGGCCAAATGGCCTCTGTCTGTGCTGCATGATACTCTCTCGGCGTTGAAATCACACTACATGATATTAACAACATAGATACCGGTAGAGTGTGTGACATTTCTTTGTCGGTGGTCTCTGACTAGCTCTACTGGGATCTGGATAAGCCAGGAAGCTTGATCCCAGACTTGCCTAGAGCCCTTTCTGGTAGCGGTTGTGGGCAGACCCTGCAATCTACCCCAAACAGGGACACTGATGTGGAGAGGGTGGGACTCGCTGTGCTGGAAGACCTTTTGTGGTTGGCCTCAAAAGGACCAGACATAAAATTGGAGGCTGATACACTGTTTGAGAAGAGGGGTATTATCCTCCTGAAGGGCAAAAGTGGGCGCTAAAGGGTTGGGGGTGAGGGAGGAATCCTTGTGGCCCAATTGCAAAGGTGATTTTCTTTATGTTTATTTACAGCGAAAGACTTGCAGGGCTGGGGGAAAGACCCAGCATAGCCTCAATGGGCCGAGCTGCCTCCTGCTACACTGTACAATTTTGTGATTTATTTACATACAGCCACATTTCAAAGGGGGGGCATTGGGAGCTTGACAAAGGTTTTTCTGGGGTGGGGGGAGGCCTGCTACGCCACCTCATTTCCATGTCATGCAAGTGGTATGGACCTGTGGGGCAATATGAGTGCCCAAGAAGTACCACTGCTGGTGGGTCGACCCTAGGTCCATGCAGATTGGGTGATTGCCTCTCTGCTCCCCGGCCTCATACTCTGGAGGGATCAGTGTTGGTGGGCACTGTCAGGCACAATCCCAATGTAACAGGTGCCAACCGGATATGGTAATGTAATGGTTACATTACTGGACTAATACTCCAATGACAGTGAGTTCAAATCATATTGTGGCTTTTTGAGAATTTAAATTCTGCTAATTTCTATGTGACTCCAGTCCAACACGAATGCAATTGACTCATAACTGCCCTCAGCAGTATCAAATTTGTTCCATTCAAGATGGCGGCCCATCACCACCTTCTCAGGGCAATTAGGTTTGGGCAATAAATGCTGATCTTGCCATTGACACCCACATCCCAAGATTGGATTGAAGAAAATCACAGGTAGTTCAAAAATCAAGGCCACTATCTCAGCCAACTAAAGAAACTTTATTCTCTGTAATTAATATTTATAATACCAATAACACTGCAGGCAAACACAGGCCCTTCAAAAAGAAATACATCATCTAAATTAATCCGATCTCTTATTACCAAATGGTATGCTTTATTTAGAAGAGATGTTTTAAGTCTAGTTAATTAAAAAGTCAGTCAACATTTTATGAGGTTGCATTGAAGCTTTGGGGCATGCTCGTTTTGCTGTCGTTCCAATCTATATGAGAGTGTGTGCAATCGGAGGAAAGTGTTCAGTGGCACTCTTCAACAAGGGATTCTAGAATTTCAGGTACTGCTGAAGGGAGTTTCAGACACTCAACTGTGGGGTTATCTGTTGGGAGGGATAAAATATTTATTGCACAGCTTTTTAGCTTCAGAATACTTGGCTGTGACTCAAAGACAAAAGTAATGAAACAAAAATCTAAGTCAACAAAAGAACTGTTTCCCATTTAATGCTGTGCCGCAGTGTTCATACCCACACCATCACAAAGTCTCTCTACACCCAGAGGATAACTTCCCAATCCTTGTCATTCCCTTCAAAACATGCGGCTTTTTTTCACTGTACAGATAGGGTTGTGAACTCTGGTTGAGACATTACGGGCTGGATTTTACCAGCCCTCTGGACACGGGCTAGGAGACGTGAGGCCTCTTAAAATAGCGGCAAGGTGTGGGAGCGCAGACCAACGTTTTCCTGCTGCCACGGAATATTCTCAATGGCCGCAGCGCCTCCACCCGCCAACCAGAGGCAGGAGGCGAATTAAACCAATTAATTGACCAATTAACAGCAACTTCCTGCCCGGCAGGGTCCCAGGGGATGGGGGTCCATCGTTATGGCCGCTCCATGGTCCACATAGGGGGCCCCCTGGAGGCAACGGCCGCCCCCGCGGCTCTGATGCCGCTGCTAGAGGGTTCACCCCTCCGATCGCCGGGGCCTGCCTGACTGGCCCTAGCACATTAAATAAAAAAGCTCACATGGCTTTTGAGGGCACCTCAACATGGAGGCATTCCCTTCTTCCACCTGCAGCCTCATTAGCGGCCACTTCTATCAGTGGTGTTGCCGAGGCTGTTCAGTTGCCGGCCCTCCGATTGGGCCAGCAGTTCTGAAAGCCGGGCCACCGTCCTCAATTGGATTGTGGTCCCGGCAGTGGCCTTTTAATTGCTGCTGCCAGTAAAATCCTGCCCAGGGTCCCGTTGTCCATCCGCGTGGGCTCAGGACCCAGCTCAAGTCCCGGTGGCGGCCTTCTAATTGCCCCCTGCCTTTAAAATACCACTTAGGGTCTTGTCATCCCTCCATGGAGGCTTGGGACCTGCTTCCAGTCCCTGTGGTAGGACAACAGGGGATTTTGTAATATTCAGCCCTGGTAATCCTGAAGGGTTCATCGTATGATTTATAGCAGCCAACCATCCATGCCCATGCACCTGTCATTGGTCGCCTGACACGTCCAACACGCGGCGTTCTGCCTTCCCACGGCCAATCGAAAACAAGCAGACATCTCACTCTCCAGTTGGATAATTCTTGACTCTTAGTCAAATCTCTGATAGATTTATAACTAAAAAAATGAATTAAAGCCTAATTTTTTAATACCCCAATGATTTTGCTTCCCAATTTGATGGCAGCACTGGCCGGGAGATTAATCTTCAATTCCTGGAGAGGTCAGGACAATCCTGGAGGCAACCCCATACAAAGAACCAGTGTGTAGAAACACAGAGGGATGCTAATTATTGGTCTTTTAAGTAATACTAGTTGATCTAGCCTGACACGGGGTGGGGGAGCAATTTGACTTTTAGTTAGTTGGCGAAGAGGTGTTCCCTGATTTCAAAGCCCCCCAACTGTGGGTTGTCCCAATGAAGCTTGGGCCTGCAGCAGCTGCCAGTAAGTTAGGTTGCAGGGGGTTTGGGGGTGGACAGGGCCTGCGGTCCAGATTATTTTCACCAGCCCCCAAGGTGCGCTCCTGCTTTTGTAACTGCTCCTGCTCCTCCGGGGCCCACAAAAATAATTCGACATTCACCTTTGACCTCTTCGGCTCCGTTGGCCGTGGTACTGGTTGCAGTGACCATGATGCAGGCTCGGTCCAGTTCCGACCGAAAAGGCAATCTGGGTCATATTTATGTCATTAAAACACTGATTTCCATATTAAAAGGGTCCTGTTGCCTGCTTTGGACTTCGGCATTAGGCCCCCTTTCAAAATGGTGTCGACCACATTGTCAGTGTTAATGGGCCGGTGAGGTAACCAATCCATTTTGAGGCCATTACTGTGCCGTTAGAGCCAGTCGAATCAAATCCCAGGAGTCAAGACCAAGTGTAACCTGCAGGTGAAGCAGGGTTAGACAGTGAAGCATCATTGGAGCAGGGCATGCAATTTTCTGCTCATACATTCTGTCTTTTATATATTTCTGTGATAATTCCTATATCCACAATTCTAATGGAAGTTGCTTCTGTAAACATGTCACGGTGTAATTATAGCTTCCCGCCAATGGTGGCACTGCAACTGCATGACAAACTTCAGTGGAGTCAGTGCAGGAGGATAGCAATGAGTATGATCGCCATATGAGTCCTGTGGACTTTCATTGTCACCTTTGACTCAGTGGGCACGCTGTTGCTTTTGAGCCAGAAGGTTGTGGGTTCAAGTTCCATTCCAGAGGTTGGAGCACATAAATCTAGGCTGACACTCCAGCGCAGGACTGAAGGAGTGCTGCACTCTTGGAGGTGCTGACTGTCAATGAGACACTAAAACGAGACTCCCGTCTCAGGTAGATGCAAAAGAACCCATGGTTCTATTTTGAAGAACAGCAGCGGAGCTCTCTTCTGTGTCATGGCCATATTTATCCCTCAATCAACATCACTGAAAAGCAGATTATCTGAACATGACCACATTGATGTTTGTGGGACCTTGCTGTGCACAAATATGGTTGCCACATTTCCTACTTTACAGCAGTGACTACACTTCAAAAAGTACTTACCTGGCTGTAAAGCATCTGGGGTGGTCTGAGGTCACCCTGAAAGGTGTTGTATCAGTGCAAGTTCTTTCTTTTTCGCAGGGCCATTGGAACTAGATTTGGTCCAGAACAAGTTAATCGCTTTTCAGTAAGTCACTGAGTACAGTCTATAGGCAACCAACAGATCCTTTGAACTGAGTTTTCTCTTTCATAGACCTTTCATGTCCCCAAGGAAAATTTAAGTTTCAATTCACCCCACTTCTATTCCGCTTATACCATTACTGAAAATTAACACCCAGGTCCACTGTTTTTTTAGTTATAGCCCTCTTTCCTGTTAGAGCTTTTGTTCAGTAGACAAGCAGAGCTGTTAATAGACTTTAGAGCTTGGTAGGGGAGGTGATAATGGTTTAAAATTGCAGCTTCCTTCATATATTTCCCCCCGACTGGACTTCGCACCTTATAATGGAGTTTCCTAATCAGAGAGAACGGGGTCATCGATGTCCCATTCTGTCAAGCTGGATATGTCATCACCTCTAAGCCTACTCCTCCCTCCCCACCCCCACCGCGAAAGAGATCAAAGACAGATCTCTTCTCATTTATCTGTTTCCCCAAAGACAGGCAGCCAGATTTTAAATCCAGCCCAGTTTTCGACACAAACTCCCATGCCTCATTTAAATCCATTGATTTATTTAGGGTTGCCAACACTTCAGGATTACCCTGAAGTCTCCAATAATAATCTGGGAGAAAAGTCAGAGCATCAAAAAATTGTGTTCTATTTTTAATTTTCTTTGAATGTTTTTATTTGTTCATTGGATCATAAAATCATACAGCACAGAAGGAGGCCATTCAGCCCAACTGGCTATCGAATTAGTCCCACTCCCCATGCTTTTTCCCCGTAGACCTGCAAATATTTCCTTTTCAAGTATTTATCCAATTCCCTTTACGATTAAATCCGCTTCCACCGCCCTTTCAGACAGTGCATTTCCAACCATAACAACTTGGTGCATAATAAAATGCTCCTCATCTTGCCTCTGGTTCTTTTGCCAATTACCTTAAATCTGTGTCTTCTGGTTACTGACCCTGCTGAGAGTGTAACAGTTTCTTCCAACATACTCTATGCAAACCCCTCAAACTTTTGAACACAATACTCTAGCTGAGTCCTAGCCAGTGATTTATAAAGCCTTAGCATGAACCTTTTATGCTCTAGGCCTCAGTTATAAAATGCTATAACCTTAGTT
This sequence comes from Heterodontus francisci, assembly GCF_036365525.1. Classification (NCBI taxonomy): domain Eukaryota; kingdom Metazoa; phylum Chordata; class Chondrichthyes; order Heterodontiformes; family Heterodontidae; genus Heterodontus; species Heterodontus francisci. The sequence continues at coordinate 48,182,818 of NC_090401.1, forward strand.
AGAAAAATATTGAATATGAGCAAGAAGGCTGTTGACTGATGTCAAGAATCATCCAATTGGGTAATGAACAGTCTATTCACCTGACAAAGTGGTTGTGAGAAGGCGGGATACCACAAGGATGTAGTGGGGGTGTAAGGCGGTTAGAGGCCAGAGGTCATGTGCTAACACATCTAGGAATATGTCCAACCAGAACTCAAGTATTGTTAACGAAAACCAGTAAGTGCTTACTGGGGGTGCATTTCAGTCTTGGAGTAAATTTGCATTGTCTTCTTTTAATCTAAATAAAGACAAATTGGGGGAAAATTTGTACCTTGGTTGCTCAATCAGTAAACTAGCAAATTGGTTCACCCACCCATTGTAGAACCTGTCCACTTTTGTTCCCATTGAAATCAATTGGATAAAATCAGGAATGTTCAACAAGCATGCAATGCGTTTGGCCATATGTGTAGTATAAGGGTCTGAAAGGGTTAATGATTGAGACAGTGTAAGAAATAACTCCCACCATGATGATGTAAGAGATCACATGTGAGAGAGACTGGAGGGAGATGCAGCATGCCTTCAGAGATGTCATACAGATGAGTGTAAAGCTGCACATAGTTAGATTGTAATATGAGTTAATGTTCAAAATACTGAAGACTCAGTAATCTCTCGGCTAGATTAACCAAGTATACGAAGGTGGCAGCAAACAAACCAAATATACAACATATTATTGCCCAGAAGGTGAAAAGTACCCTAACTGATTTTAAGGGAAATGCACAGAACCATTCATCAGTATCATATTCATAGAATCATAGAATTATACATCACAGAAGGAAGCCATTCAGTCCATCTTGCCTGTGCCAGCTGTTTGAAAGAGCTATTCCAATTAGTCCCACTCTCCTGCTCATTCCACATAGCCCTGCAATTTTTTCTCCTTCTAGTATTTATCCAATTCCTTTTAGAAAGTTACTATTAAATCTGCTTCCACCATCCTTTCAGACAGTGTGTTCCAGATCATAACAACTCGTTGCATTAAAAATATTCTCCTCAGCACCCCCCGGTTCATTGGCCAGTTATCTTAAATCTGTGTCCTGTGGTTACAAAACCTTCTGATTGTTGACACAGTTTCTCCCTATTTACTCTGTCAAAACACCTCAAAATTTCAAACACCTTAATTAAATCTTCCTTTAACCTTCTGTAAGGAGAACAATTCCAGAGCTTCCCCACACAGCTGAAGTCCCTCATCTGGTAAATTTCTTCTGCACTCATCTCCAATGCCTTGACATCCTTCCCAAAGTGTGGTGCCCAGAATTGGACATAATACTGCAGCTGAGGCCTTACCAGCTAGAAATTTAGATTCTACAATTTTCAGACACTGTTCTGGGAAGGAAATGAAGCTTGAAAGAGCAGAAATAAAATATTCAGAGTGAAACTTTCCAATACTTGCCCACAGGCTAGGAAGACACCTAGCAACAGCTAAGGAAAAGGGTGGATTAAACAACCTTTGCTCTGCTTGTGCTTCAGTGCAAATCCCCACTTTTTTCTTTAACTCGTAAAGAAACAAAAGGAAAACATTAATTTCGTAGCAAAAGAAAGCAGAGGATACTGGGAATCTGAAATTAAAAACAGAGCATTCAAACTATTAACCATTCTTTTTCTGGTGCTAATTGACCTGCCACATATTTCTGCATTTTGTGAAATTGTTAATGGATTACTTTTCAAAATTATGTTGTAAATCATCCCAAATGCTACTCCTGCAATTTAGGATCAGCACTTTACTTTCACTGTGAATAGTTTTGCTGTGATTTTCCATCCTGGTCATTTTCTATAAGATTACACCTCCAACTATTTATAATGGTAAGTTTTAACATTTCAACAACAATAACTTGCATTTATATAACGCCTTGAACATATAAAATGTTCCCAAGGTGTTTCAAAGCACCATGACTAGGTAGGATTTGGCACGAGCTACATCAGGAGGTATTAGGACCAGTGGCCAAAAGCTTGGTCAAAGAGGAAGGTGTTAAGCAGCATCTTAAAGGTGGAAATTGAGATAGAGAGGCAAAGAGGTTTAGGGAGGAAATTCCAGAACTTAGGACCTAGATAGCTGAAGGCACGGTCACCAATAGTGAGGCAAAAAAATCAGGGATATGCAAGAGGTCAGAATTGAAAGAGTACGGAGATCTCAGAGGGTTGTATGCTGGAGGAAGTTACAGAGATAGGGAGGAGTGAGACTATGGAAGGATTTGAAGACAAGGGTGCCAAAGACAGGATGATTGGTGAACAGGACTTAGTGCAAGGCAGGGTACAGGCTGCAGAGATTTGAGTGAGCTGAAGTTTATGGAGTGTAGACATGGTGGAGACTTTCACACAGTTGGAGTTCATTCCACACAATTTTCCATCCATTCATTTTAATCTGACATCTGCATCCAAATTCCTGACAGATTCTGAAGATGCCCAAAGTGCTACAACATGAGTGGTAAATCATAAAATTTATCCCATAGGAATTGCATCAAGTCAGGGTGGGCAGAGCTTTAGATGGTTAGAAAGTGAGCAAAGCTCAATGAGGTAGAAGTCAATGGAAATAAAACTGGGGAGAGAAATATAACAGACTCAATTTATACAATCGCACAAGATCAAGATCCACCCAAGTATGTTTCTAATATCTGTTCTTATGCACAAGAGGGATCACATGCTGAGGAATATGTACAATTACAAGAGCTCAAAGCACCAACTCATTGCCTCCGATTTTTCTCCCCTCCTCTCCCAGGCACTGGTTTACAACGGGGGATGATCCCATGGTCGTAGCTACCCTCTGGTACCTCACCCAAACAGCCAAACTTCAAGTACTTCAAACCTGAATGTATGCCAAGGAAGTCAAACTGAAGGAGCCTGACTAGTTCATTTTCTACCCCTCCTCCCCCTGCTTTCTCCCCTTCTCTCCATTTGGTGCTGGGTTATATGGTGTTATCAATCGACGATCACTAGGCACATTCTGGCAGGTTGCCCCAAGTGACCATTTTTAAAGCATGAACTGAGACATCCAGTGCTATTCAATTGGGGGGTTGTCACATTCGATGTCCAATCTAGTCCTTGCTCAACTTCTGCAACCTAGACAAGCACAACCTTGAATGGTCGCTGGGTGGCGATCAAGCGTTGGAAAACCCGACTAAATTTCCGTTCTCCCCTCACGCCCAGGAGCACTGGGATGAATTGTAGTGTCGCCTTCGCCACCCTGGCTAAAATCAGCCAACACATCACAAACTGATGATCGAGTCTTTCTGCTCTATATGATTCAGTTTCACAATGGCCAATGCAGTTCTCCATTGTGCTGATAGCTATCATCCAAACCTTGAAAGCACTAACATTGTTAAAAGCAAGTATCGATGTTGATTAGCACTCAACTATCAGTGACTACTTCACTGAATGCAACAGTGGATGTCACCCTACTTCAACTGTATGGAGAACAGCAGTCTCCCGAGCTTGCTGCAGCTATTAAAAGGATTATGGTTACAAATGCAAAGTATTTGATCCAGGGATAGCAACAACGTACATTTATATAGTGCCTTAAATGTAATAAAACACCCCAAGGCATTTTACAGAAGCGTAATCAAACAAACTTTAACACTGAGCCACATAAGGAGATGTTAGGACAGATGATTAAAGAGGTAAGTTTTAAGCAGTTTTAACTGAATTAGAGTTTTAAGGTTAATAAACTTACACCTTTCTTGTTTAAATCTGAGAAAACCTGTCTGGCTGATTTCTTTGCCATTACAATTAGAGAGCAGTGAACAAGGACTCACTGAGGGGAAGCTAAAAACAGTGTTTTAAAAATTAGACCCTGTTACGGCCAAACCAGAAAAAGGCTGAGAGGGGAGCCCTAGACCTGGTCGTACCAAAAGCAACAGGAGAATCGATCATCATATTTTCTATCATGTATATTATATGATTAACATAGGGAATAATGGATACCTAGGAGAGAGCTGCGATAGAGTAAAGTGGGGGAAACTGTTTCCACTGGCAGGTGGGTTGCTAACCAGAGGAGAATGATTTAAGGTAATTGACAAAAGATCCAAAGGGGAGATGAGAAGAATTTTTTTTTACACAGCGAGTTGTTATGCTCTGGAATGTGCTGCCTGAAAGGGTGGTGGAAGCAGGTTCAACAGTAACTTTCAAAAAGGGAATTAGATAAAAACTTGAAGAGGAAAGACTTTCAGTGCTCTGGTGACAGAGCATGAGAGTAGGACTAATTGGATAGCCAATTTCACTTCCTCCATCTCTATCCAATTCATAATGGGTGCAATTCTGCAGCAAAATCCTGCCTATAATGAACAATAAAGAAAGCAAAACAGAAAGAATTGAGATTTGGGTGACATCTTATCACATCCTTCTGATGCCTCCAATTTTAGCGCAAATGGTTGAAGCACTATCACTGTTGCTATGTCAGTAAATGTGTTACTCAATTTCTGTGCAGCAAGCTCCCATAAACTGATGAGTTAAATGGCTAATCCATTCGTGTCTGATGGTGTCACTTGAGCAATAAGTGTTGACTGGGACACCAGGAGAATTCCCTGATCTTCTTTGAATAATTCTGTAGGATCTTTTGAGCCCACTTGAATCATCTGATAACATAATAAATTGGCTGCTTTCACATGCGTTCAAATCCTCTGAAGAAGGAATTTTCCTCCACACAAGATCAGGGGGCAGGTTGTTCAACCTTGCCCGTCTAAGAGCGAAGTCCAAAGTACGGAAAGTCCTCATCAGAGAACTCCTCTTTGCTGACGATGCTGCTTTAACATCTCACACTGAAGAATGCCTGCAGAGTCTCATCGACAGGTTTGCGTCTGCCTGCAATGAATTTGGCCTAACCATCAGCCTCAAGAAAACGAACATCATGGGGCAGGATGTCAGAAATGCTCCATCCATCAATATTGGCGACCACGCTCTGGAAGTGGTTCAAGAGTTCACCTACCTAGGCTCAACTATCACCAGTAACCTGTCTCTAGATGCAGAAATCAACAAGCGCATGGGTAAGGCTTCCACTGCTATGTTCAGACTGGCCAAGAGAGTGTGGGAAAATGGCGCACTGACACGGAACACAAAAGTCCGAGTGTATCAGGCCTGTGTCCTCAGTACCTTGCTCTACGGCAGCGAGGCCTGGACAACGTATGCCAGCCAAGAGCGACGTCTCAATTCATTCCATCTTCGCTGCCTTCGGAGAATACTTGGCATCAGGTGGCAGGACTATATCTCCAACACAGAAGTCCTTGAAGCGGCCAACATCCCCAGCTTATACACACTACTGAGTCAGCGGCGCTTGAGATGGCTTGGCCATGTGAGCCGCATGGAAGATGGCAGGATCCCCAAAGACACATTGTACAGCGAGCTCGCCACTGGTATCAGACCCACCGGCCGTCCATGTCTCCGTTATAAAGACGTCTGCAAACGCGACATGAAATCGTGTGACATTGATCACAAGTCGTGGGAGTCAGTTGCCAGCATTCGCCAGAGCTGGCGGGCAGCCATAAAGACAGGGCTAAATTGTGGCGAGTCGAAGAGACTTAGTAGTTGGCAGGAAAAAAGACAGAGGCGCAAGGGGAGAGCCAACTGTGCAACAGCCCCAACAAACAAATTTCTCTGCAGCACCTGTGGAAGAGCCTGTCACTCCAGAATTGGCCTTTATAGCCACTCCAGGCGCTGCTTCACAAACCACTGACCACCTCCAGGCGCGTATCCATTGTCTCTCGAGATAAGGAGGCCCAAAAGAAGGGCAGGACTTGCCAGCCCTGCGGGGCGGGGTGATGGCAATGGAGGTGGATAGGGCTCAAAAATACCGCGACGGCCGACGCGCCAATTTCCCTCTGCCGTTCCCGGTGCCTGCCATTTTAAAGGAGATGGGATGGGGACCAGTAGGGCTGCCCACCCCAACGCGTCAGATAGCCGATTAGGCTCATTAAGAGCCTTGCTAAGGCCAATTAAAGAAGGCCAACTGGAATTTTACCCCTTCCCATTTTCCCAGTAAGCTAAACCTACCCCAAGTCCTATTCCTCCTTCATCTTGAACCCTCAACTCTCTTTCATTTCTCTATCTCTCCCACCCTACTCCCCAACCATCATAAACTCCAGAAAAAGCTCACATAGCTAGGCAAACCCAATGGCTAACTGATAAAGTTTAGGTCCCCAACACTGCTGAATCTAGACAGGGGGCTGCTGCTGCCTCAAACTAAAGCAAAAACTTAAAAGCTTAGGAGTCACTAGAATAATAAAGGCAAAGGTCCTTCTAACTCACCTTCTACATCATGGTAGACGTTTGAAACAACGATAATGCAATTGTTGCATACCAATCAATTTCTAATCTTTAGTTTACACACACGTGTGCATAGGAATGATCCCCAGGCCTGTCATCAAACACCAAGTCCCCACATCCCCCCCAACCTAATGTACAGAATTGTTCACTATCTATACCTTTGTGATTTGTAACTGCAAGTAACCTGCATGATAGCATGTCCTCTGTTTCAAACCATGTCCTGAAAAAAATGCCTGTAAGCTTCTGGTACAAAATAAAACATTTAATTTTAGATCTTGAAATAATGTGCTGAATGGAAAATGAAAATTCCAGAACATGAAAAGAGTACATTGCACATAGAGAGAACATTATTCTACCTTTGAAATGCTAGCTGTAATTTAGAAGTTATTATTGAGTTTGGATTCTTGGCTCCTAGAGAGTTCATAGACTGCTTTTGGCAATATGAATATGTCAGTCATTGAAGTTAGTGTAATAAAAGCAAAATACTGCAGATGCTGTAAATCTGAAATAAAAACAAGAGATGCTCGAAATACTCAGCAGCATCTGTGGAGAGAGAAGCAGAGTTAACATTTCAGGTCAGTGATCTTCATCAGAACTGGCAAATACTAGAAATGTAACAGGTTTTAAGCAAATAAAGCGGCGGTGGGGCAAGAGATAACCAAAGAGAAGGTATTGATAGGACAAGGTCACAGAGAATAACTGAACAGAAGGTCATGGAGCAAAGGCTAACAGTATGCTAATAGTCTGGTGAAAGACAAAGCATTAGTGCAGAGAGGGTGTTAATTGACAGAAAAATGAACAGCCTGGCCCCAAGCACAAACATGAAAGAAACAGTGGGTAGGCACAGTAGAAACAAACTAAAATAAAATAAACAAAGAAATAAGAAAAAATAATTAAAAATAAAAATAAAAAGGGGGGCCCGTCATGCTTTGAAATTATTGAACTCCATGTTCAGTCTGGCAGGCTGTAGCATGTCTAATCGGTAAATGAGATGCTGTTCCTTGAGCTTGCATTGATGTTCACTGGAACACTGCAGAAATCCCAGGACAGAGATCTGGGCATGAGAGCAGGGATGTGTGTTGAAATGGTCAGCAACTGGAAGCTCGAAGTCATGCTTTCGGACTGAACCGAGGTGTTCCGCAAAGCGGTCACCCAATCTGCGTTTGGTCTCCTCAATGTAGAGGAGACCACATTGTGAGCAGCAAATACAGTATACTAAATTGAAAGAAGTACAAGTAAATTGCTGCTTCACCTGAAAGGAGTGTTTGGGGCCTTGGATAGTGGGGAGAGAGGAGGTAAATGGGCAGGTATTACACTTCCTGCGATTGCATGGGAAGGTGCAGTGGGAAGGGGACGAGGTGTCGGGGGTAATGGAGGAGTGGACCAGGGTGTCACGGAGGGAATGAGCCCTACGGAATGCTGACAGGGGAGGGGAGGGGAGGGGAAGATGCGTTTGGTAGTGGCATCACGCTGGACATGACGGAAATGGCGGAGGATGATCCTTTGGATGTGGAGGTTGGTGGGGTGGAAAGTGAGGACAAGGGGAACCCTGTCATGGTTCTGGAAGGAAGGGGAGGGGTGAGGGTAGAGGTGTGGGAAATGAGCCGGAGACAGTTGAGGGCCCTGTCAACCACAGTGGGGGGGGGAATCCTCGGTTGAGGAAAAAGGAAGACATATCAGAAGCGCTGTTGTGGAAGGTTGCATCATCAGAACAGATGCGTCAGAGACAGAGAAACTGGGAGAATGGAATGGAGTCCTTACAGGAGGCAGGGTGTGAAGAAGTGTAGTCGAGTCGAGATAGCTGTGGGAGTCAGTGGACTTATAATGAATGTTAGTAGACGCCTATCCCCAGAGATGGAGACAGAGAAGCTAGTGAAGTTAGTGTAATTGCACTTAATAAATCATAGTTTTCCACAATTTCCTTAGTCTCATAAGGACCTCTGCAACTCCTTCAACAAACTGTCAAAGATCTGACAGAATGAAACAATTAATAGGTGGCAGTGATCACGCTGGGCTTGGAAGTGAAAGTATTTTATAATAAGGCTACAAACCCAGGAACCAAGCCATCCTTTCAGTACTGTGACTTAAAAGCTGAAACATGATCGGCAAATTTAAAAAGGAAGTGAGTGAATTATTAGCAGACAGTTTTAGTTGAGTACGGACATACAAAATTGGTCCGCCTGTTTCATGTGATCAGCTCCATTTAATTCTTAACGCCTTGATTGCCATTTTAGGTCAAGAATTGTATCATTCAGACTCTGATCAGTTCCAGGGGGGGGGGGGGGGGAGGGTGGGGATGGAGGTGAAGAGGCCCACTAAAGGTAGGTTTGGAATTATTATTGTGGGACCTAGAGGAGCACTCCTGGTCCGACAGGTCCCACAGAAAAAAATCCTGGGCCGCTACTGCACCCAGACCCCCACCCTCCGCGATTGCGACACCACAGCCCCCACCTCCACAACCCCCCCCCCCCCACGACCCCCAATCCCGCATTTATATTTGGAGGCCTCAATCCATTTGGTGCTCCGCAGCTCATCAGCCCAACGGTACTGAGGCCAGTGTCTCAAATACGTGGCCGTCTCTTCCCAATGGTTATGGCCAATCACCTAGGGTCAATATTGAAGCCCAAAGACTGATTAATATGTGGACGGATTCCTGCACAGAGTAGTGGAGGAGAATACCCCGCAAGCATTTCAGAAACAATTAGAAGCTGCAATGAGGGGGGAACCAGAAGCAAAGTGGGCACATATTTAAAATGCACTTTGAAGATTTATAAAGACCAAAACAACATTTGCTGTGATATGCAGTCACTTAGCTTGAAGGACACACATCCCTTTAAATCTGAGCTGTTGGCCAAATTTTTTTGCACAGCCCCCAATTCTGCCTATGTCACTGTACAAGGCCAAAGCTGGGGCAAACAGCTCTGAACCATTATTCAAATGAGCTGGCCCACAAAATTTCAGACATACAACATTCCTTTGGTTAGTTCTACACGAGCAGCTAGGCAGGGAAATATAAACTGAGCCTGCAGAGCAAAATCGGTCCTATTGTGTTTCTATGCAGGTGTCCACAGCAGTAACCATCACACAAACAGCCAAAAGCAGCTCAAAACGGTCATCTCACCAACCTGGTTTGAGTTTGTTAAACGATTTTCTCTGCGCCAGCTTGAAATAATTGATAATGTTGGATGTGCACAGTCTTGCTGAGCTCAGTAGGGCCTCTTTTGTTCGACATGAGGCATGTAATTCTACATTAACACGTTAGCAGAAATTACCCTTTAATAGCTGAGCAAAACTCCTGAAGGATAAATTTTCCATAGAGCATTTAAATTCCAACTTTTCACCCAATCCCTAATTAAAAGCATTAGTCATATACTCGTATCTTATTATTAAAGTGCAAGCATTGCTGATCGAGCAACTTTAATTCCACTTGACAAATGAGACACTGCAATATTAGGCAGCTCACTCATAACACAAGGCATTGCAGATCTAAACTTTACAGGAAGATTATTCATCCATTAACTCCAACCCCTCATTAAATACTTTACAACCTTTCAATAAATTTTAAAGGCAACATTAGCTTAGTCCCATTAAGAATGACCATGAGCAATAACCTTTGCAACCCTGTATTGCATTAACGCCTTCAGACACTCCAGCGGTAAAATTATGGGTATAATGTCTTGGACAGTCTGGTGAGAATTAGTTCTGCCCTGTTTTTGGCTCAAGGCCGGCCTGAAATTGGGGTTTTGGCTTCATTTCAATATTCTAGGCAATCTGCTGGCCTTCACAGGCAGCTCGTCCAGTTGAAGAATTCAATATTAAGCTCCTTCCCTCGACAACGATGGCCCAAAGGCAGGGGAGAAAGTGGGGGGAGTGGGGGGCGGAGGGGGAAGTGACAATGTATGGGGCAGTTGATTGCGAGTCCTGTGGATTCAGCGGAGCACTCTCCTGCTCATCCTTGCTTTCAAATCCCTCCATGGTCTCACCCCTCCCTATCTCTGTAACCTCCTCCAGCCCTACAACCCTCTTGGACCTCCAATTCAGCTCTCCTCCCATTCTGGCCTCTTGCACATCCTCAATTTGCATTGCTCCACCACTGGCAGCAGTGCCTTCAGCTGCCTAGGCCCTAAAGCTCTGGAATTTCCTTCCTAAACCTCCTGGCCTCTCTCTCCCCCTTTAAGACATTCCTTAAAGCCTACCTCTTTGACCAAGCTTTTGTTTTCCTTCTGTGGCTTGGTGACAAACTTTTGTCTGATTATACTCCTGTGAGATTCCTTGGGTGGTTTTACTACATTAAAGGTGCCATATAAATGCACATATTTGTTCTTGTTATTGGTGTTGCTTCACCCCGCCCCACAGCAACAGTTACTAATTCATTTAAAAATAATACTCACATATTTGTTTGTCATCCTAAGAATCCAAAGCGGATTTGGCACCTGATTTTGGCAAGGTGGCCTAAAACAGGCATTGGACACCTCATTTACATATGTAGACATCTATTTTAGTTGGCCACCTGGAATGCCTGCAAAGCTGTCTACACCAATATGGTGGCACCCGTTACACAGCTAATGTTCGGGTGGGAGATGCAACGCCTTAGAATTGGTTCTTTTTGCCCCCGTTTACTGCCAGGAAAACAGGCATAAGGATGATCAACTTTTACCCATCTCTGTCTCTCGCTATATCAAGACATTGGAATAAGTCTTTTATTGCTCTTGGTTCTAAACAATCTCTTCAGCTGCTGTCATGCCTCCACCATCAACGACTTGTATTTACCCAGCACGCTTAACATGGTAAAACACCCTCAGACTCTTCACAAAGGACAAACAGATACTGAGCAATAGTTGTAACATTACTTGCTCCTTTGATACGTGAAGTACTGTAAGATTCACAGGACTCCAAGTAATATCCAAAGAAAATTGTTTTTTTATTGTACTTAACTAGAACATATCTATATATACAAACAGTTACTGCATGAGCCACACCTAAACACATCTCATTCTGTTGGGCTACACCTACAACTCCCTGGTCATGTGTGACATGACATCACCTCCTCCAATGACCTTCACTTACAGCTCTTAAGGTCGTCCCACAATAGTACCAGAGGCAACCAAAAGCATGGTGGCAAGGTTAGTTTTTAAGGGATATTTAAAAGGCAGCGCGTAGCAAGGACAAAGGGTTTAGGGAAAGAGATTCAGTGAGTTGGGCTCCGATGGTTGAAGGTTCTGGCACCATTAATGGAATGGAGGGAGTGGGTACAAGAGCCCTGAGTTGCAATAGATTCACAAGATTGATACCAGGGCTTTGCGGGTAAAATTAAGACAGGTTGAATAAACATGGCTTGTATTCACTTGAGTATAGAAGATTGAGGGATGCTCTGATTGTGGTGTTTAAGATGTTAAAAAGATTTGATAGGGTAGATACAGAGAAACTATTTCCTCTGGTGAGGGAATCCAGAAGGAGGGGGGGCATAACCTTAAAATTAGAGCTAGGGAAATCTGGAAGCACTCTAACACACAAATTGAACTAGAAGTCAGGTACTCTCACCCCTGATGGTCAAGTGGGGCTTTCAAGACTGGAATCAATTGATTTTTGTTAAGTAAGGGTATCAAAGGATGTGGAGAAAAGCAGTTAAATGGAGTTGAGATGCCGATCAGCCAAGATCTAACAGAATGACTTAAAAATCTGAATGGCCTCTTCATGTTCCTGTATTTACTGAAGGGTGCAGACTGGGACATAGTCTTGGAGGAGGATCTAAAGGTAACAGTGGTGAAGCCATGGAGGGATTTATAAATGGGGATGAGGATCTTGAATTCAATGTGTTTGGGGACTGGCTGTCAGTGAAGGTCAATGAGGAGACAGGTTCAAAACCAAACTGGTAAATTGTCTTCCCTTCATTTTCTGTTTGTTTTTTTGTTTTTTAATCACTGTTTATATAAGCTTACCACCTCCTCTTCTAAAGGTGCTGAATTGTACTGGAGTCGCTGACACTCGCTACCAAGTGCCCATTTATTCTGTGTGAATATTGGTAAGCTATTCCACCAGAGAAGTCACCACAGCCGAACCTCCTTTTATGGTGGGAAGAGGAGCAAGTTCTTCCTGGAGTCCAAATGAAACGCCTGCTGAAGAGACAACAAAAGCTCAGTGTTAAACTGTCCTTTCAGCGGACAGGAGGAACACAAATGCTCCTCTGGGCATCACAAGGAAAGTCTTACAAGTCACAAGGAATAGCTTACCAACATTCACACAGAATAAATGGGCACTTGGTAGCGAGTGCCAGCGACTCCAGTACGATTCAGCACCTTTCGGAGAGGAGGTGGTAAACTTAAATAAACAGTGATTAAAAAACAAAAAACAAACAGAAAGTGAAGGGCAGACAATTTACCAGTTTGGCTTTGAACCTGTCTCCTCACCGACCTTCACTGACAGCCAGTCCCCATACACATTGAAAGGTCACAGACCTGAAACGTTAACTCTGTTTCTCTCTCCACAGATGCTGACTGACCTACTGAGTCCAGCACTTTCTGTTTTTATAACAGGGAAGGTCTTGGCCTCCATGTCTCCGGTAGCAAACCTTCCCACCCGCAAAACCTGCCAAAACCCGCTTCCTCAACAATTACCTCCCAACCAGCCAGCCTGTTTTGTTAGGGCAGCTAGCCAGCAGAACGTAACCGAGGCCCAGGAGTTTAAATAGCACAGGCCTCAGACTAATGATGCCAGGCAGGTGTGACCCTCACCTCAACTCATTGCCCACCTGAAACTCGCCCCCAGTTAAAATCACCCCAATTAGAATGAGAATTCTCAGGATTAAAGTAGGTAGTTCCAGTTAATGAACTAGCACCAGAATTGGCCCCCTTTTCTGTTGTAATTTTTATGATTGGAAAAGCCTCACACGAGAATTGAACCGAGGTGGATGCTTCTAAACAAATGAGACAAATATGAGTACAAGATACAATACAATACTCATCAATAATAATGAGGCAAGTTCATTACATCTAAAGCTAATTTGAGAGAATGAGCTGGCAAAGTGAGTTAAGCCAGGAAACACAAAACCAGGGAGAGAGAGAGAGCGTGGACGGAATTTTATTGGTCCTGGGTGATGAGCTGGGAGGTGGGTGGGCCACTAAATGCCTAGGAGCTGCGCGAGACGGCTCCCTGGTGCAGTCACGCCATTGGGGACGTTTCCCAGCGACGGGCTGCATACCAGAATGGCTGCCCACCCCACAAAAGCAGGCAGTCAATTTGAATAATTAAAGGCCCAATTAAGGGTCATTTTCCCAAGCTGCTGGGGTTTTGCTGGTGGCGGATTAGCCACCCGCTGCGTGGGAAGGCTGCAGGCTGCAAAGAGCAGTCTCCCAGCAGCTTCCCAGGAGGGCATCGGGGCCAGAGGCTCCAAGCCCCACAGAGGTTCCAGCAGCCAGGAAAGGCCGTTCCTCCAGCCCCAAAGATGCATCTGAAGCAGTCTCCCCTCCAATTGGTGAGACCTACTGCCCTCGGCCACCTAATTCCTTAATTCAAATTACCTTCTCAAGGGTGCCTCTATGTTGAGGTGCCCTCATGTTCTGTGGCCTGCCTCAGCAACGCCCACCTCTCACAGTGGCACTGCTGAGGCTCCAGAGCTGCTGGCCCTCTGATTGGGCCAGCAACACACCAGCAGTCCTTAATTGGACGGCTGGCCTGGTGGCAGCAAATCAGGAGGCCACCTCCTGGAAAATTGCTGATGCGATCGCACTGCCCGCTATGCGGGCTCAGGACCCGCATACGGTCCTGACATCGGGACATCACCCCATCTGATAAAATTCCAGCCAGCGAGAGAGACAAAGGGCTGAATTTTCCCAGCCAATTGGGGTTGGACTGGGAGGCGGAAGCACTGGCAATATGGTGGGGAAAGACATTGGGAATGCAGCCCAACATCTTCCCACCACTGTGGCATACTGCCAGTGGCAGGCACCTCAGAAACTTAGCCATTCACCAGGCAGCCAATTGAGCCACTTCCAGTCCCAATTAAGGGCTATTTCCTGTCCCTGCAGGCATTTTGCCCACATCAGGGCAGCCTCCCAGTGGGCTCCCAGGGTAGCCTTCCTTCATGACACCTCACAGCAGGAGCCACCTGGTGGCAATGACCTCCCTCCCCCCCGCCCACACCCCCGGCAGTAACGGCACTGCCAGTGCACCCAACTTCCCCCAATCCCAACGCCTTGCCCAGGATTCCCCACAAAAACCAGCAGCTCCTCAAGGCTGCCTGTCCAGTGAGGTGCCCTCTCCCTCATGTTGCAGCCTCAGCGGTGGCCACCGCTCTTGGTGGTGCTGCCAGGGCTACTCAGCTGTCAGACCTCTGATTGGGCTGACAGCTGTTGTGGGCGGGCCGCCGTCCTCAACTGGATGGTGGCCCAGGTGGCAGCTGCCGCCAGCAAAATGCCGCCGCAGGGTCCTGTCGCCCGCCGGAGTGGGGTTGACCCCTGCTTTTGACCCCGGCGGCAGGACCTCAGTCTCCCGTGAAACATTCAACCCCGAAAGAGACACATAGAGAGACACACACAGAGATGCAGTGAGACACAGAGAGACGTCGTGAGACACAGTGAGACACAGAGAGACGTAGTGAGACAGAGATACACAGAAAGACGTAGTAAGACACAGTGAGACACAGAGAGACGTAGTGAGACACAGAGACGTAGTGAGACACAGTGAGACACAGAGAGACATAGTGAGACACAGAGATACACAGAGAGACGTAGTGAGACACAGAGATACACAGAGATACACAGAGAGACGTAGTAAGACACAGTGAGACACAGAGAGACGTAGTGAGACACAGAGATACACAGAGAGACGTAGTGAGACACAGAGATACACAGAGATACACAGAGAGACGTAGTAAGACACAGTGAGACACAGAGAGACGTAGTGAGACACAGAGAGACGTAGTGAGACACAGAGAGACAGAGACAGTGGGCTGGATTCTTTGCATTAGGGGCGAAATATCGAAGTCAGGACCATTTCCGGGTTCCAAACCTGCCCCGGGGCGGGAAGCAGAATTAAGACACCCCTTAATTGGTTTGGCTTCAGGTTTGGCGACCAATTAGCTTCCGCAGGGACAGAAACTGAGGCAAACCAAATGATGTGTGGGCCCAATTTAAACTCCTCATAGCAGCCATACTATGGCTGCCGTGTGAGTGTTGAAGGAGCAAGCAGAAGATTGAGCATTGGCCTGGACTGCAGTATCCTATGATGTTGCAGGAGAGCTGGAGGCCTGGCACCGGGGCAGGGCAGCTCCTCAGTTCTCTGGCAACGACCTTGAAGTGATACTGGAGGCTTTGAGGGAGAGTAGGGGGGTCCCCTTCCTGGAAGGTGGCAGGAAGAGGCCACCCATACAGACAAAGCAGGGTTGGGTTGAGAAGGCAGCCGCTGTTAGCGGCAGATGTCGTTAGACGATCCGGGATTCAGTGCAGGAAAACGATCAATGACCTCATATGCTCTTGCAAGGTGGGTGCAACCCCCAACCCTCAGGACAGGCTGGGTATTCACCCTCCAGCAGACACACCACCTGAGGAGCCTGAGGGCACATGCTGCTCCTGAACATGGTGGGGTGTTCTGCCCAATGCACTGACTCACCCCTCAGAATGGATCACATCCATAATCCAGCTGAGGACATGTCACCACTGAAACATGCAGCAGATGCTATTGGCCACAGGAGGACAGCAGTTCCTTATCTCATTCTGTTTTGTCCTTGCAGGAGAAACAGGCACATAACGCCCGGGAAAGGGGACAAACCGGTGGAGGAGTGCCATACTTCCAGACAGTCACACCAATGAAAGACTGACCAATGATGATAGCCAGAATTCTGGATGAGGAGGATGTCGGCCCTGGTGAAATGGGAACTCACGATGGAGATTGTGATTACAGTGGGCAATGTGCTCCTTAGGGGGGGTGCAGTGCACTCCACCCTGTCCAACAGCATGTTGATAACTGAGTTGCGTAGGTTAGCCTCAGCACTGCAGTGGCTTCTACTCTCCCAGGCTAGCTCTCATGATCTCTTCTTGAGTCTCCCACAGGTGCAGACGTCCACCCAATGACAACGTCTCCTTTCCTGTCCCCAGAAGAACAACATGGAACAAAAGAAGTACCGTCACAGCTTACAAGTGCATCGTCCACCACACAGATACTGTCACCTGAGTGGGTCCTCGCACACATTTAGATAGGGTAGCACTGGGTGAGGAGCAGAGCACTACTGAGTAGGAGGAGGTGCCAGAGACAGAGACAGCTGTAGGCAATTCCCCTGGGAGGAAGGGGGACAGCCATGGCCCCGCTCTGCTGGGCACAGATGCAGGGCCTCAGGAGTCACTGGAAAGGAGACTCTACCTAGAACAGCTGCAGGAGATGTGCTCCCATATGGCAGAGTTTCCTGAGGCAGTGCAGAGTCATGGGGAGAGAATAGAGCAGTCCATCCAACTCTATGACTCTATGGCTGCCACAATGGCTTAGGGCTTTGAGCGCATGAGTTCCTCCATTGAGAGACTGGCCAAACTCATGCAGAGCCATATATGGCAGCATAGAACATAGAACATTACAGCGCAGTACAGGCCCTTCAGCCCTCGATGTTGCGCCGACCTGTGAAACCATCTGACCTACACTATTCCATTTTCATCCATATGTCTATCCAATGACCACTTAAATGCCCTTAAAGTTGGCGAGTCCACTTCTGTTGCAGGCAGGGCGTTCCACGCCCCTACTACTCTCTGAGTAAAGAAACTACCTCTAACATCTGTCCTATATCTATCACCCCTCAACTTAAAGCTATGTCCCCTCGTGTTTGTCATCACCATCCAGGGAAATAGACTCTCACTATCCACCCTGTCCAACCCTCTGATTATCTTATATGTCTCTATTAAGTCACCTCTCCTCCTCCTCTCTAACGAAAACAACCTCAAGTCCCTCAGCCTTTCCTCGTAAGACCTTCCCTCCATACCAGGCAACATCCTAGTAAATCTCTTCTGCACCCTTTCCAAAGCTTCCACATCCTTCCTATAATGCGGTGACCAGAACTGCACGCAATACTCCAGGTGCGGCCGCACCAGAGTTTTGTACAGCTGCAGCATGACCTCGTGGCTCCGAAACTCGATCCCCCTACTAATAAAAGCTAACACACCATATGCCTTCTTAACAGCCCTATTAACCTGGGTGGCAACTTACAGGGATTTATGTACCTGGACACCAAGATCTCTCTGCTCATCTACACTACCAAGAATCTTCCCATTAGCCCAGTACTCTGCATTCCTGTTACTCCTTCCAAAGTGAATCACCTCACACTTTTCCGCATTAAACTCCATTTGCCATCTCTCAGCCCAGCTCTGCAGCCTAGCTATGTCCCTCTGTAACCTACAACATCCTTCGGCACTATCCACAACTCCACCGACCTTTGTGTCATCCGCAAATTTACTAACCCACCCTTCTACACCCTCATCCAGGTCATTTATAAAAATGACAAACAGCAGTGGCCCCAAAACAGATCCTTGCGGTACACCACTAGTAACTAAACTCCAGGATGAACATTTGCCATCAACCACCACCCTCTGTCTTCTTTCAGCTAGCCAATTTCTGATCCAAAGCACTAAATCACCTTCAATCCCATACTTCCGTATTTTTTGCAATAGCCTACCGTGGGGAACCTTATCAAACGCCTTACTGAAATCCATATACACCACATCCACGGCTTTACCCTCATCCACCTGTTTGGTCACCTTCTCGAAAAACTCAATAAGGTTTGTGAGGCACGACCTACCCTTCACAAAACCGTGCTGACTATCGCTAATGAACTTATTCTTTTCAAGATGATTATAAATCCTATCTCTTATAACCTTTTCCAACATTTTACCCACAACCGAAGTAAGGCTCACAGGTCTATAATTACCAGGACTGTCTCTACTCCCCTTCTTGAACAAGGGGACAACATTTGCTATCCTCCAGTCTTCCGGCACTATTCCTGTCGACAATGACGACATAAAGATTAAGGACAAAGGCTCTGCAATCTCCTCCCTGGCTTCCCAGAGAATCCTAGGATAAATCCCATCTGGCCCAGGGGACTTACCTATTTTCACACTTTCCAAAATTGCTAACACCTCCTCCTTGTGAACCTCAATCCCATCTAGCCTAGTAGTCTGTATCTCAGTATTCTCCTCGACAACATTTTCTTTCTCAACTGTAAATACTGACGAAAAATATTCATTTAACGCTTCCCCTATCTCCTCTGATTCCACACACAACTTCCCACTACTATCCTTGATTGGCCCTAATCTAACTCTAGTCATTCTTTTATTCCTGATATACCTATAGAAAGCCTTAGGGTTTTCTTTGATCCTATCCGCCAATGACTTCTCGTGTCCTCTCCTCGCTCTTCTAAGCTCTCCCTTTAGATCTTTCCTGGCTAGCTTGTAACTCTCAAGCGCCCTGACTGAGCCTTCACGTCTCATCCTAACATAAGCCTTCTTCTTCCTCTTGACAAGCGTTTCAACTTCTTTAGTAAACCACGGCTCCCTCGCTCGACAACTTCCTCCCTGCCTGACAGGTACATACTTATCAAAGACACGCAGTAGCTGTTCCTTGAATAAGCTCCACATTTCTATTGTGCCCATCCCCTGCAGTTTCCTTCCCCATCCTACGCATCCTAAATCTTGCCTAATCGCATCATAATTTCCTTTCCCCCAGCTATAATTCTTGCCCTGCTGTATATCCCTGTCCCTGCCCATCGCTAAGGTAAACCTAACCGAATTGTGATCACTATCACCAAAGTGCACGCCTATATCTAAATCTAACACCTGGCCGGGTTCATTACCCAGTACCAAATCCAATGTGGCATCGCCCCTGGTTGGCCTGTCTACATACTGTGTCAGAAAACCCTCCTGCACACACTGGACAAAAACTGACCCATCTAAAGTACTCGAACTATAGTATTTCCAGTCAATATTTGGAAAGTTAAAGTCCCCCATAACAACTATCCTGTTACTCTCGCTCCTGTCGAGAATCATCTTCGCTATCCTTTCCTCTACATCTCTGGAACTATTCGGAGGTCTATAGAAAACTCCCAACAGGGTGACCTCTCCTCTGCTGTTTCTAACCTTGGCCCATACTACCTCAGTAGACGAGTCCTCAAACGTCCTTTCTGCCGCTGTAATACCCTCCTTGATTAACAATGCCACACCCCCCCCCCTCTTTTACCATCTTCTCTGTTCTTACTGAAACATCTAAATCCCGGAACCTGCAACATCCATTCCTGCCCCTGCTCTACCCATGTCTCCGAAATGGCCACAACATCGAGATCCCAGGTACCAACCCATGCTGCAAGCTCACCCACCTTATTCCGGATGCTCCTAGCGTTGAAGTAGACACACTTTAAACCAAGTTCTTGCTTGCCAGTGCCCTCTTGCGTCCTTGTAACCTTATCCCTGACCTCACTACTCTCAACATCCTGTACACTGGAACTACAATTTAGGTTCCCATTCCCCTGCTGAATTAGTTTAAACCCCCCCGAAGAGCACTAGCAAATCTCCCCCCCCCCCCCAGGATATTGGTACCCCTCTGGTTCAGGTGAAGACCATCCTGTTTGTAGAGGTCCCACCTACCCCAGAAAGAGCCCCAATTATCCAGGAAACCAAAACCCTCCCTCCTACACCATCCCTGCAGCCACGTGTTCAACTCCTCTCTCTCCCTATTCCTCGCTTCGCTAGCACGTGGCACGGGCAACAACCCAGAGATAACAACTCTGTTTGTTCTCGCTCTAAGCTTCCACCCTAGCTCCCTGAATTTCTGCCTTAAATCCACATCTCTCTTCCTACCTATGTCGTTGGTGCCTATGTGGACCACGACTTGGGGCTGCTCCCCCTCCCCCTTAAGGATCCCAAAAACACGATCCGAGACATCACGAACCCTGGCACTTGGGAGGCAACACACCAACCGTGAGTCTCTCTCGTTCCCACAGAACCTTCTATCTGTTCCCCTAACTATGGAGTCCCCAATGACTAATGCTCTGCTCCTCTTCCCCTTTCCCTTCTGAGCAACAGGGACAGACTCTGTGCCAGAGACCTGTACCCCATTGCTTACCCCTGGTAAGTCGTCCCCCGCAACAGTATCCAAAACGGTATACCTGTTGATGAGGGAAACGGCCACAGTGGATCCCTGCACTGCCTGCTGGTTCCCTCTCCTTCCCCTGACGGTAACCCATCTACCTACTTCTTTTACCTGAGGTGTGACTACCTCCCTATAACTCCTCTCAATAACCCCCTCCGCCTCCCGAATGATCCGAAGTTCATCCAGCTCCAGTTCCAGTTCCCTAACGCGGTTCTCGAGGAGCTGGAGTTGGGTGCACTTCCCGCAGATGCAGTCAGCAGGGACAGTCTTGGCGACCCTTACCTCCCACATTCCAGCACTCTGAGAGTATGCAGGAAATGTGCACTGATGTCCACAGGATACATGCCACACTGTGTAGTCTGGATCACTCAGGGGCGCTAGTGGCGGAGAGATGTTTGGAGTGAATGCCAGTTGTGCCTCAGCTGGTGTCCTCCTCCAGGCATCTGGTGAGCCAGCCAATGTCATGGAAGAGGATAAGGGTGCCACCCTCATGGGTGGCCTTTACCATCCTCGGCCTCCTTGGCTGCTCTGACAGTGGAAATCTCTGTGCTGCAGGGCCAAGTGATGGAGGCTGTCCCTGCAATGATGCAGGTGCAGCAGCCTCTGGAGATGCCCCAACAGATACCTCTACGACAATGACGACTGCCACATGCATCTAAGCCACAGGTAGAGGCAAGTGAGCAGGCTGCCTCCACAAGGGGAGCACAGCGTAGAAACGGCTGAGTGCGGAGACCACCACGTTGCGTGGAGCACTAAGTGGGTCACTGGGGTGTCTTCTTGCTGTCTCTATGCACGGTTTCCCTTTCTTAGCACTCTATAAATAATGACACTTTAAGCCACATGTCTGAGAACCTTTTTATTGCTGGCGTGACAAGAAAAGAGGTATGAGGTGGTGAGGGAGATCAAGGCTTCCTCCACGGTGATGACAAAGCCTCTGGGAAGATGTGGTTCCTACATTGGTGGTAAGAGTTTAGATGTTCCAGGCTGCGTATTCAATAGACATGTTAGCACAGGTACCTCAGACTGACTTCCATACCATGCCCTTTATCCTAGGTCAGAGGGGCTCAGCTGAAACATGCTTGAATCAAATGATCCCCAATATTCACAGCATCCTGATGAGACCTTTGCACCCTGCACCATGCCCGGCCACCTCCTTGTGCAGCCGGAGCCTCTCCGTGTTCTGCAGCCTCTCCTCTGCCTCCACTTCCTCCTCCTCTCTTAATTAGCTCCTCAAGCACCTTAATTAGCCTTAATAACTATCCCACTCTGTCCCCTGTTGTGTGATTGCCTTTAAGAATAATGTACCTTTAAGATTTTAGTATGTTAATGAGCTATCATGTGACTACAAGCCAGAGTCACTCTGTAATTGTAACACCAAGAGGCAAGTCCTGGAAATGGTTAGTTCTGCACTGTATATTCTTGTTAGCTGTTTAATAAACCTGTCTGAGATCTTCAATCAACTGAACTCCAGACATTTCATTTATGTTGCATCAGACAACATAAAAAACTTCCCATTACATGGTGACAGCAGTGGTGAGAAGACAAAATCCAATATTGAAGACCACAGGCAAACAGCTTTAAAAACTGCCTACAGCTAAAAGAAAGTTAAAAGAAACACTGGCCTGAACAATGTAAAGAAGAAAAAAAACTCACCTCAAGCTGTAGAAGACAGAGCGCTGAATGACAGGCTGCAAATCAATCACAGTGATCAGTGTGCTGTCAGTACAGGAACCCCAGTTTAAAAAAGAAACTTTGAGGTGCTTGCAAAGTTTTTTTTTTAAATGCTCAGGAAAAGAAAAAACAAGGAAAACCCAATTCCTCCCTCAAGCTAATCGATTGTTTCCAAAGGCTCCCCCTGGCCGATCAGGTCCGCATCATTATAGGAGGCGCCCGACAGCAAAAAGCACGGGAATCCTCCATTCACTTAGCTCATTAGTGTACTAAAATCTTAAAGGTACATTACTCTTAAAGGCACAACACCCCACCCTGGTGAACATGGCCGACGTGAGGAACAACGTCAGGAAACCATCACGCCAGCTGCACTGATATATTCAGGACCTATCCATCTCCTTTTCTGCCCTCAGCAGTGCCTAAAAACACAGCCCAGTGAGAAAGAATCAGAAATAAAGAAAAGAAAGAAAGATTAAAAGCGTTAGGAAAATCCAAATAAGTAACAATACTGAAGCAGGGCATTCAACTAGTCCATGTTGGCATTTAGATTAGAGATACAGCACTGAAACAGGCCCTTCGGCCCACCGAGTCTGTGCCGACCATCAACCACCCATTTATACTAATCCTACACTAATCCCATATTCCTACCAAACATCCCCACCTGTCCTACCACCTACCTATACTAGTGACAATTTATAATGGTCAATTTACCTACCAACCTGCAAGTCTTTTGGCTTGTGGGAGGAAACCGGAGCACCCGGAGAAAACCAACGCAGACACAGGGAGAACTTGCAAACTCCACACAGGCAGTACCCAGAATCGAACCCGGGTCCCTGGAGCTGTGAGGCTGCAGTGCTAACCACTGCGCCACTGTGCCGCCCACTTGCCGCTCTCCACATGAGCAATTACGTCTCACACAAAGCTACATTGAAACAAGTGAACTCCCTAAATACAAGTTAAATGATGAAGCTTTGCACAGCTGAAATAATTTGCCTGAAATGTTCTTTTTTTATAAGCATTCTGCCTCCAGCTTCACTCTCTGTTTGATTTTGGACTTGTTAAAAGGTTTCCTGACTGCCACCGCACAATTCTTATGGGGTTATCTAATCTACTACAGTCCAATCCATTTGTTGTGATCATCTAGATGCAGTGCTCGATATTTAAAAGCCAAAACCATATTACCCTTTCCTTTTCCAACCACTTATGATAATATGTTGTGCTGATCACTTTCCAAGGCTGTTCATTTTTTAAAAAATTCATTCTCAGGATGTGGGCATCGCTGGCAAAGCTAGAATTTATTGTTCATTCCTGGTAGCCCTGTATGACTAGATGACACACTTGGCCACTTCAGAGGGTAGTTAAGAATCAATCACCTTGCTGTTGGACCGATGTCACATAAAAGCCAGACTCAGTAAGAACAGCAGGTTTCCTTCCCTAAAAGGGCATGAGCAAACCAGTTGTATTTCTATTACAATCCAACAGCTTTATGAACACTTTTACTGATACTAGCTTTTTATTTCTGGATTTAAACTGAATTCAAATTCTCATGCCAGAAATAGCTGTAAATCAGGAAATGGAATGGAGGGAGGAACTCAAGAAAATTACAATCACCAGGGAAGTGGTACTGAGCAAATTGTTGGAGCTGTAGGCTGACAAGTCCCCAGTCCTGATGGACTTCATTCTAGGGTCTTAGAAGAAGTGGCTAGTGAGATAGTTGATGCGATGGTTTTAATTTTCCAAAATTCCCTAAATTCGGGGAAGGTTCCATTAGTTTGGAAAATAGCCAATGTAACTCTGTTATTCAAAAAGGTAGGGAGACAGAAAGCAGGAAACTGCAGGCCAGTTAGCTTAACATCTGTCTTAGGGAAAATGTTAGAAGCTATTATTAAAGATGTTATTGCAGGGCACTTCGAAAAATTCAAGTTCATCAGGCAGAGTCTGATGGGTTTGTGAAAGGGAAGTCATGTTTCACCAAGTTATTGGAGATCTCTGAAGAAGTAACATGTGCTGTGGATAAAGGGGAACTGGTGAATGTACTGTACTTAGATTTTCAGAAGGCATTTGATAAGGTGCCACATCAGAGGTTATTGCGGAAAATAAAAGCTCATGGTGTAGGGGGTAACATATTGGCATGGATAAAAGATTGGCTAGCTAACAGGAAACAGAGAGTAGGCATAAATGGGTAATTTTCTGCTTGGCAAGATGTAACAAGTGGTGTGCCACAGGGATCTGTTCTGGAGCCTCAGCTTTTTACAATTTATATGAATGACTTGGATAAAGGGTCCAAAGGTATGGTTGCTAAATTTGCCAATGACACAAAGATAGGTAGGAAAGTAGGTTATGAAGAGGACGTAAAGAAGCAACAAAGGGATATAAATAGGTTAAGTGAGTAGGCAAAGATCTGGCAAATGGAGTATAATGTGGGAAAATGTGAAATTGTCCATTTTGGCAGGAAGAATAAGAAAGAAGCATATTATCTAAATGGTGAGAGATTGCAGAGCTCTGAGATGCAAAGGAATCTGGGTGTCCTAGTGCATGAATCGCATAAGGTTAGTATGCAGGTACAGCAAGTAATTAGGAAAGCTAAGGGAATGTTATTGCTTATTGCGAGGGGAATTGAATACAAAAGTAGGGAAATTATGCTACAGTCATACAGAGCATTGATGAGACCACATCTGGAGTACTGTTCACAGTATTGGTCCCCTTATTTAAGGAAGGATGTAAATGCGTTGGAAGCTGTTCAGAGCGGTTTACTAGACTAATACCTAAAATGGGCGGGTTGTCTTATACAGAAAGGTTGGTCAGGCTCCGCTGGAGTTTAGAAGAGTAAGAGGCGACTTGATTGAAATATATAAGATCCTGAGGGGTCTTGACAGGGTGGATGTTGAAAGGATGTTTCCTCTTGTGGGAGGATCTAGAACTAGAGGTCACTGTTTAAAAATAAGAGGTCACCCATTTAACACAGAGAAGAGGAGAAACTTTTTCTCTCAGAGGGTCGAGAGTCTTTGGAATTCACTTCCTCAAAAGGTGGTGGAAGCAGAGTCTTTGAATATTGTTAAGGCAGACATTGATAAATTCTTGATAAGCAAGGTTATTGGGTGTAGGTGGGAATGTGGAGTTGAGGTTACAATCAGATCAGCCATGATCTTGTTGAATGGCAGAGCAGGCTCGAGGGGCCGAGGGGCCTACTCCTGCTCATAATTCGTATGTTTATATGTAACTGAGATGGTGGGATTTGAACTCACAGGGTTGAATTTTCCCAATTCCGCTGCAGCAGGTTAAGAGGCAGGCCCGGGAGCAAAGTTGTAAAATAACACGTCAAGTCGGCCACCCGATGCGTTCCCGCCTACGAGCGCTGTTGCTGGAGGCGGGGCCAATGCAGCGAAGGTTACCCGCCTGGCAGCAACTGGTAACCAATTAGGCCCATTAATGGGCCAATTGGGGGAGCCTTGATGGTGCTGCCAAGATCTTCCCGATGGTGGACTGGCCTCCAGCCGAGGCCAGAGCCCCACAATTAACTGGAGGTGGCGTCCTGGCAACAGGCTGGGGGCCCATCGATGCCTCCTCTCACTCACCCCAGCCCAGACCCACTGGGATGCAATGGGCACTGCCATGGCCGGAAGACATCCTGTGGAGGGGTGCCCCCTCCATAATTCTGGCCTGACAGCTGTGGCCATGTATGTTTTTTAATTTTTCAAAATGCTGCAAAGAGCCCCTGCATGTCTCAGCAGCACCAACCTCTCGCGGTGGGGCTGCCAACTGGACACTGCTGCCGACCCTCCTCTTGAGCCTCCCACTTTCCTGGTTTGGCCACCGTCCTTAATTGGATGGGGTTCCTGAAGACAGCTTCTTAATTGGCAGCTCCTAGGATGATCATGACCAACGTCCCACCACAGCTAGTGATCCCGACTCCAAATCGAGGCTGATGTCGGGATCACGACTCAACCAGGGAAAACTCAGCCCATGTTCTCCCGTGACCACAATATGCATCTACTCACTAAAAGATGAATCAGATTCCTTAATGAATCCACATTAAAACTAACTCTAAGAACATAGGAGCTTAGGACTTAGGAGCAGGAGTAGGCCATTCAGCCCTTCGAGCCCGCTCTGCCATTCAATAAGATCATGGCGGATCTGGTTGTGGTCTCAACTCCACTTACCTGACTGCTCTCCATTACCCTTGACTGCCTCACAAGAGGAAACATCCTCCCAGTATTCACTCTATCAAGTCCCCTCAGGATCTTATATTTTTCAATAAGATCATCTCTCAATCTTTAATCTTCAATAGGCCCAACCAGATCAATCTTTCTTTATAATACATGCCCTTCATCCCCGGAATTAGACAAGTGAACCTTCTCTGAACTGCTTCTAACCAATTATATCCAATTTCAAATAAGGAAAGCAAAACTGTATGCACTACTCCAGATGTGGTCTCCCCAAGATCCTGTTCAGTTGCAGTAAAACTTTCCTACTTTTATACTCTATTTCCCCTCACAGACTCTATGACTCTCTAACATTCCATTTGCCTTCCTAATCACTTGCTGTACCTGCCTACTAATTTTTTGTGATTCATGTACCAGGACATCCAGATCCCTCTGTACCACCAAGTTTTGCAATCTCTCTCCATTTAAATAGTATACAGCTTTTCTATTCTTCCTGCTAAAGTGGACAAGTTTGCATTTTACCACATTATACTCCACCTGCCAAATCTTTGCACATTTACTTAACCTATCTATATTCTTTTGTAGACGCTTTGCCTCCTCTTGACAACTTACTTTCCGTCCTAACTTGGTGTCATCGGCAAATTTAGCTACCATACATTCAGTCCCTTCACCCAAGTCATTGATATAAATTGTAAATGATTGAGGCCCCAGCACTGATCCCTGTGGCACTCCACGAGCTACAGCTTGCCAACCCGAAAAAGACTCATTTATCCCTACTTTCTGTTTCCTGTTAGCTAACCAGCCCGTTATCCGTGCTAATATGTTACCCTAGACACCATATGCTCTTAGTTAGTTAGCAAAAAGGATCTAGCTAAGCTTGTAAAGATAGTCACAGGCATCACCACACATCCATCAATACAGAGCATGTGGTCTCAGAAAATTGCATGAAAAGTAAACAGTAGAAGATGAATATAACATGGGTACCTGGTAAAACAATGCCCTCCATTTATAGGAAACATCCAATTTCCATTCCCTTGATTTCAATGGACAGGTTCTCTAACAGGCAGGAGACTCACTTGATCCAGCCCTCATAATTTAACCCTTTTAGATGCTGTATCACTTTGGTGAATCTGTGCTGCACCTCCTCCAAGGCCAAGATATCCTTCCTGAGGTGGGGTGACCAGATCTTGAACATGGTACTCCAGGTGAGGTCTAACCAGAGCTATATAAAACCATAGCATTACTTCTCCCCTTTGTATTCCAGCCCTTCCATTGAGATAAAGGTCAACATGGACTAATATGGAAAGACAGTATACTATAAGTGATATAATTTTGAAAAATGTAGATGAGCAGAGATGGTGTCCATATAGACAAATCCCTAAAAGTGGCAGGGCAAGTTGATAAGCTGATTCCAAAATCATTTGGGTTACTTGGGCTTCTTAATAGAGGAATCGAATATAGAAGCAAAGAGATCCTGTTAGAATATTATAAATCATTGGTTGAGCCACAGCTGGAGTATTATGGACAATTCTGAGCACCACAATTCAGGAAAGATATAAAAGTATTAGAAAAGGTACAGAGAAGGTTTATCAGAGATGAGGGACTTCAATTATGAGAAGAAGGTGGAAAAGTTAGGACTGTTCTCCTTGGAACAGAGAAGGTTAAAAGGTGGCCAAATAAAAGTTTTCAAAATGACGAGTAGTTTTGATAGAGTCTGGACTCCTTCCTATTACCTCCTATCTATTTCCTATTTCCTGTTTACTATCTGGTTTTTATGTACCTTAATTTTTATGCAAGCAGACCTCTGTAACTCGAGCTCTCCCTGAGTCCATTTGCGTGCGCATTTTAGTTGTCACTCCGGACCCGAGCCCATCACTCGATTTCCACTTTTGCTCCTTCTTATTAACTTCTTTTCTCTTTACCCTTCCTAAACCCCTGTCTTATATTGTCATGCTTCCTTTCACTTCTTCAATCTCAAGTACTCTGCCCTCCCAATTCCTTATCCCAACACTTCAGTATCCCTCAACCTTCCTGCTCTTTTGCTTCCGTCCCAGAATTGACTCCCTGTTAGATAAGCCTTCAGCTTCCCTCTGTGCCTCTCTTGGCGCCCACCAACTGGCTCATTAAGCCACTCAGCACTGGCTCGTTATGAGCAGCAACCTCAATTGCCCCATCCCACTCTCTCATTGATCTTCCCGCCCAGTGCACCTGCTGGGATCTAATCTTGCTAACCTTCTTCCTGACCAACTCGCCGCTCCCACTGCTGACACTGTGGACTCTGCCAGATCAGCTCTCACCACTGCTCTATGCATTTCCCTCCAGAATGTTGTTCACTTGTGAACAACGCCCTTGCCATCCATGAGCTTATTGTGGATGATTGCATTGACATCATGGCCTCAATGGAAATCTGGCTGAGGGGTGATGACACCTTGCCCCTTGGTAAAGCCTCCCTGCCAGGCTACATCTTCCACCACTTGCCCCGCCAAGACCGTCATGGTGGCGGTATGGCGCTTGTCACCAGTTCACACCTTGCCCTGACCACTACTCCTCTGGCACATTCACCTCCTTTGAGCATCGCACCTTGTTCCACCCCTGTCACCTCTCTTTCAAAATCAGCAGTCTCTATGGCCCTCCCAAGTATGATAAAAATTTTCTCTGAGATATTTTCACTGCTTTCCTACCACAACCTCTGCACCAAACAACTGCTCATCCTCAGTGATTTCGATCTCCATTTCAACGCATCAAGTTCTGTCTCCTCTGAGTTCACTTCCCTCTTATCCTCCGTAAATCTCTTCCTCCATGTAAACGCCCTAACCCATATTCATGGTTACCCCCTTGACCTTGCCATCTCACATGGTCTTGCTAGTCCCATCTTATCAATTGCAGATAAAGCCATCTCTGATCACTTCCTTGTTTCACTCTCCACCCCCATCCCCCTTCCACACCTCAACCCTACCTCCTTCTGTATCCATCCTTGGAAAAAATTATCCACCAATTCACTTACATCTGCACTTTCAAAATCCCAACTGTCTAACCTTTGGCCCTCCGTTCACCACAACATTTCTGCAGCTACTGATTTGCTCAACCGTACACTCACCTCCACCTTTGATGCCCTAGTCCCCAATAAAACCGTTACTCTCTGAGCCTGGCTGTTCCCCCAGTACGGACCTCATCTCCACTCTCTTAAGTCCATGGATGTAGACTTAAAAGGATACGGCAGACAATTGGGGTTTAGCCAAACATTGCCAGCTCTGGTTGGACCACTTAAAACACTATCGTATCCTGCTTTCATCTGTTAAAATTGTTCACTATTCCAGGATCATCCTGGAATGCCAAGATAACCCCCGGCTTCTTTTCTCTACTGCAAACTATCTTCTTAAACCCCTGTCCCCTCCACCCTCACCTCCAACAATAGGTGCGAGGAGCTCTGGACTTCTTTGTCACTAAGGTCAACACCATCCAATCAGCTGCCTCTGCCCTGTCCCTCCCTTCCACTAGCCCACCAGGCCAAACTTCTTCGAATGCTCCCCACTGCCCTAGCCCTGAACTTGCATCTTTCTCTACTTTCTCTCGTATCTCCCCTCATGCCCTCTCTGAACTCATCTTCGCCATGAGACCCATCTCCTTCTCCTTCAATCCTATTCCCATGTTAGCTGATATTGTTAAAGGTTCTCTCTCTCTCTTCAGGTGCTGTTGCTTTCTCCTTTAAATCTGCCGTCATCACCCCTCTCCGCAAAAAACAACCCTCTGCCCCACCCTTCTTGCAAACTAACATTCCATCTTCATCCTCTCTTTCCTCTCCAAACTCCTTGAACATGTTGTTGCCTCCCAAATTCAATCCCATCTTTCCCAGAACTCCATGTTTGAATCCCTCCAATCAGGCTTCCACCCTGCCATAGTACCGAAACAGCTCTTATCAAATTCACAAATGACATCCTATGTGACTGTGACAAAGGTAAAATTTCCCTCTTCTTCCTTCTCAACCTGTCTGCAGCCATTGACATGGTTGACCACAACATCCTCCTTCAACGCTTCTGCACTGTTGTCCAGCTGAATGGGACTACTCTCACCTGGTTCCATTCTTATCCATCTAATCATGGCCAGAGAATCACTCGCAATGGCTTCTCTTCCTACTGCCGCACTGTTACCTCTGGCGTCCCCGATGGATCTATCCTTGGCCACCTCCTATTTCTCATTTTACATGCTGCCCCTCAGTAACATCATCCGTAAGCACAGCGTTATTTTTCACATGTATGCTGATGACACCCAGCTCTACCTTACCACCACCTCTCTCGACCCATCCACTGCTGCTGAACTATCAGACCACTTATCCGACATCCAGTACTGGATGCGCAGAAGTTTCCTCCAATTAAATATTAGAAAGACTGAAGCCATCATTTTTGGTTCCCTTTCCAAACTTCATTCCCAAGTTTCTGATTCCATTCTTCTCCCTGGCAACAGTCTGTGATCAAGCCAGTCTGTACACAACTTTGGTATCACTTTTGATCCTGGGCTGAGCTGCTGACCTCATATTCGTGCCATCACTAAGACCGCCTATTTCCACCTCCATAACATCACTCGACTTCTCCCCAGTGTCAGCTCATCTGCTGCTGAAACCCTCATTCATGCCTTCATTACTTCTAGGCATGGCTATGCCAATGCACTCCTGGCTGATCTCCCACCTTCTACCCTTCATAAACTTGAAGACATCCAAAACTGTGCTGCCCTTGTCTTAATTCACACCAACTTCCATTCACCAATCACCCCTGCGCTCCCTGACTACAATGTCTCCCGTTCAAGCAATGTCTTGATTTAAAAATTCTCATCCTTGTTTTCAAATCCCTCCATAGCCTCGCCCCTCCCTATCTCTGTTATCTCCTCCAGCCCCACAACCCTCCGAGATATCTGCTCTCCTCTAATTCTGCCCTCTTAAGCATCCAAGATTTTAAAACGCTCCACCATTGGTGGCTGCGCTTTCAGTTGCCAAGGCCCCAAGCTCTGGAATACTCTCCCTACACCTCTTCCTCTCTCCACCTTGCTTTCCTCCTTTAAGACATTCCTCAAAACCTACCTCTTTGACCAAACTTTTGGTCATCTGACCTAATATCGCCTTATGTGGCCCAGTGTCATATTTCGTTTTATAATGGTCCTTTGAAGCACACATTGGGATGTTTTATTACGTTAAAGGTGCTATATAAATATAAATTGTTGCTGCTGTGAGTAGATAGAAGGTATTCCCTCTGGCACATATGTTATTAACTAGAGGCCATAGATTCACAATCATTGGAAAAAGATCTCAAGGGGAGATGAGGAGTTTTTTCACTCAGAGAGTTGTAGTGATCTAGAACTCACTACCTGAAAATGTGGTGGAAGCTGATTTCATAAATAATTTTAAAAGAGTGTTGGACAGGTACTTGAGGAAGAGGAGCGTACAGGGTTATGGACAAAAAGTGGGAATGTGGGACTAGGCACAATTGCCCTTTCAAACAGCCAGCACAGGTACAAGGGGCCAAATGGCCTCCTTCTGTGCTGTAAATTTCTCCAATGCCATGAATCTCTGAACATGTGTGAAGGTGACAACTTGTTTGCAATACAGAAGCTGAGAACACAAGAATAGACTGATGTATCGACACATGCTGTGTGTTGCAAGTGGGATTTTTTAAATGTGTTCCAGTGACATTCAGATCAGGGTAAAAGTTTATTTAATTTGGCGATATCTCTGTCATTATGGAATTTCTAAAGGCGTGCAAATCATTCTTTTTTTTCAACAGTAGGGAGATGCTATTGAGTAGAAATGCAAATGGCTAAAGGGATAAAGATCTCTTGACGTTATGTGTTTCTGGAAAATATTACTGTTGACATTTTCTTTGCATCAGAGTTCCATAAGATCAAAATGAACCACTTGTATATTAAAGGCCACACATTGTTCCATTGGGAAACAGAAGGCCTTTAGTAACTACCTGGAGAAAGCCCAAGCCGTAACCTTAGCAACAGAGGTGAGATCTCTGCAATCAAAGGTGCTAATACAAATGTATCATCTTTAAATGGAGGTGTTTTTAGAGCATTTGGTAGTCTGATAATCCTATAAGAACTGCAGAATGAAGATGACATTCTTCAAAATTTTCAAAACTGTTGTTATTGTGCAGATCAGATTCTGCCCAAAGGCTGCTATTCTGTCATGAAAATAAAAGGAAATGCCATCTGCTGGGATGCAGTTCTCCAGGTAGCAGCCTCACTCTGGTATTTGTCCCAGTTGGCCACACTTTTGTGTGAAAACCCAGGGAGTGCAAGTCCAAGGCTTATTTGTGCTGGCAATAATAATCATAGTGCCTTTAACATAGTAAAATGTCCCACAGTGCGACACAGTAGTGTTATCAGACAAAAGCTGACACTGAGCCAAAGAAGGGGACATTAGGATGGGGGATCAAACGCTTGGTCAAAGAGGTAGGTTTTAAGAAGCATCTTAAAGGAGAACAGGTGGAGAGGTTTACGGATGGAATTCCTGAGCTTAGTGCCCTGCAGCTGAAGACATGTCACATCCAGTCCTGAAACTGTCGAAGATCCCTTTCCAGAAGGAATCAGTAGATAGAGAATGAGAGCAGGAGCCCTGACTGTTTCATTTTCCTTCCACCTTAACTGAGGCTATTTGAAATGCCAGCGAAGGAGTTCTGGATATTGAGTTCAATGATAGTGCCATGGATAATGCAAACTGCTCTGACCTGGATGTCCTGGTTACATAAGACCTTCTGAAGGTACTTTTGCATGTCAGCCAGGGCTCACTGGAAGCCCTCTCACCACTAGGTCAGAAGATTATGGGTTTAAGTCCCACTTCAGGGTCTTGAATACATAATCTAGTCCGACACTTCAATGTCGTACAGATCAAATGTTATACCAAGGCTCCGTCTGCTCTCTTAGGTTTGCATAAAAGATCCCATGACACTATTTTGAAGAAGAGCAGGAGAGTTCTCCCCAGTCCTGGCCAATAGTTATCCCTCAACCAACATCACTAAAAAAAGATTATCTGGTAATTATCTCATTGCTGTTTGTGGGAGCTTGCTGTGCCTAAATTGGCTACTGCATTTCCTACATTACAACAGTGTACACTTCAAAAGAACTTCATTGGCTGTAAAGCACGTTGAGATGTCCTGAGGTTGTAAAAGGTGCTATATAAATGCAAGTTCTTTTCTTTCTTTACAGCATATAGAGGTCAGTGTTCAAGCACTGCCGACGACAGGGAGGCCTGTAAAATTAACAAGGATAAACAGGACTCGCTTGTATCACATCCCTGATACACATTACTGATTTGTTTAATGCATGTATAGTTACATGGTATGTCAGCCAATGAGGCGGAGGCTTTGTGGCCCCTGTAGTTTTAACTTACTCATGAACTATAACAGAGTCTCCTGAGTGCAGCAGGATTATTCCTCCAGAAAGTTGCAGTGAGTGGCAGATAGTTACATAATAACAATTATGTGCATAAGATCAATTACAGTAACTTGCAGCAGTGCAGCCTCCAGGGATGATTGATGAGGGAACTACCCAATCAAATCCATTCTGAAACAGAAACAGAAAATGCTGGTAATACTCAGCAGATCAGGCAGTATTTGTGGAGCGAAAAACAGAGTTAAAGTTTCAGGTCAGTGACCTTCCATCACAACCGGCAATAGTACTGAAGATTTGCGCTCCAGAACTGGCCGTGCCCTTGGCCAAGCTGTGCCAGTACAGCTGCAACACTGGCCGCTACCCAGCAATATGGAAAATTGCCCAGATATGTCCTGTACACAAAAAGCACGATAAATCCAACCCAGTCAATTACCGCCCCATCAGTCAACTCTCGATCATCAGCAGTGATGGAAGGGGTCGACAACAGTGCTATCAAGCACTTGCTCAGCAATAACCTGCTGACTGACGCTCAGTTTGGGTTTCGCCAGGGCCACTCAGCTCCTGACTTCACTACAGCCTTGGTCCAAACATGGACAAAAGAGCTGAATTCCAGAGGTGGGGTGAGAGTGACATCAAGGCAGCATTTGACCGAGTGTGGCATCAAGAAGCTCTAGCAAAACTGGAGTCAATGGGAATCAGGGAGAAAACTCTCCGCTAGTTGGAGTCATACCTAGCACAAAGGAAGATGGTTGTGGTTGTTGAAGAGTGATCATCTCAGCTCCATAAAATTACTGCAGGACTTCCTCAGGATAGAGTCCTAGGCCCAACCATCTTCAGCTGCTTCATCAATGACCTTCCCTCAATCATAAGGTCAGAAGTGGGGATGTTCGCTGATGATTGTTCAGCACCATTCGTGACTCCTCAGATACTGAAGCAGTCCGTGTAAAAACGTAGCAAGACCTGGACAATATCCAGGCTTGGGCTGACAAGGGGCAAGTAACATTCATGCCACACAAGTGCCAGACAATGACTATCTCAAACAAGAGAGAATCTAACCATCTCCCCTTGACATTCAATGGCATTATGATCACTGAATCCCCCATTATCAGCAACTTGAGGGTTACCATTGACCAAAAACTGAACTGGAGTGGCCACATAAATGCTGTAACTACGAGAGAAGATCAGAGGCTAGGAATTCTGTGGCGAGAACTCACCTCCTGACTCCACAATGCCTGTCCACCATCTACAAGGCACAAGTCAGGAGTGTGATGGAACACTCTCCACTTGCCTGGATGGGTGCAGCTCCAACAACACTCAAGAAGCTCGACACGATCCAGGACAATGCAGTCCGCTTGATTGGCACCCCATCCACCAGCTTCAACATTCACCTCCTTCACCACCAACGCACAGTGGCAGCAGTGTGTACCATCTACAAGACGCACTGGAGCAACTCACCAAGGCTCCTTCGATAGCACCTTCCAAACCCGCGACCTCGACCACCTAGAAGGACAAGGGCAGCAGATGCATGAGAACACCACCACCTGCAAATTCCCCTCCAAGCCACACACCATCCTGACTTGGAACTATATCGCCGTTCCTTCACTGTCACTGGGTCAAAATCCTGGAACTCCCTTCCTAACAGCACTGTGGGTGTACCTACATCCGAAAGAGGCAGCTCACCACCACTTCTCAAGGGAAATTAGGGATGGCCAATGACGCCCACATCCCACGAATGAATAAAAAAAGATCTGAAATGCTAACTCTGTTTCTGTCTCCTCAGATGCTGCCTGACGGGCTGAGTGTTTCCAGCATTTTCTGTTTGTGTTTCAGATTTCCAGCATCCACAGTATTTTGTTTTTGTATTGGTGTCAAATCCATTCTGGCCGGGACTTATAATGTCACTGTGTGCAGCCTTATTTTAAATGCCCAATTTCTATGTACCCATCAGGCAAAAAATGTTTCTCAGCCCAGCCCTCATTTGGCACTGAATTAGATGTCCCTCTCCCTCCTATATACTAAAAGTTTTCGTTTTTAAAAGAGTTAAAACACTTACAAAGTTGAGGGTAAAGGCTTGCTGTGGCAGTGAAGGTACCACCTTGTGCATTGGCATGGCTCTTGGCAGGTAAAGCAAAACCATCCGTGAGACTCGGCCTGAAGCATTTGCACCAGAAGCTCCTGCAGAGCCAATGCCAGCAGAGTCTGGCCAAAGTTTAACTGGCCAGGTGCTCCCTACCCAACTTGGCCTCCTGTGAAAAGCGGCACCATCAAATAGTAACTGCCAAGGAGATAAGATTGATGTCAGAAGGCCTTTTGCCTTAACAAATCAGAAATGAGTAATTCATCTATAACTATCTAATCACAGTTACAAACTGAAAGGAAACGCAATCTATCAGAGTTTACAAATGCAAATCAGCAACCAGCTAGCCATTAAACAGGTAATTTTTCAGCAATATGATTCCTAACTTGCTCCTCCACCAGCAAATCAATCTTGCAGCAGACATTTGAAGCTGTAGTTGAAACTTTGTGCTGTGGTGGCCTTGGCTCAGTGGGTATCTCTGTTGCCCCTTACTCATGAAGATTAGGGGTTCAAGTCCCATTCCAAGGACTTGAGCAGAAAATCTAGTTTCCAGTGGAGTACTGCACTATTGGATACGTTGGTAAAATGGAGCCCCAGCTACCTTCTCTGATAGACGTAAAAGAATTCCTGGCACTGTTTTGAAAGCAGGGGAATTCTCCCTGGTGTCCTGGCCAATATTTATCCCTTAATCAATATCACAAAAACAGACTATCTGGTCATTCTCACATTGCTGTCTGAGGGAGCTTGCTTTGTGCAAATTGGTCGCTGTGTTTCCTACATTACAACAGTGACTACACTTCAAAAACACTTAATTGGCTGTAAAGTGTTTTGGGACGTCCAGTGGTCACGAAAAGCATTTATAAGTACATTACATATGTTTCTTTATTAAACTGAGGCCCTATCTGCCCACTCAGTTGGATGTAGAAGAACCTATGGCACGCTTCAAAAAGGAGCAGCTTGTTCTTCCTGGTGACCTGCACTGATATTTATCCAACATCAGTAGAAATAAGATTGTCTTTTCATTTATCTCATTGCTGTTTGTGGGACCTTGCTGTGTGCTATTTAGCTGCCATGTTTGCTCCGTTACAACAGCAATTCAAAAGCACTTCACTGGCTTTAAAGCACTTTGGAAGTCCTGAGCTGATGGTTTGATTGGCATCCTTCCATCTACGAAAGATGGACATGCAGCAAACAATCCATTTATGTGGGGTGTCTTCTTCTGGCGCACCTTTGCTGATGGCTGTGAAGGTCAATCCTTGAGATGCAGATTCTGCCACAATTGCTGCACATGAAGCTGCCAAGTGATGCTGTGAGTTGTTGTTTCCAGCGTTGGCGCCTGTTGCCAAGCTGCTGTAGCCACTGGTCATCATGGTAGTGCACATTATCCACAGGATGTGTCACCATTTCCCTCTTTTGCCAGCTAGTGACTCCCAGATGCGATACTTAACAATTACGTCACGTCACACTTGCAAGCATCCTTGAAGCAGAGCTTTTGGGCGCCGCACTGGTCGTCTGGACGTGTCCGATCCACCAAAGTCGCCTCTGTTTAGTTAGTGCTAACACACTTGGGAGCTCTGCCTTTGAGAGGACTGCCACATTTGTGCTTTTGCCTGCCGCAGACAGCGAAGATGGAAATTATTGAGCTTCTTTTCCTGGTAGCTGTAAGTCGCCCATGTTTCGCAGCCATAAGGCAAGGTGCTGAGAACACAGCCCTTATAAACCATCAGTTTGGTCCTAAAGGTCAGCTTGGTGTTATCCTATGCGCATTTCGCGAATCAGTCAAAGCTGGTAGCTGCTTCCCATATGCATGTATGAGGTCTGCATAAGGAACAGATTGTCTGTCACCATGGACCCAGGTAGCAGAATTTGCTAACCACTTCTAGTGGGGTGTTATTTAGTGCGATCAGGGACGAAGATGCAACACCTTGTCCCATGACCACACTTTCCTTGACATTCATAGTCAAGGAGAACATGTTACAGGCATGGGAGAGACAGTCCATGAGTCTTTGTAGCTGGGTTTCCATGTGACTACAGCTACAGGTGCATCTCACTCCATAACATCACTGGAAAAGCCTTTGTTAGGGTGATACTTGAAAGACTCCATTTACTTGAAGACTTGGAAGCACAGTGCGGTTTCTGTGCCAGCAGATCTACTGTGGACATGATCTTCTCCATAGACCAGCTACAAGAGAAGTCTAGGAAACAAAATATACCCCTTTTCCTTACTTTCGTAGATCTCACTAAGGCATTGACACTGTCAGCAGAGCAGGGCTGTACAAGATTTTGGGAAAAATTGGCTGTCCACCGAAGCTCAGTCTCATCCGTTCCTTCCATGACAACATGCACTGCGCTGTACAGTTTGATGGCTTCACTTCCAACAGTTTTGGAGTGAAGAATGGAGTGAAACAGGATTGTGTCCTAGCCCCCACTCTGTTTGGCGTCTTCTCCATGCTGCTGACCTTCACCTTCCTTGCAGATATGGAAGGAATCTACTTGTACACTAGGTCAGATGGCAAGCTCTACAATCTATCAAGGCTGAAAGCGAAGACAAAAACACATTGTGCCCTGATCAGAGATCTCCTCTACACTGATGATGCTGCACTCGTTGCTCACATGGAAACTTAGCTTGAGGTGATAAAAGGCACTATATAAATGCACGTTCTCTCTATCTTTTTGGGCTGAAGTGGTTCTGTCTGTGACGTAACTGCTGTGGTGAAGTCAGTCCATCTAAGCTGCTCTTGCATTGGTAAATGTTTAGTTGGAATTGAGGGAGAGTGCATGCCCTTACATTGGCTCCCCACATCTAGGCTCTTAAGCACTGCTGTTACACAGTGCCGATCGTCTCCCTTAGCCCACCGGCAAAATAGTAGACAATCCCCTCCCCACACCCAACACCGCCCCCCCCCCACAACACACCTGTACGTACAATCCTAGTAGTAGGGTATGGGCTGTGGTTTTAGCAGAGAGTTGGCACACACATGCTGGTGTCCAGCAATCTGGACCAAGCAAACACCAATCTAAAAATGCCTTTACATAGCCGGCTGATTCCACAAGCTCTGGAAGCAACTGAGAAGCAACTGTCTGTGCCCAACTAGCACAAAAACAGTTATCTAAGGCTGGAGTCATACTGCCATAGGGCACAGCCAGCAAACCTAGAGTCATACTGCAGACAGCAACTCATATTCTGCTTACCAGGGCAGAACTCTTCGCCTATGAACTTATTGCAATTAATCAAGTGTTAACAGCTCCAATTCATTGGCCCATTCCACAGCAATTTCACAGTCGCAACCACCAGCTCAGATACTGACCCCGCACGTAATCTAGAGGATTACATAGAGGCAGAATCTGCACATTATGAGACACAGGGCACAAATGCATTCTAGCCAGGGCAGGGGGAAAGGATAACGCAGGTGCCAGCTCACCGGTGCTTGAGGTCACACTCTAGTTCCAATGCAGTGGACTCATGATGACTTTGATGGGCCGGGCTATAGAAGGAGGTTGATGGTGTACTAACCCAAATGCTTGATGCACTGGAGAGCTTGTTTTCAATGTCACGGAGAATAGAGGAGTCTGGTACCAACTTAGCACAGACTTTTCTGCAGAGCTTTGTGTCCTTCTGCAGAACCCATCCTTTCCAATATGGAATAGGTGGCCACCTACAGCAGAACACCAGTAAAACCAACCATGATGCAGCATCGGTTGGCTGATGTCTCAGCCTCCATTGCAACACAAGCAACATCCATGTCTGAAAGGTCAGACTGCTGGCATACAATCTTGGCTTGCTGCCATGGAAGCTCAGACTGGTGCCATATGGTCTGGATGCCAATGTACAAAGGGGCTTCCAGGGTGGCACAGTACTCCAGTAATCTGTTCTCCAACAGATCTGCACCCTAAAAACCCTCTGCAGATATGGCCACCTGCTGAGAGCCCTTCTCCCCTTCTTCCCCCTCCCTCCTCTAACAGCTTCTTCAGCTCTGAGTGGGTGCTGCTCCTTTTCCCAGTCATACTAATGCCAAGAGGAAGCATGACTAGGCCACCCATGTCTGGAAGCAACTTTAAGTCACCAAAAAAGTACTTCCGCACAAGCCAGATCACACCCTGTAGACTACTGAAAATTTTAACAAGTATGGAAAAGCACCCAAAAAGCATAGAATTGCAGCAACACCAGCAATAAATGATCCAGCAACCAACCTGTGTGTAATTGATAATCCTTTTAAATAGCGCAGGAGGGGGCTGCTGTGTGCTTTATGCCATTAAATGTGTGTTCATCTGGGGAAGGTTAAGAGAGAGCTTAAGCTAGAGCATGCAGCTTCAAAGTAGCAGTGCTGGTGTAACGCTGATTGGCATCATGAAAAGCCTGCTCTACATGCTGCCTGCTGCCATTAGGCACATGCCTGCGAATGCCTTTACAAACAGGGCATCCAGTGCACTTCCCATCAGAAATGTGTGCACACATCACAGATACCATTTTGGTAGCTTAAGAGGGCTCATGGTAGCCAAAAATTGCTACAGAGCCCAATTTTGCCTCCATAGAGTACGAAAGTAAGGAGGTTATGGAAAACCTTAAAAAGTCACTGGTTAAAACCCAGCTGGAGTTTTGTGCAATTCTGGGCACCACACTTTAGGAAGGATGTCAAGTCAGCTACGTGGAGAGACATACGAATTAGGAGCAGGAGTAGGCCACTCGGTCCCTCGAGCCTGCTACGCCATTTAATAAGATCATGGCTGATCTGATTGTAACTTCAACTTCACAATAACCTTTCACCCCCTTGCTTAGAATCTATCTCCCTCTGCCTTAAACATATTCAAAGACTCTGTTTCCACCACCTTCGGAGGAAGAGAACTCCAAAGACTCACAACCCTTAGAGAGAGAAAAATTCTCCTTGTCTCTGTCTTAAATGGGCAACCGCTTATTTTTAAACAGTGACTCCTAGTTCTAGATTCTCCCACAAGAGGAAACATCCTTTCCACATCCACCCAAGACTAGGGAAACTGAGATTATTCTGCTTAGAGTGGACGAGATTTAGGGAGTTTTTACTAAATGTGTTCAAAATTATTGAGGCATTTTGATGGAGTAAATAAGGAGAAACTGTTTCCCTTGGCAGAAAGGTCAGCAAGCAGAGGACACAAATTTAAGATAATTGGCAAAAGAAGCAGAGAGGAGATAAGAGAAATTGTTTAACGCAACAAGTTATGATCTGGAATGCACTGCACGAAAAGATGGTGGAAGCAGATTCCGTAACAACTTTCAAAAGAGAAACAGATAAACTTGAAAAGGAAAACATTGCAGGGCTTTGGGAAAGAGAAGGGGAGTGGGGCTAATTGGATAGCTCTTTCAAATAGCCAGCACAGACACGATGGGTCGAATCATATCTTTCTCTGCTGGATGATGCGATACCCGGGTTCGATTCCAGGTACTGCCTGTGTGGAGTTTGCAAGTTCTCCCTGTGTCTGCGTGGGTTTTCTCCGGGTGCTCCGGTTTCCTCCCACAAGCCAAAAGACTTGCAGGTTGATAGGTAAATTGGCCATTATAAATTGTCACTAGTATAGGTAGGTGGTAGGGAAATAGAGGGACAGGTGGGGATGTTTGGTAGGAATGTGGCATTAGTGTAGGATTAGTATAGGTGGGTGGTTGATGTTCGGCACAGACTCGGTGGGCCGAAGGGCCAGTTTCAGTGCTGTATCTCTAATCTAATCTAATCTAACTACATTATTAACTGCCTAATGGGCAGTTGATGGGTGGCAGTTAGCATAAATATGCCTTGATTAGAGCTACTTAATATTTATGGAGCTACTTCCAAAATGTGACGTTCATAAAATCATAGAAATATACAGCACAGAAGGAGGTCATTCCTTCAGATCAAGATCACTCTCCTGAAACAGGACTGAAACTAACATTGCATAAAAGTGCCCATTCACTGCAGAGTGAGATCAGCAGCAGTGCCAGAGAGCGATATGCATGTGTGAGCAGTTCCTCATTTGCCACTTCACCATTCTGTCCATTGAACTTCCCAGCTGGGTTTTTACAATAAGCCAGCATTTTTAATGGTCAGTTTTTCCCCAGTGCCAGCCCACAGATTACCAGATGTATTGAATTCAGTTTCACAACTTGCCATGGTCCGATTTGAGCTCAAAATATATTCAATACCATAGTCACTGGGCAAAATGTGCCTCGGCTTTGTGCTGAATTATCAGGTCTGAGGCAAGGTGATGGTAGCAATGCTACATTTAGCCTCAGCAACCTTAGACTAGAGACCAGAACAAAATCAACCAGGGTGCCCACTCCTGGTTATTCTCTGGTGGAGAAAGTGTGTGTGTGGATGCTGAGTGAGTACTAGGTGATGCTTCCATAATGGACTGCTCTCCATCACTCGCTGCTTAAGTTGAAACATAAACATGGCTCGTTGGAAAAGGTAGCGAAGGCTGCTGGTGTTAGTGGAACTGTATCCAACCAGGAACCGGAGCATTCAGGAGAGGAGGAAAGAATGACGTGATCCCTGCTCTGACTGCACAAGTGAAATTTTTTTTGCTGCTGTGTGTTATTTCTCCTTTTATTGTTTTGAGGAGCGGGGAGTTGTCAAGATAACTGCATGTAATATCTGTGGACATAACGGTATCTCGAGGCAAATTTGCATTAATAAAAATTGATGTCTAGAATCTAGTTAATCCCCAAACATATCAAATAAAGCTTAGACAACATCTCTTCAAACCTCTTCCAATCTTTCTTTTCATTTCTTCGATTAGACAGGGGACTTAACTCCACATGCTTTCTATTCTCATGTTCCCAGCAGAGCGCTCTGTTAGAGTTCTGGTAGCATTACTGTTGTACAGTGATTCAGTGAAGGATACAGACTGGCAATGGGCTAAAGCTGAGAGTCAGGGTTTCATACATTTGAAGTCCTCGTCACTCAGTGTTGCCCACTAGGGCTGGAATACCTAAAAAGAAAATTTAAAGATTTGCATTTATATAGCACCTTTCACAGCCACAGGATGTCCCAAAGCACTTTACAGCCAATTAAATACTTTTGAAGTGTAATCACTGGTATAATGTAGGAATCATGGCAACCAATTTACACACAGCAAGCTCCCACAAAAAAACAATGACCAGATAATGTTTTTGTGATGTTGGTTGAGGGATAAAAACTGGCCAGGGCACAAGTGAAAACTTCCCTATTCTTCTTATTAGTGCCAAAGGACCTTTTACGTCCATCTGAGAGGTCAGATTGGGCCTCAGTTTAACATCTCACCTGAAAGACAGCAGCTCCGATAGTGCAGAACTCCTTCAGTACTGCAATAGAGTTGTAGTGTTGTAGTGTTTTGAAATTGCAATTGCATTGTGCGTTGTGTACTCTAGAGGTTGCTGTGGAACATACATGCGAGCAAAGGGAAAGTGAAAGTAAAACAGAATAAAAAAGAAGACTTTATGTTCAACAGCTTGCTGCATCTGTCTCAATCTCTGCCTCACATCTTATACTAAACTTGGCTAAACCTCACTCCAGTCCCAAAGGCATCAAGGGAGTGTCAGTTTTTATTTTTGTGCTCGAGTCGGTGGCGAACCCGCTTCTGCCTAGCCCGGGGGTCCGTCCCGCATTTTATGGGTCCCCGGGCCTTAATTATCCCAAGGCAGGATTTCCACCTGCTTAAGGGAGGAAGTCCCACCTCAGTGAGCTGCCAGCCTATCAGCGGGCCGGCAGCTCTTAGTCCCAGCAGCACCACCAAGAGCGGTGGCCTCTGCTGGGACTGCAGCCCAGTGGATGACATGGAAGCAGGAGGGAAGAGAAGTTGGGCATGC
The DNA here is from genome assembly GCF_036365525.1 of Heterodontus francisci. Lineage (NCBI taxonomy): Eukaryota > Metazoa > Chordata > Chondrichthyes > Heterodontiformes > Heterodontidae > Heterodontus > Heterodontus francisci. The sequence continues at coordinate 48,226,304 of NC_090401.1, forward strand.
CTCAACAGGAGGTTCAGTCGTGCCCTGGTGAGGCTAGGGTGGTCGTTTGGGGGGAGGAAGGTCTTGGGTCCCAGAGTTGGGTTGGGAGGCGGGGGCACAGACCTGAAAGAGTATCGCGTGGCAAAAGTGCATTAAAGAGATTGATTTCCTGTTTATATTTAAGTTTAATAATTGCTCTTTGTAAAGGAAAATTGTTAGTAACAGGATAGATCATTAGGTTTACCAAGTGTTCTCCACCGGTCTACGGTACCTGCACAACCTTCTCATTATGTTCCACGGTCAGCTTCTCCCTCCAGAAACACGCACAATTGCATTTTTTAAATTCATTTCATGGGATGTGGGTGTCGCTGGCCAGGCCAGCATTTATTGCCCATCCCTATTTGCCCATGAGAAGGTGGTGATGAGCTGCCTTCTTGAACCGTTGCAGTCCATGTGGGGTAGGTACACCCACAGTGCTATTAGGAAGAGAATTCCAGGATTTTGACCCAGCAACAGTCAAGGAACAGCGATATGGTTCCAAGTCAGGATGGTGTGTGGCTTGGAGGGGAACTTGCAGGTGATGGTGTTCCCATGCATCTGCTGCCTTTGTCCTTCTCGGTGGTAGAGGCTGTGGGTTTGTAAGGTACTGCCTGAGTAGCCTTGGTGCATTGTTGCAGTGCACCTTGCAGATGGTACACACTGCTGCCACTGTGCATTGATGGTGGAGGGTGTGAATGTTTGTGGACGGGATGCCAAACAAGCGGGTTGCTTTGTCCTGGATGGTGTCGAGCTTTTTGAGTGTTGTTGGAGCTGCACCCATCCAGGCAAGTGGAGAGTAGTCCATCACACTCCTGACTTGTGCCTTGTAGATGGCAGACAGGCTTTGGGGAGTCAGGAGGTGAGTTACTCGCCACAGAATTCCTAGCCTCCGGCCTGCTCTTGCAGCTACGATATTTATATGGTGGTCCAGTTCGGTTTCTGGTCAACGGTAACCTCCAGGATATTGATAGTGGGGCATTCAGTGCTCGCAATGCCGTTGAATGTCAAGGGGAGATGATTAGATTCTCTCTTGTTGGAGGTGGTCATTGCCTGAAACTTGTGTGGCACAAATGTTACTTGCCACTTATCAGCCCAAGCCTGAATATTGTCTAGGTCTTGTTGCATTTTTACACGGACTACTTCAGAATCTGAGGAGTCGCGAATGGTGCTGAACATTGTGCAATCATCAGTGAACATCCCCACTTCTGACCTTATGTATGAAGGAAGGTCATTGATGAAACAGCTGAAGATAGTTGGGCCTAGGACACTACCCTGAGGAAGTCCTGCAGTGGTTTTTCTGGAGCTGAGATGATTGACCTCCAACAACCACAACCATCTTCCTTGCGCTAGAAGACCATTTGTGCTGTCAGTCTCAAAAACATTCTGTGTTCAAGTTTGCACAAGTTAATGGGGTGAGGTAGCAATCTTGGGTGGGTGGTGTTGGAGGCCTAAGGGATTGGAGGTTGGGGAATGGGAGATCTCAGGGATCACAGGCCAGGGTGGGGGTTGGAGGCCTCATGAGAGGTGTGCAGATGGGATCAGAGACCTTGTTGGGAGGTTGGAGGTCTCAGAGTGGGTGTGGTCAATGGCCGTGGGGAGATCAGAGGCTTTGTTGGGAGATCAGAGGGAAATCAGAAGGGTTGTAGGGGGTGGTGGCCAATCGAGGGGGCAGGTGCGCTGGATCCAGCAGGTAAATGGAAAGGCACTTAAACCCTGGATCCAGCAGTCCTCACCTTCCTGTAGCTGCAGTGTTTCATGAGGCTCAGGATATTTGCCTGTCCAGAGTTAATTTGGAAATGGTGGATAAAAATGCACACACGGCCTCATTATAATATTTGAATTGCTGGCTGCCTGTTGCCCCGTCCCGCCGCCTGAATTCAAATTTTTAATACCTTATCCTCTCACCTGACCCAAACCCGCTGGTTTTTTGGGGTTAAAGCTCCCCCTACTTTGGAAAACTAATTTACTCATCCAGACATCTAGAACAGGGAACTGGAAGCAACAACCAGGCTGGGATTGGATAACTTATGAGCCATAGAATTACATAGAATTTACTGCACAGGAACAAGCCATTCAGCCCAACTGTTCTTTACCAGTGTTTATGTTCCACACAAGTCTCCTCCCACCTGACTTCATCTTAACCCATCAACATATCCTTCTATTCCTTTCTCCCTCACGTACTTATCCAGCGTCGATTTAAATGCATCTGTTATTCACCTCAACCAGTCCTTGTGGTAGTGAATTTCAAATTCTAACCACTGTCTGAATAAAGAAGTTATTCCCGAATTCTTTATTGGAATTATTCATGACTATCTCATATTTATGGCCCCTAAACATTTTCTTTACATCTACTCTATCAAATCCTTTCATAATTAAAAAGACCTCGACTAGGTCATCCTGAAAACAAAGACAATATCTTCAAGTAAATAGCCTCTGATGTCTGGTGTTGCTATGGGCAGCTGAGGGGCAGATCCCAACAAGTAGGGAATTGAATCAATTACTGGTGATTGAATGAGCTCCCCAACCCTGTGGTTTAAAATATATTTAACAATTCATGCCCTTTTCAACTACCACAGAGGCATGCTTTAGTCAAGATGCACCTCCACTGACCAGGGATCCAGGCGTTTCTGTGGCCGCAAGTGTGATTCCAGGATGGTATGCTTCCTCCCTGGTGCTAGGGTCAAGGATGTCACGGAGCGGCTGCAGGACATTCTGAACGGGGAGGGTGAACAGTCAGAGGTCGTGGTACACATTGGTACCAATGACATAGGTTAGAAAGAGGGATGAGGACCTGCAACAAGAATTTAGAGAGCTAGGTAGCAGATTAAAAAGCAGGACCTCAAAGGTTGTAATCTCTGGATTGCACCCAGTGCCACATGCTAGTAAGTATAGGAATAGGAGGATAGAGCAGATGAATGCATGGCTGAAGAGGTGGTGCAGGAGGGAGGGCATTAGTTTCCTGGATCACTGGGTCTGTTTCTCGCAAAGGTGGGACCTGTACAAGTTGGACGGGTTGCACCTGACCCAGAATGGGACCAACATCCTTGCTAGGAGGTTTGCTAGTGCTGTTGCGGGGGGGGGGGGGGGGGGGGGGGGGTTTAAACTAATTTGGCAGGGGGATGGGATACAGAGTGGACGTACAGTAAGGGGTGATACACAGTCAAATATAGAAGAGAAACTGAGTCAGTCTGGAAGGCAGAGCAAATATAGACCTGTTAAGGCACAAGTGAACAATGCAAGGCTAGATTGCATCTATTTTAATGCAAGGAGTCGTACTAGTAAGGCAGATGAATTGAGGGCGTTGATTAGCACATGGGGTTATAATATTGTTGCTATCACAGAGACATGGTTGAGGGAGGGGCAGGACTGGCAGCTCAATATTCCAGGGTATAGAATCTTCAGGCATGACAGGGGAGGGGATAAAAGAGGTGGCATTGTACTGTTGATCAAGGAGTCAATTACTGCAGTAAGGAGGGATGATATCTTAGAAAGTTCCTCAAATGAGGCCATATGGGTAGAACTTAAAAACAAAAAGGGGGCAATCACTTGGCTGGGAGTGTACTACAGGCCTCCAAACAGTGAGGGAGAGATAGAGGAGCAGATATGTAGGCGAATCTCAGAGAGGTGTAAAAATGATAGGGTAATAATAGTAGGGGATTTCGACTTGCCTAATATCAACTGGGATAGTCTGAGTGCAAAAGGCTTAAAGGGGGCGGAATTCTTAAAATGCATACAGGAGAGCTTTTTGAGCCAGTACGTAGAAAGTCCGACAAGAGAAGGGGCAGTACTGGACCTAATCCTAAGGAATGAAGCTGGACAAGTGGTAGAAGTGTCAGTGGGGGAAGCATTTCAGGGATAGTGACCATAACTCTGTAAGATTTACGGTAGTTATGGAAAAGGACAAAGATGGGCCGGAAATAAAAGTACTGAATTGGGGGAAGGCCGATTTCAATATGATAAAACAGGATCTGGCCAGAGTGGACTGGCAGCAATTACTTGTAAGAAAGTCTACATCAGACCAGTGGGAGTCATTCAAAGAGGAAATAGTGAGAGTTCAGACCCAACATGTACCCATTAAGGTGAAAGGTAGGACCAACAAGTCTAGGGAACCCTGGATGTCAAGGGGGATAGGGGATTGGATCAGGAAAAAAAAGGAGGCTTATGGCAAATTCAGAGCACTGAAAACAACAGAGGCACTAAAGGAGTATAGAAAGTGTAGGGGCGGGGTACTAAAAAAAAAGTAATTAGGAGAGCGAAGAGGGGACGCGGGCAAAATAAAGGAAAATCCCAACGCATTTTGTAAGTATATTAAGGGCAAGAGGATAACCAGGGAAAGAGTGGGGCCCATTAGGGACCAAAGTAGCAACCTGTGTGTGGAGCCGGAGGACATAGATGAGGTTTTAAATGATTACTTTTCATCTGTGGTCACTATGGAAAAGGACGATGTTGGTGTAGAGATTGTAGGGGGATTGTGATATACTTGAACATATTAGCATTGAAAGGGAGGAAGTATTAGCTGTTTTAACGGTCTTAAAAGTGGATAAATCCCCAGGCCCAGATTAGATGTATCCCAAGCTGTTATGTGAGGCAAGGGAGGAGATAGCAGGGGCTCTGACACAAATTTTCAAATCCTCTCTGGCCACAGTAGAGGTACCAGAGGACTGGAGGACAGTGAATGTGGTGCCATTATTCAAGAAGGATAGCAAGGATAAACCAGGTAATTACAGGCCGGTGGTTGGGTAACTGTTAGAAAAAATTCTGAGGGACCGGATTAATCTCCACTTGGAGAGGCAGGGATAGTCAGCATGGCTTTGTCAGGGGGCGATCGTGTCTAACTAACTTGGTTGAATTTTTTGAGGTGGTGACTAAATGTGTAGATGAGGGTAAAGCAGTTGATGTAGTCTACATGGACTTCAGTAAGGCTTTTGATAAAGTCCCACATGGGAGATTGGTTAAGAAGGTAAGAGCCCATGGGATCCAGGGTAATTTGGCAAATTGGATCCAAAATTGGCTTAGTGGCAGGAGGCAGAGGGTGATGGTCGAGGGTTGTTTTTGCAAGTGGAAGCCTGTGACCAGTGGTGTACGGCAGGGATCGGTGTTGGGACCCTTGCTGTTTGTAGTGTACATTAATGATTTAGACGTGAATATAGGAGGTATGATAAGTAAGTTCGCAGATGACACGAAAATTGGTAGTGTCGTAAATAGTGAGGAGGAAAGCCTTAGATTACAGGATGATATAGATGGGCAGAGCAGTGGCAAATGGAATTTAATCCTGAGAAGTGTGTGAGGTGATGCATTTTGGGAGGACTAACAAGGCAAGGGAATATACAATGGATGGTAGGACCCTAGGAAGTACAGAAGGTCAGAGGGACCTTGGTATACTTGTCCATAGATCACTGAAGGCAGCAACACAGGTAGATAAGGTTGTTAGGAAGGCATATGGGATACTTGCCTTTATTAGCCGAGGCATAGAATATAAGAGCAGGGAAGTTATATTAGAGCTGTATAGAACACTGGTTAGGCCACAGCTGGAGTACTGTGTACAGTTCTGGGCACCACAGTATAGGAAGGATGTGATTGTACTGGAGAGGGTGCAAAGGAGATTCACCAGGATGTTGCCTGGGCTGGAGCATTTCAGCTATGAAGAGAGACTGGGTAGACTAGGGTTGTTTTCCTTAGAGCAGAGAAGGCTGAGGGGTTATGTGTTTGAGGTGTACAAAATTATGTGGAGCATTGATAGGTTAGATAGGAAGAAACATTTTTCCCTTATGGGAGGTGTCAATAACCAGGGGGCATAGATTTAAGGTAGGGGCTGGAGGTTTAGAGGGGATTTGAGGAAAAGAAATTTCACCCAGAGGGTGGTTGGAAACTGGAACGCACTGCATGAAGAGGTGGTAGAAGCAGGAACCCTCATAACATTTAAGTAGTATTTAGATGAGCACTTGAAACACCATAGCATACAAGGCTACGGGCCAAGTGCTGGAAAATGGGATTAGAATAGATAGGTGCTTGATGGCTGGCGCGGACATGATGGGCCGAAGGGCCTGTTTCTGTGCTGTATAACTCTATGACTCTATCCCAACCCCAAAGGGGCAATGCAAACCCAGCAGGTCTTAGGACCCAACTTTGTGGCGGGCAAAGCTACATTGTGATTCCGCAGAAGTGGAAAATCCTGGCTTGACAGGTCCATTATAATTGAGCAATTCACCATAGTTTCAGTTTGGCTCAATGAGTAGCGCTTTCCCCCCTGGGTCAGAAGGTCATGGGTCCTTGTGCCAAGCCAGGATTTGAACACATTTGATATATATTAGTGACCTGGATTTGGATATACAGGGAATAATTTCAAAGTTTGCTGATGTTTAAAAAAATCTCAGAAATGTAGTACTCTGTTTGGCATCTTCTCCATGTTCCTGACCTTCGCCTTTCCTGCAGATATGGATGGACTCTATTTGCACACTAGGTCAGATGGCTAGCTGTAGAATCTATCAAGGCTGAAAACGAAGACAAAAACACACCACGTCCTGATCAGAGATCTCCTCTACGCTGATGATCCTCTGCTAGTCGCTCACACGGAAACTCAGCTACAAAGACTCATGGACTGTCTCTCCCGTGCCTGTAACTTGTTGTCCTTGACTATAAGCATCAAGAAAACCGTGGTCATGGGACAAGGTGTTGCATCTCCGCCGCTGATCACACTAAATAACACCCCACTAGAAGTGGTTCGCAAATTCTACTACCTTGCATCCACGGCAACAGACAATCTGTCCCTTGATGCAGAGCTTGATACACGCATAGGGAAAGTAGCTACCACCTTTGGCCAACTCACGAAACATGCATGGGATAACAGCAAGCTGACCCTTAGGACCAAGCTAATGGTTTATAAGGTCTGTATTCTCAGCACCTTGCTGTATAGCTGTGAAATATGAGTGATTTACAGCTACCAAGAAAAGAAGCTCAATGATGCAGCGGGACAAGATCACAAATGTGACAGTCCTCTCAAAGGTAGAGCTCCAATGTGTGTTGGCACTCATCAAACAGAGGCGGCTCTGTGGGTCGGACACATCCACTGGATGGGTGGACGGTCATATACCCAAGGACCTTCTGTATGGTGAGGTAGCCAGAACCAGACGACCAGTGGAGTACCAAAGCTCCGCTTCAAGAATGTTTGCAAGCATAACATGAAGGCGTGAAATGTTGACTATCGCACTTGGGAGTCACTAACTGGCAAAAGAGGGAAATGGTGACATATCCTGTGGACTGCTGTGCGCTATCATGATGACCAGTTGCTATGGCAGTTTGGCAACAGGGTGCCATCGTCATAAACAACAATTCACAGTGTCGTTTGGCAGCTTCACGTGCGGCACTTGTGGCAGAACCTACCTCTCAAGGATTGGCCTTCACAGCCATCAGCAAAGGTGCACCAAGAAAAGACCCCACCTAAATGGACAGTTTGCTGCGTGTCCATCATCTTTCGTAGATGGAAGGATACCAACCAAATAAACAACGAGGATAGTATTAGTCTTCAGGAGGACATAGACTGGTAAAATGGGTAGACACATGAGAGAAGGAATTTAACCCAGAGAAGTGAGAAGTGGTATGGTTTGGTAGGAAGAATGAGGAGAGGCAGTATAAACTAAATGGTACAATAAAGGGGATCCAGGAACACGAGACCTGGGGGTGTATGTATACAAATCCTTGAAGGTGGCAAGACAAGTTGAGGAGGCTGTTAAAAGAAGTATATGGAATCTTGGCTTTATTAATAAAGTAATAGAGTACAAAACCAAGGAAGTTATATTAAACCTTTATAAATGGTTAGGCCTCAGCTGGAGTATTGTGTTCAATTCTTGCCTTCACACTTTAGGAAGGATGTCAAAACCTTGGAGAGGGTGCAGTGGAGATTTACTAGAATGGGACCAGGGATAAGGGACTTCAGTTATGTGAGAGACTGAAGAAGCTGGGGTTGTCCTCCTTGGAGCAGAGAAGCTTGAGAGGAGAAATAATAGAGGTGTTAAAAATCATGAATAAGGAGAAACTGTTTCCAATGGCAGAAGAGTCGATAACCAGAGGACATAAATTTATGGTGATTGGCAAAAGAACCAGAGGTGACAAGAGAAAACATTTGTTTTACACAGTAGTTGTTACAATCTGGAATGCGCTGCCTGAAAGGATGGTGCAAGCAGATTCAATAGTAACTTTCAAAAGAGAATTGGATAAATATTTGTAGGGAAGTTAATTTTCAGGTCTATAAGGAAAGAGCGGGTGAGTGAGACTAATTGGATCGCTCTATCAAAGAACTGGCAGAGGCACGATGGGCCGAATGGCCTCCTTTTGTGTTGTGTCATTCTATGATTCTATGATTAATCTTGGCTAACACATCAGGCAATACTGAGAGAGTACTAAAATGTTAAACTGAGGTCACATGGATGACTCTATTCAAAGAAGCGCCGGGAGCATCTCCCAAACTCCTGGCCAACATTCCTCCCTCAACATACACCACCAAAAACAGATTAATTAGTCTTTCATTTCATTTGTGTTTGTGGGATGTGCTGTATGCAAATCACCTGCTGCATTTACCTACAAATTATGTCAATTAGACTTCACGGCCAAGATGCAAGATCCAATACAAAGTGTTGTATTCTAGGCTGTAAAGATGAAAAATATTCTGTGTTGAAAATATGAGCAGTACTTAATATGAGAATTTAAGTTAAATCTATTTATTTTAATAGGAATTAATGCAAAATATGTACATAATACTGGAAAATCTGTATCTCATTCTGAGCAGGTATTCTCTTAAGTAAAATAAACAAATGTAATATTCCATGTTTTCTACAACCATAATCATATGTGTTTCCAGTTTATCAAATTAGATATCAGTTTTATCCATGAAATTAAGTCATTATTATGTTTGGTGATGTGCCATTAGAGAACTGTTTACAGAATATGTAATCCTCTAAAGTATTGCATTTACTCCATTGGATTTATTAGTGACTATCTTACATTTATATGGCCTAGTTTTAGATGCATGTGACTTTGTGCCTGGCAGTTGCAGACTCGTGTTGTTAGCCTCCTCTTGCAGGAAGATTTCACACAGCTTCTCTTTACACTAGTAGGAATTGTCCATGATTCTTACAAATTACTTAATAGCAGCTCTGTCTTGTCCCCACATTCTGGAACACTCTCCTTACACTCCTCTACCTTGCCATTTCTCTTGTCTCACAAAATTGCAAGATACTCTATGACTCTATGACTCTATAACTGTGGATTAGGGAGGCCATTCAGACCAATTTACACAATCTATTCAAAATATCCCCCAATGCCACATGCAATTGTTATTTAATTGATTCCAAACTCTTTATCTTCACTAATCTAACTGGGATTCCATTTCATGTGTTGATCACACTTCTGTGTAAAGAAGAACCTCCTGATATTAATCCTGAATTAGTCCATAAACTTGAACTCATTTAAAGCTCTTCTGTCCATAATCTAACTTGTATCATGTCCCGTTCAACCATCACCCCTGTGCTTGCTCATCTATACTTGCTTCAGGTCCAGCAATGTCTCGATTTTAAAACTCTCATTCTTGTTTTCAAACCTCTCCATGGCCTCATTCCCTTCTCTATTTCTATATCCTCCTCCAGCTCTACAGCCCTCTGAGAACTCTGTTGCCCTCCAATTCTGGCCTCTTACATATCCCTGATTTTGTTCGCTCCACTATATGCAGCCGTGCCTTCAGCTGACTAGGCCCCAAGCTCTGCAATTCCCTCTTTATACCTCTTTGCATCTCCATCTTTCTCTCCTTCTTTAAGCTGTTCCTTAAACCTAGCTCTTTGACCAAGCTTTTGATCACCTGTCCTAATATCTCCTTAAATGGCTTAGTGTCAAATCCTGTTTGATAAAGCTCCTGTGAACCGCCTTAAGAAGTTTTACAATGACAAAGGCACTATATAAATGCAAGTTGTTAATTTACACTTTATTAATTTGAACCTGTAACCCCTTGACCGATTCCCCCAATTTATTTTAAAGTAATTAGCAGATTTACCTTTTCAATATCATTTACTATCTTATATATTTACTATCTTATATACCTCCTTCAGAAGCCTTCTCAAAACTTTCCACTTTGGCAATATCTTTGATTGTTGTGCTCTTCCCTCTCTTAGTTTTTGTTTTTCCCCCTGTGAAGTGCTTGAGGATGTTTTTCTACGTCAATGCCCCAATGTAAATGCAAGCTGTTGGTGTTTGTTAAGGTGCTGGTTATTAATTTGATGTATTAATGTAGCCTGCAATAAATTCCAATGATTGTAACAATTTATACCTGTCTTGTGTGGGAGGATGAGCTCCTTGTTCTTCCCAAGTGCACATCACCCTCAGGGAGTCAAATCCACCAGTTATTAATCAGTGACAATATCAGACAATTTAGTTGAATATATTTCAGATGTGAGATACAAGGAAGACTCACTGGAGATAGTAACTCTCTCATTTGTACGCATCTGGAAAATTCAGCATCGACAAATTTCTGAATATTTTGTAGAACTCCCATTGACTTGTGTTTGAAAATGTTACCATGTGCTCTGCCGATTCAGTGGATGTAATTTTGGTCCAAAAGGATCTGATAAGGTATTTTGTACATTGACTGTCCCATTTTACCCCATATCCTCTCCATCACCAAGAACGCCTACTTCCACCTCCGTAATATCATCCTTCACCATCCCTGCCTCAGCTCATCTGTTGCTGAAACCCTCATCCATGCTTTTGTTACCTTTGGACATAACAATCCAAAGATCCCCCAGCCAGTCTCCCATCTTGCACTCTACAAACTTGAGCTCCATCCAAAACTCTGCTGCTTGTATCCTAACTCACACCAAGCCCCATTCACCTATCACCCCTGTGCCCACTCACCTACACTGGCTTCCGGTCCGGCAACACCTAAATTTCCATTCTTGTTTTCAAATCCTTCCATGTTCTCATCCCTCTCTATAACCTCCTCCAGCCACACAACCCTTCCAGCTGGAGTCATAGTCATTTACAGCACAGAAGGAGGCCATTCGGCCCATTGCGTCTATGCCAGATCTCCGTAGAGCAATACCATTCCCCCGCTCTAACCCCATAGCCCTGCAAGTTTATTTAGTTCAAGTGCCCATCCAATTTCCTTTTGAAATCATTAATCATCCCTGCTTCCACCACCCTCATGGGCAGCAAGTTCCAGGTCATTATCACTTGCTGCGCAAAAAAATTCTTCCTCACATCCCTCCTGCATCTCTTGCCCAAAACATTAAATCTGTGTCCCCTAGTCCTTGTACCATCAGCTAATAAGAACAATTCTTCCTTGTCCACCTTATCTAAGCCTGTTATAATTTTGTACACCTCTATCAAATCTTCCCTCAATATCATTGGCTCCAAGAACAACCCCAGCTTCTTCAGCCTAGCCTTGCAGCTGAAATACTTCAATCCTGGAATAATTCTGGTAAATCTTCACTGCATCCTTTCAAGGACCCTGACATCCTTCCAAATGTGTGGTCAACAGAACTGGATGCAACACTCTAGTTGTGCCCTCATCATTGCTTTATAATGATTCAGCATAACTTCCCTGCTTTTGCACTCAATGCCTCTATTTATGAAGCCCAAGATCCCATAGCCTTTGCTAACCACTCTCTCAATATGTCCTACCACCTTAAAAGATCTATGCACATGCACCCCCAGGTCCCCCTGTCCCTGCACACTCTTTAGAACTGTACCATTTAGTCTAAATTGTCTCTCCCTAACCCTTCTGCTAAAATGCATCACTTTACACTTCTCTGTATTAAATTCCACCTGCCACTCATCTGCCCATTCCGATAGCCTATGTATGTCCTGTTACAGTCAATTTGTATCATCCTCACTGTTTGCCACTCCTCCAATGTTTGGTATTATCGGCAAATTTTGAAATTTTACTCTGCATTCCAACATCTAAGTCATTTATATATATGAAAAAAAGAAGTGGACCCTTGGAGAACACTGCTGTCTACCATCCTCCAGTCTGAAGAACAACTGTTTACCATGACTCGCTGTTTTCTGTCCTTAAGCCAATTTTTTATCCAAGTTGACACTGACCCTCCTATTCAATGAGTCTCAGTTTTGTTAACCAGCCTTTTCTGCGATACTTTGTCAAGCACTTTCTTAAAATTCATACAGGCACCATCCATTGCATTCCCTTCATCAACCCTTTCTGTTAATCGAAATATTCAGTCAGATTAGTCAAGCCATTTAAAAATTTGTGCTGGCTATCCTTAATTAACTCAAACCTCTCTAAGTGCCTGTTGATTTTTTTTCCCTGATTATTGTTTCTAAAATCCTACCCACCACTGATGTTAAACTGACTGGCCTGTAGTTACTAGGACTGCCCTTGCACCCTTTCTTGAATAAGGGTGTCACATTTTTTACTCTCCAATCCTTTGGCACCTCCCCAGTATCTAGAGAAGATTGAAAGATTATGGCAAGCCCTTCCGCTATCTCCACCCCCACTTCCTTTAGCAACCTGGGATGCAAGCCATCTGGACCAGGCAATCCAATCTGAGCATAGCCAACATTTCCAATATCGGCTGTCTCTCAATTTTCACCCCATTCATTAACGCTGCCATCTCCGCACTGACAGATCTTTTGTCAGCATCCTTGTCCTTAGTAAATACAAATACAAAGTACTCATTTAGTATTCTAGCATTGCCCTGTGCCTCTAAGCATATATCATCCTCTTTGTCCCTAATAGGACCCCTCCACTTCTTATTAGCTTCTTACTATTTACATGCCGGTAGAAGATTTTGGGTTCCCCTACTATGTTAGGTGCCATTCTATTCTCATATCCTCTCTTTGCCAGTTTTATTTTCCTCTTCACTTGCCCTCTTGACTTATTGTATTTGACCCGGGTCTCACTGGAAGAATTCACTTGATATGCATCATGCACCCTCTTTTTTGTTTCATCATATTCTCTATCTCCTTCGTCATCCAAGGAGCCCTGGCTTTGGTTCCCTTACCTTTCACTTTGGTTGGAATGTGCCTAGCCTGTACCTGAAGCATCTCCTCCTTAAAGATCACCCATTGTTTCATTACAGTTTTTCCTGTCAGTCTTTTTTTACATTTTACCCTGGCTAGTCCCCACTCATCCCATCAAAATTGGCACTCTTCCAATTTGGACATTCTACTTTAGATTGTTCCATGCTCTTCTCCATTACCAGTCTAAACCTTATGCTATGATGATCACCCTTACCCAAGTGTTCCCCCACAGATACTTGGTCGACTTGGCCCACCTCATTCCCCAGCACCCAATCCAGCAATGCCTCCTTCCTAGTTGGACCGAGAGCATACCAGTCAAGGCAGTTCTCCTGAACACATTTCATAAATTCCTGCCCATTCTTACCCTTTATTCTCACACTATCTCAATCGATATTTGGATAACTAAAGTCCCCCAATATCTCCACTCTATGGTTCTTGCACATCTGTGATTTCCCTGCAGATTTGCTCCTCTGTGTCCCATTGCATCCACAGTCTTCTGTGGAAGGGAGTGTTCCATATTTTCACCACCCTTTATGTGAAAAAGTCCTTCCTGATTTCAATTCTAAATGACCTGGCTCTAATTTTAAGATTATGACCCCTTGTCAAAACATGGCAACAATTTAATATTTCATTTGAGATAGGAAGACTGGAGATGACTTCACATGACTTTTAAATTTAACAACATATTGATAATTATCTTTCAGAGATGACGTTAAGTCAAAGTGATGTCCTGGCCCACATTTATGCCTCAACCAACACTTAAAACAGATGATATGGTCATTCTCACGTCGTTGTTTGAGGGACCTTGCTGTGCACAAATTGGCTGCTATATTTCCTGTATTACAAGAGAACCACACTTCAAAAGTATTTAATTGACTGTAAAGCGCTTTGGGAATTTCCTGAGGTCACAAAAGGAGCTATATAAATGCAAGTTCTTTCTTTTCTTTCTTGTCCTGGATTCCCCACCAGAGGAAATACTTTCTTTTCAGTGTGCACAATTCAACAAATTCAATAGGAGCTTTGAAACAAATGTGGTAATGACTTCAATACAATGTGCACAGTCTGTGGTAGGAAACCTTTACTCCCACACCAAACAAGACCAGTTCATCCTGCACAGATCTACAAAAGCATCCTGTGAGGTTTTTTTTTTGTTGCCTGAAACATAATTGGAAATTAAAAGCAAGCATCCCGCTGGATTATTATTCCCCAGAGGAAACTGGCTCTTAGGATTTAAAACATAAATGAGTCTAACTGATACAGAACACTCACAATAGGAAGTCCGCCTTGCTGCGAATCACTCTGAAATATGTCATTGCTTACTTGCTGTGTCATTTAGTAATGATTAAGGAAGGTGCTACACACTACTGAATAATACATTTGAAGACTAATATAAGAAAAAGGCACAGTGAATCACCTAACTGAAAGTGAGTACCTTATATTAGAGAATAATATAAATTTTATCATTCTATGTTTCAAAAAGCAGACACTATGGATTCTCCATGTCCTCATTGGCAGGTGATCAGCTTTTAAACCAAATATACGTATAAGTTTCGCAACCAATTATCCAATAATCTCAGTTTTATACCTGTGTTAAGCTTAGGAAAAGAGCTGGTCATCAACACTGGACGTTGGCAAAGCTTTTTTTCTCATTTGCATTGATATTGGTGTTGCTATGGGAGCAGTACCAAACTCAAGATGTATTGAACACTAGGGAAACCATGGGGTATCCTGAAATTAAACATTTATCGCCCTCACATAGCCATAAGCAGTCAGGGAGAAAATCGTATGCTTATTTCATTTTCTTACAACTCTTTGTTTATCAGTTAGAAAAATAGTGGAGACAGAGAGAAAGGTTGTTTGACTGACAATCAGTTTTTTTTATTGGTACATGGGTTGCCAACGTCACTGGCAAGGCCAGAATTTGTTGCCCATCCCTAATTTCCCTTGAGAAGGTGGTGATGAGCACCTGCAGTCCATGTGATGTTGGTACACCCACAGTGCTGTTCGGAAGGGAGTTCCAGCAACAGTGAAGGAACGGTGATACATTTCCAAGTCAACATGGTGTGACTTGGAGGGGAACTTGCAGGTGTTTGTGTTCCCATGCTTCTGTTATACTTCTTCCAGGTGGTAGAGGTTGCAGGTTTGGAAGGTACTGTCAAAGGAGGCTTGGTGAGTTACTGCAGTGCATCTTGTAGATGGTACACACTCCTGCCACTGTCTGCCAGTGGTGGAGGGAGTGAATGTTTATGAAGGTGGAAGGGGTGCCAGTCTAGTGGGCTGCTTTGTCCTGGATGCTGTCGAGCTTCCTAAGTATTGTTGGAGCTGCAATCATCCAGGTAAACGGAGATATTCCATCACACTCCTGACTTGTGCCTTGTAGATGGTGGACAGTCTTTAGGGAGTCAGGAGGTGAGTTACTTGCTGCAAAATCTCCCAGTCTCTGACCTGCTCTTGTAGTTACAGTATTTATATGACTGGTCCAGTTAAGTTTCAGGTCAATGGTAACCCCCAGAATGTTGATGGTGGGGGATTCAGCAATGGTCATGCCGTCATCCAATCAGTCAGAAGACGAGTCTATTCATGTTGGGTATGGAAAGGTAGCATGACCAATGGCAAGAGTGTAGGAGCAGAGCAGTTGGAGGTGGAATGTCATGTGATGAAACTTCCAGGAATATGTTCAATCTAAATGTAAGGCCTAGCAAGCCACTCAGTTGTACAGGGCTGGGCAATAAATGCTGGTCTTTCCAGCAATACCCATATACTGTGAATTAATTAAAATTAATTGTAAGTTCCTAAGACATTCCTCTGTCCACCTTTTCAAATCAAGCATTAGTTTTCTTATTTCAAATAGTTAGTGGCTCTGCTAATCAGATAGACCTAATACAATATCATGGTCACAACAGTTGATAGATTTGCTTCCTAACCGTGGAGTTCTTACATTTATATAGCTCCTTTCATGACTTCAGAACGTTCTAAGTTACTTTACAGCCATGTAAGTACTTTTGAAATGTGCACAGGATTCCACAAACAGCAATGAAATAAATGACCACATAATGTTTTAGATAAATATTGGTCAGGGCACCAAGGAGAAATCCACTGCTCTTCAAATAGTATCATGGGATCTTTTACATCCACATGAGAGGGCAGACATGGCCTCAGTTTAACATCTCATCTCAATGACAGCACTTCCAGCAGTGCAGCACTCCCTCAGTACTGTGCTGTAGAGCATGGCTACCCGACCTGAACTCGACAGGACCCGACGACGTGTCGGGTTCAGGTCGGGTCGGACACAGTGACAGCCAGGACGTCAAGGCAGGAAACACTTCGCACTAGTTTGCAGTGAGCGATTCCATCCAAGGTAGAGCACAACCTCTTTAATATAATCAACTTTATTCCGGTGGCCGGGTTGGGTCAGGTGCAGGAAAAAATGAAAAGACTCGGGCCAGATGTGGTTCTGTCGGGCTTGGGTCAGATTTCATTCACAGACCCAAGCAGGCCTTTACTGTACTGGGAGTACCCACCTGAAACATGTGCTCATGTATCTAGAGTGGGGCTAGAACCCACAACCTACTTCCTCGGGGAGGATATTTCTATCCCTGAGTCACAGCTGGTATTGTGGGGCTCTGATACTCTGGTCGGTTACATGATCTCACTGAAAGAACCCAAGGTAACAAGGCAAGGCACACCAAGGAGAGATGATAAGGTAAATCAGAAAGTACTGGTAAAGTGACACCAAGCTAAGGAATTTTTGGTTTTCCTGGAGTTGGTATAGGAGTCAGAGCAATGAGCATAGAACAGAGTGAGGATGCTGTACTGAAGAAGGCCATGTTAAATCAGGTGGTACAGTACCACCATATATCGAAGCATGGTGACAGGAGCAAATCACCCACTAGTTTAGTTGCAGGGCTGTTAACAATGGAAAGTGGTAAGAAATCATTAAACGTCTATCACATTATAAGAACAAAACACATCTGAGTGTAATCCAAGACGAGAATACATGTACAAGCTGGTTCACCAGGGGGTGCTGGTTGGAAAGTTTTGATTCTTCACCCACTAAATTAACAATTTGTCAGCCAACTCCTTACTGGGAGCGTTCAATTGAAACACCCAATATGCTCAGTCCCTCCTTGTGTCCTTAACTGAAGCAAACCCCACGTTATGTCCTTCTTAGTGCATTACTAAGATGCCCAGTCTAGAAGGACCCAGAGTCAATCCTTAGAGGTTAAAGTGGGCCAGAATACTCCAGAATAGGACACTGGACCTCAACACAGTGACAGAAGGAGAGAGTTGGCAAAGAACAGTCCAAGACATATTGAAAATATTTCATGTCATCTTGATGTTCAGGCAGAATTATCACTTTATGATTTGATCATTCCTGTATATGCATTATTCTGGGTATATTTAGCCCTGCAGTGTAGCACATGGTGTAGCATCTGGTCTCAGATATTAAAGTGGAAGCCTTGGCTCAGTGGGTAGCACTCTCACTTCTCAGTCAAAAGGTTCTAGATTTAAAGTCCACTCCAGAGATTTGTGCACAAAAATCTACACCAACCTTTTAGTGCAGTATGGAGGGAGTGCTGCACTGCCTGAGGTGCCATCTTTCAGGTGAGACATTAAACCGAGGCTTTGAGTACTCAGTCTGGTGTCCTGCAAATATTTATCCCTCAATCAATACCACTAAAACAGATTATTACATTGCTGTTTGTGGGATCACTTCCAGTGTCCAAACTGGCTGTGACATTTCCCACTTTACAACAGTGACTACACTGCAAAAGTACTTATTTAGGTGTAAAGGGCTTTGGGATGTCCTGAGGTTGTGAAAAGCGCTATATAAATGCAATTCTTTCTTTCTTTTTCAAAAAATTAACAGCTTACATCAAGTAAGCACAAAGAAGTGTAAAACATTCTCATTCTGGTGTAAAATAAATGGAAAATTAACATGGACATCAAAATGGATATCTGTCCACCTAGCATGTTCTCTTTATTCTATTTCTTGTTCCTCAGTCTCTCCTGGTTCTCCCTTGTTTTATTTTTGCTTGTGATCTTTCATTGAACAAGGTTTTGGCCCCTTTTGGCAATCGCTTTTAGAGTAAGTTTGTTTTCCAATCATCTCCTTCCCGTTCCCTTCCACATGGCATTCTTGTGTTCAGTTATAGCGCATTTGGTACATGCTCGCTTCTGACTCAGAAGGTTCAATTTCCACTGCAGGGACTTGAGTACAATATTTAGGTTGACAGTCCCAGTGCAGTACTGAGGGGGTGTTGCACTGTCCGAAGTGCCGTCTTCTGGATGAGATGTTGAATCGAGGCCCTATTTGCCCCGTGCCCACAACACCCCCCACCCCGCCCCCAAAATGGACTTAAAAGATTCAAGGGCACTATTTTGAAGAAGAGCAAGAGAGTTCTCCCTCGTGGAATGGCCAATATTTATCCCTCAGCCAGCAACACAGAAAAACAAATTAGCTGGTCATTATCACATTTCTGTTTGTTCAGGCAGAATTACCAGTTTAAAACTACAGAATCATATATAAATAATGGCCAGTGCCTTTAGGGCAGGGTCTTCCAAACTTCCATAGTGATTATGAAAGCCCTCTTAAAACTATATGGCTTACAGTTTTAATAAAAGACTGTCTCCAGGGCTATAAAAGAGCCTTGGTTTACACTTGGGGAGGGAGAAATTTATTCTCATATCCCTGCTTCTAGCTACGTGCTACATCGATTCCCTGAGGGCAGGCAGCACCCCGGGCTGCTACCAACACAATCCACACGGTGTTCGCCAATGATAACAATGATGACAGGCACAGGCTGTGCCGGTAATGGCTTGTGGCGCTACCTGCTCCTGGAGAATCGACATAGTCTGCATAGCGCATCTGGAAGCAACGCTACACGAACAAATTTCTCCCCTTGATGTTCATGTGAAAAACTGATTCCCATAACACTGAACCACTGACATAAACACATGACAGTGCAAAGCTTGTTGTGGGGGAACTGAGAGGCAGGGGATAAGAAAACGCAAGAGCAAGTTCATTAGTGGCACTTAGTCATCCCTTGTGGCCCATGTGACAGACAGATCTTGCTGCTTTTACCCATGCTTAATGCTACTGAACACCTAAGGTGCAGAGCTCATGAATGAAAATTATACATCCAGGATTTGACCACTGTTGATAATTGTGGTGAAAGTCAGACAGTCTGATCACAAAAACATGCCTTATTAAACAAGAAGCAAGGCTCTCTGTATAGCTTATTTCACCATGAGACTCTAGTTAGAATTATAATTACAATAAAGATCTAATTAACGTCATCATCAGCACAGGCTCTAGATGAGCTAAAGACTGCTTGGCTTTGCTTTCCAATTGCTTTCATGCTTGTATGAGTTGGTAACACAGAAACAAAACAATTTCAATATCATATTACTAAGTGAACATTAAATCAGATTGTTTTCTTTAAAATTATTATAAGTCAAGAACACCAGGCAGTCAGATTGAAGCACTGATGAGAACAGTTTAGAAAGTGGCTGTTGCTGATGAATCTAAACAACCTTAAAAAAAGAAAGTTGCAATATTGTAATAACCCTCTTGAAGTCATCCAACTAGAATTAGCCTCTTTGGAGAATCATAGAATGATGCAGCACAGAAGGAGGCCATTAAGTCCATCATGCTTGTGCCAACTCTTTGAAAGAACTATCCCATTAGTCCCACTCTCCTGCTCTTTCCCCATAGACCTGCATTGTTTTTCCTGTCCAGGTATTTGTCCAATCTCCTTTTGACAGTTATTATTGAATCTGCTTCCAGCACCCTTTCAAGCAGCGCATTCCATATTAGAGCATAGCTACCTGAAGAGACCCAATGACATGTGTCGGGTTCAGGTTGGGTCGGGTTGCTCTTCCAGGTCCGGCATTCGGGCTCGGGTCGGGTCGACCACAGTAACAGCCCGGATGTCAAGGCAGGAAACACTCCGCACTAGTCTGCAGTGAGCAATTCCATCCAAGGTAGAGCACAACCTCTTTGACATAATCAACTTTATTCTGGTGGTCGGGTCAGGTCGGGAGCGGGAAAAATGATAGGACTCAGGCCGGGTCAGGCTCAGGTTAGATGTGGTTCTGTTGGACTCGGGTCGGGTTTCATTTGCAGACCCGAGCAGGCCTTTATTCCAGATCGCAACAACTTGCTGCATAAAAAATGTTTTTTTCATTTTGCCTGCAAAGCTATTCACCTCCCATGTTCTAAACGTGAATCATCTCAGGGCTTTCACAGTCTAAAAGTGCGAATGATGGCCCTCTGTACCTCTATTTTGTCATACCAGCTCAGCACAATTACAGAGACCAGGACAGTGGATGCTAAAGGGTGGTGGGGAATATCCAAGATCACTCTCCTGAAACAGAATTGAATCCAGCATTATGTGGAAGTGCCCATTCACTGCAGAGTGTGATCAGCAGTGACAGACAGCAATATGCACATGTGAGCAGTTCCTTCTTTCCCTGTAGCCCCACAAATTTTTCCAGTTCAATTCCTTTTTGAAAGTCATTATTGAATCTATCTCCCCATTCTTTCATACAGTGCATTTCAGATCATAACTACTCACTGTATAAAACAAAGTTTCCTCATGTCATCTCTGGTTCTTTTGATAATTAGCTTAAATCTTGTGTCCTCTGGTTACCCACCCTTCTGTTACTGGAAATGCTATCAAAACCCTTTAGGATTTTGAATAGCTCCATCAAGTCTCTCCTCAACCTTCTTTGCTGTAAGGAGAACAATCCAGGTTCTCTAGTTTCCCCACATAACTGAAGTCTCTCATTTCTGGTACCACCAATCATACCTGCATCTTCTTGCATCTTCTGCATCTGCATGACACAAAACTGGCTGGGAGGATGAGTTGTGAGGAGGATGCAGAGAGGCTTCAGGGTGATTTGGACAAGTTGAGTGAGTTGGCTAATGCATGGCAGATGCAGTATAATGTGGATAAATGTGAGGTTATCCACTTTGGTAGCAAAAACAGGAAGGCAGATTATTATCTGAATGGCTATATTCTGAGAGAGGGGAATATGCAGTGAGACCTGGGTGTTCTTGTACACTAGTCGCTGATGGAAAGCATGCAGGTGCAACAGGCGGTAAAAAAGGCAAATAGTATGTTGGCCTTCATAGCGAGAGGATTCGAGTACAGAAGCAGGGATATCTTGCTGCAATTATACAAAACCTTGGTGAGGTCACACCTGGAATATTGTCTGCAGTTCTGGTCTCCTTATCTGAGGAAGGATGTTCTTGCTATAGAGGGAGTGCAGCGAAGGTTTACCAGACTGATTCCTGGGATGGCAGGACTGACGTATGAGGAGCGATTGAGTCGGTTAGGATTATATTCGCTGGAGTTCAGAAGAGTGAGGGGGGATCTCATAGAAACCTATAAAATTCTAACAGGACTTGACAGGATAGATGCAGGAAGGATGTTCCCGATGGTGGGGGAGTCCAGAACCAGGGGTCATAGTCTAAGGATACGGGGTAAACCTGTCAGGACTGAGATGAGGAGAAATTTCTTCACCCAGAGAGTGGTGAGCCTGTGAAATTCGCTACCACAGAAAGCAGTTGAGGCCAAAACATTGAATGTTTTCAAAAAAGGAGTTAGATATAGCTCTTGGGTCTAAAGGGATCAAAGGGTATGGGGCGAAAGCCGGAACAGGCTGCTGAGTTGGATGACCAGCCATGATCATAATGAATGGCGGAGCAGGCTCGAAGGGCAAATGGCCTACACCTGCTCCTATTTTCTATGTTTCTTCTCAGGTCTTCATCCTTCCTAAAGTGTGGTGCCCAGAAATGGACACAATACTCCCTGGGTTTTATAAAGCCTATGCAATGTTATAAAGCAATTGACAAACAGACTGGGTGATGCAGTGCAGTACATGTCCACTACTGGGAGCATGTTCTGATAACATCATCCGAAAGCAAAGCATTAGTTTTCACATGTACGCCGATGACACCCAGCTCTACCTCACCACTGCCCTTCTCGACTCCTCCACTGTTGCTAAATTATTAGACTGCTTATCTGACATCCAGTACTGGATAAGCAGAAATTTCCTCCAATTAAATATTGGGAAGACTGAAGGCATTGTTTTCGGGTCCCCCCTCCAAACTCAGTTCCCTAACTACCAACTTCATCCCTCTCCCTGGCAACAGACTGAGACTAAACCAGTCTGTTCACAACCTTGGTGTCACATTTGATCCAGAGATGAGTTTCCAACCACATATTCGCATCATCACTAACAGTGCCTATTTTCACCTCTGCATCATTGCCCAATTTCACCCTGTCTCAGCTCATCTGCTGAAACCCTCATTCATGCCTTTGTTACCGCTAGACTTGACTATTCCAATGCACTTCTGGCTGGTCTCCCACATTCTACCCTCTGTAAACTTGAGGTCATCCAAAACTCTGTTACCTGTGTTTTAACTCGCACCAAGTCCCGTTCACCTATCACTAACCTACTTTGGCTCCCAGTCAAACAAGATCTTAACTTTAAAATTCTCATCCTTGTTTTCAAATCTCTCCATGGCCTTACCCCTCAATATCTCCGCAACCTCCTCCAGCCCCAAAACCTTCAGAGATATCTGCACTCATCTAATTCTGTTCTCTTGAGATTCCCAGTTTTAATTATTCCACCATTGGTGGATGCACCTTCAGTTGCCTAGGCTCTAAGGTCTGGATTCCCTCCCCACACCTCTCCACCTTTCTACCTCACTTTCCTCCTTCAAATCACTCATTAAAATACACCTCTTTGACCAAGCTTTCTGCCATCTGACCTAATCTCTCCTTATATGGCTCAGTGTCATATTTTGTTTTATAATGCTCCTGTGAAGCGTCTCGGGACATTTTATTGTGTTAAAGGTATTAGATAAATATATTGTTGCTGTTGAAAAGTTACAAACCTGAAATGTTATCTTTATTTCTCTCTACACAGATGCTGCCTGACCTTTTGAGTGTTTCCAGCATTTTCTGTTTTTATTCTACCACTGGGACCTGCATTCAAATCCAGCCTCTGTAAAACATCTTGGGACATTTTCTGTTGATGCACTATATTAATGCCACAGATACAAGATTAAATGTAAGAGATTTAGAGCAGAAGGTAGGACAAACTACTTCAAATACAGAGTTTGTGAGGCTGTGGAATTCACTACCAGAGAAAGCGGTTGAGGCAACAACTATGTCAACATTCAAGTTAAACGGAATTGGTGGATGAAGGAAAAGGGGATAAACTGACATGGGAACAGGGTGGGTAAACGTGATTATAAATATTTGTTCATGTGAAAGATAAACACCAACACAGACCTGTTTCCCTGTTGTAGTTTCTATGTAGTTCTAAGAACTGTTATGGAGTTGGAGAAGTTCAAGGAATGCTTTGAAATGTGTAAACATATTCTCAGTGATCCACTCCATTAATCAATTTAGTTGAACCAATGGCTGGAACTGGAATGGCAATGTTGAATCTGAAGACTCCGAAACTTCTCTCCCTGAATCAAGCTTGGCTCTAGCTAAGCGACTTGCATTTTTAAAAGTGCCTTTCATAACATCAGAATGTCTCAAAGCAATTAAGTACTTTCGAAGATGTTGTAATGTAGGGAAAGCAGTGGCCAATTTGCACACTGCAAGGTCCCATTAACAGCAATGTGATAATTACCAGATATTCTGGTTTTCTTTATATGATTTTGGTTGAGGGACAAATATTGGCCACACTGCTCAGTGCTTCTTCTTTCCCATCTTCTCTCTTCTGTTTTTAATCTGGGAGATGTCGCACAGTGTCCTTCATTAAGTTACTTCCCAAAGAAAAAACAGGAGAAGGTTTAGATTTATGACTCGAGGTAATGGTCAGTATTATGTGACTTTACACACCACGATGAATATACTTGTTTTTTTCTGTCATTAATTTTACCTCAGTATAAAAGCTCTATTAAGTTCTCTTTCCATTGTAATTGGTTCTGAACATGCACAAATAAATAATATTACCAATAACCATCTTTCTACATGGAAATAAAAAGGTCTTTCGCTCTTGTGATCATTTATAGAGTGCCTTACATGACCTTAGGACACCTGAAAATGCTTTACAACCAGAGGGGAATGAGGCAGCCAATTTGCACATAGCCAGATCCCACAAACTGCAATGTGATAAACAACCAGATACCCTGTCTTTATTTTAATGACATTAGTTGAAAGATAAATGTTAGCCAGGACATCAGAGGTGCTCCCTGCTTTTGGATGATCTTGATAATCTACTGCTGCAAAGAGTAGGTTTAGCAAAAATGTTAGGGGCCAAATGCCACAGTTATTCAGATGTCAAAAAAAAATCCCTGAAGTGTCAGCTCCTACAGTGTAACTCCAACATGCAGGAGATGTCTGTCAGGTTTTTATGTTACTCATATCAGGGTGGAATATAAGTAATAATAGACAAACACTGAACATGCCTTTCTGCCTGTGTGCATCAGTTACTGTCATGTAGCATTAACTGCTTTAAAATAAACAAATAAATTCGTCATTTAAATTAGTGCTCAGAGGAAACTTGTATGAATGTCTTAAAGCATTGACCTACAATTATCACCAGCGCTAATCACCTCTTCAATGCATCTAATTTGGCACAAAATTTGTCATCTCAATGAAGCTAAAGGGTGGTACAGTTGGGGATGTTCTTCTAAGGTTCGCAATGAGACACATTTTTCAGGCAGGGACATCTACTCTGCAGCGAAGTCTACTGTACCTAACCTGGAAGTGCTTGGGCCTGACACTGAATGACCGAAACCGGAAAGTACTCCAATCTTCACAACTGACATCCCTCAACCTGATGAGCACTGAACTCATTAAAAAAAGTTGAATATATTATTTAGTAAAGGTAAGTCTGAGAAGTTTTTGTTCAGGAATGTTCCAATGTATAAAAATATTACTGAAAATCACAATGACTTCAAAGGAAACATATGACCTTTGAGCTGTCAGTGACATCAAGGAAAATCTCTGATACTTGGTACTTTAGATGTCCATCTTTGACAGTTAAGACAGCAAGCCTGAAATTGAAAGTGCTAGATTTCATGGTGAACCTTTTTCAAAAGTGCAAGATGTGAGCAGAATTTAAAATGAGGGTTCAGAACTTCAGGTAAAAGAAAATAAAACAGGAAACTGAGATGCCAGTCAATGCTAGCACCTCAAGAGATGTCAAAAGATTAGTTAGGAAAGCATTCAGAGCAAGATTAGCCAGCTCTTGACCTATTCCTCCCACCAGTTACAAAGTAACTGCCTGCTGCTTTCAACTGCGATGTTTACTGTGGTTAGTTGGGCTTGCTGTGAATTGCATTTAATCTGAATTACTTACAGAACAGTCACTACACTTCAAACACTCTTTGGCATTAGAGGTGCTTTATAATTGCAAGTTCTTTCTTTCTTCTTTGATATTTTCTACCTACTGATTAATACTTGGGACCAGTCAGTACATGTGCCTATCTATATAACACGCCAAAAAATATTATTTCTGCATGAATTTCAAGTCTATAAAACTTTATTTGCAAGTTGAAGCAAAAGTGTGACAAAAACATGACAACAGAAAGGAAAGTTTTTGGAGACTGGAAGTGCAGGCAGACAATACCATTTTCCAACTACATTCTATTTATAATTGAAACTGCCGATATCTTAGCGGCATAGAGTCATAGAGTTATACAGCACAGAAACAGGCCCTTTGGCCCACCGGGTCCAAACTGGCCATCAAGCCTATCTATCCTAATCCCATTTTCCAGCACTTAGCCCGTAGCCTTGTATGCTATGGCGTTTCAAATGCTCATCGAGATACTTCTTAAATGTTGTGAGGGTTCCTGCCTCTACCAACCCTTCAGGCAGTGTGTTCCAGATTCCAACCACCCTCTGGGTGAAAATCTTTTTCCTCAAATCCCCTCTAAACCTCCTGCCCCTTACCTTAATTCTATGCTCCCTAGTTATTGACCTCTCCGCTAAAGGAAAAAGTTTCTTCCTATCTACCCTATCTATGCCCCTCATAATTTTGTATAACTCTATCAGGTCTACCCCCAGCCTTTTCTGCTCTAAGGGAAACAACCCTAGCCTATCCAGTCTCTCTTCATAGCTGAAATGCTCCAGCCCAGGCAACATCCTGGTGAATCTCCTTTGCACCCTCTCCAGTGCAATCACATCCTTCCTGTAGTGTGGCGACCAGAACTGTACACAATACTCCAGCTGTGGCCTAACTAGCATTTTATACAGCTTCATCATAACCTCCCTGCTCTTATATTCTATGCCTCGGCTAATAAAGGCAAGTATCCCATATGCCTTCCTAACCACCTTATCTACCTGCGCTGCTGCCTTCAGTGATCTATGGACAAATGCACCAAGGTTCCTCTGACCCAATGTATTTCCTAGGGTCCTACCACCCATTGTATATTCCCTTGCCTTGTTAGTCTTCCAAAAATGCATCATCTCATATTTCTCAGGATTAAATTCATTTGCCTCTGCTCTGCCCATCTTACCAGCCCATCTATATCATCTTGTAATCTAAGGCTTTCCTCCTCACTACTTACGACACCACCAATTTTTGTGTCATCTGTGAACTTACTGATCATGCCTTCTATATTCGCATCTAAATCATTAATGTACACTACAAACAGCAAGCGTCCCAACACCAATCCCTGCCGTACACCACTGGTCACAGGCTTCCAATCGCAAAAACAACCCTCGACCATCACCCTCTGCCTCCTGCCACTAAGCCAATTTTGGATCCAATTTGCCAAATTGCCCTGGATCCCATGGGCTCTTACCTTCTTAACCAATCTCCCTTATCAAAATCCTTACTGAAGTCCATGTAGACTACATCAACTGTTTTACCCTCATCTACACATTTAGTCACCTCCTCAGAAAATTCAATCAAGTTTGTTAGACATGTTCTCCCCCAACAAAGCCATGCTGACTATCCTTGATTAATCCCTGCCTCTCCAAGTGGAGATTAATCCTGTCCCACAGAATATTGTTCCCTGGTTTCCCTACCACTGATGTTAGACTCACCGGCCTGTAATTACCTGGTTTATCCCTGCTACCCTTCTTGAATAATGTAAACTTGTCACACTGTAATTACACACTCTCACCAGTTGTGGCACTGTAGCACCTCAGTTTTGCAGCTCCCAGCTCCTCAGCCTGTACTACAGAGAAACTCCTGCACGCTAAACAATTCTATTTCTTGTTTCCCAAATTGCCATGAGTTTTATTATTTAACTATAATAATATGAAATTAGATATCATAAGAAATATGAGGATAGATGATATGATTTTACAATGGGGACTGAATTAGTTCTCTGCATTCTGGTCCAATTATTTCCTGACTCTAACCCCATTTCACACAAGGACTACAGTTGGCCTCGTCCCCTCTGTACAACGATGTGGAAAATTGACTTGTTGAAAATGAAAGGCTGCATTGGTTTTGAACAATGTCCAGCATTCCATATGCAAATTCCATGCATGTGTGGAATTGTAAGGGATAGATAAACCTGTCATTTTATTTTAAAGTAGGCTCCTATAGAAAACAAGCCTATTGGCTCAACTATATCTGAGGCTTCAGGCAATAATGCATGACAAGATCAGGAAGTTCATTCCAGTGGTTGCTGGAATTAAGGAGCTGTCACCTTGCAGTATTAAACAAAATTTGACAACGAGCCACATAAGGATCTATTAGGACAGATGACCAAAAGCTTGATTAAGGGGGTAGTTGTAGCCAAAGGACGTTAGGCATCTCTCCCCATGAGAGAGAGACAGACAGTTGGCGATGTATAGCCTGAGGATCACCACTTCTCAGGCATAGAGCAAGGCAAGGCAAACCCCCATGAACTACTATAGCCAGTACAGGAATTGAACCCATGCTGTTAACAGTTTTTTTTTTAAACATCACACTCTAGCCAACTGAGCTAACCAACCCAGTTAAGAGGATAGGCTTGACGAAACATCTTAAGGGAGGAGAGAGAAGTACAAAGACAGAGTGGTTTAGGGAGGAAATTCCAGAGCTGAAGCCAATGGTGGAGCGATGAAAATTGGGGATGTGCGGGAGGTCAGAATTAGAGGAACACAGACTTCTCAGAGGGTTGTAGAGCTGGAACAGGTTGCAGAGATAGGGAGGGGCAAGGCCATGGAGGGATTTGAAAACAAGGATGAGAATCTTAAAATAAAGGCATTGCCAAACCGTAAGCCAATGTATTCATCGAGCACAAGGTGATGCATGCATGGGATTTGGTACACCTTAGGATACAAGCAGCAGAGTTTTGGATGAGCTCAAAAGAAAAATACTGGAAATCTGAAATAAAAACAGAAAATGCTGTGAACACTCAGCAGTTCAAGCAGCATCTGTGGACAAAGAAACAGAATTAATGTTTCAGGTCTGTGACCTTTCATCAGAGCAGTGATTCTGATGAAAGGTCATGGATCTAAAATGTTCACTCTGTTTCTATCTCCACAGATGCTGCCAAACCTGCTGAGTGTTTCCAGCATTTTCTATCTATATTTGGATGAGCTCAGTTTGCAGAGGGGGGGGAGGCCAGGACAGCATTGGAATAGTTGAGTCCAGAGTTAACAAAGGCATAGATGTGGGTTTCAGCAACAGAAGAGCTGAGCTAAAAGGGGATTTGGGCAATGGTAGGAAGGCAGAAATTACATGGCTTGGTGATGGAGAGGATATGGGATTGGGAGTTCACCAAGGTTGGTGAAAAGTCTGGTTCAGCCTCAGACAAGGGAGAGGGATGGAGTCTGTGGCTAGGGAACGGAATTTGTGGCAGAGCATTACAGATTTCTCAAAGCCTAATGCATGTTCCAGCAACCCACAAGTAATTTTGTCAAGTAATGACTAACTCTGCATTTGCTAAGCTATGCAAACCAAAGATCACAAGCTCAGTTCCCAGTCTGTGTTGAGTTACCTGATCTCAGACAGGCAGCAATAGAGATGCTATGATTGACATCAGCATCCATGGGTTTAGTCAGAGGACAAAAATTAATCAGTCTTTTCACTACTAATCACCCTCTCATGAAAGAGTGAATGTTCCTAAGAGGAGCATGTGTGTGGACATCAGATGAGGCCAAGATTGGGTTCAGTTGTGATGCCTCCCAAGCTCAGAAAACCAGCCAAAGCTCATTGTCCAGGCTCAAATCTGAAGAAGGGTCACTTGGGAAAGGTGCAAAATAACACGAGTTAGAGCAGGAAATGAAATGTGTGTAGGACTTTGGCCGAATGAATGTTTCAGCAACCTGCTGTCAATGCCTACAAGTAATCATTAACTCTGCATTTGTTAAGCCGTACACATTTTGTGCAACTTTTTGAAGGGATTGTTATTTTATAACCATTAAATAGCAGATTAACTACAAGGTGCTTTTCTAATAAACTTCATGCTTAGTTCAGTTTGATCCCCTCCCTCACCATGCAGTGTAAGCTTTCAATGAACAGTAGAACTTAATCAAAATAAATGGCACAATTTAAATTAAGAACAGAAAACAAGACTTCAATTCAATACAAGACTATGACATATGGAGCAGATTTTCCTCTTCCTCTGCTCGGGCATAAAGGATCGACTGGACACAAAGGATAGAGAAAAGACAGATGGGGTTCATCGGAATTTCCACCCATTAGTTCAAATGAACAGAAAATCAGGGGCTGCACTTTGTCACTTCCAGACCAGCACTTTGCTCCTTCCGCATCACTAACCACCCCACCCTCAGGAACTGATCTGGAAATCTGCCATGTTATCAGCTCTCACTCCCACTCAGCTTTTCATCAAATTTCACACATCCTTCCTGTTGTCACAACCACTGAGACTGTGGCTTCTGAACACATTTCATTGCCATCACATTCATTGTCTTGCTCCGAATGGATTGCATCTCCTCAAGACCGTAGCTCTTTCCCTCCAAGCTGTGTCCTGTCATGCTCACTCCAATCTTTCTGCCCAGCATCGTCTTCCTTTGCAAGACAATGATGGTACCTCACTTTAAGTTAAGGAAATTATACAGTCGTTCAGAATGAAAGAGAGGATTGATAAAAAAGATGCTTAGAATTACATAGAATTTACAACACAGAAACAGGCCATTCAGCCCAACTGGTCTATGTCAGTGTTTATGCTCCATGTAAGCCTCCTCGCATAAATATTCATAAATAGAGGCATTGAGTACAAAAGCAGGGAAGTTATACTGATCCTTTATAAAGCTCTGTTTAGTCCACAACTACAGGGCTAGATTTTAATCTTGGCAGACAAGGAAAAACTGTTCCCATTAACTGATGGTACAAGGACTAGGGGACACAGATAGAAGGTTTTGGGTAAGAGATGCAGGGGGAATGTGAGAAATAACTTTTTTTACACAGCGAGTGGTAATGACCACAAGGGTGGTGGAAGCAGAAACAATCAATGATTTCAAAATAAAATGGATGGGCATTTGAAGGAAATAAACTTGCAGGGCTACGGGATGTGGGACTGATTGGATTGCTTCACAGAGAGCTGGCATGGATGCAATGGACCAATGGCCTATTTCTGTGATGTAAATGATTCTATGACTCACCTTACTTCTTTGAACCCGATCAGTATGTCCTTCTATCCCTGTCTTCCTCATGTGGCTTCCCCTTAAATGCACCAATGCTATTCACCTTAACTACTCCACGTGATAGCAAGTTCCACATTCTAACCACTCCCTGGTGAAAGAAGTTTCTCCTGAATTTTTACTGGATTTAAAAGTGGCTATCTTACATTTTGTCACATAGATTTGCATTCTTGCACAAGTGGGAACAGATACAATTAAAAAATTGATTTTAAAGATGGTGCAGGAACAGAGAGACCTTGACATCACATTCACAAACCTGATTTCAAAAAAGTAGACAGGATCTTTGGCTTTATAAATAGAAGCATTAGAATAGTATAAATTAGAGTTAGTAGAAATGGGCGGTTGTTGGTCGGCACAGACTTCTTCGGCCGAAGGGCCTGTTTCAGTGCTGTATCTCTAAATAAATAAAGTACATATACAGACCAAATGCTGGATTAGGCTGGGTGGCTCATTTTTCGCCTGGCGCAGACATAATGGGCCAAGTGGCCTCTTTCTGTGCCATAAACTTTCTATGATTCTATAAGTAACTAAGTTATGTTAAACTTTTGTAAATCACCGGTTAGGCCTCAGCTAAAGTATTGAGTCCAAATCTGAACATCACACTATTGGAAGAAAGTCTAGGCTTTGGAGATGATGCAGAGGAGTTTTACCAGAAAGGTACCAGGGATTTCAGTTATGTGGAGAGACTGGAGAAGCCGGGATTGTTCACCTTAGAGCAGAGAAAGATAAGGGGAGATTTGATAGAGGTGCTCAAAATCATGAGGAGTTTTGACAGAGCAGATAGAAAAAAACTGTTTCCATGATAGAAAGGTCAGAAGACACTGATCCAGAAGACACCGATTTAACACAATTGACAAAAAAATTGGAGGAGATGACGAGATTTTTTTTATGCAGTGAGTTATGATCTAGAATGCATTGCCTGAAAAGGTGGTGGAAGCAAATTCAATAGTAACTTTCAAAAGGAAATTGGATAAACACTTAAAAAAGAAAATTTTGCAGGGCTATGGGGAAAAAGCAGGGGAGTGGGACTAATTGGATATCTCTTTCAAAGAGCTGGCACTGCACAATGGACTGAATGGCCTCCTGCCACATTATAAGCTTCTATGATTCTATGACAATAATTTTCCAGCTTTCACCTCCTCCCAAATGAATACTGCTGGTATGCAGTTCCACAGCTGTTTAATACCATCCAGTTTCTCATGCTGGTGACCGTTCTGTTATGAGCCTAGGTCATGCCAGAAGACTGGTTTTTAAGTCCCTCAAGCTCAATGAAACCTGAGGCTGATCACATTTCACTTATCACAGGTCCACCTGAGATCCATGAACATAGCACAGACCAGAAATCAGCCACGGGGTCATCCTGGACTGCAGGCTTCAGCTCTGCACTTACTGGCAATGCAAAATGAACCATCACTGGAAGTTATTAAAACAAATGATCTATGCTGGCACTCCAGTGCAGTACTGAGAGAGTGCTGCACTGTCAGAAGTGCCATCTTTCTGATGAGGCATTAAACCACGGCCCCATTTGCCCCTCAGAAGGATATAAAGGATCCCATGGCACTATTTCAAAGAAGAACAGGGGAGTCGCAGTGTCCTCAATCAACATTACTAAAACAGATTTGCTGTTCATTATCATATTACTGTTCATGGGAGCTTGCTGTGCACAAATTGGCTGCTATGTTTCCTACATTGCAACAGTGACTACACTTCAAAAGTATTCCACTCGCCATAAAGCGTTTGGGATATCCTAAGGTCCTGAAAGGTGCTATATAAATGCAAATCTTTCTTTTAAGTCCACGGAAAAGAATTGATCCAATGCAAGAGAAAAGAATTATCAAAAAAAAATCAGAGAAAGGAACAGGCACCAAAACAAATGAAACATTGAACAATGAATATGGAAATTTAACTAAAGCAAAGAGGTAAGTTGTTCAATGTACATATTTATAAACTAAGAGAAATAGACAGACCCATGTCCCCTTCACACTCCAGCCAGTCAGAGGGAAAGTCAAAGAGCAACAGTGGAGCGAAGACAGAGAAAAAAATGCAGTGAAATCACAAATTGATTTGTTGACTTGTATGAGGTTTACAAGTGCTATTGATTCAGGATACTTCATGTTACAAACACTTGTAAATCCATACATTTAATAATACATTTTCAGCTGAAGTTTTTAAGATGTGATTGAGTTTCACAGCCATAAATTTTAACTATTTTGTAACAAACCATTAACTGATGTCCCATCCCTGCTCTGCTGGCATGAATAAGGGATGTTGACTGGATACATTCGCTACCTACAGGTAGGGCTGGCCTCATAAAGGATCAGTTTCTATTTAGTGGAAATAAATACAGGTAATGAACATAATGCAGGCTGACAATTCAATGCTGTACTGAGGGAGGGCTGCACTCACGGAAGTGCCGTCTTTCAGATGAGACATTAAACCAAGGCCTCATCTGTCCTCACAGATGGCATAAAAGAACCCATAGCATTATTAGGGGCCTGGTAGCATAGTGATTATGTAACTGAATTAGTAATCCAGAGGCCTAAGCTAATGATCTGGAGCCATGAGTTCAACTCCCACCATGATATCTAGGGAATTTAAGTTCAATTAATTAAATAGATCTGGCATAAAAAGCTAGCATCAGTGATGGTGACCATGCAGCGACTGGATTGTTGTAAAAAGCCATCTGGTTCAGTAATGTCCATTGAGGAAGGAAATCTGCTTTTCTGATGAAAGGTCATCAACCTGAAATGTTAACTCTGCTTCTCTCTCCACAGTTGCTGCCAGACCTTCTGAGTATTTCCAGCACTTTCTGCTTTTTACGTTTGCTGTCTTCACCTGGTCTGGCCTTCATGTGACTCCAAACTCATAGCAATGTGCTTGACACTTAACTGACCTTTGAAATAGCCTAATAGGCCATTCAATTATATTCAAAATTCAAAATCAGGGATGTAATGCTGCAACTGTATAAAACGCTGGTTAGGCCACGGTTGGAGTTTTGCATACAGTTCTGGTCGCCACATTACAGGAAGGACATAATTGCTCTGGAGAGAGTACAGAGGAGATTTTCAAGAATGTTGCCAGGGCTTGAAAGTTGCAGCTATGAGGAAAGATCGGATAGGCCAGGGTTGTTTTCCTTACAACAAAGGAGGCTGAGGGGTGACTTAATTGAGGTGTACAAAATTATGAGGGGCCTAGATAGAGTAGACAGGAAGGACCTGTTTCCCCAAGTGCAGAGGTCAATTACCAGGGGACAGATTTAAGGTGATTGGTGGAAGGATTAGAGGGGACATGAGGAAAAACCTTTTCACCCAGAGGGTGGCGGGTGTCTGGAATTCGCTGCCAGGAATGGTGGTGGAAGCAGAAACTCTCAATTCTTTTAAAAGGTACCAGGACATGCACCTGAACTGCTGTAACCTGCAAGACTATGGATCAGGTGTTGGAAAGTGGGATTAGATTGGGTGGCTAGTTTTTCGGCCCGCGCAGACACGATGGGCTGAATGGCCTCCTTCTGTGCCGCAATTTTTCTATAGTTCAAGAAGCTGACTTGTCACCATCTTCTCAAGGGCAATTAGGGATGGACAATAAATGCTGGCCTTGCCAGTGATGCTTAAATCCCGTGAATGAATAAAAAAAATGAATATCAGGGAAGTTCTCCCTGGTGCTCTGGACAATATTTATCCCTCAATCAACATCACTAAGAAACAGATTAACTGGTCATTATCACAATGCTGTTTGTGGGAACTTGCTCTGCACAAATTGGCTGCTGCATTTCCTACCTTATAACAGCGACTACACTTCAAAAGTACCTCATTGGCTGTGAAGGGCTTTGGGATATGCTGAGGTTGTGAAAGGTGCTGGACAAATGCAACTCTTCCTTTTAAACCTTACACAAAGCTCAGAAAGTTGCAATAATAGAGAAGCAGGCTTGATGGACCACATTTAGAAAAGAAGGCAAGACAAGACAATAACTGCTGTTATTGCTGGAGGTACTGAGGCCATTTTTTCCCTTCATCTTCTTAAGCATACACAAGAGTAATGCCCCACAGGCACCAAAAGTCTTCTGGTGCTGTGCTCAAGTGACTGCACGTCACATGCAGTGGACCCATGTTCATTAGGAACTGGGTTGGGACTATTTAAACTCATTTCACATAGGACCCTCAGAGCCAGGGCTGGATTCAAACCCAATTCCTAAATGCATTAGGATACTGTTGAGCCTATTGCACCTAATGTGCATGTTTTAGAATCATAGACTCATAGAATCGTACAGCACTGAAGGCCATTCAGCCCACCATGCCTGTGCCAGATATTTGAAAGCAGTATTCAATTAGTCCCACTTCCTGCTCTTTCATTCTAGCCCTGCAATTTTTTCCTTTCAAGTATCTTAACAGTTCAATTTCCTTTTGAAAGCTATTATTGAATCTGCTTCCATTACCCTTTCAGGCAGTGCATTCCAGATCATAACAACTTGCATTAAAAAAATTCTCCTCGACCCACCCCACCCACGCACCACCCCCCCCTCCCAACCACCGCAACCCCCACCCACCACCCCCCCTCCCATTTTTTTTGCCAATTACCTTAAATCTGTGTTCTATGGTTACTGGCCCACCTGCCTATTCCTACCTACTCTAGCAATGCCCTTTGTCATTTTGAATACCTCTATTAAATTTCCCTTTAGCCTTCTCTGCTCCACAAGAACAATCCCAGCTTCTTTAGCCTCTATACATGATGCAGCAGTTTCAGTGTTGAAAATGAATTCATAATCGAAGACATTGCATGCCCGCCCATAGGGAGCACAGTGACAACTGATGATATTGCTAAGAAGGAATTCTCAGAGTTGTTAAAGCTGGTGACAGCTTCAAGAACTTTAAAGATTGTGAAGTGGTCAAAACATCTTTATTAAAACTGCATAATTGCAGCACTGTCATATGCTGTGGAGACAAGGGCATAAAGAGACAGGAACATTATTAAATTACTTACACTGTCATTAAATAGGAAGCATCTTAAAAATAAAAATGATTCATTTTGTCTCATATAAGGCAATCTGAAAAATAACACAGGTGAAAGACATAATAAAAAACACAAGTGCTTCTGACGTTTTAGGTAAAAATAGTTTTTTTGTCTTATTGGAAACACTCAAGGAAGGCCCAAGACCCACATTGTAGCTCACCACAAAGCTGAAAAGTTTAGGGAAAAAAATGGGGCAAATCATGAAGTATTGGTTATATGACACCAGGTTTGTAGACTGCACGAAGTGGGGAAGATGGCAGCAGCTGAGATATCAATTTTGTCAAAACACTCAATAGCCCAAGAAGCAAGAAACAAAAGAGATGGCCAAAACATCATGTGGAAGCTAGATGATGATAGAGTTCCTCCGAGCTGCAGCATGAATAAGGATGAAGCAACAGAGTCATGTAAACATCTTATTGGTTGAAGAAGCAGAGAGGCTCAATCCCTCGAGCAGTAAAACTGATCTAATGTGAAAATATTGTCCTGATAAGCATCACTACAGTACAGTACAGGCAAGATCCAATTGCCAACTGTCATGAATTGGATTGAAACCTTGGTGAAATAGGATTACAAAGTATGCTTTGCAGCACTGCCTTGGGAAAAAAAAAGAACTAAATTGCAGGAAAATTAGCTCTTAGGATCCAGGGCTGTCAGAATGAGTGTGATATAGGAAGAAGGGTGGCTGTTTGGGTTTGTTGAAATAGCAACAAGAAATGTGGGAAATGGATCTACTGGACTCTTGCTTTGAAATGCGCCTCTATATCAAGATTAAATGGTACTATGCAGTGAGCTGTGCATCCCGATTTCCATCCCTCCATCAGTGACAACCATGCCTTCAACTACCTCAGCCCTAAGCCCTGGAATTCCCTCCCTAAACCTCTCTGCTTCCCCACCTTTCATTCTCCTCCTTCAAGATGATCCTTAAAATCTAAATATTTAACCAAGCTATTGATCAGCTGTCCTGTTGGGTTGCATTTTACCAGCCCAATAGCGAGCTTCAAAGATGGCAGGACGCATGCGCCAGATTTGCTCCGCGGAGCTGCCACAATATTAAACGTAGTGGCTCATTTACATTGCTGGGTCGGACGGCCTTCCCCCACACCGGTGACATGGAGGCGATCCCTCCCCAGAAACAGTGTCCGGCGTCAAAGCACAGGGGCCTGTGCCAATTTTAAAGGCTTTAGAGCCCTAAATGACAGTTTAAATTTTTAAAGAAACAGTGAATGTAAAAGTATTGAAAATAATTTTAAAAGTCTTTCCAGCCCCTCTCCTACAGCTCCCACCCAATAGCCTTACATATCATAAAAGCAAAATACTGCAGATGCTGGAAATCTGAAATAAAAACCAAAAATGCTGGAAATGCTCAGCAGGTCTGGCAGTATCTGTGGAGAGAGAAGCAGAGTTAACCTTACATATCATTCCTGCTCTTCCCCCCCAAAAAACTACTTACCTTGAGCACCTGACTTCCCCTCCCCCAAAGTTCAGAAACTTTTCCTTTACCCCTTCCCACCATCCCCTCGACCAATCAGGTAAGTTTGACCCTCCTCCCACACTGAAATACTTACCTCCTCCCCGCTGCCCATCAGTGTCCCACATCGGATCTCCTGTAATATCGGAGCGGGATGGCCGGTGGGTCGAGGTGAGTAATTATTGATTCATTTACATCTCTTAACATATTTAAGTGGATGTCACGTCGCCAAGAGGCTGGGGGGGTGGGGGGGGGTCGCTACGAGGCCTCGCCACCGCCTATAATATGGGGCGGAGCCTTCCCGACATCAAGGCCCATGGCGGAGGCATTTTCTGGGCCCCCCCCGCCACGATCCCTGATGTCGGGGGGGGGGGGAGCGGTAAAATTCTGCCCATTATTTCCTTTTGTGGCTCGACGTCCTTTTTTCTTATAACACATCTGTGAAGCACCTTGGGATGTTTTACTACATTAAAGGTACTATAAAAGAAAAGGAAAGGAGATGGGCCGATGAGGCAAGGCTCCTGATCATGACCACTATCCAGAGACACATTGCTGTGTATGAGCAGGTTAGTGGGACTAATTGGATAATGTCAAAGAACCAGCAAATGCACAATGGGCTGAATGGTCTCCTTCTGTGCTGTATGACTCTATGGGCTGGATTTTACCAGCCCTCTGGGGATGTTGGGAGACAGGGGCCATAAAATGGTGATGGAAGGCAGGGGAGTGGAGTCCCTGTCATCTTCCCCCCACCATACTATCTTGCCAGCAGCGGGGAAGGTGACGGATGACCGTCCCGTCCAGAGGTCAGTTGAGCAACTTAAGTGGCAAATTCAGGGCTTCTTCCGACCATCACTGGCATTTTACCAGCAGCAGGAGAGCCCTCCGCCACATGGGACAACTGCCAGGTAAACCCTGGCGGCCTCTCAGCAGGGGCCCCTCCTATTCAGGCGCACTTTGGTCCTGGAGGGGCCTCCTCCCACATGGCAACAGCACCACCTGCCCTCACCAACACCCCCACATCTCGCCGGGGCTTGTCTGACTGGTGTGGGCACCCCCAGAACCTATTTAGCTGGTTGGGAGGGTGCCGCCCTTCCATGGCATCCTCTTCTTCCAGGTGCAGTGCCAGCAGTGGCCACCAAAAAAAAATTAAATTGTGAATGCTGGAAATCTGAAAAAATAACAGAAAATGCTGGAAATACAAAACAGCATCTGAAAGAGAACAGAGAGCAACACAACCTTCATTTATATAGCACCTTTTACACAGTAAAATGTCCCAAGTGTTTCAAAGAAGCATGATGAAACAAAATTTGACACTGAGCCACAGAAGGGTATATTAGGGCAGGTGACCAAAAGCTTGGTCAAAGAGGTGGTTTTGTGAAGTGCCTAAAAAGAGAGGAGAGAGGTACAGAGATGGAGAGGTTTAGGGAGGAATTCCAGAGCTTTGGGTGCCAGAATTGGAGGAGTACAGAGATCTCGGATAGTTGGTAGGCTGGAGAAGGTTACAGAGATAGGGAGGGGGCAAGTCCTGGAGGGATTTGAAAACAAGTATGAGAATATTAAAATCGAAGTGTGGCCACACCAGGAGCAAGTGTAGGTCAAAGAGCAAAGGGAAATGGGTGAACTGGGTGTTTTGGATGTAAGATCCTTTGTTAAAACTGTTTTTTCAGGTCTCTATCAGAAAAGTTCGGCTGTCATCTTACCGTTCAGATACTGGCAGCTGCCTTGTGTTTCCACCATCTTTGCATTATTGTCCAATAAAATTAATGTGTATATTTTTGTCTCATTTTCAAAGCATTCACAACGAAGGGAATAAAAGTATCTGCCCCATGTCACATTTTGCCAATTAGATAATGGAGGTGACAGCTTACAAGTGCGGTGACATCACACCAAGGGAATGGTTTGAGACTCAATGTCAGATCGTGATGCAGTCTCAACAATGACAGAAGCAATGGGGTCAGGATCAGGCCAAACAGTACATGTTGTCTTACCAGAGAAGTTACTGACATCATCAAAATCAATTCTCCAAGTGATCCCACAGGATGAAAGAAAGACTTGCAATTATATAGTGCCTTTCACAGCCACCGGACGTCTCAAAGAACTTTACAGCCAATGACGTGTAGTCGCTGTTGCAATGTAGGAAATATGATTGTGATTGCTACAGGCTGTCCCTTCTTCTGTTTTCTTCTCAGATCACTGCAAAAGCCACTGCCATAGTAAGAGCTGAACACCTCTCTGTATAACTGAAATTCATTGCCTCAAATAACAGATACCGTGTTTCTCTTCTGAACTAGGGAAGTACATGCTATTATGATTAAGATATCACTTCTTCTTCTTCTTCTTTGGCCTCCTTATCTCGAGAGACAATATGTAAGCGCCTGGAGGTGGTCAGTGGTTTGTGGAGCAGCGCCTGGAGTGGCTATAAAGGCCAATACTAGAGTGACAGACTCTTCCACAGGTCCTGCAGATAAAATTGGTTTGTCGGGGCTGTTACACAGTTGGCTCTCTCCTTGCACTTCTGTCTTTTTTCCTGCCAACAGCTAAGTCCCTTCGACTCGCCACTCTTTAGCCCCTCCTTTATGGCTGTCCGCCAGCTCTGGCGATCACTGGCAACTGACTCCCACGACTTGTGATCAATGTCACAGGACTTCATGTCGCGTTTGCAGACGTCTTTAAAGTGGACACATGGACAGCCAGTGGGTCTGATATCAGTGACGAGCTCACTGTACAATGTGTCCTTGGGGATCCTGCCATCTTCCATGCGGCTCACATGGCCAAGCCATCTCAAGTGCTGCTGGCTCAGTAGGGTGTATAAGCTGGGGATGTTGGCCGTCTCGAGGACTTCTGAGTTGGAGATATGGTCCTGCCACCTGATGCCAAGGATTCTCCGGAGGCAGCGAAGATGGAATGAATTGAGACATCGCTCTTGGCTGACACACGTTGTCCAGGCTTCGCTCCTGTAGAGCAAGGTACTGAGGACACAGGCTTGATACACTCGGACGTTTGTGTTCCGTGTCAGTGCGCCATTTTCTCACACTCTCTTGGCCAGTCTGGACATAGCAGCGGACGCCTTTCCCATGTGCTTGTTGATTTCTGAATCGAGAGACAGGTTACTGGTGATAGTTGAGCCTAGGTAGGTGAACTCTTGAACCACTTCCAGAGCGTGGTCACCAATATTGATGGATGGAGCATGTCTGACGTCCTGTCCCATGATGTTCGTTTTCTTGAGGCTGATGGTTAGGCCAAATTCGTTGTAGGCAGCCACAATCCTGTCGATGAGTCTCTGCAGACACTCTTCTGTGTGGGATGTTAATGCAGCATCGTCAGCAAAGAGGAATTCCCTGATGAGGACCTTCCGTACTTTGGTCTTCGCTCTTAGACGGGCAAGGTTGAACAACCTGCCATCTATTATGATTAAGATATCACTAACACAGAGCAATCAGTAAAACCTCTCCCTCTCCCATTGTTCCTGGGTAAGACCTGATCCCTAACCAGGGTGATAAACTTCTTGTCAGAAAGTTGTGACCTATAAGGCCAGGCTATGGATTTTCAAGGAAGGTGAACTACCTCTGAAAATCTTTGCAGAATCCATTTCTTCAACCAAACTTTCAGTTACTTTCCTTATCTCTTTTTTCATGGCTTGGTATGCAATCCTTATACCTATCTGTGAAATGCCTCAGGACATTAGGACAGTATGCAAATTCAAGTTATTATTTTTAAATGGATTCATAATATCTCTAGAGCTGGGAAGGAGTGGAAATCATTCCCTATTCCTGTTCATGTATAGGACATTTGATTTCACTGAACTAATCGCATGAACTATGATTATTTTGTTTATTTAAGATCAAGATCAACTAAATGGAGGCTGCAAGAATTATTTGGTTATTTTCAATGACATGCGACTCACAAATTATGCAAAATATTCATGTCAGTTTCAGCTCAATATCTGAGATACACACCAATGTTAATATCCTGTTGCTTTATTGCTTACTGAGGTGATCACACCAGTTTCAAAGAAGCAAGCAACCCAAGAATATTGTACCCAGAATTTACATCTAAT
This sequence comes from Heterodontus francisci, assembly GCF_036365525.1. Classification (NCBI taxonomy): domain Eukaryota; kingdom Metazoa; phylum Chordata; class Chondrichthyes; order Heterodontiformes; family Heterodontidae; genus Heterodontus; species Heterodontus francisci. Next base: position 48,267,462 of record NC_090401.1, read on the forward strand.
AAATTCCCTAGCAACTATATAGCAATTTCACAGAAAATCTTGAGACATCTGATGCTTTTGATACGTATTGAACATTGCAATTTATTCTCAATATTTTTTAAGCAATATTTTTGGGAGCACAAGTACAATGTGTATTTTAAGGCACTTTTAACTAGCTTAGAAATCATTTTGCAATAACCCTTCCTTAAAGTGAAACTAAATTGAGCATGACAGTGTAGTGTTTATATTACTGAACTAGTAATCTTGCTCTGTTAGAGATCCGCTCGCAGGGAGGCGTGTCGCCTGAAGTGCTGCAATGTCTACATTGAGTCTACTGAGCTCGTTGTTAATGATGGCGGTCTTCCGAGAATCATTGATTTGTGTAAGGTCTTCCGACAGGCCAGGACACATAGTTCTGACATTCCAGCTTGCAAAACGAAGGGCTGGTACCTTCTTTCCTTTTTTTGTGCTGTTTGGTGCGGTGTTGCAGTCCACTTTTCGGGCAATGACCCTGAGCTCCAAGCACCCATTGAAGCAGGTGGACTGTGGCGGGACAGAACCTTATTGACCGGGGGCTGCCCGGTTTGAGGCGGGCGGTAGCTGTTCAGTGAGGTGCGATGACCTCTCCCACCGACAAAGGCAACCCATGACGCCCAATCTCTGCGCCAATTGAGCTCGACTTATAACCCGTAACTGCTGCCTTCCGTGTTGTTTCGGTCGCTGTGAGGCGACTATGGAGTGACCTCTCCATGGCGCATGCCTGGGCGAATGTATGGAGGTTGAGAGTTGCCCAAGCGTCAAAACCCCCCTCTCGGCCTTTCTGGTGGGGTCCAAAGGAGTGCAGAGCATGACGTTTGGCACCGGTATGGCTGCAAGAACTGCCGGAAACATGCCAAAGGTGACACATGACCGCCTACGGGGTTCCGCTCCGGATTTTCTGTTAGGGTTTACTCCCTTAGCCCTGGTCTCTCCTGAGACGCCCACAAGGCAGTGGGGTTGTTAGGGCCCCTACACAGGGGTAGAAGGATGCCGGTGGGAGGAGGGGGTGCGAGGGGGAGGGCTGGAGGGAAGGGGGTGCGAGGGGGAGCTGGGAAGGGGGCTGTAAGGGGGTACTCTCAGCATTACATGAACTGCTTTGCCTGTGCTGGGATGAGGGAGCAGTACCTCAGGACATGCGCGATGCCAATATCTTCACCCTCTATAAAAACAAAGGTGACCGCGGTGACTGCAACAACTACCGTGGAATCTCCCTGCTCAGCATAGTGGGGAAAGTCTTTGCTCGAGTCGCTTTAAACAGGCTCCAGAAGCTGGCCGAGCGCGTCTACCCTGAGGCACAGTGTGGCTTTCGTGCAGAGAGATCGACCATTGACATGCTGTTCTCCCTTCGTCAGATACAGGAGAAATGCCGCGAACAACAGATGCCCCTCTACATTGCTTTCATTTATCTCACCAAAGCCTTTGACCTCGTCAGCAGACGTGGTCTCTTCAGACTACTAGAAAAGATCAGATGTCCACCAAAGCTACTAAATACCTCATTCCATGACAATATGAAAGGCACAATTCAGCATAGCGGCGCCTCATCAGACCCCTTTCCTATCCTGAGTGGCGTGAAACAGGGTTGTGTTCTCGCACCCACACTGCTTGGGATTTTCTTCTCCCTGCTGCTCTCACATTCGTTCAAGTCTTCAGAAGAAGGAATGTTCCTCCACACAAGATCAGGGGGCAGGTTGTTCAACCTTGCCCGTCTACGAGCGAAGACCAAAGTACGGAAAGTCCTCATCAGGGAACTCCTCTTTGCTGACGATGCTGCATTAACATCTCACACTGAAGAGTGTCTGCAGAGTCTCATCAACAGGTTTGCGGCTGCCTGCAACGAATTTGGCCTAACCATCAGCCTCAAGAAAACGAACATCATGGGACAGGACGTCAGAAATGCTCCATCCATCAATATCGGCGACCACACGCTGGAAGTGGTTCAAGAGTTCACCTACCTAGGCTCAACTATCACCAGTAACCTGTCTCTCGATGCAGAAATCAACAAGCACATGGGAAAGGCTTCCACTGCTATGTCCAGACTGGCCAAGAGAGTGTGGGAAAATGGCGCACTGACACGGAACACAAAAGTCCGAGTGTATCAAGCCTGTGTCCTCAGTACCTTGCTCTATGGCAGCGAGGCCTGGACAACGTATGTCAGCCAAGAGCGACGTCTCAATTCATTCCATCTTCGCTGCCTCCGGAGAATACTTGACATCAGGTGGCAGGACCGTATCTCCAACACAGAAGTCCTCGAGACGGCCAACATCCCCAGCTTATACACACTACAGAGTCAGCGGCACTTGAGATGGCTTGGCCATGTGAGCCACATGGAAGATGGCAGGATCCCCAAAGACACATTGTACAGCGAGCTTGCCATTGGTATCAGACCCACCGGCCGTCCACGCCTCCGCTTTAAAGACGTCTGCAAATGCGACATGAAATCCTGTGACATTGATCACAAGTCGTGGGAGTCAGTTGCCAGCGATCGCCAGAGCTGGCGGGCAGCCATAAAGGTGGGGCTAAAGTGTGGCGAGTCGAAGAGACTTAGCAGTTGGCAGGAAAAAAGACAGAAGCGCAAGGGGAGAGCCAACTGTGTAACAGCCCCGACAAACAAATATTTCTGCAGGACCTGTGGAAGAGTCTGTCACTCTAGAATTGGCCTTTATAGCCACTCCAGGCGCTGCTCCACAAACCACTGACCACCTCCAGGCGTTTACCCATTGTCTCTCGAGACAAGGAGGCCAAAGAAGAAGACTAGCAATCTTGCTCTAATAATCCAGGGAATGTGAATTAATATTCCACCATGGCAGTTTGAGAATTTTAAGTTGGCTAAAAAAATTCTGGAAATTAAAAGCTGGCACCGGTAAAAGTGAACATGAAGCTGTCAGGTTGTCATTAAAAACGTAACTGATTCACTAATATCCTTTAAGGAAGAAAACCTGCTGTCCTTATCCAGTCTGGCCTACATGTGACTTTATGCCCACACTAACTTGGTTTATTCTTCACTGCACTGTGAAATGGCCTAGCAAGTCACTCAGTTGTATCAAATCACTACATTTCCTACCTAACCACACTGTGGGAGTACCTTCGCCCCACAGGCTGCAGTGGTTCAAGAAGAAGACCCACCACCACCTTGCAAGTGCTGCCCATATCTCAAGATGACTAAAATATCAAGCACCTTGGTGACTGTGCACTGTTCTGAAAGCTCTGTGTTTCTTATTTTCATCTCAACCAAGCAAGCTCATTTCCAAGGATCTGGAAATCAGACAATGTCAAAAACCTGCAAAAAACACAAAGAATGCTAGAAATACACAGCAGCTCCTTTCAGCATCCAAATAGGTTCAGTTTGGGTTGAAAAATCTTTAATTTAGGAAAGCAAAGGCAGCCCTTTGGTAGGAGTAACCAAAACCATTCTTATCGAGGAGCCGCCTGTCTCCCTGTATCATTTCTACAATATTTGCCTGTTCTCGTTTTTCTGGTCCTAATAGACCAGCTGTGAATTTCCAGCATTTTTTGAAATAACTGACAAGGAATTTTAAAAGAAAGTTTTTGTGACTTTTTGTGTTAATCACAATGTAACTCTGGCTCCCCCTACTGCATTATCAGGCAGAAACCACTGTCATTCCGAAGAGTGAGGCCAACGTCGAGACCCAATTGTGTTTGTCTGTCTTTGTGTATGTATGAGAGTGTGTGTCCGTCTATGTGTGCATTTTCTGTGCCTCTGTGGGACGGAGGAATGTTTTTGATATTACACCCAATCTATATGGAACATGACTTCCTGAATAGAAAATTCATGTGGTAAGTTAGATGGTGTTAACATTTGTTCTGATATTCCCTGAAACTGAGAATAAAAGCTTAATAAACGACATATTCCGTGAAATTAGGGTTTCTCACGTTTATAATTTTTTAGTAGATTTTAGTGTGATTACCAGTTCACTCCCAGTCCCATCACTCCACTTGTTTTTCTGGCTGAAGTTTTCTGGCGGATCCCAGTGAGTACTGATGGGCTTAGGTACATTACTTAGTGTGAAATGAGTAACCGATGAATGGTTCAGGGACGGTGACCACCCAAGCTCCGAGCACACTCACCGGACACTGCAGGGAACCTCAGATTAACCCTTTCCAGATCATGGTACCATTTCCCCAGTGTATCCGCATTGTCACGATTGAATCTCATTATCCATCTGTAAAGCTTGATCCTGTATTTTCTTTTTGTAATCATTTTCTTTTGCACACAGATTATTTTGCTGGGGTTCGACGAGACGCGGAAGGAAATTAAGAGTCAGTGAGCATCGCAGTTTTGCTGTTTAAAAAGATCCTGGAGGCGGAACCATAATGTGGATTGGAGGCCATGTAAAACAGGCGGGCGGAAGGAGAAAGTGGCAGATAGAAAGATGGTAGCAACATTGGCAGGAGATGAAGATGAAGAATAGTGATAGGGAGTGAGACTAATTGGATAGCTCTTTCATCGAGCTGCCACAGGTATGATGGCTAAATGACCTCCTTCTGTGCTGTCAGATCCTATGATTAAAACGTGAGACAAAACGGTCTAGGAGGTGGAGAGAGGACATTAAATGCAATGCATGCAGCAAACACGCTAAAGTGACACTTATTTCCAAAACCAGGCAATATTTATAAATCTGGGTTACTCTCAGACTAGGGACCCAAAATAATACCACGTGCAGCTGGAATGATTTATGTCCACAATCAAACAATTTAGGAAGAGATAAGACTCGAAGTGAGAAACTAATCCACTTAAATTCCCCAATCCCTCGTTTTGTAAAGGGTTTTATATTTGGAATTATGCCTGCACTTACATCTTTTGCCTTTTCCATCTGCTAACTATACAGTACCTATCTGGAGAGCGAGAGAACGTGTTGTATTCTGATTGCAAGCTAGTGGATTGTGAAGTGTTAGTTAATTTTTGCACCCTTGATTGACAGCCAGGTCTTAGCTAGCACGTGGCTTTGACGTCAATGGAGGTGTCACATTTTATAAGAAATCACCAGAGTGGGGAGTGAAAAGCTGCAAATCCCTGATCCCGATCCCAGCGCAGCAAAGACACTGCCTTATTTCTTCACAATTGTCAGGATAGGAGAGTCCAGTCCGAACGGGGCAGTAGAATTAGAAACTGCTGTTCTGATTTGGGAGGAAATCAATCTGAAGTTGCATTTGGACTTTTTGCCCCAACAACAACAAAAACGCAATGGAGCTGTCCACGACCTCGAGTGCTAAACGGGAGCTGTTCACCGTGGAAAGTGCTGAAGTGTACTGGAGTCTGGCGTTCAACGCCACTTTTAGCCACAACGGTAGCCTGAATAGCAGCTTAGAGCTGGACCCAGTGAAGAGCACGACATCCACGGTCATCGCCATCGCCATCACAGCGCTCTACTCGGTGGTGTGTGTGGTCGGGCTCATCGGCAATTTCCTGGTCATGTACGGGATTGTCAGGTAGGAGGCGATTCCTTTGCTTAAGAGATCATTTGTCGTGTTACCTTTGCCCTAATTGTCACGGAGCAGTAACCGAGCGAGAAACAGATTTACACAGAAATATCACACAGAGACCATCAAAGCTGGCGGATTCCCCCCGAGCTCGTTTGCATTTCAACATTACCCCATTCTGCTTTCTGCAGTTAATCATTTTCGCCCCTCTTACCTTCCATTCGCATCCCATTCCACCGTACCTGTTTTCTCTTCACCCCACTTTATGGGTTGTTATTTTACGTGTGGGGATTTAAGACAGCTTTTTAAAATTAAAATCAAGTGTCTTCTCCCTGTTGGCTAGATGTCTAAAAGTCAATAATCCTGAAGTGCGAAATAAGAAATTAAAACTTTTTAAAAGTGTTTTGATCGTGAAATCGACGAGGTAAAATCTTTGTGATGAAAGTTTTAACATCGATAAAAAAAATTATCGCAACCCGAGATCGGTTTCCTCGATCATCCCATCTTTACGCCAGTTTCATGCGAGACCGAGGCTCGAGTTCACAAACTACGTAATGGAACGGGCAGAAATATTAATTCAAAACTAAGGGATAAGATTTATGTTTCGTTTTAAAGTAGTTTTCCTTGAAGAATATAATCTTCTTTTAACAGCAATAAACCATTGGTTCCCAGCTGTTGTGCTACAGTTAGGGTGTAGCTGTCCCATACAGTTTGGTGCTGAAAAGCGCCCATAGTCGGGGAGATTGGACTCCCAGTGTCAGAGCAGCTGGCAGGGTTTTGCCATACAGCTGGGATCTGTCAGCATTCTAGTTAATATTACCAAACAATTTAAAGGACATTTTCTTTGCTAAATAAGTTTTTTTTTAAGGGAACGAGGTACCCTGTAACTCTTTACTGTTGGCTATAAATGCATTCAATTCCAGATCAGCTTGGGAAATGCCCTGGCTCAGTATAAATATTTGAAACACTTACACCCCGATTCCCTCCATTCAGTGAGAATGTTAGGGGTCGATTGTAGCTGAGCGTAGCGGTGACCTGCTGTTTACATAGCAGTGCCTGCTAAATCTTGGGCCAGGTCTTCAACGGGGTTGAAGATGAAACCGGTTCAGAACATGAAATTTCATGACAGTAAAATACAGACCAGGTACAAAACTACAAATGCACACATAGCTGCAAATTCAGAGATTGTAATACACAGCTAGCAATCACACCCACACAAGCATACCCACAAACATACCTGCACATACACAAAAACGCACCCTCAAACGCATACCCACATAAGTACATTCAAACACCCCCACACAAACATGCCTACAAACGCACAAGCGCACCCTCAAACACATCCACAAATACACAAACATGCCCACACATAAACACAAGTGAGCACGCAGACTATACAACACATGGGATCCCACTACACAGAAGAGATACCTGGACAAAACAACACAAACATTCCCCATTAACACAACAGGCAGGACATATCGAAATATAAAAATTGAAAACACAAACACCCACAGAAGCCATCTACATACAACTCGACACGATCACACACACAAAATTCGTAGTCAACACGGAAATCATTGTAAAATAACATCCCCGTGTTTTGCATCAGTCGATGTTGCTTCACTCTGATTTGAAACTAAACATAATTTTAATGCGTTCTACAACCCAACTGGAATTTCTGATTAATAACTGATACTTCCTTTCGCGCTGTATGATGTCAGTTCTGTTCGTAGACATGCCTGAAGAATGTAAAGTTTGCAAATGCTACAAGTATTGTCCTTCACTCGCAGCTCATTTATAATGAACCAGGTATTAGCAATGCTATCTGAGTCCCATTTTTATCACTAGGATAGGGTTAGCAGAAAAACTGCAAAGTTGCTTGGCTTTAAAACTTCAATGTAAATGCAAGAGTAATTTAACAGTTTCTCCGTATATAAAATTTGGATAAACTTTGCAACTAGACAGGAGAATGTGCAAACGTGGCAGCGGCACCGCTTAGAGGTCAGATCAGGAACTGCAGCGCGACGATATTTTTCTTCCTAACTTACCTTCGCTGGACTAGCTAGCAATTATCGATCTGCAGTTAAACAAGCCTGATAAACCTGTTTTTAATCGCATCTCTCGTGTGTCCTAGACCGTGATAACGAAGTGTCAAACCAGTACAACTGCTGGCTGAAGACATTTTGATTAGGACTTAACTGCAACCTTTATAGGATAGTGAACAAAATTGGAAAACAGATTTATAAGAATCCCCCATTCCATTTGGATGTCAACGCCACATATGTAGAGATACAAGGAAAGAAGCAAAGCACGGGAAATCTAAACGAAAATACTGGAAGTCTGCAACAGTCGACATCTCAAAAGTTAATATTTCAGGTGTAACCCAGTTCTGATAAAGGGTCTCATGTTAATTTGCAATTCCTTTCAGACGCTGATTGGCTTGCCGTGTACTTCCAATCTTTGTTCAGCTCCCCAAGTGTTCACCTCAGAGAATCTGCATTTAGTGGGGGATATTTTTTTGTCAATGAGTCTTGGCTGACCAGGTCCATGGAGTTATTGGTGCTGCAATGTACTGTTAGTGGTAATTGTGTTAACCACAAGGTTTGATGCTCATTCCATTCTATTTGTGGCTCAGTTGGTAGGTTTTTTATTTGTTTGTGGGATGTAGGTGTCGCTGGCTAGGCCAGCATTTATTGCCCATCCCTAATTGCCCTTGAACTGAGTGGCTTGTTAGGCCATTTCAGAGGGCAGTTAAGAGTCAACCACATTGCAGTGGGTCTGGGGTCATGTGTAGGCCAGACCAGGTAAGGACATCAGATTTCCTTCCCTAAAGGGGATTAGTGAACCAGATGGGTTTTTATAACAATCGACAATAGTTTCATGGTCACCATTAGATGAGCTATTTATTTCCAGATTTATTAATTGAATTCAAATTTCACCAGCTGCCCTGGTGGGATTCGAACCCTTGTCTCCAGAGCATTAGCCTGGGTTCTGTATTATTAGTCTGGTGACATTACTACTATGCCACCATCTTGAGATTTAAGCACATAATCCAGGTTGATACTCTAACACAGAACTGAGGGAGTGCTAGACACTGAGAGGTGTCATCTCTTGGATGTGATGTTAAACTTAGGCCCGGAGTGCCCTCTCATCCCAGGGTACCATTTCAAACATGAGCAGGGGAGTTCTCCCAAATGTCCTAGCAAATATTTATCGCTCCACTAACATCACAAAAAAAAAACAGATTATCTGATCATTTCAAAGCCATTGCTGTTTGTGGGAGCTTGCTATCCACAAATTGGCTGCCTTGTTACCCACATTACAACAGTGGCTACACTTCAAAAGTGGCTGTAAAACACTTTAGCACTTTCTGATATTGTGAAACTGATATTGTGCTACAAATTGCACGTTTTTCTAAACATTTGTTGCAATTTTGTGAATATCAATTTATAAATTATATCACTGTTTTGGCCTTTCTGAGTGTGCATTTGTATAAACCATAATCACAACTGAACTGGTGAGACAAGTTTCCAATGCTTGTGTGTGTGTGTTATTCCTTGTAATAGAATCAGTCAGAAAAAAAAAGAAACATTAATTTCTCGAGCACTTTATCCTCTGCACATGCCATGGTGCTTCAGAATCAGTTGATTAATTTGGAAGTCACTTCTTTGCTTGGGGGGAACAGATGACATTGGACCTATGGTTCATAAAGCTCTCCACCACTGAGGTTTTCCTTATGTTATATCTGGGTCTGTTGTAGACTAATTGATAGAGATTGATTACGACAAATAGTCAGCAACTCCATTATTGTTGTACCCAGTAATGGTTGAAGGTGAACTAGATTAACCTGGGCCTTTTTTCACCTATTAATTCCTATGAAGTGCAGCTGCTGTTGTTACAAAGGCAAATGCAACAGTTAATCTTTACACAGCAAGCAACATGTGCAACAAATGAGATCAGTAACCAGTTAATCTGTTTGTTGGTGGCTTTGTTTGAGGGAGGGATGTTAGCCACTGCTCTTTAAATAGTGCCAGGGAAGCTTTTATATCCACCTGAACAAAAGAAAGAAGGACTTGCATTTAGATAGCACTTTTCATAACCACCAAACATCTCAAAGTGCTTTACAGCCAATGAAAAGGTTTTGAAGTGCAGTCACTGTTGTGATGTAGGAAACACCGCAGCTAATTTGCACACCGCAAACTCTCACAAACAGCAATGTAATAATGACCTGATAATCTGTTTTTTGTGATGATGATTGAGGGTTAACTATTTGCCAGGACAACAGGGATAACGCCCTGATCTTCAAAATAGTGCATGGGATCTTTTACATCCACCCCAAACAGGCAGATTAGGCCTCAATTTAGCATCTTATCCAAAAGACAGCACCTTCAACAATGCAGCACTGGATTGTTAGCATAAACCTTTGGGCTGAAGCCCGAGAGTGGGACTTGAACTCAGAGGCAACTGAGCTACAACTGACAAGCCAATGTGGCCACAGTTTAACATTTTAATGCAGCACTCCCTCAGTACTACACCGGAATATCAAACTAGAGTATGTTCCCAAGTCCTGGAACGTAATTAGAGTTTCTGACTGGGAGGCAAGTGTGTCATCTGAGTGAAGCTGACATAGATAGAGTCTATGAAGTTTTTTTCTGAATTTGTTTCATTGTGAAAAACACAAAAAGACTTGAATAACCATGAAACTTGCAGGTTTCTAATAAAAGTGTGACATATAGAAACAAAATGATGTCAAAATATACAAAGAGGATAGACAAAATACCTTACTGACACCAATCATACAGCAAGGAGTTTGACCACTGCACAAGATATGAGCTGCTGTACTCCACAGATAAAAATGACTCTCATTTCCTGAGACTAAAATCTTCCAACAACAATGAGTTAGTCAAATGCAAATAAACAATCCCTTTCTGGGAGGGAATACAATGTACAGAGGTTTTTTTTAAATCCAATTCCTTGTTTTTCCCAAACTCCCCCTCTTCCTCTCTTGAAAATGATGACTCTTACTGGACTGTGATTCCATAGTCATCAGTCACTATCCAGTACCATGACCAAACGGCCAAGTGAAATATGAAATAAAAAAAGAAAGTTCTGATGAAAGGTCACTGACCTGAAAGGTTAACTCTGCTTCTCTCTCCACAGATACTGCCAGACCTGCTGCGTATTTCCAGCACTTTCTGTTTTTATTTCAGATTTCCAGCATCCGCAGTATTTTGCTTTTATTATGGCCAAGTTAATATGTTAGCTTAGCCTGTTGGCAGACTATTCCACCATGTATGTCATCACAACTGAGCCTGATCCTGCCCTGAGCCAACTTCTGCACTTGTACCCTTTCTAGACATAGTTAATAGATGGCAATCAGAAGAAAGAGCCCTTGCTCAAAAATGCTGATGCTATTTGTTGTGGTACAGATTGCTGCGATAGCTAAGAGCTAACTCAGGGCCGGCCACAAATCAGCTCTCCAAAACCTTCTGGTCTGGAGGCTCAGAATTAAACTGGGCAGCATATTCCCTCACCAGACCATTGAGACTGGGAGCAATCAAGTTCTGTTTCTTCTGCCAGTTGCGCTGAGCATTCAGGCACACAGCAACAGACTGTCACAAATGAGTTTGCACAAAAGGAATAGAAGCAATGCTGGGATTTGCTTTATTGTAACAAGGAAATAGAGGTAAAGAAAGAAAGAGCTTGCATTTAAACAGCGCCTTTAGACCTCAGGACATCCCAAAGCGCTTTACAGCTAATGAAGAATGGATAACCTGTAAATATGATTTCAAGTGCGTGATAGAGCACCTGTAGAGTGAAAATCTCAATAAGTTAACATTCATCCATTGCAATTGATACATCATATTAACTTAAATAAATAATTGATTCAGGAAAAGGAGGGGGATGGATAATCTACCATTGAAGAAATTGAATTTCAAATGACTTGACATCCTCTATCATACTCGAGCATGAGCACTTGAAGATATTAATGAGGCGAATGGGACTGTAGTCAGCAGGGAGTGCTGGGTGGCAATTGTCCAATATTACATTCCCAGAGGATGTTCCCACTGATCCATCTGTATTTTTTCAGCTGCCAGAACATTTGACAAACCCAATTAAGGAGCCTTTTACAAACCATTCATTGTACAAAATATTGACATAACCCAGTGATCTTTATATTGGTGTTTAGAATTTCAATTAGACATTATGTCATGTCTGCAATCCATAAGGCTGTAACCATACGCACTCAAAAACTCTCTGAGGATCTGACACTATCAGAAACAAATCACTTCACTATAAACCAGGCATTTGAGGAGCAAATGTGGCTAAACATTTCTAAATTTCACCTTTGATATTTAAATCAAAGGCAATTTGAAATCAATGCTGTTAATTTTGAAAATCCATCAATTGAAGAACAGTTGATCCTAGGAATGAACAAATAGAAGCATATTAGAACTGAAGCATCTGTGGTCGGATGATACAATAGACCTCCATCTTTCAAATGTTTTAGAGGGTATGAAACAATTTAAGGTAAAGTCAGAGCAGGGATTTTGAAACAGAATAGGGAATGGAAATCATAATATAAACAGAAAATGCTGGAAACACTCAAAGTATCGGAGTTAATGTTTCAGGCCAATGACCTTTCATCAAGCATTCAGGTCATCGATCTGTTTCTTTCCCCACAGATGCTGCCTGACTTGCTAAGCATTTCCAACATTTTCTGTTTTTTGGTTCAGATTTCCAGCATCTGCAGTAATTTGCTTTTGTTGCAAGGAAATCACAACTTCTGTCATTGCACCTCACACATGTGTGAGCCTTGGCAGTGTTGGTGGGCTATTTAACATGTGGAGGGGGAGCCTGGTTCCATCTTTAAATTATACCCGCACATGGGCAGTTTCCTGCAGGAGTAATTGGACAGTGATCAGAAACAGATATTTCCTCTCCCCAGCCCAGGTGGTTGGGGGGGGGGATGGCGTAGGTGATGAGGGAGTTGCTGAATTCAAGTGTCTTGTGTCTACCATCAGGTAGAGATAAACCAACTCAACCTAGGCCAGGAACTGAAGCGGAGACCCTCTGGTGCATATGGGTTAATACAGCACCAGCAGTGCCTTTATCCACTGGAGCAATGGAAAAGCTCTTACCAAATACCGAAGTTAGAATAAATGTTCTCTATTTGTGAGAAAATTTGTTTGAATAACAAGATATACAGAATTACATTTGAATATGTATCACGTTTCAAAGTACATTTAGTGAGTGCATTTTAAGTGCGATGGTTGTCTTTATAAGAAGGAACAGAGCAACAATTTGCCCACTGCATGGTCCAAACTAACAGCAAAAGGAAGAATGGCTAGTTACTCTGCTTTTGGTGGTATTGATTGAGGAAGGAATCTAGGGGGATCTCCCTGCTCTTCAAGTAGAATACAGCAGGTAAGGCCATTTAACATCCATTTGAAACCAGAAGAACAGATAGGAAGGACTCTAATCTAACATCTCCCAGACATCTGCAGGACAGCACATATAACAGTGCAACAATCCCTCAGTGCTACAAACATCAGCACCAATTATACATTTGAGTCAAGGAGTAAGGTTTTAACCCACAACCCTCTGGCCCCCAAACAAGCATGTAACTTACTGAGATAAGCTGAGCGCAGCATTCAACCGAATACAGCATTATCAAATGGTTTGGGATAGAGACAATGTACGGGATATTTCTTAATGAATAGAATCATTGAACAGACTGAACATGAAGCTCACTACATATCTGACGACCACAGGACCAAGGAGGTGAGTAACCTTCTTTAACTAACAATGTGGATTTGGATTCAGAAGTACAGTTTCAAAATTTTTGTTTGACACCAAATTGGAGGATATAGTTAATACTGAGGATGAATGTGACACAAATACTAAAAGGCATTAATAAGCTTGCAGAATGGACACCTAATTGGCAAATGATTGTGAGGTGGAATAAGGAGGCCACATACTGCTTGCATGATGAGAGTCTAAGTGGAGGGATAGAATTGAAAACCAGAAAATTTATGTTAAACTTGTACAAAACTTTGGTTAGATCACTCTTGGAGTACTGTGCACAGAGCTTGACTCCATATTATAGAAAGGATATAGAGACACTGGAAAAACTGCAAAAAATACTCAAAGGGTGATACTTAAACTTAGAGGATATGCTTATCAGGGAAGATTGAACAGCTGAGCTTCTTTTCTCCAAATAAGACCTGGATAGAGATCTTTAAGATTATGAAAGGGTTTTTTAGTGTAGATGTAGAGAAGATGTTGTGTGGGATTCCAAAAATTAGAGGTAGATGTAAGATAGTCACTAATAAATCCAATAGGGAATGCAGGAGAAATTTCTTTACCCAAAGAGTGACAAGAATGTGGAAGCCGCTACTACAAGGAGTAGTTGAGGTGAATACCATAGATGCATTTAAGGGTAAGCTATATATCTACATGAAGGAGAAAGGAATAAAAGGATATGCTGATAGATTGAGATGAAAAGGGGTGGCAGGAGGCTCATGGCATAGTCCAGTTGACCCAAATGGCATGTTTCTCTGCTGTAGACTCAATGTAATGGTTTTGATCTGTCCAGTTTTTGGACTGAATGGTTTGTTTTTTGACCAACTAGCCAGTTTCTAAATGTAAACTGGACACCAGTTTAAAATAAAATTTATTTTATTTTATTTTTTTTATTTTATTTAGAGATACAGCACTGAAACAGGCCCTTCGGCCCACCAAGTCTGTGCCAACCAAGAACCACCCATTTATACTAACCCTACAGTAATTCCATGGAATGTATTTATTTTAATTGCTGGGGAGGAGGAATAAGAAAGTGGTAAATTATTGAACAATTAACACGGAAACCATTATCATGATAACTGTCTGGAAAATTATCTTGGGCTATCAGCCACAATAATGTGCTAACCTCAGATTCTAAAGAACTGCAAGAGCAGCATAAGGATGTTAAAAGACTGATTGGGTAGAACATCTTCGTATGCTTCACTGTGCATTCACTGGAGCACAAAATATTAATTCGCTTACATGAGGAATCACAATCGCAACTATTTGAAATAAACATTAACCTTTTCAGGACTCCAATTATCCTCCATTGCAGGACACTGCCTTAAGCAAGATGTGCATTCACTAATTTACGTTTTCAGGGCCTGAGTAACTTGGGGACATGTGATTATCCGCCAGTTTCCACTATTTTGTTGGGGGAGGGGTTGGGTGCTTCCCTTCATTATGGCAGACAATGGAGGGAGAAAGAACTTGTGTTTATAGAATAGAATCATAGAAAGTCTATGGCACAGAAAGAGTCCACTTGGTCCATCGTGTCTGCATCGGCCGAAAAGAAATCCCAGCCTAATCTCACTTTCCAGCATTTCGTCCATAGCCCTGCAGGTTACAGCACTTCAGGTCCACATCCTTTTAAATGATGTGAGGTTTTCTGCCTCCACCACCCTTTCAGGCAGTGAGATCCAGACCCCACCATCCTCTGGGTGAAAAATGTTTCCTCATCTCCCCTCTAATCCTTTTACCAATCACTTAAAATCTATGCCCCCTAGTCACTGACCTTTCTGCTAAGGTAAATAGGCCCTTCCCATCTACTGTATCCAGACCCCTCACAATTTTGTACATTTCAATCAGATCTCCCCTCAGCCTCCTCTGTTCCAAGGAGAACAACACCAGCCTATACCATCTTTCCTCATAGCTGCAATTTTCCAGTCCTGGCAACATCCTCATAAATCTCCTCTGTACCCTCTCTAGTGCAATTACATCCTTTCTGTAATGAGGTGACCAGAAATGCAGACAACACTCAAGATGTGGCCTAACTAATGTTTTATATAGTTCCAGCATAACCTCCATACTCTTTTATTCTATGCCTTGGCTAATACAGGTAAGTATTCCATATGCCTTCTTAACCACCTAATCGATCTGTCCTGCTACCTTTAGGGATCTGTGGACATTCACTCCAAGGTCCCTCACTTCCTCTACACCTCTCAGTATCCTCCCATTTATTGTTTATTCCTTTGCCTTTATATAGCAGCTTATCAAGTTCTTGGGACATCCCAAAGAGCTTCACAAGCAATGAGTAAGTTGTGAAGTGTAGTCCCTGTTGTTATATAGGTTACATCCCACAAACAGCAAGTGAAATAATTGACCAATTCATCTGTTTTTGGTGGTGTTGAATGAGGGAGGAATGTTGATCAGGAAAACAGGAAAAGGCTTATATTTGTCAACATATAATTAATTATATTTACACTGAGAGAACTCCCTCCTCTTGTTCAAATAATACCATGACATCTTTTACTCCACCTAAGGAAACAGACAGGGCTTTTATTTAAAGTTTCATCCAGTCACTCTGTAACAAAAAAATTAATTATCTCATTTAACTTACTCCCTAAAAAAAAAATCAAGATAAAATATGTTCCCTTATGGGGTGAGATATGAGCCCACAACTTTCTGACTCACTACTACCACTGAGTTAAGACCAGCATTAACATCAAAGTGACTTTACATGAGGATTATGGTTTGCACAGACCATTGTCCCCCTGCAGTGGAGGAGCAGCAACACCGGGCACAGACTTCCACTATAACCTAAAGGAGACAACAAAATCCAAAGTGGGAAAAGGTCATTCGGCCCAACCAGCTCACTGCACCCAGAGTCCATGTATGTCTTTATCATGGATTTCTCCCATGTTTCCTCCCTCTCACACCAGTTGTTGTTTCCCCTATTTCAATTAAAAACAGTCGTGCATGACTGTATTGTACTTTACAGTTGAATAGTATCCTGGCACTCACTGGCCTGGCTCATATAGAAATAATGCCTTTGGGAGAGATACCTCTCATGGAAAGATCAGTGTCTTTAAGAAACACCTCACCCACCATGCTCTGCAATGTACTCTTATGGGTTAAGGTTTGACAGAATACAACGCTGGTATGATGTCTTTGTCAACAGAACCCTGATCTGATTCTTCATTTTACCTGTCTTCAGACACTTAATACGCTGATTTAAAATTCTTCTCTCTGTCCATATGACCATATGAATTAGAAGCAGAAGTAGGCCATTCAGCCCATCGAGCCTGCTTCACCATTTAATAAGATCATGGCTGATCTGTTTCTGTCTTGAATTCCACACTCCCATCTACCCCCGATAACCTTTGATCCCCTTGCCTAACAAGAATCTATCTACCTCCGCCTTAAAAATATTCAATGACCCCCACCTCCACCACCTTCTGAGGCAGAGAATTCCAAACTCGCACAACCAGCTGAGAGAAAAAAATTTCTCTTAGTCTCTGTCCTAAAAGGGCAACCCCTAATTTTCAAATAGTGCCCCCTAGTTCTGGACTCATCCACAAGAGGAAACATCCCCTCCACATTCACCTTGTCAAGACCGTTCAGGATCTTATATACTTCAATCAATCCTCCACTCACTCTTCTAAACTTCAGTGAAAACAAGCCTAGTCTGTCCAACCTTTCCTCATAAGACAACCCGATTATTCCAGATATCAATCGAGTACACCTGCTTGGAACCATCTCCAACGCATTCACATCCTTCCTTAAATAAGGAGACCAAAACTGCACACGGTATTCGAGATGTGGCCTCACCAATGGCCTGTATAACTGAAGCATAACATCCTTACTTTTATTTTCAATTCCTCTCATAATAAAGGATAGCATTCTATTAGCCTTCTTTACTACTTGCTATACTTGCATAATAACATTTTGTGACTCATGCACTAGAACACTTAGACCCTTCTGCATCTCGGAATTCTGCAGTCGTTCCCCATTTAAGAAATACTCTGCTTTTTTATTCTTCCTGCCAAAGTGAACAACTTCACATTTTCCCACATTATACTCCATCTGCCAGATTATTGCCCACTCACTCGACCTATCTATACCGGTCCTTTTGTCCTCTTCACAACATATTTTCCTACCTATCTTTGTCATTTGCAAATGTAGCACCCAATATTTCTTCTTGGATACTTCATCCTTCATCCGACATTGTGTTTACTGTTAGGGGGCCTGTGGGGCACTCCCACTAGTGACTTCTTTCCCCTACAATTCCTCATTTCCACCCAAATCGATTCTACATCCTGATCTCCTGAACCAAGGTCACCTATAACTATTGCACCAATGCCATCCTTGATTAACAGTGCTACCTCTCCACCTTTCCCTAGCTTCCTATTCTTCTTGAATGCCTCAATATTGAGGACCCAATCCTTGTCATCCTGAAGCCATGCCTCCGTAATGGCTAACAGATCGTATTTATTTACTTCAATGTGCACTATCAATTCGTCTACTTTTTTATGCTATGTGCATTCAGATACAGAACCTTTAGTTTTGTCTTTTTGTTAACTTTGTAACATCTTCTCTGACCTTCATTTCCCATATTACTATTCTGCTCTCCTGCCTTGACTCTACCCCTTGATTTACTACGTCTACCCAAGCTTGATCCTTCTCCCCCCTTGTTTAGTTTAAAACCCTCTCTACTTCCCTAGTTATATGGTCTGCTAGAAGCATGGTTCAGTTGCAGCCCCCACATTCCTCAGTACTGGTGCCTGTGCCCCATGACCCGAAACCCACTTCTCCCACACCAATCTTTGAGCCACATATTCATTTCACTAATCTTATGTGCCCTCTGCCAATTGGCATGTGGCTCAGGTAATAATCCAGAGATTATTACCCTTGAGGTTCTGCTGTTCAATTTGTCATTTTATCTTAAAGTGCAGCCGCGAACATTAGGCTGGCAAATGGCAGGTATTTTTGTAAGCTGCAAATCACACAAAGCAATCAGTTAATGAGCACTTAGGCGGCTGCAGTGGGGAAGAGAACATCACCCACCTTCTTCTGGAATATGCATTCACAGAGCAGGTCTGGAAAGAGTTACAGTGGTTTTTGTTGAGGTTTATCCCAAGCAGCTCCATAATGCAGGACGCAGTGCTCTCCGGGCTGTTCCCAGGGATGCACACCGAGATAAACATCAACTGCTGCTGGAGGACTGTCAACTCGGTGAAAGACGCACTTTGTTCTGCCCTAAACTTGCTGGTCTTCCACTGCAAAGAGCTGTCAACAACCAGTTGCAGACTGGCACATTCCAAGGACTATGTGCTGAGGGACATACTAAAGCTTGGGGTAGCCGCCGCAAAGGCTCAATGGGGAAAGGCCGTTGCGTAAGACCCTCCTGCCATGTATTGAGGGGCTGGAACCCATGTAAAACCCCTCAAGCTGTAGGCACCAGAGAATGTTTGACATGAATTGTAAATGTACAGGGTAAATATAACTTGTAATGGCAAGCGTAGTGAGGCACCTCATCTACTGTATCAAAAAACTGATCTGTATTGCACTTTGTGTAAAGTCATATATGAACCGTTATGCAATGAATTTTTACTAATTTTACAAATAAAGTATATTTTTAGGAAAAAAATCAATCTTATTTTTGGTGCTTTTGGTTGAAGTGGAGAAATTAGTGGAAATAGATCCGGGTTTTGGCAGATGCATCCAAGAATGCTGAGAGAAATCAGAAAGGAAGTAACGGAAACATTAGCCACAATCTTTCAAACCTACTTGGAGATGGAAGTGTGGCAGAGGATTGGATCGTTGCTCACATAGCATCTCTGCCCAAAAGCAGAGAAAAGCATAAACCAAGTAACTATAGACCAGTCAATCTAACATTGGCCAACGGTAGTTTCTGGAGGTTATAGTACAGGATAATATTAATACTCATATAGAAAGGGCGTGACTTAATTAAGGACAGCCAATGTTAATTTGTAAAAAGTCATGTCTGACAAACATAATTGCATTTGTTGAAGAAACAATGGACTGAATTGATAAAGGAAATGTCTTTGATGTGTACATGGATTTTCAAAAGGCACTTGATAAGGTTCCTCATAACAGCCTTGCTGATTAAGTGAAAGCACATGGTATTAAAGGGAGTGTGGCTACAAGGGTAGTGAGCCCCCAACCTTCTGGTAAAAATGCTACCAAATTGACATTGATCATTACAAGGAATGAGGAACTTCAGTTACAAAGAAAGGTTTAGAAAAGTTATGACTTTTTTTTATTCTTTCATGGGATGTGGCATCAATAGCAAGGCCAGCTTTTGTTGCCCATCCCTAATTACCCTTGACAACTGAGTGGCTTTCTTGTCCATTTCAGAGGGCAGCTAAGAGTCAACCACATTGCTGTGTCTCTAGAGTCACATGTAGGCCAGACCAGGCAAGGAAGGCAGATTTCCTTCACTAAAGAACATTAGTGAACCAGATGTGTTTTTATGACCATCAATGATAGTTTCATGGCACAATTACTGAGGCTAACTTTCAATTCCAGCTTCTTTCAAATTACTTAATTGAATTTATTAATTAATTGAATTTAATTTCCATCAGCTGCTGTGGAACAGAGATAGTTAGGAGGTAACCTAATAGAGGTTTCAAGATGATGAGGAATTTTAATTGCATCAAGAAAAACTATTCCCTCTGGTGAGTGGGCCGACAACCAGAGGTCACAGATTTAAAATCATTAGCAAAAGATCTAGAGGGGAGATGAGGCGATTTTTTTTACACTCAGAGTTGTCAGGATCTGGAACGTTCCACCCAAAAAGGTCGTGGAAGCTGATTCCATAAATAATTTTAAAAGAGAATTGGACAGGTACTTGAGGATGAGGACCTTTCAGGGTTACGAGCAAAAATTGGTGTTGTGGGACTAACTTCAAAGAGCCAGCACATGCATGATGGGCTGAATGGCATCCTCCTTTGCTGTAAGTTTCTATGATTCCCTGATTCTATGATCCAAGTATTACCTGGAGTGATGCATCAGAGCAGTGTACACAATCTTTAATGTTTTGCTAAAATTTACTGGAAAACTGAACAGAGCAAAAACGTTTGGTAATTAGATTTTTTTTTATTACTTCAGAGTATAATGAGAACAATCTTTTATTACATTTGGGAAACATAAAAAATAACAAGAACTTGATATCTTTATTGGCATGCATCAGCTTTATATACAGGTTATAAGGTGGTGATCTAACTATGGTATTTAAAATATTGAACAGATTTGCAAGGCAGTTACAGAGGGCTGGATTTAATAAGCTTGCCGCTGATCTTGCCCGCCCGCGTGGGCCGCATGCCAAAGAGCCGTCGCACTCTCAAGCGTGGCTGCTCATTTAAATAGTCAGGGCGGGCCGCCACCCCACCAATCATGTGGAGGGGCAGGCTGTCAGTCCCCAGCAATGGCGTCAGCTGCCTGTGCACTACCGGCTTATTTAAATATTTTAAGACATATTGAATAAAATTAAATAAATACATTTCTTTTGCCCCTCTGCCAACCCACAATAACAATTGGATTAACTGTTTGCCCTTCCCCCCCCCCCCCCACCAAAACACTTAACTTTACCATCTAACTTTCCCCCCCCTAAAACTGCACAAAGTTTAAAGTGCAGCCCTTCCCAACATCCCCTACACGCATGACATTTATTTGACCCCATCCCCCCAACCTGCACTGATAAACTTACCTCCTCCCCCTTCCCCATCAGTGTAGCGCCTTGTTTCCCCAGACAGAGATCTGAAGGCGCGGGAGTGCAGGCCGCAGGACCAAAGGTTGCATCAAGATTAGACGTAAGTATATGTGGGCGGCGCAGTGGTTAGCACCGCAGCCTCACAGCTCCAGCGACCCGGGTTCAATTCTGGGTACTGCCTGTGTGGAGTTTGCATGTTCTCCCTGTGTCTGCGTGGGTTTCCTCCGGGTGCTCCGGTTTCCTCCCACATGCCAAAGACTTGCAGGTTGATAGGTAAATTGGCCATTATAAATTGCCCCTAGTATAGGTAGGTGGTAGGGAAATATATAGGAACAGGTGGGGATGTGGTAGGAATATGGAATTAGTGTAGGATTAGTATAAATGGGTGGTTGATGGTCGGCACAGATTCGTTGGGCCGAAGGGCCTGTTTCAGTGCTGTATCTCTAAACTAAAACTAAACTAAACATATGTAAATCTGTTCGTTTTATTAATTTGCATATGCTGATTGTGGTCCCATCACCAAACGGCTGGGGTGTCGCCATGGTGTGAAAAAGGTAGTGGAAATCTGGAATCTGTCCCCCAAAAGGCTATCGATGCTGGAGCCAATTTAAATTTTCAAGACTGAAAGTGATAAATTTTTATCAGTAGGGGTGTCAAGGTATTTGGATTAAATGTGGAAAATTGGAATTGAGGTATGTTTCATTCATGATCTGATTGAATGGCAGAAGAGGCTCAAGGGGCTGACTGGGCCTACTCCTGTTCCTATATTCCTAAAGTTTTTAGTTCTCATCAAAGTGATGGATGTACACATGGTGGAATAGAACAATTTCAATTTAAGGCACCCTAGTGTTAGAATCAAGCATTCCCAGGTCAAGTACATCCATTGTTAGATTCTTTCCCAATGAAGACATCAGAAGAGCACCTGCACTGCACGAGTGAGACATTTATACATTACCTACATGGTGGGCTTTTGAGCAAGAATTCCAATTGGGGTCATTTTTTGTGCTGTGGTCTAATGTTTACTGGGATCTAGATTACACCTCAATTCACACAGGACCCTCACAGATAGAGAAGATTCTCAACCTGCCAATTTGGGCTGGCTTTGATTCCACGGCTCAGAGATAAAAGGCCAGTGTTAACCTCCTAGTATCCTCATTTGTTTTATCCTAATCGTCTGCTTATACTGAGCTATGGAATCGGATCTTACAAAGTCCGAAGTAGATATTGGCCACCATTTTCTTGCAGGATTGAGACCAATGTGATGTCACAGTGTGCGTCTACAAACAGTTAGAGAACGTGCCACATCCACCAACTCATGTCAGCCATGTCTGTGCGGTAGCACTCTGGCCACTGCATCAAAAGGTTGTGGGTTCAAGTCTCAGTCTGGAGACTTGAGCACAAAAATCTAGGCTGACACTTCAATGTAGTACTGAGGGAGTACTACTGTGTTGAATGTGCCATCTTTCTCATGAGCTGTCAAAGTGCTCTCTCAGGTGAATGTTAAAAAATCCCATGGCACTATTTTGAAGGACAGCCGGGAAGTTCTTCTCGGTGTCTTGGCCAATATTTATCCCTCAACCAGCTTCACTATAAAAACAGATTAGCACGTTGCTGTTTGATAGAGCTTGCCATGCTTGCAAATTGGTTGCTGCACTTTCTACATTACAACGGTGACCACACTTCAAAAGTACTTCATTGGTTATAAAGTGCTTCAGGATGTGAGGCTATGAAAGGTGCTATAGAACTGGAAGTCTTTCAACTCTTCAGAAGTGACAATGTACCTTCAAACACTGGTGCTTGTGTTGTTGAAAATGCTATAATATATAATGGGAAAACAACTGCGTCCTATCATGTAGAAATATGCACAGTGAATACTATTTGAGATAGATGTTAATGAAATCAGCAAGCAGATTTCTGCCAATGAATAACTCTGCAACATAATCATCCCCAAACCCACAGAGGTCCTGTCAGTTTTCCAAGCTGTTTGGTGTTAATATATATTCAATCAGTGCAATGAAAAGGCATCAGTCCAAGGGCACAGTTAACGAGAACCAGAGTTTTGGATGCTATGGGCTTAGAGAACTGGCAATCAGTGAATTTATGACAACAGCAAGGATGAAGAATTTTCGTAGGAACTCTGGTCCAGATGTCCAGAGAATGCATGTCAAAGTGAGTTAAGAGAAACAGTAGCTTGGGGAACCGAAGGACGTGAGATGGGGGAAATAATAATCTCTAGAAAAATAATGTGCTGGATAATGGATAGCCATGGGTTAATTATGTGGTGAAACCCGATATTCCATGAATTACACACAGAATGATGGCTGCTAGCCAGTGAAATAAAATGCAAGCATCCAATAAGGAATCCAGGGAAGGAAGTAGGATTCCAATATTTGTCACAGTTTTAATGTGTTGGTTTAATTTATTGTAAGGTCTGCACAAAAATATGTGAAGATTCTATTTGTTCTTGGCTCCCAGCACAATTTTTGCGCAGGAGTAGAGAGGGATGGAGTCATTGATTTATGCAGCCCACAGGATACTGTGCTTTGTTTTTCTTTGCATCATCTCAGTATTGAATAAAGCACCAAAAGTTGAAATCGAGCTTCACTGCAAACTCATCCTTTCCTCTGTAACGCTTCTAGCTCCTGCAGTTTTTTTTTTTGGTGTTTTCATATCTTGATAATCTTCTCCTTGGGAACAGTGTGAAGCAGTGGAGGGATTTGCAGGCTGACTAACTGTCTGGGTCATTCTTTGTACTTCTAGCACTTTCTTATTTTCTTTCTGGGGATATAGGCTTTGCTGGCAAGGCTGGCTTATTGCCCATCACAATTTGCCCTGAGAAGGTCATGGTGGGCCTTCTTCTTGAACCTTTTCTCTTTGTAGCATTTCAATACATCTGAGTGGCTTGCTAATAGGTCACTTTAGAGGGCATTGGTATGGGACTGGAGTCACATGTAGGCCCAGAGGGGCTAAGGACAGAGGTTTTCTTTCCTAAAAGGACATTAGTGAACCAGTTGGGTTTTTACAACAATCCAATTGCTCCCACAGTCACTTTTACTGATATTTATTTTCAGATTTTCCTCTTATTGTTCCAGAGTTTCTACAATTGCAGTTCATTTCCTCTTACCTCAGAAATGCCCCTTCATTCACAAAATCTCAATTCCTAATCTTCGTTGAAAATTCTTCACATCAAGAAAAAAACAAGAGATCATTCTTGCTTGTCCAAAGTACAACTTCCATCTCACAGCAGATTGACCAGCCACCCCATGATAACTGTAAAATGCAGAGAGCAATTTATGCCAGAGTAGCAGCTCATCTTATTACACTATAAACCTGAAGAAACACTGGTATCTAGCCAAACGAAGCAGTTTATAATCAGTTAATTGTTCTATTTGTTTTTACAGTCAGATGCACATTTTTATTACTGCAATTTGCCAAAGCAAAGGGATTTTTAAAGCTGTTTCGTAAATTGTTTTAATACATGCCAAAGCGAAGCTTCTTGTTATGTTTTATTCTGAGATTAATAATTTCAATCAGCATCAATGATTTTACAAGGGTAAATCACAAGTTCTGATCCCACAGTGTGAAACTCTCAATCCAATTCAACCCCATAGACCAAACATGGGCAACAGTTTGCCTTTTGAGTCAGACGGTTGAGGGTCCCACACCAGAGTCTTGTGCATATTATCTAGGGTGACCCTCCAGGCAGTACTGAGGGAATGCTACACTGTCAGGGGTGCCATCTTTCAGATGAAACGTTAAACTGGGGCCCCATCCGTCCTCTTAGGTGGACATAAAAGATAGTGCAGCACTTGCTGAATTTTTAAAAATTCTCATCTTTCCTCAGGTTCTTTTGTCAATTATCTCAAATCCATGTCCTCTAATTACTGACCCACCCATCAGTCTCACTCTCATGGAAGTGTTTAGTGCTCTGCTTAATGTGCTCCTATCAGCTGCTCCCTGCACTATTCTAAAATAGGTGAATGGTTGCATTAAAGTATAGCAGACCAGAATTGGAGCAAAACACATGGCCAATATCCAAAGAGCACACATACAGGAAATTAAACTGTCTAGTGAGAGCATATGATTTTGGAAACTTTTCCAACGGCCCATTCAAAAAAGACTGTGCAATCCAAAACCAGTCAGGAGGCAACACAATTCCGATCGATCCTCCACTCATGCAGTCTAGACATTGATTTTCGTTAAGTGTGAGTACGGGAACAGAGAAGCACTATTTCCCGGACGAACATAAGAGCAGATTCAGCTCAGTGATGTTCCCATTTCCTGTTCTATCAAAGCTGAAGTGGAACGATGACCCAAAGTACCAGAAAAATCTTTGGCTGTGTCAGGCTGCCTCAATTAACATTGAATAGATCAGTCAGTCAAGTAGAGTTATCAGTGGTCTTACAGCAATGCTGTCACCAAGTACAGATTCCCATTAAAGTCAGTTACATCTAACTAACACACTAGAGATCACATTAAGAGCTTTCCAGATAGCTTGGCATGCAGTAATAGTCCTCTTGCCTCTAAGTCAGAAGGTTGTGGCCTCAAGTCCCACACCAGTGACTTGAGCACAAGATCTAGGCTGATATTCCCGGTGTTTCATCTTCCGGATGAGATGTTAAATTGAGGCTCTGCCTGCTCTCTCAGACAGTGAGAAAGATTCCATGGCACTACTCGAAGAAGAGCAGGGGAGTTCTCCCTTGTGTCCAGAGCAAAATGCATCCCTCAACTGACTTCACTGAATTAGATTATCTGGTCATTATCATATTGCTGTTTGTCGGAGCTTGCGGTGCACAAATGGGCTGCCACATTTTACATTACAACAGTGACGGCAAGGTTGTAAAGTGCTTTGAGATGTCCTGCATTTGTGAAAGTTATATAACTGGACTGAGTAGGGAAATAATAAGTCATACAGACCAACTGTAATCCCTGGACTGAATTAGCTAAACTCAGCACTAGCACCACAATAGTAGATCTTGGTATCACAAGGGTAAGGAATGAGGACAATAAGTAGCTACAGTTCCATCTCCTGATTGTCATCCAGTGACTACATTAGGTAAGTACATATTCATGGATGCCAGGGTGGGGACTGTTCAGCACTGGACAGTGATGCCTTCTAGTGCTGAATAGCCTGTCAAGGCCCAACCATGAAGAATGGCTGCTTGGACTTGGTAACGGACTCTGCCTGCATCTGTGGAACTCCCTCACCACTGCCGTAGGGGAAGAGACTATTCCGTACAATGAACATAACAGGAAATAGAAGTAGGACTAGGTCATTCAGCCCTTCATTACCGCTCTGCCATTCAATAAGATCATGGCTGATCTTCTACTTCAACACCATTTTCCTGTACTATCCCCGTATCCCTTGATGTTTATAAGGATATAAGAATATCCCAGGTGTAACACAATGCTTCTATTTGTTTCTTTTTTTCTTCCCCAGATACACGAAAATGAAGACAGCCACAAACATTTATATCTTCAACCTTGCCCTGGCAGACGCACTCGCCACGAGCACACTGCCATTTCAGAGTGCCAAATATTTGATGGATACGTGGCCCTTCGGGGAGCTCTTGTGCAAAACAGTCCTATCAATTGACTACTACAATATGTTCACCAGCATCTTCACCCTCACCATGATGAGTGTCGATCGTTACATTGCCGTCTGCCACCCTGTTAAGGCGTTAGATTTCCGCACACCCATGAACGCAAAGATCGTCAACGTCTGCGTGTGGCTACTGTCATCTGCCATAGGAGTCCCAGTCATGGTCATGGCTGTCACCAAACCCAACAGTAAAGGTAAGTAACGACCAATGTTCCCTGTAAAATTTTGTTGTTGTTTTATACTGACAGTTTTTTCTGTCAACGATACTTTTAAATTCCTTTGCATAGCAGTATTTAACATGGAACAGGGCCTGTGTGGTACGTTCCAGACTGCTGCGTGGCCATGCACGCCTGCAACTTAGCAGGAACATTAGTAGCGACCAAACCAGAACAATTGTTAGCCGGTAACGGTTGATCTCCTCAAAGCATTGATGATTAAGGGGAGGTTTAATTGAGACATGGAAGGGTTTTAATAGAGTGATTAAGCAGAAGCTGTTGCCACAAGCAGAAGGGTCCAGAGGACACACAGATTTGAGATAACTGGCAACAGAAACAGAAGAGAGATAAGGAGCAATATTTTTTACACAACGAGTTGTTATGACCTGGAACGCACTCCCAGAGAAGGCGGTGGAAGCAGATTTAATAACTTTCAAAGGGAATTGGATTAATACTTGAAAGGGATTATTTTACAAGGCTATGGGGAAAGGGGAAGGGGAGTGAGATTAATTGGATAGCTCTTTCAAAGAGCCAGCACACGCACGATGGGCTGAATGGCCGCATGCTGTGCTGTATGATTCAGAATTGCAGGGAACCTGAAGATGAAAAGATTCCTTATCAAAGTGAGCCTGTTTATTAGAAGCAGGGCCTTCTCCATTCTTATACACTCTTAGCATCTATGATGCCCATATGTAGGACTTTGGAAGAGCTTTGAATTCAATGAGGAGACTTTTAACTGTGACTGCCCAGTGTAACCAGGGAAGTAGGAACCTTAATATGGGGTCGGTGACTTACTGACCCGCTTACACTTGCAGTCCAGTTGCCATCGTATTGGTAAGGGTGTTTATTTAAGTGATTGGAGTATTTGCCTGTTTCAAGTAAGAGGATGCTTTTAATATGCAAATTGGGGTGCTGTGGTACCCACCTCTCTGCCCCTTTGCTCAGCAGCCTAAATTGTTACTCATTGGTGGGAAAGTACTTTGCGACATCCTGTGGTTGTGAAAATTGCCATGTAAATGTAAGTTTATCCTTTGCATTTGCATGAGTGTTTCCCCACGCAGGATCCTAAAATGGACCCTGATATTTCAAAAGCAAACAAATATTGTGTCAAAAACCTGGAATCCTACCTAACCGCAATGTGAGAGCACCTTCACTACATTGAATGCCTCCGTTCAAGAAGGTGACTCACCAACACCTTCTCAAGGGCAACTGGGAGGGAAGGGGCAATGAATCCTGGGCTTGCCAGCAACACCCACGTCCCGAAAATGATTAATTTTTTTAAAAATTAAAGACCTTATTTATATGCATTTCTTCTTTTCTTCTTCCCTTTCAGGTAACGTGATGTGTACCATACAATTTCCAGCGCCCACTTGGTACTGGGATAATGTAACCAAAATCTGTGTCTTCATATTTGCCTTTGTGATACCAGTCCTGGTCATAACCATCTGCTACGGCCTGATGATTCTGCGCCTGAAAAGCGTCCGACTCCTTTCAGGCTCCAAAGAGAAGGACAGAAACCTGCGGAGGATCACACGAATGGTCCTAGTGGTGGTGGCCATCTTTATCATCTGCTGGACACCCATCCACATCTTCGTCATTGTCAAGACCTTAGTGGAGATCCACCCCAGCCCCTTGGTGACCGCCAGCTGGCACTTCTGCATTGCCCTGGGCTACACCAACAGCTGCCTGAACCCTGTGCTCTATGCCTTCCTGGACGAGAACTTCAAGCGGTGTTTCCGGGAGTTCTGCCTGCCCCTACGCTCCAGGCTTGAGCAGAACAGCTTCACCCGAGCCAGGAAGTCAACCAGGGAATCGGTCTGTGCCTGCACTCCCTCCGAGATGGTCAACAAGTCGGTATGACTAGGCGTGGACAAGCCCGGCAAGGGCTCACACTATAGGAGAGGACAGGACCTGAACACTGAAGTAACCCAAATCACGACTGAGT
Source organism: Heterodontus francisci (assembly GCF_036365525.1). Lineage (NCBI taxonomy): Eukaryota > Metazoa > Chordata > Chondrichthyes > Heterodontiformes > Heterodontidae > Heterodontus > Heterodontus francisci. The sequence continues at coordinate 48,296,204 of NC_090401.1, forward strand.
TTTAAAACTTAACGATTTCAAAGAAGCTCTTTATGATTGTAACCAAGTCTTTACAAAAGAACAAGGAATCTCAACTGACTTGCCTCACTTTTCTAGGGTATTTAGCTCATGAGGTCACACTGTGATCCTGTTAGCTTTTAATTTATGAACAGAAAGAAAATTTAATTGATTGCTCATAAGGAAAAATAACTAATCAATTATTTTTAATTAGAAAACATACATATGCATACATAGTGCCTTTGGCACAAAGATTTTTGAATTGAAGAAATAACAACAACTTGCATTTATATAGCACCTTTACCATAATAAAACGTTCCACGGTGCTTGACAAGCAGTATCAAACAAACTTTGACAGCAAGCAGATAAGGTTTCAATGTTTCAATGTGCCTGGCTGTTTTACTTAACGCTAAATGTTTTCTGACCTTTGTTGGAAAGCTTGAAACTAAAAGGCGTTCGGTCACATTACCATAATTATAAAATTTCTATTTTAATGCTCACTGGATGTCGATTGAATGCATTACCTGTACAGAACTATGTAGATACTTTTATGGAGTTGCTGCAAAGGTTTAATGAACTTCTTGAGGGAAGGTAAGCAGGTCTGGTTTTTCCTTTCTTGCTGATCATGTTTATAGAAATCAATGGGATTGTTTCCTTCGAATCACTCTCAGCCCCCAAAAACAAACAAATGAATGCATCTTCCCTGAAAGGAGGTGAAGACGGAAAATGAGCTATTTATTTTTCTCTTTTGCAGAATTCAGTTACGAAAGTAGGAGATTGGAAATTCAACAGCTGCAAAGATGTCCGAGGACGTTGTGGTTAATGTTTTATATTGCTGTATATGTGCTTGAAGTTATCACTGTCAAGTGAGTTAAGATATTCCTTATTGTACTGTATTTCTGACATTATAAATGCATTGATTAAAGAGTCGATCACATTTTCTCCAGCCAGGTTTTATCCCTTCCCATCATCAGGTCTTCCCATAGAATGACTAGCTTGCTTCTGTGCTGTAATGGTCTATGGTACAACAACAATAACTTGCATTTATATAGCAACGTTAACACAGTAAAATGTCCAAAGGCGCTTCACAGGAATATTATCAATCAAAATTTGACAGCGAGCCACATAAGGAGACTGGTGACCAAAACCTTGATAAAAGAGATAAGTTTGAATTGGCTTCTTAAAAGAGAGGTGGAGAAGTTTATGGAAGAATTCCAGAGCTTAGGGCCAAGGCAACTGCAGGCACGGCCACCAAGGGAGGTATGCTGAAAATCAGGGATGCACAGGAGGCCAGAATTGGAGGACTGCAGCGATCTGAGAGAGTTGTAGGGCTGCAGCGATCTGAGAGAGGTGGGGAGGGGTGAGGCCATGGAGGGAATTGAACTCAAGGATGTGAATTTAAGCTCCAAAATAACAGCTGTTTTCAAGCACCTTTTAAACCACAGTAAAGATCGCTGAATAAAAATGTTTAAAACTTTGGTCAGAGTCTATGTGCTCATTTAAACATTAGTTGGGGAGGGGGTGGAGTGGGGGTAATTTTGATTTTGGACAGTAGTGTAAAATGGTAGAAACTGATATCTGATCATTTGCCCATTTTACATCTCTTCTGATTATCATTTCCATGGAAGGAATGGGGAAGAGGTAAATCGAAGAGATGTAAAATGAGCAAACAATTCGCCATCACCCAGAGTCAGTTATTCCCCCCAGGGGCTAAAATTCCTCACAGACTCTTCCAATCACCCAACACAACCCCAGATTAGACAAGTGTATGGGATTCCACTGACTTCCAACCAAAGTTACCGCAACCAATTATGAGAAGCCTCAAGGAAATTTCTGTCCTCGGTCACCAGGGTTCTCTGCTTGCAAAGGATGTTAGTTTTAGCGACTGTATGTGTGTCGAAGAGACTTAGTAGTTGGCAGGAAAAAAGACAGAGGCGCAAGGGGAGAGCCAACTGTGCAACAACCCCAACAAACAAATTTCTCTGCAGCACCTGTGGAAGAGCCTGTCACTCCAGAATTGGCCTTTATAGCCACTCCAGGCGCTGCTTCACAAACCACTGACCACCTCCAGGCGCGTATCCATTGTCTCTCGAGATAAGGAGGCCCAAAAGAAAAAAAGAAAGATGTGTGTTCCAGTGATAAGCTGTGTGTTTTGTATTGCACAGTCAGCCAGAGCTCTGGTACCAATTGCTTTGGCTCTCACACGTCACCTTGCAATAGACTTGGGCAACCTTGGCAGTGTCCTGTACTTCACATAGAACCCGTACTGTCAATAGAGGAAAGAGCACTACACTGGCTGTTTTTTTTTATTTGTTCTTGGGATGCGAGTGTCACTGGCAAGGCCAGCATTTGTTGCTCACCCCAACTGCTCGCGAGAAGGTGGTGATAGGCTTTTATAATGTAATCATGGACATTTTCAATTTTCAGTACCACTGCACTGACTTCAGGAAAAGAAAAAAGAAAAATTTGCATTTCTATAGCATTTTTCACAACCTCAGGGCACCCCAAAGCACTTCACAGTTAATGAGGTGAAGTCACAGTTGTAATGTAGAAAACGTGGCAGCCAATTAGCACACAGCAAGATCCCACAAACAGCAGTGAAATAATAACCAGATAATCTGTTTTTTTGATGTTAATTGAGAGATAAATATTGGCCAGGACACCAGGATAACACCCCTGCTCTTCATCAAAATAGTGCCATAGCATATTTTACATCCACTTGAGAGGGCAGACAGGGAGTCAGTTTAACATCTTATCCAAAAGACTGCACCGCAACAGTGCAGCACTAGAGTGTCAGCTTTTTGATCTTTGGGTTTAAGTCCTAGAATAGGAGCTGAACTAACAACCTTCTGAATCAGAGATGAAAGTGCTATCAACTCAGCCATGGGTAATACCTAGACCAGTGCATGTCATGGAACCTCAAGTTGTAGTGACTGTCCTAACCATTTCACCAAGACACTTAGAGCTGGGCTTTTTCTCAGTTATCCTGCTTGAAGTCAGAGTGGAAATGTGGGCAAAATTGTGCAGTAAGGCCCTACATGTATTACCTTCCTAATGCCCAGGCCAGGGCTGCCCCTCTCCCCACCACTGCCTCCCCCTCCCCTATCCGCTGCATGCAAATGGCGGCAAGAGATGGAGGATCAGGTTCCCCCCACAACCCCTCACTTCCCTTCTGCTCCGGGCAATAGCAAATCAGTCTCCCAATTTACCTCTTTTCTATTGCCTTCAACGGAAATGGGAAGCCTGGGGTACAGAAAGAACTTACCTTTATATAGCACCTTTCACCACCTCAGAAAATTCCAAAGCACTTTACAACCAATCAAGTAATGTTGAAGTGTCGTCACTGTTGTGCAAATATGCTGCTGTATATTTTACAAGCAAGCTTCCACAATCAGCAATGTGATAAACAACCAGATAATCTGTTTTTTTTTATGATTTTGGTTGAGGGATAAAATTGACCAGGACACCAGGAAAATCTTCCCTGCCCTCCTTCACAAATGTATCATGGCAACTTTTATGTCCACCCAAGAGAGCAGACAGGGCCTTGGTTTAACATCTCATCCAAAAGACGCCCTCTGCAACAGTGCAGCACTCCCTCTAAGTATTGCAATGTGAGTAGCAAAGGGAAGTGTCCAGTTAGGGGCAGAGGAGATTGCAATGGCCTCCTCCCCTTCCATTTCGCCCCCAGCACTCAGCTGCTGAAGGGCTCAGTCTGAGTTGAGGCCTTCGGTGGGAGAGTCATTAAATCTTTCTAGCCCTTTACTATGGTTCATGTCTCTTATGGATGCCCCACTGCAACCTGACTGGCATTTCCCACAGGGTAAGTGACAGGATCATACCTGCTGGGAGGGAATGCATCGGAACCCCGCCACGAGTGTTTACAAACTACTGGGTCAAAACTGGGCAAGTTCAGGGCAACAGGTGCAAGCCCTGTTCTGGCCCTGTAGGACAGGGAGAGAGAAATGGAACCTCTTAAAGTATCAGTAAAAATACCTTTATTTCGGGATGCAATGCTATTACCAGCCTTTTTCAAATTAACAGTTCACAACCTTGCTGTCACTACGTTTACTGAAGAACTCCAGGACAATAAAAATCACACCTCCCTCCGCCCCCTTTGCTTTCAATCCATCACCTGAAATTAGTGCCACCTTTAGGGACAGAGCTACAATCAGGGAGTTCTCCCTGGTGTCCTGGCCCAATATTTATTCCTCAACCAGCATCACTAAAACAGATGATCTCGTCATTATCACAGTGCTTGTTTGTGGGATCTTGCTGTGTGCACATTGGCTGCACGTTTGCTGCATTGCAACAGTGACCATACTTCGAAAAGCACTTTATTGGCTGTAAAGCACTTTGGAATGTCCTGAGGTTGTTTAGAGATACAGCACTAAAACAGCCCTTCGGCCCACCGAGTCTGTGCCGACCATCAACCACCCATTTATACTAATCCTACACTAATTCCATATTCCTACCACATCCCCACCTGTCCCTATATTTCCCTACCACCTACCTATACTAGGGACAATTTATAATGGCCAATTTACCTATCAACCTGCAAGTCTTTGGCATGTGGGAGGAAACCGGAGCACCCGGAGGAAACCCACGCAGACACAGGGAGAACTTGCAAACTCCACACAGGCAGTACCCAGAATTGAACCCGGGTCGCTGGAGCTGTGAGGCTGCGGTGCTAACCACTGCGCCACTGTGCCGCCCACCGTTGTGAAAGGCTCTATATAAATGCAATTTATTTTGTTTACAATCACAGATGCTTCAACCCCTCTGCAATACAGCTCAAAATGCTCTCTCCAGATATAACCTATGTTTAGACGGACAAAGATGGTGACTGCACTGCTCTATGGTTCATGTTGTCCACCTTAGGTGGATGACGGTTGAGGTGAGGACTGCCCAGATTTAAACCCAAGATCTGTGAGCCTTGTGCACCCATACAAATATTACCAAGCATGTCTTCCACAATCAAGCATATTCATCATAGGGAGGCCAAGAGCTCTTCAAAATAATTCTAGAACTCTACAATGCAGGAAGAGGCCATTCGGACCATCATGCCTGTGCCACCTCTTTGAAAGAGCCGCACTGTCCTCCTATGTTGCCCCATAGCCCTGCAAATTTTTGCTTTTCAAGTACTCTATTTATTTTTGAAAGTTACTACTGGATCTGTTTACATTGCTATTTCAGGTAGTGCATTTCAGGTCATCATAACTCGACATGTAAAAAGAATTCTGCTCATCTCTCCCTCCCCACCCCCCAGGTTCTTTTGCCAATTAGCTTAAATCTGTGTCCTCTTGTTACCGAACCTGCTGCCAGTGGAAACAGTTTCTTCTTATTTACTCAATCAAACTCCCTCACGATTTTGAGCATCTCTATTAAATCTCCCCTTAACCTTCTCTGCTCTAAAGAGAATAATCTAAAGGCCGGCTACCCAACCTGAACCTGATGGGACCTGACATGTGTCGGGTTCGGGTTGGGTCCGGCGCGTGAGAAAATGAATAGGACTTGGGCCGGATCGGACTTGGGGTGGTTCTGTCAGGCTTGCGTCGGGTTTCATTTGCAGACCCGAGCCGGCCTTTAGAATAATCCTAGTTTTTCCAGTGTCTCCACATAACTGAAGATGTTCATCTTTCATCCAAATCCAGAGACTTGGAATGTAAGCTGCTTTCAATAGAGAAAAAGCACTTATATAAACGCTATATAAAATCTGATGAACTTCATCAAGCCATCATCAGAAAAATGGCCAGCGATCTGAAAAAGGAGATATTAGGAGGAGTGGTCAAAGGTTTGCTGAAAGAGGTGGTTTTTTTAAGGAGTGTCTTTAAGGGGTAGCTGGTGGTGGAGAGGAAGAGTTTAGGATCCAAGATGGCTGAAGGCACCTGCTACTGGTGGTGCGATGAAAGGGAAGTGGGCTTCCACAAGAGCACCAGAAGGTAGAGTCAATGGAACAGAAAGTCCCAGTGACAGTGTGGGGGGGGGTTGTTGGATTGGAGAAGTTAACAGAGAATTCTGAATCTAGCATACACCAACCGTGAGTCTATCATTGGGGTCCCAGAATCCAAACTCAAGATAAGACCAATATAAAAGTGGCTCCAATTGATCCTACCCCATGAGGGCTGGCGATGGAAAGGGGCCTAACTCAAAACTCCTAGCTCATTCAAAGCAGGGCCCATCATTTTACAATTTGGCCGATGTTATTTTAATTTTAAACGTAGAAGGAGGTTGTTTGCCAATTTACTTGGAATACTTAAATTTCAGGCATCCTGACTCCGGAAAAGGGGATGATTCTCAGTATGACCAATAAGTTGGTGTGTTTAGCTCTTGGTTCATGCACCATGTATTATGTATTTAGATTATATCATTGAATGCACTTTTAATAAGGAAGGCCTGTGCTATTAGAATAATTGGTCTGCAAATTAAAACTATAAACTGAATATGCGTAAAGCCTCCTGCAGCTGGGTGCAGTAATAGTGCACAGGAGTTTTTAAAAATGCAGATTTTGATTTATGTATGATGATCCCTGGGAATGCAGCTCTCAAAACCTACTTACATTTATATACAGCATCTTTAACATAGTAAAAGTTGTAAAGGTGCTTCACAGAAGTGTAAACAAATAACATTTGACACTGAGCTACACAAGGAGATATTAGGACAGATGACCAAAAGTAAAATCAAAGAGGTAGGTTATAAGCGGCATCTTAACGGAGGAGAGAGTTAGCAAAGCAGAGAGGTTTAGAGAGAGAATTCCTGAGCACAGCAGCCAACGGTCAAGCAATGAAAATCAGGGAATGCGCAAGAGGCCAGAATTGGAGGGAACTCAGAGTTGTAGGAGGACGAAGTTACAGAGATAGGGAGGGGCGAGACCATGGAGGGATGTGAACTCAAGGATGTGAACTTTACATTCCAAAAGAGCAGCTGTTTTCAAGCATCTTTCAAACCACCGTAAAGATCATGGAATAAAAATATGAAAACATTGGTCAGAGTCAATCTGCTCTTTTAATTTGAAATCAAGGAGAACGCGGATTCAAACATTTCATATGGTCCCCTGGGGCTCAAAGTTACGTAACAATGCAACCCGCTAAGACCATAAGGTGAATACTCCAGCCGCACTGCAAGCAACATTTCACAGCTCCTGATTTTTTTTCCTCATCAATTTTCAACACTGTATAACTCTCAATAAAAGAAATGAAACAAAGAAAAATGCATTCTGTAGTTGACACAAAGAATGACGCCCGATATATAGACAAGTAGAAGACAGGCTTTTCTTGAAAGGACAGATCATACGATGTCTGCTTCACCCAGCAAATTAATGAAAAGTCTGTCTGAGGTACAAACAGATAATTCTTGAATACGTCTGTATTTTTTAAAAAGACTCGCCAGTATACAGCATATCACAACGTCCCAAAGAGCTCGACAATCAATTAAGTACTTTTGTAGGAAATGAGGCAGCCAACTTGCACACAGGCAGACCCCACAAACAGCAAACAAACGACTAGTTAATCTTTTTTAGTGATGTTGGTTCAGGGATAAATATTGGCTAGGACACCAGGGATAACTCCACTGCTCCCCTTCGAAATAGTGGTGGTGGGATCTTATACGCCCACTGTATCTGAACATTGATTGTACTCCCGTCGCACATCAAATCCTGTGCTACGCCATATGTCACACTGAATCCCATATCTCACACTGAACACTCTATACCATATCTCACACTGAACTCCATACCTCACACTGAACTCCTGAACCCCAGATCTCACACTGAACCCCATATACCATACACAACAAGAACACGAATTAGAAGCTGCAGTAGGCCATTTGGCCCCTCAAGCCTGCTCCACCATGCGATAAGATTATGGCTGATCTGATTGTGGCCTCAAATCCACTTTCCTATCTGTTCCCCATAATGCTTGATTTCCTTGTCCATCAAAAATCAATTTTTTAAAATTCATTCATGGGATGTGGGCATCGCTGGCTCGGCCAGCATTTATTGCCCATCCCTAATTGCCCTCGAGAAGGTGGTGGTGAGCTTGCCTTCTTGAACCGCTGCAGTCCATGTGAGGTAGGAACACCCACAGTGCTGTTAGGAAGGGAGTTCCAGGATTTTGACACAGCGACAATGAAGGAACCACAATATAGTTCCAAGTCAGGTTGGCGTGGGGCTTGGAGGAGAACTTGCAGGTGGTGGTGTTCCCACGCATCCACTGCCCTTGTCCTTCTAGGTGGTAGAGTTTGCGAGTTTGGGAGGTGCTAAGGAGCCTTGGGTGCATTGCTGCAGTGCATCTTATAGATAGTAACCTCTGCTACCACTGCGCGTCGGTGGTGGAGGGAGCAAATGTTTGTGGATGGGGTGTCAATCAAGCAGGCTGCTTTGTCCTGGATGGTGTCGAGCTTCTTGAGTGTTGTTGGGGCTGCCCCCATCCAGGCAAGTGGTGAGAATTCCATTACACTCCTGACTTGTGCTTTGTAGATGGTGGACAGGCTTTGGGGAGTCAGGAGGTGAGTTACCCGCCGCAGGATTCCTAGCCTCTCACCTGCTCTTGTAGCCACAGTATTTACATGGCTACACCAGTTCAGTTTCTGGTCAATGGTAACCCCCCAGGATATTGATAGTGGGAGATTCAGCGATCGTAATGCCATTGAATGTCAACGGAAGATGGTTAGATTCTCTCTTGTTGGAGATGGTCATTGCATGGCACTTGTGTGGCGCGAATGTTACTGCCACTTATCAGCCCAAGCCTGTATACTGTCATGGACAGATGCATCTGTGGCAGGCAGATTAGTGAGGACAATGTCAATTATGTTTTTCCCTCTTGTTGGTTCCCTCACCACCTGCTGCAGATCCAGTCTAGCAGCTATGTCCTTTAGGACTCGGCCAGCTTGGTCAGTAGTGGTGCTATTGAGCCACTCTTGATGATGGACATTGAAGTTCCCAACCAGAGTACATTCTGCGCCCTTGCCACACTCAGTGCTTCCTTCAAGTGCTGTTGAACATGGAGGAGTACTGATTCATCAGCTGAGGGTTGGCGGTAGGTGGTAATCAGCAGATTTCCTTGCCCATGTTGACCTGATGCCATAAGACATCATGGGGTCTGGAGCTGATGTTGAGGACTCCCAGGGCAACTCCCTCCTGACTGTATACCACTGTTCCGCCACCTCTGCTGGGTCTGTCCTGTCGGTGGGTCAGGAGATACCCGGGGATGGTGATGGCAGTGTATGGGACATTGTCTGTAAGATATGATTTGGTGAGTATGATTATGTCAGGCTGTTGCTTGACTAGTCTGTGTGACAGCTCTCCCAACTTTGGCACAAGCCCTCAGATGTTAGTAAGGAGGACTTTGCAGGTTGGCGGGGCTGCGTTTGCCGTTGATGTTTCCTGTGCCTAGGTTGATGCCGGGTTGTCCGTCCGGTTTCATTGTAGCGATTTGATACAACGGAGTGGCTTGCTAGGCCATTTCAGAGGGCATTTAAGAGTCAACCACATTGCCAGGACACCCAGATCCCTCTGTACTGCAGTTCTGTAATCTCTCTCCATTTAAATATACTGCTTTTCTATTCTTCCTGCCAAAGTGGACAAGTTCACATTTTCCCACATTATACTCCATCTGCCAAATGTTTGCCCACTCCTCTAAAACACTTTGTAGACTCTTCATGCCCTCTTGACAGCTTACTTTCCTACCTTTGTGTCATCAATATAGCTACCATATATTCAGTCCCTTCATCCAAGTCATTGATATAGATTGTAAATATTTGAGACCACAGTACTGTTCCCCGTGGCACTCCAATAGTAATGGCTTGCCAACCTGAAAATGACCCATTTATCCCTACTCTCTGCTTCCTGTTAGCTAACTAATTCTCTATCCATACTACTATGTTTCACCCTACACCATGAGCTCTTATTTTGTAGAGTAACCTTTGAAGTGGCACCGTATCAAATGCCTTTGGAAATCGAAGTACACCACATCTACAGGTTCCCCTTTATCCACCTTGTTTGTTACTTCCTCTCAGAACTCTAATAAATTAGTCCAACACGATTTCCCTTTCACAAAACTATGTTGACTCTGCCTGATTGTATTACGATTTTCTAAATGTTCTGCTATTGCCTCCTTAATAATGGATTCTAGCATTTTCCCTATGATAGATGTTAGCCCAACTGGCCTATAGTTTCCTGTTTTCTGCCTATCACACAAATGAGTAATGTGATATATGAATTTCAATACCAGTGTGATGCTAGATATATTGGCTGTAAGCCCCAAAGACCGGCAGATCGTATCAAACAGCATGTCCCTTCCACTGTTCACAACAGGAAAGTTACAGGCCGTACCCAACCAGCCCGTTCTTGCAAAACTCAGAACACAGTGTCCAACATTAGATGTGATTCCACAATTGGACAACATTTGCTAAATAATCCTCAGTGTGCTAAGAATTACACTGACAACCAATTTAAGATTGTCAGTTGGGCTCACAGTGTGGCGCATTTGCACATACTAAAAGCTACATATATTAATACACAGTGCCCTGTTCTTTGAAGACAGAAAGAACATGTACACACATTGCACCTGTTTCAGCTAAACAAAATAAGTGACAGTCTTTCACTGGTTCATTCCTCAGGACAATGCCTTGACCAATCAGAGTCAAGCTGCCTGGTTTAAACTTCAAACAAAGCTTGGCAGTTCCGATGAAGGGTCACTGACCCGAAACGTTAACTCTGCTTCTCTTTCCACAGATGCTGCCAGACCTGCTGAGTGGTTCCAGCATTTCTTGTTTTTATTTCAGATTTCCAGCATCTGCAGTATTTTGCTTTTATTATATTGGCAGTTACCTGTCAGTCACCATAAACTGGTGTATTCTCCATGGCAACACCTCTACCAATCAGAGTCCACTTGCCAACCAATCAGCACTCTCTTCTCTTATAGAATAAATTTGTTGCTTGATACATTGGTATTCTTGCGAATTGTATTGATGAGCGCAAGGTGAAAAGCTTCAACAAAATGTCTCCGTTTTCAGCAATACTTCTTATGGTAGCAAGTTCCACATTCTAACCACTCTCAAGTAAAGAGATTTCTCCTTATTTCATTATTGGAGTTATTAGTAACTAACTTGGATTTATGTCCCCTAGTTTTGCTTTCTTCCACAAGGGGAAATATTCCCTCCCCATCCACCCTGTCCAACCCATTCATATTTCTATCAGGTCACTGCTAAGTCTACTCTTTTCTAACAATGAGTTTTACCCTTCATCCGATGAAGGGTCACTGACCCGAAACGTTAACTCTGCTTCTCTTTCCACAGATGCTGCCAGACCTGCTGAGTGGTTCCAGCATTTCTTGTTTTTATTTCAGATTTCCAGCATCCACAGTATTTTGCTTTTATTATATTAATGTGTTTTACCCCTTAGGTGGGCCATCACTTCCTCTGAATTGTCATGCTGCTGGTCCAACAGTCAGTATAAAATGAGCAGACATTTCTTCCAATTAAGTACTTGGATGACCAAACCTGTCACCACCACAAGTTCCGTTCCTGAGCCACTGATTCCAAAACTCTGTTGCCCATGTCCTAACTCGCACCAAGTCCCGTTCACCCATCGCCCCTGTGCTCGCTGACCTACATTAGCTCCTGATCAGGCCATGCTTTAAATTTAAAATTCTCATCCACATTTTCAAATCCCTCCATGGTCTCACCCCTTTCTATCACTGTAACCTCCTCCACACTATGACTCGCCGAGATCTCTTCCCTCTTCTAATTTTGGTCTCTTGCACATTGCCGATTTTCATCACTCCACCATTGCTTGCTATGCCTTTGGCTACCTGAGTCCTAAGCTCTGGAATTCCCTCTCTAAACCTCACCACCTCTCCCTCTTCCTTTAAGAGGCTTCTAAACCTATTTCTATGACGACCTAATATCTCATGTGGCTTGGTGTCATATTTTATCTGATTATGCTCTTGAGAGACACCTTTGGATGTTTTACTATGTTAAAGGCATTATATAAGTGCAAGGTGTTGTTGTTCTCTGGTTTACATTAGTGGTAATTTGTAATCATCTGGGGGAATTTTACATTGGCAAATAATGGGGGGCGGGTGCGGTAGTGGGGTGGGGGGAGGGAACTGGATTTTGGGACTTTACATAAACACACTAGGGTGATAGCTGGTGATCAGATTTATTAACTGGTCATCAAAGGACCCCTGTTTAACTTGATAATTTAAGCTGCAAATAAGCATAAGCAAATAATCATCAGGGGTCTGGACAGAGAGGATGGGAGAAACTCTTCCCATTGGCAGAAAGATCCAGAACCAGAGGACACCAATTTAAGGCAAATGGTAAAAGATTCAATTGTAATTTTCAAAAGGGCATTGGATAATTATCTGAATAGAAAAAATCTGCAGGGCTTCAGGGAAGAGGTGGAGAGTGAGACTAGCTGAGTAGCTCCTACAGAGAGCCAGTACGGGCACGATGGACAGAATGGCCTCCTTCTGTGCTGTAACCATTCTATGATTCGATAAAATCATAGTAACGAGGCTATTGTCACAGTCTAAGTAGAAACCATAGAGAACATTAGTGCTTGAGAGCAAACTACATCAATGAACATCATCCTGTGTCAGAGGTGGCTATGACTGCCCGGTCACATGCGACTGCTGGAATTTGGAGATGTTGGACAGTGAATTCCACTTCTGTTTAGAGGCATTAAGAAGTCTTTGTTGAACTTATTATAAATTACAGTGTGAAAGCATCAGATCATGGACATTATAATATGCTGCATAAATCACATGTTAAATATATATTTCTCTCCTTTCTGTGCCTGATTTATATTTTAATGGTTCTGTCAAGAAAACATGCTTCACCAAATGAAGACTTTTAATTCATCAGTTGGACATCTACTTTAAACTTTTAAAAAGGAGCTGGGATCCCACAGTTAACTTTTTAAAAAGCTGGCAGCCAAGACGGCCACCACAATTTGCATTGAAATACCACACATTCCAGGACATCGAATCAGAGACACATGTCTAGTGAGGTTGCATCCAGGACAATGCCTCATGAATTTGGAAACAGCGAACAGCTTTGTTTCAAATGGCAAAACATTCAAAGCCATCTTGGTACATTAACAGAGCAGTCATACCTCCAGGAGGTGAACATTGAAACAATGAGACACAAGAGAGATTGAAAATATCTAGACTCTAATCTAATTAACTTGCAAACAATGTCACTGGACAATCATGTGAATGCCCCTCCCCCATCTGCAGAAAAACTAACAGTCTTTTGCAAAAGGACAAGCTCCTGAGACTTTGAAGTAGACAAGCTTTGACTGCTAACCAGACCAGACCTCAGTAGGGCTGTGTGTGTGCATCTCTCGCTCTCTCTCTCCAGAAAGCATCGCAAGTTTGAAACCTGTCTGTGACTGTGGAATTTCCAAGTCTACCATTGCTACAGACAGAGACCCTGGGGAGGAAAGCCACCTACAACTCTGTCTCCAAGAAAAACCTAAACCAGGTGGGCCAGCCACAAAGTGCACTTCTACCTGCCAAAGACTTCAAGATCACAACTTCAGCCGGAAGACAAGGGAATTACCCGACCCTACAGACTGTATATTAATTATTACTTGTTCTGGACTCTAATACAACCCAAACTATATCTCTATTACTTATCACTCTGTACTCTATTTGTGTGTGTGATTCTCGTGTGCATGTGTGAGTGAAAGTGTAGCGTAGTTTTATTATTGTATTTAGATCGGGATTAGTTTTTTTTTTAAGTACAATAAACTCACCTCTTTCTTGCTTAAACTCAAGAAAACTTGTCTGATTCGTTCTTTTACGATCACAACAAAGGAAAAAGGTAAAACACTCACTGAAGTGGTAAGCACATCCACTGTTTTAAAAAGAAATAAACCCTGTTGTGGTCAAATAAGGAAGACATGAAGGGAGCCTTGTCACCTGATCATAACAGTTCAGTTAAAATATTCTACCCTCTCTGTACCTATTTCTAATATATTTCTAAGCCTGGATATAGTGACATCTCATGTTCTGGCCAGAATGGAGATGATTGGGTAACTTACCTGTCAATTATGCCTGGAGTCAATCAATGCTGTACCTGCCGGTGATTGATTTTATGCTCATTTGTACAGTGTAACTATCCTCCACTCACTGTAAGCCCCACCATGCCTCCAACTCATTGACTGACAGTGGTTTCAGTGATCACAGTGTGTGTGAAAAAAGTATTGTGTATCTTGTTTGCCCTGTAACACTTCTTGGTCATATTGAATTACAGACAGATTTATTCCAAACTGCTCATTTCCTTGCTAAATTTATTCTGCCACACCTGATTAGTCCATTCTTGCCTTGTGATTGAACCCATGCCCTGATCCTACCAGCCCTGTCTTCCACCTTCTCAGTAGTTGCAGCAGACCACAAAAAAATAAGCTAAAACAACTGATTATTTCAATTTTGTAAATAATTATTTTTAGAATTAGGATTATGTCGATCTCCCGTGCTCTTTACAGCCACTTGCACTTATATAGCACCTTTAACTTAGTAAAAGGTCTCAAGGCATGTCACAGGAGTGTTAGCAAACAGAATTTGGTCGTGTCAAATAATATGGACTCCTTTACATTGAGGGGCCAAATGTGGATTAGGGGATTGTTTTACTGAATTACTCCGCTCAGTCAGTCAGCCAGCATGACTCTGAGCTTCTGCTCACTTGCCATCTTGATTCCACGCCCTACTCCCACTCTGACCTCGGCCTCCTGCCCTGTTCCAATGAAGCTCAACAGAAGCTCGAGGTACAGTACCAATTTTTCAAGTAGGCTGTAACATTGAGTCCAACAATTTCAGATCATAACCACCACTGCTCCCATTTTTTATTTATTTTTATTTTATTTATTTAGAGATACAGCACTGAAACAGGCCCTTCAGCCCACCGAGTCTGTGCCGACCATCAACCACCCATTTCTACTAGTCCTATATTCCTACCGCATCCCCACCTGTCCCTATATTCCCCTACCACCTACCTATACTAGGGGCAATTTATAATGGCCAATTTACCCATCAACCTGCAAGTCTTTGGCGGTGGGAGGAAACCGGAGCACCCGGCGGAAACCCACGCAGACACAGGGAGAACTTGCAAACTCCGCACAGGCAGTACCCAGAATTGAACCGGGGTCGCTGGAGCTGTGAGGCTGCGGTGCTAACCACTGCGCCACTGTAACACCCTAAAGAGAGCAGGTGCTGAAAATGGTTCTGCTGTTGCCATTTTGATTCTCTACCTGTTCCATTACCATCCCCTTTTGCCTTGCACCATCATCCCTTTTGTCATTTAATCTCTCCTCCCTTCCAGCCACCCTTTCCCTGCTTAAAATTGTTCTGATGAAAGGTCATCGACCTGAAACATTAACTCAGTTTCTGTCTCCACAGATGCAGCCTGGCTTGTTGAGTGTTGCCAGCAGTTTCTATTTCATTACTAATTAACACTGATTCAGATTGGACAGTTTAGTTTAACGTGCTCCTGGCCTGCCATTTTCTGACAGCAGATGACACTGTTCAGTTCATAACAGGTTTTATTTTTATCTAATGCAACACCACCATCTGCAGATGGGAAGTAGAAGTACAGGAACAACATGGAAAACTAACACTTAGGTGAGAAAGTACAGCAATCAGAATGATACAGTAGAGGTGGTCATCATTTGGACCATTGTGTCTGTGCCAGCTCTTTGAAAGTGCTATCCAGTAAGTCCCAATCCCCTGCTTTCCCCATAGCCCCACAAATGTTTCCTTTTCAAGTATTGCTCCAATTCCTTTATTATTTATTTAGATACAGCACTGAAACAGGTCCTTCGGCCCACCGAGTCTGCGCCGACCATCAACCACCCATTTATACTAATCCTACATTAATCCCATATTTCTACCACATCCCCATCTACCCTCAATTCCCCTACCACCCACCTATACCAGGGGCAATTTATAATGGCCAATTTACCTATCAATCTGCAAGTCTTTGGCTGTGGGAGGAAACCGAAGCACCAGGCGAAAACCCACGCGGTCACAGGGAGAACTTGCAAACTTGCAAGTTACCACTGGATCGGCTTCCACCACCCTTCACAGCAGTGAATCAGATCATAAAACAATTCAGTGCATTAAAAAAGATTCTCGTCGTCCCTCTGGTTCTTTTGTAATTACCTTAAATCTGATGAAAGGTCATCCACCTGAAATGTTAACTTTGTTTCTCTCTCCACAGATGCTGCCTCACCTGCTGAGTATTTCCAGCACTTTGTTTTTATTTCAGATTTCCAGCATCCGCAGTATTTTGCTTTTAATTTGAGTTAGCTGATATCAGCCGGAGCACTAGTATTTATGTCAGTGGCCCTGGGTACAGAGGGGATAAATCAGCTGGGTTTCTGCTCCTACTTGCTCTCCAGTGACCTCTACTGGCAAGTGATGCAAATCACAGCTCACCCCCCCAATCCCTGCCACAACCAGCAGCTACTGACACTCACCCTCTGGGCTCCAGCCTGAACTACGGAGACTTGGACAAGACAGCTAACATCCATGCAACTGTCATCCGGCAACAATCAGCACCTTCGAGAAAAGAGGGAGAAACTTGGAAGGAGAACTGCAATGCAAAGTGACAAAATGGAACATGAAAAGGACAATTCAACTCACCTCGATGTTTAGGTCCTCATTCAGGTTCTGCACAGACCGTTTGTCTCTCAGTCCATCGCCTTTTAGTGCTCATTATGTAACTTCAGCCCTTCCCTGGGAAAGGGCATCAGAAATCTACCAATTTCTTCTTTTGAGTGGCAGGAGAATTCAGCCATTTGGCCCATCGAACTTGTGTCCCCACAATGACAGCACTGTCACATCTGAGCAGGAGGGCAGTCTTTACACAAGATCACATTAGTGCCACATGAAAGTCTTTACACAAGGAGCTTAATAGTGTCACATCTCAATTTATGAGATGTAAATCTACTCTTCAGAATAAAGTCTGTTTCATTGGTTACTCATTTTCATAATACATTATGCATTAAGCAGAGGTTATTCAAACATAAAATTTTACAGGACAGATAAAGACCATTCCACCCATCAAGTCTATGCTATATCCTTAAAAGAGCAATCCAAGTTGTTCCATCCCCATTCACTGGACCTTTTGGAATTTGTCACTTCCAAAAGTTTATTCACTTGTCTTTTAAAAGTGATTATGAGCGTTGATTCCATCAGCGTTTTGGTTGAACATTCCATGTCCGAACAATTTCTTTATTGAATTTTAAACAACAGAACTTTACCCAACCCCGCCCCAGTCTGGTCTTATCCAGGCTCCAGTGAACCCAGACGTAAAGGCGCAACCCATCCCAGTGTTGATGTGACGTGCCCAGGACATTGTAGTGGGGGCGGGGGTGGACGCAAAATTACAAACCTCAACTTTCCGACCTATTGGTCCCATTCCAGGAGGTAATTCTAGCAAGCATTTAGAAATGCAACTGCCTGAGGGCAGCCAGCGCCAACTTGCCAAAGGCAAGTCACATTTGACAAGTTTAAGAGAATTGGTTTTTAAACGGGTAGATAAAAGTAACACAAATGTAGTCTATATGGACTTTCAGGTGGTGAAGAATCAGGTTTCTCACAAGAAGCTTGTTCGAAAACGTTCAGCGTGTGTTACAAATGTAGCAGCATAGATAGAAAGTTGAACAGGAAAGGGGCAAATATTAACTCTGGACAATAGTGTAAAACGAGTGACGTTGATTCAGCTGCCCATTATACACCACTCATTTGAAAATGGCAACTAAAGCCATTTTTAAAAAAGCCAACAGAATTTTGCATTTTATAAATAGGGGCATAGCATACAAGAGCAAACTATGACAAATTTATACAAAACATTGGTTATTCCAGTTAGACTGCTGTGCAGTTTTGGGTGTTTTGTAGAAAGGGTATGAAATCTGTAAGAAAGCATTCAGCGTTGATGCACCAGGATGATCCAAAGGTTTGGGAATTGTAGCTATGAGGAAAGACGAGATACGTGGTTATTTGAACTTGAACACAGAAGGCTAACAGGAGATTTAGTGAAGTTTTTTCTTAATTATGCAAAGTTTGCATCGTGAGAGTAGGGAAAAGATCATTTCCCTGGGGAGTCCGTGACAATAGATCAATTTAAAATTGTCACTAAGTGACTGGATTATGTTAAATTTCTTTAGAGGCTTGTTGCAGCTGATCAAGGCAGAGACCATTATTTCTTTTAAGGGAAAATTAGGTGAGTATTTGAAGTACAAAGTTACAAAGCAATAGGGATAGCACAGAGAGGCTGATTAATTTTAGGTTCATTGAGCAAGAAAACCAGACATAAAAAGCAAATTGTAGAGCTGAAGCACCCACACTGCTGCATGAAGAATTTGCATTTATATAGCACCTTTCACAATCTCAGGACATCCCAAAGTGCTGCAACCAAAGAAGCACTTTTTGGAAGTCTAGTCACTGTTGTAATGTAGGAAACGCAGCAAACTCGAACAAACAGTAATGTGATAACGAACAATTAGTTTTAACCTCCACCTGAGAGGGCAGATGCAGCCTCGGCTGAATATCTTATCCAAAGAGCAGCACCTCCGACAGTTCAGTACTGCAATGAAGCGTCAGCCTGGCTTTTGTGTTCAAATTTCTGGAGTGATTCTTGAACCCATGACATTCTGACACAGGTGAGAGTGCCTCCCACTGAGCAAATGCTGACACCTTAATGTTAGTGAACATATGAAACTGAAGGGCAAGGAAATACCAACTGGCCCATCATAATAGTGATGACTGGAGCATCGTGACGCGACACTTCCTTCCTCTCACTCCCCACAGCCACATCACTTTTCATTTCTCTGCTGACTGTGTTTCCTCACACTGCCAGAACACTCCGTCACCAGTTGTCCAGCAAATACCTCATCCAAATCATCCAACATCTTTCATTTGACCGCAACTTGCACACAGTTGCAGTGTGGGGTCACAGAGTAATGACTAGAAACAGACATCCAGTTCAACTCCACCCTTCCGGCTGTAAACCAGGGCTGTAACTCGCTGAATAAATCCACTCTGCCAGTGTGGATTGGGTTGGATCAGCTCCTTGAACCAGGTTTTTATTATACAGGTAAAACAAAGCAAGTCTGATGATACCACATAGTTTGAATCCTTTGGATGCTTTAATTCTTTATGCTTGCTATTTTTGGTCCAAACAATGCCTTTGCATAAATTTCTGTCTGTTTATTTTTAGTCAGATAGTAGGGGCAGAATCGCAGAATGATACAGCACAGGAGGCCTTTTGGCCCATCATGCCCATGCCAGCTCTTTGAAAGAACTCTCAAATTAGTCCCATTCTTTTGCTCTTTCCCTACAGCCCTGTAAATTTTCCCCCTTCAAGTGTTTATCCAATTCTCTTTGAAAGTTACTACTGAATCTGCTTCCACCACCCTGTCAGACAGTGCATTCCAGATCAGTATAACTCGCTGAGTATTTCCCGCCCCCACCCACACCTCCCCCCATGATGCCTCTGGTTCTTCTGTCAATCATCTTCACCGTGTGCACTGGTTACTAACCCTCCTGCCACTGAAAACAGATTCTCCTCATTTGCTCCATCTAAAGCCTTCATGCTTTCGAACACCAGTACACAATAGTGGGGTTACCAACAATGGCACACAGGCAAAAGAAATTAAACACATTCAAACCTAGGAAACTTTTCTTTTTATTCATTTCATAGGATGTGGGCATCACTGGCAAGGCCAGCATTTGTTGCCCATCCCTAATTGCCCTTCAGAAGGTGGTGGTGAGCTGCCTTCTTGAACTGCTGCAGATACCCCCACAGTGCTGTTAGGGAGTTCCAGCATTTCGATCTAGTGACAGTGAAGGAACAGCGATGGTGTGTGACATAGAGGGGAACTTACAGATGGTGGTGTTCCCATGCATCTGCTGCCCTTGTCCTTCTAAAAGTGTCAAAATCAGTCAAGTTACACAAGGATGAGAAATGCAAAAATCTTATAGAAAACTATCACAAAAAGATTTATTTGATTTTAAAAGAATATTTCTTTTCTCCCCTCTTCAATCTACTTGCCTGCCCGGCCATTCTCCCCAAACAGAACTGAAATTTAACATAAAAAATAACAGCTCTTACTGTAAAATCTGAATCAAAGTCAACACATCGAAGTGAGGACAAACCAAGTTCATACATCTGTAACAACGTTAAAATGGCTCTGCAGAGTACACGAGTGCATAGGGTTGGATTTCTATTCCAAAGGGCTATTAGAGAAAATACAAATGAACAAAAATAAAAAGGCTTATTTATTCCTGTAGCATCCAAGCATTGCATTCAAGGATTGTGGGGAAAGTGCAGGGCTCAGTCTTTACAATCGAGGTTAACGGCAGTAGGCTCTGCACAGAGGAGGTGCTTTCATCAGCTCTGCCCCCGGTCTGCAACGAGTAACGCAGTGTGCTGCCCTCCACTGGAGATGGACAGCACCTCTCTGTTCTCCAGCTGCTGGCCCGACATCTGGACCGGGCTCCACATATCTTCCTCATTGCCTGTGCTCAGCTGGAAGTTTGTTCCCATTCCCCAGGCAAAGGCTTGGCCTAAGAGAACAATCCGGGGGGAGAAAGAAAACAAAATAAACATCAGAACCCAGTAAGCAAACTCGGCACAGATCAACAGCTTTATGAGGGGAGAAAAGAGAGAGCGAGGAAGCAAAAACTTACCATCCTTGCTGACAGCATAACTAACAGAAGCCCCACAAGCCACCGCAGTGATAATGGGAAGTCCTTGAACAACGGTCGGCGTGCTCTTCTCTGTACCATGCTCTCCTAACCCTAGGCGTCCGTACTCTGCTCGACCCAGGCTGTACACTTTACCTTTTATTTTAAAAAAAAATCAGAATTCATGACGGGAAAAGAAATAAAACTCACAGAATAACCAAGCCTGGCTGCAGGGGAACATTTTACCACCCAAACCTGGTGGAGCAGAAATGTTTGACTGTTTCCTCGGGACTCCCTTCCATAACATGTGTCAAGAAGCAAATCAGGAAATGGCAGAGAGGGAGGAAATCAAGAAAATTACAATCACCAAGGAAGTGGTACTGAACAAATTGTTAGAGCTGCAGGCTGACAAGTCCCGGGTCCTGATGGACTTCATCCTTAGGTCTTATAAGAAGTGGCTCATGAGATAGTTGATACATTGGCTTTAATTTTCCAAATTTCCCGAGATTCGAGGAACGTTCCATTAGATTGGAAAATAGTGAATGTAACTCCTTTATTCAAAAAGGGAGGGAGACAGAAAGCAGGAAACTACAGGCCAGTTAGCTTAACATCTGTCTTAGGGAAAATGTTAGAAGCTATTAAAGATGTTATAGCAGGGCACTTAAGAAAATTCAACATGGTTTTGTGAAAGGGAAATCAGGTTTAACCAATTTATTGGAGTTCTTTGAGGAAGTAACATGTGCTGTGGATAAAGGGGAAATCAGTGGATGTACTATACTTAGATTTCCAGAAGGCAACTGTTAAGGTGCCACATCAAAGGTTATTATGAAAAATAAAAGCTCATGGTGTACGGGGTAACACATTGGCTAGCTAACAGTAGGCATAAATGGGTCACATTCTGGTTGGCAAGATGTAACGAGTGGTGTGCCACAGGGATCAGTGCTGGGGCCTCAGCTTTTTACAATTTATATAAATGACTTAGATGAAGGGACCAAAGGTATGGTTGCTAAATCTGCTGATGACACAAAGATAGGTAGGAAAGCTGGTTGAAGAGGATATAAGGAGGCGTCTGAGGGATATAGATAGATGAAGTGAGTGGGCAAAGATCTGGCAAATGTGAAATTGTCCATTTTGGCAGGAAGAATAAAAAAGCATATTACGACCATACGAGTTAGGAGCAGAAATAGACCATTCGGCCCATCAAGCCTGCTCTGCCATTCAATAAGATCATGGTTGATCTGCTTCAGTCTTGAATTCCACACTCCCATCTACCTCCAATAATCTTTGATTCACTTGCCTAACAAGAATCTATCTACCTCCGCCTTAAAAATATTCAATGACCCCGCCTCCACCACCATCTGAGGCAGAGTTTCAAAGTTGCACAACCCTCAGAAAAATTTCTCCTCGTCTCTTCTTAAAAGGGCAATTCCTAATTTTAAAACCAAAGTGACTCGCGACAACGCAGCGGCCCACCGACGTCATCAGAACACTTCAAGCTGCGCTCACACGCAGCCTATGTCTTGCCAGGACTAAGTGGCGCAAGCGCAGGATAACATCATTGCGTATCGGCGCCTGGTCGGGCTTCTCACACTGGCTGGAGGGAGCGGCTGAATGGAGACTTTGAGGCTAGTGCTCAATCCCTGCCAACTCAGCTACTCTCCCACCCCACAGGCCGCTCTCCCCCCCCCTTGGTAACATGCTCCAGGCCTAGACGCTTCTCCTCCCCGCCCCCCACTCCACTCAACCGCTTGCTCCAGACCTCACTGTACCCCCCACTCCCCTGGCCGATTGTTCCCCGCTCCTCGCTTCATGCCACCCCACTCTCCGGCCACTCACGCCCGCACCGCACCACCACCACCCCTCCAGCCACTAGCTCTGGGCCATGCTGCTTCCCTCCTCTTGGTCACTTGTTCTTGCGTTGCCCCGTCACCCCTCGCGGCCTGCCTTGCTTTTTGGGTGGCACGCGAAGAACGATCAAACGTAGGAGTGAGTGGCCGAGAGGAGGGAAGCGGCCCAGTCTGCAGCTTGGGTGGGGTGGGGAGGGGGGGGCGTGGGGAATGAGCAGCTGGAGAGTGGGACGGAGCGAAGCGATGAATAATCAAACGGGGAGTGGGGGGAGCAGCAAAGTCTGGTGCAAGTAGTGGGGGTGGGTGGGGGGGGTGGGGAGGAGCGGCAGTGGGGCAGGTGCGAGGAGCTAATTTGGGGTGAAATCAGTCCTGGTCAGTCATATAAAATATGGGTAACAAATTGGCAGCACATTTTATACTCTGCCCCATTATTCTCTCCATTGATCGGAGTGCCAATTCACTATCTCCCAAAAGTATCAGAACATGGAAATTCAATCATAAAATTCCTTTTGTATTTACTGGAATATTAAATGGATCGGAGGATTACAGTTAATATCCTATACTACATACTAGTATATTACTGGGCTGCCATCCAACTTAATGTAAGGTTAGTTTGCTAGACTAAATAGCCATAAGCATTTCCTGTGATAAATTGAGCAGCGCCATCTTTAATCCTGGCAGCTGCCTGAACGTCATAGACAGTGACATTCCAGTGAAAGAGGCTGCATTTGTACATGTGCTAGTACTGCGCCACTTGTGGTTGCGTTATCAGCAAATGCAACCTTTTAAAACAGTGCCCCTTAGTTCTGGACTCACCCACAAGAGGAAACATCCTTTCCGCATCCACCTTGTCAAGACTGTTCAGAATCTTAGATACTTCAATCAAGTCTCCCCTCACTCTTCTAAACTCCAGTGAAAACAAGCCTAGTCTGTCCAACCTTTCCTCATAAGACAACCCGATTATTCCAGATATCAATCGAGTACACCTGCTCGGAACCGTCTCCAACGCATTCACATCCTTCCTTAAATAAGGAGACCAAAACTGCACACGGTATTCGAGATGTGGCCTCACCAATGCCCTGTATAACTGAAGCATAACATCCTTACTTTTACTTTCAGTTCCTCTTGTAATAAAGGATAGCATTCCATCAGCCTTCTTTATTACTCGCGGTACCTGCATACTAACTTTTTCTGACTCAAGCGCTAGAACACCTAGCTCCCTCTGCACCTCTGAATTCTGCAGTAGTTTCCCATTTAAGTAATACTCTGCTTTTTTATTCTTCCTGCCAAAGTGATCAACTTCACATTTTCCAACATTATACTCCATCTGCCAGATTTTTGCCCGCTCGACCTATCTATATTGGTCTGCAACCTCCTTTACGTCCTCTTCACATCATACTTCCCTACCTGTGTGTCATCTGCAAATTTAGCTACCATGCCATCACACCCCTCATCTAAGTCATTGATATAAATTGTAAAAAGTTGAGCACAGACCCCTGCGGGATTCCACTTGTCACATCCTGCCAATCAGAAAAGGACCCATTTATGCATACTCTGTTTTCTGTCAGCCAACGAATCCTCTACCCATGCTAATAGATTAGCCCCTACACCATGAGCTCCTACTTTGCACAACAACCTTTTCTGTGGCATCTTGTCAAATGCCTTCTGGAAATTCAAGTACAGTACGTCAACGGGCTGCGCTTTATCCACAGCGCATGTTACTCCTTCAAAGAACTCCAATAAATTGGTTAAACATGATTTCCCTTTCACAAATCCATGCTGACTATTCCCGATTACCTCGAGTTTTTCTAAGTACACAGTTGTGGCCTCCTTAAATGATCGATTCTAACACCTTCCCTATGACAGACGTCAAGCTAACTGGCCTATAGTTACCGGTTTTCTGCCTCCCCCCACTTCTTGAATAGAGGGGTTATATTTGCTTCTTCCCAGTCTGATGAAACCTTTCCAGAATCTAGCAAATTTTGAAAAATTAACCACAACGCAATTACTACCTCATTAGCCACCTTTTTTAAAACTCTAGAATGAAGCCCATCAGGACCCAGGGACATGTCAGCCCACAGCTCCATCAGTTTGCTCAGTACCGCTTCCCTGGTGATTGTAATTTCACCAAGTTCCTCTCTTCCTTCCACCTCCTGATTTACAGCTATCACTGGAATGTTCTTGTATCCTCTTTAGTGAAGACAGAAGCAAAATATTTGTTCATTCCATCCTCCATTTCCTTATTATCTATTAACTCCCCATTCTCACTCTCTAGAGGACCAACACTCACTTTAATTACTCTGTTCCTTTTTAAATACCTGTAGAAACTCTTGCTGTCCGTTTTTACATTTCTAGTTAGCTTCCTCTCATACTGTAATTTCTTTCTCTTGATTAACCTTTTATTCATTCTCTGCTGTACTTGATATTTTGACCAATCATCTGACCTCCCTCTCATCCTTGCACAATTATATGCTTTTCCCTCAAATTTGATGCTTTCCTTAACATCTTAAGTTAACCACGGATGGTGGGTCCTCCCCTTTGAATTTTTCTTTATAGTTGGAATATACGTATTCTGAAATATCCCCTTAAATGTCTGCCACTGCTTCTCTATTGATCTATACTAGTCTAGTAACCCAGTTCACTTCAGCTAGCTCAGCTTTCGTGCCCACATTGTTGCCCTTATTTAAGTTTAAAATACTAGTCTTAAACCCACTCCTCTCTTTTTCAAACTGGATGTAAAATTCAATCATATTGTGGTCACTGCTACCTAGAGGTGCCTTTACTCTGAGGTTGTTAATTAATCCGGTCATATTATCTAAATAGTAAGAGATTGCAGGCCTCCGAGATGCAGAGGGATCTGGTGTCCAGATAGCAAGTAATTAGGAATGCTAATAGAATGTTATTGTTTATTGCAAGGGGAATTGAATACAATAGTAGGGAGGTTATGCTTGTTCTACAGGGCATTGGTGAGACCACATCTGGAGTACTGTGTACAGTATTGGTCTCCTTATTTAAGGAAGGATGTAAATCGTTGGAAGCAGTTCAGAGAATGTTTACTCGACTAATACCTGGAATAGGCGAGTTGTCTTATGAGGGAAGATTGGACAGGTTGGGCTTGCATCCGCTGGAGTTTAGAAGAGTAAGAGGTGACTTGATCGAACCCCTTATAAGATCCTGAGGAGTCTTGACAAGGTGGTTGCGGAAAGGATGTTTCCCCTTGTGGGAGAATCTAGAACTAAGGGTCACTATTTAAAAATAAGGGGTCTCCCATTTAAGACAGAAGGGGAAGCACACTGTGGTAGTAGTAGCTATTCAACAATGAGAGAGATAGATTTGCAAGCATGACCGAGAGTTCCGCACGGTAAGCTGCCTGCCTGTTGTCAGGGCGAGGGACATCACAAATCAGCTTAAAAGGATAATGGAGAGGGAGGGGCAGGATCCAGTTATTGATGGTCCATGTTGGGACCATCGGTAAGTGGCCCTGTTTGAAGAGCATCAGGAACGAGCAGCTAAATTAAACGTAACTTCAAGAATTACAATCTCTGGATTATTACCCGAACCATGAGCTAACTGGCATAGGGATAAGCTTAGGGAGGTGAACACATGGCTGAAGGAGTGGTGTGGGAAAGAGGGGTTCCATTTCTTGAGGTACTGGCACCAGTATGGTGACAGGAAGGAACTGCAGGATCTGAGTAGTGGTGTCCTGCAAGATCTGTGTTAAAGCCTCATCTATTCATCGTATTTATTAATGACTTAGATGATGGGATAGAAAGCCACATATCCATATTTGTTGATGATTCAAAGAAATGGGGTGCTGTAAGCAGTGTAAATGGAAGCATAAATTACAAAGAGATATTAATAAATTAAGTGAATGCGCAAAACTGTGACAAATGGATTTCAATGTAGGCAAATGTCAGGTCATCCACTTTGATCCTCAAAAACAATACAGGGTACTTGTTAAATGGGGAATAGCAAGAAACAGTGGAGATCCAAAGAGACTTGGGTGGGGGTTGGGGGGTGCGGGGGAGATAGAAGTCATGCTTCAGCTATATGAAGCACTGGCTAAATCACATCTGGAGCACTGCAAGGGTTCTGGGCCCCACACCTTAGGAAGGATATGTTAGCTTTGGAGTTAGTGCAGCACAGATTTACCAGAATGATACCTGGACACCGGGGGTGAAATTAAGAGTAGAAATTACACACTCAAGGGATGTATCACCTAGAATTTAGAAAGTTAAAGGGTGATTTGATCGTAGTTTTCAAGATATTCGGGGAACAGATAGGGTAGATTGAAAGAAACTATTTCGACTAGTTGGGGAGTCTAGGACTAGACAGCATAGTTAAAAAATTAGAGCGAGACCTTCCAGGAGTGAAATTAGGAAACACTTATACACAAAAAGGGTGGAAGAAGTTTGGAACTGTCTTCCTCAAACAGCAATTGACACTAGATCAATTGTAAATTTTAAATTGGACACTGATAGATTTTTTATATCCAGAGATATTAACAAATATGGGGCAAAGGCAGGTATATGGAGTTAGGTCCTTGATCGGCCATGATGTCAGTGAATGGCAGAACAGGCTCGAGAAGCAGAATGGCCTCCTCTGGTTCCTATGTGCCTAGTAGGTCAGGACAGCAGGTTTCCTTCCCTAAGGGACATTAGTGAACCAGCTGGATTTTTACAACAACTTCACAGCCACTTTTACTGGCAACAGCTTTTTATTTCCAGATTTTTAAAAAAAGTGAAATAATATTCTCAAACTGGCCATTATAGAATCATACAGCACAGAAGGAGGCCATTCCTCCCATCATGTCTGTGCCGGCTCACTGATGGATCTGACTACTTAGCCCCACTATTAAATATTGTTTGCAAATAGATAGTTCAAGTCTTATGATGGAAATCCAACATAATTTGGTGTACTAGTCCTGTAACATAACCACTATAAATCAGTACTGTAACTCTGATCAGGACTGGGGCAAGTGCATTATTGAGAGACTGCTTTGGATAAAGCATTGGGACCAGGTTCCTACCAACTTATCCCAGGTGGACACTGATAACGGAGAAGCCAGTGGGATTGATGAACTTGACAATAAAAGTCAGGGACAAAGATAGATGAGAAATGGTGAGACTTCACTGCCTTTCCGAAAACCTCAGAACAAAATGGTAGCTGCCTCCCACCACACCCAGTGCCTGTAGTCATTTGCCCCTGCACTGTAACACCCACCTTCAGAGTCTAAGCACAGGGTGTGGTGTTGTCCACCAGAGAACTTTACCCAAGACTTGGTCGAGTTCTTGAACGCAGTTAGCTTGTGCGCTGAATAACAGGGAGTTGTGCCTGATGTTCCTGCAGTGGAAACAATACATGTCTTACATACACAGCATCTTCATTTCTCTTTTTGCCCCTTCAGTTGACTTGTTTCCCCAACCCCCACCTCTGTCCTGAAAGACCCAGTCCTGCTGGGGAACATTTCCACACTTTATCCTTGGAGCTTCACCCACGCTGCTGCCCCAATACACAAGCCTAACCAGTGAGCATCAACAGACTATTCAACTGCAGGGGCAGCACAGGTTGTGTGTGATCCGGTCGGCAGCCTGTTAACCACACATACATTCTGCACCACAGTAAAGTTAAAGCAAAGCTGCTATCCCTCACAACCTTATGCCTGGTTAAGCAATAGCCCCACTACAGATCCAGGAACAAACAGCATACTTCCCTCTCTTACTAAACCTCACCCATTGGGCCTCAGCTCGGCTACTGTGTCCAATTTTCCATTCATGTTTGAGTGAATCATGAAACCTGCAACCTGTATCGAAACTTACACCAAGTCCCGTTACCCATCAACCCCGGAGCTCGCTGACCTATGTTGGCTCCTGGTCCAGCAACGCCTTGATTTTAAAATTCTCAATCTTGTTTTCAACGGTCCCAACCCTTCCCATCCCTCTAATCTTCTCCAGCTCTGCAACTCTCAGAGATCACTGCACACCTCCAATTCTGGCCTCTTGGGCATCCCCAATTTTTATCACTCCACATTAGCAGCTGTGCCTTCTGCTGCCAGGGCCCTGAGCTCAGGAATTCCCTCCCTAAACCTCTCTATCTGCCTTTAAGACCATCCCTAAAACCTATCTCTATGACTAAGCTTCTGCTCATGTGTACCAATATCTCATGTGTTAAATTTTGTTTTATAACGCTCCTGTGACATTTCACTGCATTAAAGGTTCTACATAAGTACATGTTATTTGGGCTGAACAAAAATAGCATTTTTTTTGTGCTGTATGTCCACATGGCCCAGGTTATAAGTAACGGTAATTGTGCTCACCCAGCTGATGATAGTTGGACAGTCCAAAACCATAGACATGTCCTTCCTTTGAAATTGCAAATGTACAATATGCCCCGCAGAAAACGTCATGAAATTTCACCTTCCCACTCCCCTTAGCTTTGAGATGGAGGCTCTTGGGAATCAGGAGTCGCTCTGAGCAAAATAAACAAAAATAATTAGTGATTAAACAGAACAAACTATTTTCAATAACAGACATCAACGGACATCACGGTGAATGGGCCGCAGCTCCGGATCAATAATGAACGCAAGAGAGCCGAGACTGCAACGTAATTCTCATCAGTTTACTGGGTGTGTAATTGGATGCAAAGGGCATGGAGCAAATGGAGATGTGGTGTAGTTCAGCTGTGTTCTAACTGAAAGGCGAAGCAGGCACGAGGGGCTGAATGGCCTGGTCCTGATGGTCGTGTGTTGTAGGAATTAGCGCCACATTTACCTAGACCCCGCCTTCCTCCCCGGTTTGTAAAGCATTCTGCAATTCTTCCCAGCTGTCCCTGTTCGCCACAGCCGGAGGTATAAATGTCACCATCGAGAGACAACAATGCCAAGTGGTCGTTGCCTAGAAATAAAGAACAGAAAAGAGACTTTTTGATAAACTGTATTCAAAATAAAATGTCCATTAGCATGCAGGCTCCTGACCCAATTCACCAGTCACTGAGACGGACAAGAGCAGTCGTGTCCGAGGAACACCATCACTTCCAATTCACAAACCATGCTGACTGGGACCACACCCTAGAATTCCCCAATACCAGTGTGGCTGCATCAGCAGCAAGTTAGAGCCAGTGAAGTACTTCTGCAGTGTAGCAATGCAGGAAACACGACAGCCAATTTGTGCACAGCAAGTTCCCACAAATAGCAATGTGTTAATGACCTGACCATTTTTTTTTTTAAATGTGATTTTGATTGAGGGATAAATATTGGCCAGGACACCAAGAAGAACTCCCCTGCCCTTCTTCAAAATAGTGCCATGGGATCTTTTATTTCCACTCATCATCTGAAGGATGGCACCTCCAACAGTGCAGCACTTCCTCAGTACTGCACCAGAGTGTCAATCAAGATTGTTGTCCTCAAGGCTCTGGAATGGGACTTTAACCCGCAATCTTCTGATTCAGAGGCGAGAGTGCTACTCACTGATTCATGGCTGAGTATACAATGACTGCAGCAACTGGAAGAGGAGGCTCACCAGCAAAACTTTCAGGACAATAGGGCGGCACAGTGGCGCAGTGGTTAGCACCGCAGCCTCACAGCTCCAGCGGCCCGGGTTCAATTCTGGGTACTGCCTGTGTGGAGTTTGCAAGTTCTCCCTGTGTCTGCGTGGGTTTTCACCGGGTGCTCCGGTTTCCTCCCACAGCCAAAGACTTGCAGGTTGATAGGTAAATTGGCCATTATAAATTGCCCCTAGTATGGTTAGGTGGTAGGGGAATATAGGGACAGGTTAGGATGTGGTAAGAATATGGGATTAGTGTAGGATTAGTATAAATGGGTAGTTAATGGTCGGCACAGACTTGGTGGGCCGAAGGGCCTGTTTCAGTGCTGTTTCTCTAAATAAATAAATAACATCACAACAATAAGTATTCAAATCAAGTAGGAATCTGCAAACATCAAGATGTGCCACAACTGAAAAAGAAGCACTTGTATATTTATACCGTTACCATATTGAAATAACGTTTTACTTCCAGTTTCTCATCTCCCCCTCCCAACCCTCCAGGAAAGCTCTCCCCATTGTATCTGACACAGAAACTCCTTGTAAATCTGGATCAAACTATACCGGAAGTGAAGCCTTCTCACCTGAGGCGATTTTAACTATGGGAACGTCAAGGGGGACTTTCTGTGGCAAAAAGCTGGTCTTCATGGGCTCCAGAAGTCCTATAACTCCATTGTTATCCTGTGGGATTCCACATTTAAGCACAAGTTAAGCACAGTCATCAAATTTCTACATGTTTTGAAAACATACAGTGCCCCGTGAGGAACAGAAACAAAATCTAAGCTGATACTCCCAGTTCTGAGGGAGTGCTGCACTGCCAGAGATGCATCTTTGATATGTTAAACCAAGGCACCATCTACCCTCTCAGGTAGACGTTATTTTAAAGAGCAGGGGAGTTCTCCCCAGTGCCCTGGCCAATATTGATCCCTCAACCAATTGGTCATCTATCTCATTCCTCTTTGCGGGAGCTTGCTGCAACATTTTCCTCCATTTAAACACTGACTATATTTCAAAAGAGCTTCATTGGCTGTAAAGTGTTTTGGGACTTCCCGAGATCATGAAAGGTGCTATATAAATCCAAGCCGTACTTATTTTTCTTCAACAAACACACACCTGGGTCTTTAGGGCAGTTACAACAGGCAACACCTCCCCTTGGTTAGAAAGGCACAAATCAGATAGGGCTCCCACCCCTGGTCGCTATGGAGCACCACAACGGCCACATGCGGATATCAAGAGAGGATAAATCAGGTTCAGAGGGACAGAAGGCGGCAATTCAAGGTCTCGAGCCTCTTCTGTCATTCAATTAGATCATGGCTGATCTGTATCTTAATTCCATTTACCTGCCTTTGTTCCACATTCCTCGATAGCCTTTACCCAACAAAAATCTATCAATCCAAGTCCTGAAAATTTCAATTGACCCACAGCTTTGAGGAAGAGAGTTCC
This sequence comes from Heterodontus francisci, assembly GCF_036365525.1. Lineage (NCBI taxonomy): Eukaryota > Metazoa > Chordata > Chondrichthyes > Heterodontiformes > Heterodontidae > Heterodontus > Heterodontus francisci. The sequence goes on from NC_090401.1 coordinate 48,327,722, forward strand.
TGACTTCCACAACCCTTTGTGTGAACACAATGTTTACCGACTTCCCTCTAGACAGAATTAAGAAATAGTTGGCTGTGATGTCTCCATTATTCAGTCCCTAGATTGACATAAAAGGATGCCCACTTGTGCTTGGTACCCCAACAAGGAGCGGCAATGAGAAAACTAACTAGAATCGCACAGCACAGGAAGTGACCACTCGGCCCAGCCTATGCTGGCTCTTCAAAAGTGCTATCCAATTAGTTCCACTCCCTTGCACTTTCCTCATAGTCCTGCAATTTTCTCCTTTTCAAGGTTATATCCAATTTCTTTTTGAACGTTACTATGGAATCTGCTTCCACCACCCTTTCAGGCAGCGCATTCCAGATCCTCATAACTCGCTGCATAAAAGAACTCATCTCCCCTCTGGTTCTTTTACTAATTACCTGAAATCTGTGTCCTCTGGTTACTGAACTTCTACCAGTGGAAACAGTTTCGCCCTATCCGATCTATCAAAACTGCTCAATTTTGAAAGCCTCAATTAAATATCCCCGTAACCTCTCGCAGCTCACCCTGAAGGAACCCCAGATGTAAACTTGGCCAACGTCGGTCAGAGCCGCAGAGTGACTGTCGCCGGCAGAAACCTGGACTACGTGTTCACTGAGCGGAATCTGGACCGGGACCATTTCCGACCCATCCTGCAATGTATCGCGACCGAGTGCACCTTCATCATTGCAGCCGAACGTGTAAACCTGAGGACACAAGATAGGTCAGGATTATCCTCCAATATTGGGTGAAAACAATCAGCGCGGCTTTAATGGGCCACTCCTAACCGTTGGAGCAGCAGAGTTTCCCCCGCCCCCAACTCCCCGAGTTCAGGTGAATATTTATCCCTCAACCGACATCACTAAAAACAACGATTTGGTCATTTATCTCATTGCTGTTACTGGGAGCTTACTGTGTGCAAAATGGCTGCTGCCTTTCCTACACTACATTTCATTGGCTGTTTGCCCTTTGGGACATCCAGAGGACGTGAAAGGTTCCATATAAATGCAAGTCTTTCTTTCACAGACAAAAACAGAAAAAACTGGAAACATTCACTTCAGTCAGCATCTGTAGAGAGAAGAGTTCATGTTTCAAGTGCTCTCACTTCATCTAGCTGACAAAATGTTCGCTCCTCTTTTCCCTCATCGATTAACCCTGAGTTTTCCCATCATTTCCTGCTTTTTAAATTACAAATGATACAGCACAAGAGGCAGCCAGTCGGCCCATCAAGCTTCTGCCAGTTCTTTGATAGAGCTATCTAGTTAGCCCCAACCTCCTGTCCTTTCCCCATAACCCATAAAATTGAAGCTAGCCTTTTTTCTAAAAGGGCTCAGATTGCTAACACAAAACCAGAGTATGATGGCAGGGCAGGGGAAGCACTTTCTGATGCAAGTTGAGGTCAGGGACGTGTATGAACTCTTTTTTTTTTTTATTTGTTCATGGGATGAGAGTGTGACTGGCAACGCCAGCGTTTATTTCCTATCCCTAACTGCCCTCGAGAAGGTGGTGGTGAGCCGCCTTCCAGAACCACGCAATCTATACGGTGTAGGTACACCCACAGTGCTGTTCGGAAGGGAGTTCCAGGATTTTGACCCAGCGACACTGAAGTAACGACGTTATAGTTCCAAGTCAGGATGGTGTGAGACTTGGAGAGGAATTTGCAGGTGGTGATGTTCCCATGCATCTGCTGCCCTTGTCTTTCTAGGTGGTAGAGGTCGCAGGTTTGGAAGATGCTGTCGAAGGAGCCTTGGCAAGTTGCTGCAGTGCATCTTGTAGATGGTACACACTGCTGCCACTGTGCACTGGTGGTGAAAGGAGTGACCATCTAAGGTGGTGGATGGAATAACGAGCTTGCAGGCTGCTTTGTCCAGGACTGGGTTGAGTATCGGGTGCTGTTGGAGCTTCACTCACCCAAGCAAGGAGAGTATTCCATCAAACTCCTGACTTGTGCCTTGTAGATGGTGGACAGGCTTTGGGGAGTCAGGTGGACAGTTACTGGCCACAAAATTCCCAGCCTCTGACCTGCTATTGCAGTCACAGTATTTATATACTTGTAACTATGTTGTACAAACATGGCACCCCTTCTGTCACTATGCAAAAGCATACATGAAGAATGATTACAGCAACAATGCACTATAATTATTAGCATAAAGATTATGAATTATAAAGGATTTGCCCACATATTTAGAAACCAGCCATTCGCCTTGCAGCCAGAAGCATTCTAAGGGTCAGCGACCTGATACGTTAAGTCGGTTTCTCTCTCCACAGATACTGCCAAACCTGCCAAGTATTTCCAGTATTTTCTGCTGTTATTTCGAAAGGGTCAGCTTGTCACGTGCATGGTGGGAGGAAGAATACAAGTAATCTGCACATACTGGGCACCCATTTCAAAATGTACTGCATGATCACTACGGCATTAAATACTAATGATGTTCATAGAGGTTCACTGTGGGACTCCTTTCAATGATCTTTGGCCTCCTTGTCTCGAGACACAATGGGTAAGTGCCTGGAGGTGGTCAGTGGTTTGTGAAGCAACGCCTGGAGTGGCTATAAAGGCTAATTCTAGAGTGACAGGCTCTTCCACAGGTGCTGCAGATAAAATTGGTTGTTGGGGCTGTTACACAGTTGGCTCTCTCCTTGCGCCTCTGTCTTTTTTCCTGCCAACTGCTAGGTCTCTTTGACTCGCCACTCTTTAGCCCCGCCTTTATGGCTGTCCGCCAGCTCTGGCGATCACTGGCAACTGACTCCCACGACTTGTGATCAATGTCACAGGACTTCATGTCGCGCTTGAAGACGTCTTTAAAGCGGAGACATGGACGGCCGGTGGGTCTGATACCAGTGACGAGCTCACTGTATAATGTGTCCTTGGGGATCCTGCCATCTTCCATGCGGCTCACATGGCCAAGCCATCTCAAGCGCCACTGGCTCAGTAGGGTGTATATGCTAGGGATGTTGGCCGCCTCGAGGACTTCTGTGTTGGAGATGCGGTCCTGCCACCTGATGCCAAGGATTCTCTGGAGGCAGCGAAGATGGAATGAATTGAGACGTCGCTCTTGGCTGGCATACGTTGTCCAGGCCTCGCAGCCGTAGAGCAAGGTACTGAGGACACAGGCTTGATACACTCGGACTTTTGTGTTCTGTGTCAGTGCGCCATTTTCCCACACTCCCTTGGCCAGTCTGGACATAGCAGTGGAAGCCTTTCCCATGCACTTGTTGATTTCTGCCTCGAGAGACGGGTTACTGGTGATAGTTGAGCCTAGGTAGGTGAACTCTTGAACCACTTCCAGAGCGTGGTCGCCGATATTGATGGATGGAGCATTTCTGGTGTCCTGTCCCATGATGTTCGTTTTCTTGAGGCTGATGGCTAGGCCAAATTTGCTGCAGGCATCGCAATCCTGTCGATGAGTCTCTGCAGACACTCTTCTGTGTGGGATGTTAATGCAGCATCGTCAGCAAAGAGGAGTTCCCTGATGAGGACCTTCCGTACTTTGGTCTTCACTCTTAGACAGGCAAGGTCGAACAACCTGCCATCTAATCTTGTGTGGAAGAAAATTCCTTCTTAAGACTTGAACGCATGTGACAGCAGCAAGGAGATGATGATCCCAAACAGTGTAGGTGTGAGAACACAGCCCTGTTTCACACCACTCAGGATAGGAAAGAGGTCTGATGAGGCGCCAATATGCTGAATTGTGCCTTTCATATTGTCATGGAAGTGAGGTGATGATACTTAGTAGCTTTGGTGAACATCCGATCTTTGCTAGCAGTCTGAAGAGACCACGTCTGCTGACGAGGTTAAAGGCTTTGGTGAGATCAATGAAAGCAATGTAGAGGGGCATCTGTTGTTCACGGCATTTCTCCTGTATCTGGCGAAGGGAGAACAGCAGGTCAATGGTGGATCTCTTTGCTCGAAAGCCACACTGTGCCTCAGGCAGACACGCGCAGCCAGCTTCTGGAGCCTGTTTAAAATGACTCCTGCGAAGACTTTCCCCACTATGCTGAGCAGGGAGATTCCACAGGTAGTTGTTGCAGTCACCGCGGTCACCCTTGTTCTTATAGAGGGTGATGATATTGGCATCATACATGTCCTGTGGTGCTGCTCCCTCATCCCAGCACAGGCAAAGCAGTTCACGGAGTGGTGAAAGTATAGCAGGCTTGGCACTCTTGATGATTTTAGGGGTATTGCCGTCCTTCCCAGGGGCTTTTCCACTGGCTAGAGAATCAATGACATCACTGAGTTCCGATTTTGTTGGCTGTTCGTCCAGCTCATCCATGACTGGCAGAGACTAGGCTGCATTGAGGGCGGTCTCAGTGACAACATTTTTCCTGGAGTACAGTTCTAGGTAGTGCTCCACCCAACGGTCCATTTGCTTGCGTTGGTCAGTGATCGTGTCCCCTGATTTAGACTTGAGGGGGGGTGAACTTCCTGATGGTTGGCCCAAAGGCTCTCTTGATGCCATCATACATTCCTCTGATGTTTCCAGTGTCAGAGGCCAGCTGAATACGACTGCATAGGTGTTTCCAGTAGTCATTTGCGCAGCGCCTAGCTGTTCTTTGTGCAGCGCTTCTGGCTACTTTAAGTGCTACGGATGTTAACTCGCTGGGGGCTTTCTTGTAGTTCAACAGTCCAATGCGCTTAGTGGCTATGACAGGTTTCAGCTCTTCAATGTGAGATTGAAACCAGTCTGCATTCTGCTTCTCACGTTTGCCAAAGGTGGTCACTGCTGAATCACCGATGGCATCTCTGATGTGGGCCCACTTGGTCTCTGCATCCCCTGTACGAGTGTTTTGAAGGGCTTTTTCAAGTGAATTTAGAAATTTATCTAACAGCTGCGGATAAGAAGTTCTGTTAGTTACCACATTCAGAAAGCACTTCACTGGCTGTGAAGAGTTTTGGGTCATAAAAGGCGCTACATAAATGCTAGTTATTCTTTCTGTACTTACGCTGCCCGACAACCCGAGGCACACAGTGTGCATTCCCCCAGCCTCCACCTGCACTATTTTCTCCGGCAATAGCTTGACGAAGGCGGGTTTCTTCCTCTCCATCACATTTTCTCCGAGACCGAGTTGGCCAACGTCACCCTGGCCCAAGGTCAGGACAATCCCAGGGATCGTCCTATGTGAGGAATGAGAGACTGCAGGGAGGAAAAACAAATTAGGCTTCCATCATCAGAAAGCACACACTCAGCAAGTAGAACCACACAGACTAGGTTTCTATTCCCTTGAGTCTCGAAGATTAAAGGGGTGATATAACTGAGGCATTTAAGATGAGCAAAAGAACTTGATAGGGTAGACAGAGAGAAACTATTTCCTCTGGTGGGGGAAATCCAGAAACAGGGGGGCATACCCTTAAAATTAGAGCTAGGCTGCTCAGGAGTGATGTCAGGAAATCCTTCTCCACACAAAGGGTACTGGAAATTTCTCTCATTAGGGCGGCAGTGGCTAGCACCGCAGAATCACAGCTCCAGTGACCCGGGTCCAATTCTGGGTACTGCCTGTGCGGAGTTTGCAAGTTCTCCCTGTGACCGCATGGGTTTCCGCCGGGTGCTCCGGTTTCCTCCCACAGCAGGTGGATAGGTAAACTGGCCGTTGTAAATTGCCCCTAGTGTAGGTAGGTGGTAGGGGAATTGAGGGGATGCGGTAGAAATATGGGATTAATGTAGGATTAGTATAAGTGGGTGGTTGATGGTCAGCACAGACTCAGTGGGCCGGAGGGCCTGTTTCAGTGCTGTATCTCTAAATAAAAATAAAATAAAAATCTGGAATTCTCTCCCCCAAACCGCTGGGAGTCAACTGAAAACTTCAAAACAGAGATTGATAGAATTTTATTCGGCAAGGATATTAAAAAGTTACAAAACCAAGGCGGGTAAATGGAGTTAAGATACAGATCAGCCATGATCTAATTCATTTGGGCGGAACAGGTTCGAGGGACTGAATGGCCTACTCCAGTTCCTATGCGCCTAGAATAACTTCTGCTCAAATAATTAGTAGATGGAGTTTCTAATTAAATTGAGTTGCTTTTGATACAGTTCCAATATCGCCACATCCTGTTTTCCCAGTCAGCAATAGCATCAAGGAACCACTTGCGAATTTCACTGATGCCAACAGGTGAGAAGACCTTTTTACTCAGGGGTTTGTGACAGGAGCAGCTTTTCACAAAACTTTACTCACAATGTGCAGGAGCGACATAAGATCATTGGGCAGGTGGATTTGTTGTTTAGAAAATGGTTCTTTCAAAGATATACTCCAAATCTAAGCTCTAAACTGCCTCTAACTTTTAAGTCATCTGCAAAAATGCAGCCACGTTGAATTTCTAAATGCCTCCCTTGCAATTGGTAATGCACTGAATGCATGCAGCAGTGCGTCAAGGAGGTCCCAGGTTCACTGGAGAACCTGATCCCAGCTGGGGGGTCGATATTGCTCCTAAGTTTGGGGTGGGGGGGGGGGCAGGGGAAAGAGGAAACTGAACAGCCTGGGATCTCACTTCTGATCATTATCCAGCAACCCCTGATGAAAAGTGCATGTTTGAGTGGATGGGTGTGAAGACCCCCGCAGTTGACCAGCCCATCACGACTCACTGCCGAGGCTCGCCCTTGGAAAAAAATTGACACTCGAGTGAGTTTCGAAGGGAAGCTGGTATTTGTGCAGCCATACCCAAGCGTCAGCACCTTCAGAAAAGGCGAATAAACCATATTTTAAAAATTGCCAGTGTGTCAGTTTACATCAAATAGTCTTCAGGGACCATTGCAGGACAGCAATGTGTGTGTGCAGACATCATAGCAGCTTCCTCACAACCTTACCAAAGCAGCACAAACACATGCGTGAAGGCTCAAGAGTCAGATTCGAGCTAATTTCCCCTATCCTCTCTCACCCATTCCCCACTGACGTGAGGCCAACTGAAGGTGACTAAATTGCTGCTCTAGCTGAATTAGTGATCGTAGCATAATAATAAAAAAAAATGCAAAATTTCACTATAGTGAGAAATCTGTCATACAGGCTGTGGCTTTATGTTATTGCTTTTTGTAAGACTTTCAACCCAGTGCTTCCTGCGACCCTCAGGAAGAAGTTAAATAACATGGGAGTGCATGACAAAATCTTGGGATTTTATCTGACAGTCTCATTCCAAGAATCCATGTAAGGTTAACTGAGAGACTCACGAAATTTGGCGGGCACAGACACGATGGGCCAAAGGGCCTGCTTCTGTGCTGTATAACTATCTCGCTCCAATGAAAGAGGAACGAGGCAAGATTAACCTCGGTTGTCCATCTTATATAATGTCTTTTATCAATTACATGTTTGATGGCATCATGATGGACCACGTGGAAAGGTTTTACCAGGAGTTCTTAAAGCAGTGCAATGCTGCGTTATTGATGAACTTGTCTGAAGATCTAGTGCACTCTATTCACAATTCCGGGCCGAACAGCAGGATAGGTTTATGGGTGTCCCGAGTGTAGTACTATGGGTTTTCACAGATCATGGACATTTTGAGGTATTGACTGGAAGATACAAAGGCCACTGACCTGAATGTTATTTGGAATTTAGAGCACAGAAACAAGGCATTCAGCCCAACTGGTTTATGCCAGTGTTGTTATGCTCCACATGAGCCTCCTCCTGTACTACTTCATCTAACGCTACAAGTACGTCCTTCTATTCCTTTCTCCTTCATGTCCTCTACTATTTTCCCCTTAAATGTATCCATACCATTTGTCCCAACGATTTCATGTGGTAGCAAATTCCACATTCTAACCACTCTAAGTGAAATCATTTCTCCTGAATGCCCTACTGGAATTATCGGTGACTCTTACATTTATGGCCCCCAGTATTGGTCTCCCCACAAGTGGGAACATCTTCTCTACATCTAGCCTAACGAACGACAAACATTGGTGCACACTGATACTCTGAGGCCCTGATAGATGCCAACATCAGTTGTTGCAGCAGTCTGGGAAGAGGCAAAGAGGCCTTTGGTGTTGCTTCAAAAGCAGCCAATTCCCACTGCAGACTAAGCTTGTGGTGTGGAGGTTATGTCCAAATACTTGTCCTTCATGGTTCAGAACTCTCAATCAGGCAATGAAAGGGCTTCTTCCAGCCCACACACGAGATACAGGAGCAAGCTAAATGGTCCTGTATGACCAAGATCAAGTATAGGGCAGGGGGTGGGGGCTTGGAAATAGGGTGAAGTGATAAAGTTACTGGACTAGAACAAAGAGCTCACATTTGAGTATATGGAAATAAACGTCCAGTATCAGTAAAAGTTACCAGGAAGCAGTCTGATTATCACCATGATTTAGTGATGTCATTTGGGGAAGAAAACCTACTGTTCTTACCTGGTCTGGCCTATACGTGACTCCAGACCCACAAGACTGTGGTTGACTCTGACCTGCCCTCTGAAGTGATCGACAGCCCATCCACCACCTAAAATATTCACTCACACATCACCAGCAAAACATGGCTGCAGTGTGCACCATCTACAAGATGCAATGCAGAAACTCACCATATGAACATACGGACGAACATATGAACATACAAATTAGGAGCAGGAGAAGGCCACTCAGCCCTTCGAGCCTGCTCTGCCATTCAATAAGTTCATGGCTGTATGGATTACTCCACATTTCCACCTACTCCTGATAACCTTTTACCCCCTTGCTCATCAAGAATCTATCTACCTCTGCCTTAAAAATATTCAAAGACTCTGCTTCCACCACCTTTTGATGAAGAGAGTTCCAAAGACTCAAGACCCTCAGAGAAAAAATTTCCCCTCATCTCTGTCTTGAATGGGCAACCTCTTATTTTTAAACAGTGACCCCTAGTTCTAGATTCTCCCACAAGGGGAAACATCCTTTCCACATCCACCCTGTCAAGACCCCTCAGGATCTTATGTTTCAATCCAGTCACCTCCTACTCTTCTAAATTCCAGCGGATACAAGCCTAGCCTGTCCAATCTTTCCTCGTAAGACAGCGCTCCCATTCCAGGTATTAAGTCTAGAAAACCTTCTCTGCACTGCCTCCTACGCATTTACAGTACTCCAGATGTGGTCTCACAAATGCCCTGTATAGCTGAAGCATCACCTCCCTACTTTTGTATTCAATTCCCCTTGCGATAAACGATAACATTCTATTAACTTTCCTAATTACGTGCTGTACCTGCATACTAACCTCTGGCGATACATGCGCTAGGACACCCAGATCCCTTTGCATCTCCGAGATCTGCAATCTCTCACCATTTAGATAATATGCTTCTTTTTTAATTCTTCCTGCCAAAGCGGACAATTTCCCACTTTCCCACATTATACTCCATCTGCCAGGTCTTTGCCCACTCACTTAACCTATGTCCCTTTGTAGCCCCCTTGTGTCCTCTTCACAAATTACTTTCCAACCTATCAATAACCAGGGGGCATAGATTTAAGGTAAGAGGCAGGAGGTTTAGAGGGAATTTGAGGAAATTCTTTTTCACTCAGAGGGTGGTTGGAATCTGGAACACACTGCCTGAAGGGTTGGTAGAGACAGGAACATTCACAACATTTAAGAAGTATTTAGATGAGCACTTGAAATGCCATAGCATACAAGGCTACGGGAAAAGTGCTGGAAAATGGGATTCGAAGAGATAGGTGCTTGATGGCCAGCACGGACATGATGGGCCAAAGGGCCTGTTTCTGTGCCATATAACTATGACAATCTTTGTGTCATCAGCAAATTTGGCAACCATACCTTCGGTTCCTTCATCTAAGTCATTTATATAAATTGTAAAAGGTTGAGGCCCAGCGCTGATCCCTGTGGCACTCGTTACATCTTGCCAACCAGAAAATTACCCATTTATGCCTACTGTGTTTCCTGTTAGCTAGCCAATCTTCTATCCATGCCAATACGTTACCCACTGCACCGTGAGCTTTTATTTTCTGCAATAACCTTTGATCTGGCACCTTACCAAATGCATTCTGGAAATCTAAGTGCAATACATCCACGTTTATCCACAGCACATATACCTCCCTCAAAGACCTCCAATAAATTGGTTGAACATGATTTCCTTTCACATAACCATGTTGACTCAGCCTGATTACCTTGAGTTTTTCTAAATGCCCTGCTATAATGTCTTTAATAATAGCTTCTTACATTTTCCCTAAGACAGATGTTAAGCTAACTGGCCTGTAGTTTCCTGCCTTCTGTCGCCCTCCCTTTTTGAATAAAGGAGTTACATTCACTAATTTCCAATCTAATAGAACCTTCCCTGAATCTAGAGAATTTTGGAAAATTAAAACTACCGCATCAACTATCTCACTAGCCACTTCCTTTAACACCCTAGGATGAAGTCCATCAGGACCCGGGTACTTGTCAGTCCACAGCTCCAACAATTTGTTCAGTACCACTTCCTGGTGTTTCTAATGTTGTTGAGTTCCTCCCTCCCTTCCATTTCCTGACTTACAGCTAATACTGGGATGTTACTTGTATCCTCAATAGTGAAGACTGATGCAAAATATCTGTTCAATTCATCTGCCATCTCCTTATTATCCATCATTAATTCCCGAAACTCACTTTCTACAGGACCAGTGCTTACTTTGTTAGCTCTTTTCTTTTTAAAATATCTATAGAAACTATTACTTTATATTTCTATAATAAAAGCAAAATAGTGCGGATGCTGGAAATCGGAAATAAAAACAAGAAATGCTGGAACCACTCAGCAGGTCTGGCAGCATCTGTGGAAAGAGAAGCAGAGTTAACGTTTCGGGTCAGTGACCCTGCTTCTCTTTCCACAGATGCTGCCAGACCTGCTGAGTGGTTCCAGCAATTCTTTATATTTCTAGCTCGCTTTCTCTCATACTCTAATTTTACCTTCCTTATCAATCTTTAGTCATTCTTTGCTGTTTTTTATATTCTGTCCAATCCTCTGACCTGCCTCTCATCTTTGCACAGATATAGGCTTTTTATTTAAGTTTGATACTATCTTTAATTGTTTTAGTTAACCACGGATGGTGGTATTTTTTGGAATTTTTCTTTCTCGTTGAAATGTATCTATTCTGCGTATTTTGAAATAACCCCTTAAATGTCTGCCACTACATCTCTATTGACCTATCCCTTAACCTGATTTGCAACTTCACTTTAGCTAGCTCGACTTTCATGCCCTCATAATTGCCCTTATTTAAGTTTAAAATACTAGTCTTGGACCCACTCTTCTCTCCCTCAAACTGAATGTAAAATTCAATCATATTATGATCGCTGCTACCTAGGGGCGCCTTAACTATGAGGTCATTAATTAACCCTATCTCGTAGCACAATACCAGATCTAGTATAGCCTGCTCTCTGGTTGGCTCCAAAACATATTGTTCCAAGAAATTATCCCGAAAACATTCTACGTACGCCTCATCTAGGCTACCTCTGCCCATCTGATTTTTCCAGTCTATATGTTGGTTAAAATCCCCTATAATTATCGCTGTACCTTTCTGACAAGCTGCCATTATTTCTTCCTTTATATCCCATCCAACAGTGTGGTTAATCCTGTACACCACTCCCACAAGTGACTTCTTACCTTTATGATTTCTCATCTCTACCCAAACTGCTTCAACATCCCGGTCTCCTGAACTTAGGTCATCCCTCTCTATTGCGTTAATACCATCATTAATTAATTAAGAGCCACCCCTCCACCTTTTCCTAGCTTCCTATCCTTCCTAAATGCTATGTACCCTTCAATATTCAGGTCCCAATCTATGTCGTCCTGCAGCCCTGTCTCTGTAATCAGATTGCACTTATTTTATTTTTATTTGTGCTCTCAGTTCATCTGTTTTGTTCCGAATGCTAGGTGCATTCAGATTTAGAGCCTTTAGTTTTGTCCTTTTATTATTTTTGTAACCTCTAGCCTTATTTGTTGATTTACTGTTAGATTTGTATGCTCTGTCCCTTCTAGTCACAGTCTGTTTATCATTTCCCTTATTAATACCTTTCTCTTTTGTCTTGTCTCTACTCCTTGATTTACCATATCTTCCCAAATTTGATCTCTTTCCCCCACTATTCAGTTTAAAACCCCCTCTACCTCCCTAGCTATGCAGCTCGCTAGAATACCGGCCTCATGACAGTTCAGGTGTAGACCGTCCCACCACTTTCCCCAGTACTGGTGCCAATGCCCCACGAACCAGAACCCACTTCTACCACACCAGTCTTTGAGCCACACATTAATTTCTATAATCTTATTTGCCCTATGCCAGTTTGCACATGGCACATTATTACCTTTGAGGTTCAGCTTCTTAATTTGGTGCCTAGTTCCTCATACTGACTATGCAGAACCTCTTTCCTTGCCCTACCTATGTCGTTGGTACCTACATGGACCACGACGATTGGATCCTCCCCCTCCCACTGTACGTTCCTCTCCATCCCTGGCACCGGGCAGGCAACACAGCCATCTGGACTCTCACTCTTTGCTGCAGAGAACAGTATCAATCCCAATAATTATACTGTCCCCTACTACCACTACATTCCTTTTTTCTCCTTCCACTTGAATGGTTCCTGTACCATGGTGAGGTTGCTCATCCACCCTGCAGCCCCCACTCTCATCCAAACAAGCTGAAAGAACCTCAAACCTGTTGGACAATCGCAAAGACTGAGGCTTCTGCACTCCTGCCCTCTGGGTCCCCTTACCTGCCTCAGCTACAGCCACACTCTCCTGTACCTGACCAATGACCAAATCAGAAGACCACCTCCTCCTAGTACAAAATGTCCAGGTAACTTTCCTCCTCCCTCATGTGTTGCAGTGTCTGCAGCTCGGGCTCCAGTTCAATGATCTGAGCCGAAGTTCTTCGAGCCGCAAACACTTACTGCAGACATGCGCGCCCTGGATCACACTGGCATCCAGGAGCTCCCATATGCTGTAGCCATGACACATCACCTGTCCTGCCATTCTTAATGTGTTTTAATTACCAATTACTTTAAATTATTTTCCTTTTTTATATATATTTTATTAAGCTTATCACTAGTTCCTTTACAATTTTAAATGTTAAGTGATTAAGGTCCATTCTAATCCTAACAGATACTCACCAAACAGGTAGCTTCTTCCCAAACCAATCACCTACCTGCTTGCCTGTGATGTTCGGTGCTAGGTTTGATTTAAATTAAATTAAAGGCTTACCTGTATACTCACCCCAGCGGCTCTCTGTTTCCCTGCTCTCTCTGTTGATTGTGACATCACTCTGATGTCACTTTTCGATTTTTCTCTGTTCCACTCCTGCTGCTCCTCTCTCTCTCGCTCGGTATCAGTCTCCAACTCTGGGCTTTTGATATGCTTTTTAAACCTCCGCTCCCGCCATGCTCCTCCCTCTCTCTCTCACTCTGTCTCCGGTCTCCGACTCTGGGCTTTTGGCGCGCTTTTTAAACCTCCGCTCCCACTGTGCTCCCCTCTCTCTCTCGCCGTTTCGGTTTCTTCAACAGCACATCCCAAACCCATTCCTTCACCGTCACTGGGTCAAAATCCTGGAACTCCTTCCCCAAGATGCACTGTGAGTGCACCTACACTAGACGGACTGCAGCAGTTCACTACCACTTTCTCAAGGGCAATTAGGTGTGGACAATAAATGCCAGACTTGCCAACAATGGCCTCATCCCAAAAATGAATAAAAAAGTTGAGGCATTGCGTGTCCATGCTGTGGTCCAAAGCCTAATCAATGGTTGTTGGCCTCTTATTACAGCACTTCTCGTGAATCAGTTTTGTCCTCACTCATCAGGCATCTTTACATTGATGCCAGAGCTTCAGGAAGAGAGGTTTGAGTGCAGTAACACAACCTCCGATTGCCACTGGCTTCTTTTACTGCATTTCGGGGCTGCTGTTTCTTGCAATCTTCACATCTCTGACCTCCCTCAGTTCTCATTGTCCAATAAAAGTTAGGCCCTGGATTTCATCATAAGGAGTCCACCTTGCTTTGTATCACATTCAGAGACCAGGTGTCTGTTGATTGTACGTTATATAAACATACATGTGTGGCTATGAATTCAACTGGGTTCTCCGTTTTAACAGTGACATTCAGACCTACTTAGAATATGGGTATTATACAGCAAGTTAAAAAAAAACTGATTATCCCAACTTGTTTCCCCCACTACAACAACTGACATTTATATAGTACTTTAAGGTAATAAAAACACCCCAAAGCACTTCACAGGAGGATATGAATCAAAACTGTGACACCGAGCCATGTAAGGTGACATAAGGGCAGCTAACCAAAAGGGTAGGTTTTAAGGAGCATTTTAAAGGAGAGAGGACAGAGGATTGAGAGGGAATTCTGGAGCTCAAGATCTAGGCTGCTGAAGGCATGGTTGTTATAGTGGAGTGATGGAAATGGGGAATGCCCAAGAGACTGGAATTGCAGGAGTGCAGAGGTCTCAGAGGTTTGTAGGGCTGGAGCTCACAGACATATGTTTCAATCCCAGCTGAAGAACTCCCTCCAAATGCAACAAATGTCTAGAAAGGTAAGAATCTTAGAACAATCCTGCTGGGTGATTTTCATGCAAGTTTAGCTGGAAACCGGACAAAATGTCACATGCCCATCTTTAAAGAAGCTGATCATGGCAGAGGTCAAGATCCAAGCCCCTCTCCTCGACTAATGGGCCACCTTCATTTGAGATTCTAGGTGGCTGGCTTTGGCAGGTTATTCAGCTGTGGAGGGCATCAAAGCCAGGTTCAGCCCTGGCTCTGCTTAAAACAGGATTCAGGGAATAGCTATCTGGGCAGAAATAACAACAGAAAATGCTAGAAACACTCAGCAGTTTTGATGAAAGATCATCGACCTGAAATATTAACTCTGTTTCTCTCAACAGATGCTGCCAGACCTGCTGAGTATTTCCAGCACTTTCTGTCTGTATTTCCAGCACTTTCTGTCTGTATTTCAGATTTCCAGCAACTGCAGTATTTTGCATTTGTATTGGGAATGCTGGCTTAATTGTTTCCCCACCCACTAGCCCACAGAGTGCACAGACTGCTGCTTGGACTGAGATCAGGTAAATGAACAGGCCGGAATCAACCCTTATGGTCTAAATGTGACTGAACTGGATGCCTTTACTGACTACGAAGCTATGTTTGTTTTGGTACTTACTTTTCTGCTGCGAGTAGACTTCTGTATAGGTACAATTATTGCTCAGCACATGGTGCTTACAGTTAAAACATGGGGCAAGTTTATACAGTTTTTCTAGCCATTGGTAGCAGCAGTGAAAATTAAGGATTTTACTCAGGAGTGTGCAACCAAGTATATATGTATTCAACCACACCGACAAAGGTGCAAGATTACTTTCCACTGACATGCGGGCCATAGCTGAGACACTATCACCAGGCTGCAAGACCGACACACTGCGAGGCGCAGTTGCAACGTCATAACTGCATCCAGAGAAAAAGGGACCAAGCCAGTTCGCCCCCCCCACCACCACCCCAAGTAAGGTCATAATCTTATGATGCGGGAAAGCAGCAGTGTGATGCACAGAACATCATGGCACCGGGAATCATTTACAAAACAAAACAGCAAACCTCATCAATAGAGCTGCAGACATCACAAAGCAGGACAGTGACTTTGGAGCAATTTAAACAGTTTCACCTCCTGATGCCTTAATTTTTTTTGCCCACTTAACACAGAAACCCCCTGTAGTTTAGAGCGTCAGCCTTTTTTTGTTCCACTTCTTTGTTGGAACCGACTCCTGACACCCAGAGCCATCCAAGCCCTGATGCACAATGGGTCGATCATTCTAATGTAATCTGTTGGAGACTTCTGAAATGATGATTAATTGTTGATTAACCAGGGGGAATACACAACTGGCTAATTTACCCCAATGTTCAGTTACAATTGCTAAGCAAATGAGTGCAAATGGGCCAGCAATTGTATCAGAATCCACCAGTTCCAAACTGCCCTGCGTGTAACTTGCAGAAGATTCGGCAACAGACAGAAAGTTGTGCACGTGCGGCATTCACGGACACACAGTTAATAGAGCGTGGGATTTGCGATGTTTGCCAATCTGATGGAAAGATCAATAGCAACTTGCATTTATTTGGCTTCCATAAATGTATCAATAAAGGCATGTTGTTATCATTTACTCCACAGGCCTGTCTCCAACACAGGATGCAATGCAATACGATGATGATGCAAGTATTGGGTTTAATTGGGACAGTTCTGCTTTGTCCACTATTTGAAGACCAGCTGAAGCAACACACTTCAATAAATGACACGTCCGCACATTCCTGAATATTCCAATCACTTTCACCTGAATTGGCTGCCCTGTGGCACATTGGACTCAGCATTTCACTCCCCTCTCCTCATTCAAGTGTCCACCAGAGCTCAGAGTTGTTCCTCACCTTACAACCCCACACATATTGCCCCACCCTTCAAAGACCGAGGCCACTCTGCTCTATGTGGCTCAGTACCACACTACAGTCTGCATTTCAAGAAAGACTTGCATTTATATAGCACCTTTCATGATCTCAGGAAGTTCCAAAGCACTTGACAGCCAAAGTACTTTTGAAGTGTAGTTACTGTTGTAATGTAGGAAATCTGGCTGTCAACTTGGGCCGAGCAAGCTCCCAAATGCAGCAATGTATTAACAGTTGGATAATCTGTTTTTAATGATGTTGAACTCCCCGCTCTTCTTCAAAACAATGTCATGGGGTCTTTTACATCCACCTTGGAGAGCAGATGGGGCCTCATTTTAATGCCTCATCTGAAAATTGGAGCTCGGTCAGTACCGCACCACAAGTCAGAGGGACTTGAACTCACAATCTTCTGACTCAGAGGTGAGAATGCTACCCACTTAGCCACAGCTGACACTCCAAGTAGGTTAGTAAGTGCAAACGTCTGCCAGGCTTGGAAATACACTGTCACATCTCGGAATCTCCAAACCACACTGCTGAGTAATCCACACAGGTTTCATCCTTAAAGAGTTTTTCCTTTACCCAATACAGCATGCTGACTCTCTTGCCATAAGGATAAACCCCACTTACCCAAGTCCAGGGAGTTTAGGTGTACATTGGCAATACTTGAATACTGTCAGCTAAAAGTGCAGAGATGATAGCAGAGCATTGAGAGTGCAGCCATCTCCACACTACTTACCCAGCCAACAGTCTGTTCGGCACTGGTTTGCAAAACTCTCTAGTGATAAGTAGAAACAATCCCTGGCCCCAGCGCCAAGTCTTAATCACTATTACCTTGCCAGGCTTGTTTACCCAACCTTCAACAGTGCTGCCTGGCATCACAGGCCTGCCTGATTCTGGCATTACATTATTGAATCCACCACAGAGAGTGGGCTCACTTGCCTCTGCACTTCCAGCATCAGGCGTATGCATCAACTTAGAGAAACTTCAACCCCAAAGCAAGCCTTATTTAACCCCTTCCCCTCCCCCCAGCAAGGGGTGTGAGCCCTCACTAGGTAAATGTCAGCGACGTGAGCAGCACAGCATACCAATGTAGAGTTCCCAACAGGTCAGCACCCATTATTCAAATGCAAGTCACTTTATCTCAAAGTAACAGAAAATATGAAGATTTTATCATAAGTTTAATATTGCACCCAAAATAGTTAACAAGTGAATGACAGCATTTTTAAAGTGTATGTATGTGTTTGTGATATCGCCAGGTCAATAGCAATAGAAGAACCCAAGCATGTTGCAAGTTAACTAGTGATTGACAAAGTGAATGCACATACTCACTCTTTAACTTTTTACTTTCTTCAACTTGTGTTTCTTCTTCATCTTTTGACCTTTTCACTGACCTTTTTCCTGGCATTGTATTCTGAAATTCCTGTTAAGCAACAATAGCCAGTTTAAGTGAAATGCATATGTACGACTGATACTATCTGAGATTTCGCTGCACCATGCTTTTGTGGTGGAGTATTCCTGATGTTTTTCAGTTTATTAATAATGTGCAAGAACACCTAATCCTCCCGAAAGTTCCTTTTTTAATAAACACAATTATAAAGAGAATTGCTTTCCTTAATTGTGGCTATCCCATTGGTGTAGCACTTTAATAAGTGACTGTTATATGATCAGAATCAAAGATTAACAGCTTATGACTTGTAAAATAACAATTCAGAGACAGCAGCACACTATCTTAAAGTATGCACAGACTTTTACAACATCGGAGACCATTTAGCCCATCCTGCCTGTGCAGCTCTTTCAAAGCAGTCCCACTCCCGTACTCTTTCTCCATAGCCTTGCAATTTTTTTCCTTTAAGTCCTTATCCAATCCTCCTTTGAAAGTTACTATTGAACCAGCTTCCACCACCCTTTCAGGCAGGTCATCGTAATTCGCTGTGTAGAAAAAAAATCTCATCTCCCCTCTGGTTATCAAACATTTATAAAAAGTACTTAGATATCCCAGCTCCTGATTCTCAGTATCTCCACTGGTGTGCAGACGACCCCTCAAAGAGAAACTATTATTCAAACAACTGCCAGCAAAGAAACAACAGAGAAAGGGATCACTGGGCCTAAAATTTTATACTCTAATCTCTCTGCAACTCTCGCCATCCAATGAACAAGCAGTCACTACGCACACTCCCAAAATTTAAAAAAAAAACTTCCTGAAAGTACAGCGAGAGTGTCGATAAATAAAACACACACACTAACACCACGAATACTGCAACAAGGTCACAGAGCTAAGGGCCTATTCTGGAATGGTCCACCAGTACGGGCCGAGGCAAGGAAGCAAGAGACAGTGAAGGGGTTCACAGCCAAACGACCGTGCAGGCAAGAGCGGGCGTGATGGCAGGAACGGCGAGCCTGGGCTCTGAATCACCCGAGGCTCCGCGCTCCCCAGGCCCCGCGACTTTTAAAATTCCCGCGTCCCCAAGACAACTTTTCTGTTATTTAAAACTTTATTTACAAGCAAGCAGTAAGACAGACTTGCAGAAGCATCCGGACCTTTTAAGACACGGGTTACAATGTGGAATTGAATAACCTGGTTTAACTCGGGCGGGGAAAGAGAGAGAATTAAAAGTGAAACGTGCTTTTAGAAAGAGGGAATCCGCCCCATTCCACACAAGGATGCTACTTTGTGGCACGCCAGTGGAATGTGGGATCCGCGCTCCGAACGCCGTCGCAGGCCGAACGTTCCAAAAGAGAACACTCGGAGCCGCGGCGTTCGGAAATGGAACGTTGGGTATCCCGCGGCGTTCGGAGCGCGAGGTGAACGCGGTCACACCGCGTCCGGCCCTGTAGTTTCACTTTTTTTTTAAAAAAAACTTAAACTGGTTTGCCATTACGATTACTACACGGAAGATATTTACCATTTGCTCTCACTGAATTGCCGCCCGCCCCCCCCAGCTGCTCGCACTTTTTTTGCTTGCTCTCTCTCTCTCCCTTCCCACAGCACTGGCCGGCGCGTGCGCACTGGAGATCAGAGCCCGCGCAGTTTCAAATGGGAGACGGAATCCCCCACCCCAACCCCAACCCCAACCCCGGCACAAATGGGTTGGCTGGAGCCGAACGGCTCTGCGCCCAGACAAGGGGCCACATTGTTATGCAGCCGCTGCCATATGTTCGCGGCTGTCATTCTCCGACGCTGCACAAGTCATGTGTTGAACTACAGAATGCTCAGCTTTGGTATTCATTGTTAGACTTGATTACATTTGAAGTAGCATTCTCCCCCACCTAAACTATTTTAAGCCTCAGTGTGGCATAATTCTCCTTGATAATCACACATTCAGCCCGTCACGCCTATGAAAGAGCTGCTCAATTTCCAATCTACATTTTTTCCATACAGATACACCACAGTCTGTCCTCAGTACCTTGCTCTACGGCAGCGAGGCCTGGACAACGTACGTCAGCCAAGAGCGACGTCTCAACACATTCCATCTTCGCTGCCTCCGGAGAATCCTTGACATCAGGTGGCAGGAACGTATCTCCAACGCAGAAGTCCTCGAGGCGTCCAACATCCCCAGCAGATACACCTTACTGAGCCAGCGGCGCTTGAGGTGGCTTGGCCATGTGAGCCACATAGAAGATGGCAGGATCCCCAAGGACGCATTGTACAGCGAGTTTATCACTGGTATCAGACCCAGCGGCCATCCATGTCTCTGCTTTAAAGACGTCTGCAAACGCGACATGAAGTCCTGTGACATTGATCACAAGTTGTGCGAGTCAGTTGCCAGTGATCGCCAGAGCTGGCGGACAGCCATAAAGGCGGGGCTAAAGAGTGACGAGTCGAAGAGACTTAGCAGTTGGCAGGAAAAAAGACAGAAGTGCAAAGAGAGAGCCAACTGTGTAACAGCCCCGACAACCAGTTTTTTCTGCAGCGCCTGTGGAAGAGTCTGTCACTCTAGAATTGGCCTTTATAGCCACTCCAGGCGCTGCTCAACAAACCACTGACCATCTCTAGGTGCTTACCCATTGACTCGAGACAAGGAGGCCAAAGAAAGACACGACACAACTATGTTGAGTCTGCCCCAGTGACTCGGTGGCGAATGCAAATAAATAGTATGATATATGTTGACCAGATTTGATTCTAAGGCTGCCCTGAGTAAACTGAACTCATCGGGTGTTTTGACCTTCCATCTTCCACCTTCCATAAACGTGAACTCATCCAAACTCTGCTGGTTGTATACTAACTTGCACCAAATCCAGTTCGCCCATCACCCCATGCTCGCTGACCTACATTGGCTCCTGGTCCACCAATACTTCAATTTTAAAATTCTCATCCCTGTGCTCAAATCCGTCCATGGCCAGGCTCCTCCCTTTCTTTCACCTCCTCCAGTCCTGCAACCCTCTGAGAACTCGATGTTTCTCCAACTTTGTCCTCTTGTATATCCATCATTTCCTTTGCCCCACCAGTGACAGCCATGCTATCAACTGTCTAAGCCTTAAACTGTGAAATTCCCTCTCCAAAGCACTCTGCCCCTCTATCCTTTAAGATGTTACTTAAAACCTACCTCTTTAATCAAACATTTGGTCGCCTGTCATACAAGCATACGAATTAGCAGCAGAAGTGGGCTATTCGGCCCCTCTAGCCTGCTCTGCCATTCAATAATCTGTTTGTGTCTCGAATTCTACATTCCCATCTACCCCGATAACCTTTGATCCCCTTGCCTAACAAGAATCTATCTACCTCGGCCTTAAAATTATTCAATGACCCCCACCTCCACCACCTTCTGAGGCAGAGAGTTTCAAAGTCGCACAAGCCTCTGCGAGAAAAAAATTCTCCTCATCTCTATCCTAAAGGGCGATCCCAAATTTAAAACAGTGCCTAGTTCTGGACTCACCCACAAGATGAAACATCCTTTCCACATCCACTTTGTCAAGACCTTTTAGGATCTTATAAACTTCAATCAAATCTCCCCTCACTCTTCTAAACTCCAGTGAAAACAAGCTCAGTCTGTCCAACCTTTCCTCATAAGACAACCTGCTCATTCCAGATAACAATCTAGTGAACCTCCTCTTAACCACCTCCAACGCATTCACATCCTTCCTTAAATAAGGAGACCAAACCTGCACAGAGTATACGAGGTGTGGTTTCACCAATGCCCTGTATAACTGAAGCATAACATCCTTACTTTTATTTTCAATTCCTCTCGTAATAAAGGATAGCATTCCATCAGCTTTCTTCATTACTTGTTGTACCTGCATACTAACGTTTTGTGATTCATACACTAGAACACCTAGATCCCTCTGCACCTCAGAATTCTGCGGTCGTTCTCCATCTAAGTAATACTCTGCTTTTTTATTCTTCCTGCCAAAATGAACAACTTCACGTTTTCCAACATTATACTCCATCTGCCAGATTTGTGCCCACTCACTCAACCTATCTATATCGGTCTGCAACCTCTTTATGTCCTCTTCACAACATACTTTCCTACCTATCGCTGTGTCATCTGCAAATTTAGCTACCATGCCATCGTTCCCCTCATCTAAGTCATTGATATAAATTGTAAAAAGTTGAGGCCCCAGCACAGATCCCTGCAGGACTCCACTCATTACATCTTGCCAATCAGAAAAGGACCCATTTATGCATATTCTGTTTTCTGCCAGCCAGCCAATCCTCTATTCATGGTAATATATTACCCCCTACACCATGAGCTCCTACTTTGCACAATAACCTTTTATGTGGCATCTTGTCAAATGCCTTCTGGGAATCCAAGTACAGTACGTCAACGGGCTGTCCTTTATACACAGTGGACTATTCCTGATTACCTTGGGTTTTTCTGAGTGCCCAGCTATAGCCTCCTTAATGATCGATTCTACCACCTTCCCCACAACAGACTGCAAGCTTAACTGGCCTATAGTTACCTGTTTTTGCCTCCCCACACTTCTTGAATATAGGGGTTATATTTGCTACTTTCCAGTCTGATGGAACCTTTCCAGAATCTAGTGAATTTTGAAAAATTAACACCAACGCATCTACTACCTCATTAGCCACCTCTTTTAAAACCCTAGGATGAAGCCCATCAGGACCTGGGGATTTGTCAGCCCGCAGCTCTGTCAGTTTGCTCAGTACTACTGCCTGGTGATTATAATTTGACCACGTTCCTCTCTTCCTTCCACCTCCTGATTTGCAGCTATTACTGGAATGTTTTTATATCCTCTACAGTGAAGACAGAAGCAAAATATTTGTTCATTCCATCCGCATTTCCTTATTATCTACAATTAACTCCCCATTCTCACTCTAGAGGACCAACACTCACTTTACTTACTCTTATCCATTTTAAATACCCATAGAATCTCTTGCTATCTGTTTTTACATTTCTAGCTAACTTTCTCTCATACTCTAATTTCTTTCTCCTGATTAACCTTTTATTCATTCTCTGCCATTCTTTATATTCTGACCAATCATCTGACCTGCCACTCAACTTTGCGCAATTGTATGCTTTTTCCTTACATTTGATGCTTTCCTTAATTTCTTGTTATGACCAGGTGAGAAAGGTGTCCAGGGGTCCCCTTCAGCCTTCACCTGGTCTTACTGTAACAGGATTTAATTTTAAACACACTGTGTTTTGAGCTCCCCCTTGGTGAATCCTTGTTCACCGTGTTTCAACTGACTGCTCCAGTCAAAGCCCCCAATCAAAATATACGATTCTGATTGTGGTGGGGCCAACGCACTGTTAATTCAATCCCGTCGCTCCACAGATCGGCTAACATATCATTTTAAACTTTCCAAATTAAAGAAAGACCCAGCCAAATTGTACCATCTATTAACCCTCAAATGAGGCTAATCAAACCAGGTGTCATTAAATCAACAAATTAACTCTTTAATTAGAAGAACTAAATTCTTAAACACTATGAAGATAGAAACAACATTTAAAATAGAAAAAATTAGAATCCTTTCAAATTTATAGTCCAATGTTGCATGAAATCCTCATAGAATGGTGCTCGAAGTCCTCACTGAATGTTGCTTTCCTTCTCCAGCGAATTTCAACAATTAACGACTTGCAAATACTTTCAAAGGAATCAATCGTACTTCAGAGTTTTAGAGGAATAAAAGATTGTCACAATCTAACTTCCCTTTCTTCAATTTAAATTACCACAGATCTCTGTTTTGGCTTGACTTTTTTTTAGAATTTTGAGATAATAATAAACAGACTAAAATCCTCTTCCTTCAGTTTAAATGGTCGAGAGCTCTTTTTCCAGCTGTCATTACAGCTGTGTCCTGTGTCTGTGTATTAGAACATACTGTCTTCCACTAAAAACCAGTTCAAAACTGAATTGTAAGAATTGTATCGCATGAAACTCACTCCTAGTGGCTATATCTATGGTAACGAGAATGCACCCTTTGAATTGCAGTCTCCAAATGGCTGTTTCTAAGGCAACGAAAATGCACCTTCCTATAACTCCTGAGGCTTGCTGGTTCTTAAAGCAATACTGATCCCTCGCAAGCCTAAAGGCAAACCGCATATTCTGAAAAAGAACTACAGGACCATGACAACTCTGCCCCTAGCGGAATGAAACACCATTCCTGAAATGCTTTTCATTACAATGGGTAAAAAATACAAATTGAAAAAAGGCTAACTTTTTCACGCATTTACAGATATACACATTTCTAAAAGAAAAATGTTTAGACTACAGCAACAAGTTCCACCAGAACAGTTTGGCTTTAAATTTTCAAAAGGTTGCTCCAATTAACCCATTCTCAATTTCCAAGCATAGTCTTCCATTTATTTTGTGTTTTCCTTCCAAGTGTCCCTATTGTCCATCACCTCAGCCACGTGAGCTGCACAGCGAGGACCACTACTGGGTTCACTATTCTCTGAGAAGTTTCTCGAGTACCCTTTAACCTACGTGGCATCACTTGACACTGGAAAGCCCTGTCCGGTGTAACAGAAACTGATTTCTTCTTGCCCTGGGGTGTCAAAGGAATTTGACAGTATCCTTCCAACACATTTGTCTCTTTAAGACACATTGTGTTGCCCACTCTGTCCATACAGTCCTTTGAATGAGAAATTGGGTAGGAGCCTGCCTTCTTTACCACAGTGACATTTCCAGAGTCTATGCAAGTTTGAGCCGTCCCACCAGGTTTAGTCATCAAGACCATCTGCAAATTCCAGCTGTCCTGACTAGGTACATCTAAGCTGCCTTTCAGCACGCATTGTACCTCTGCTTCCACTTGGGTCTGTCTGTCTGGACCTAAACAACAAGGATGTCATTTTAAAGGAATGGCTCCCCCTACACCCACCTCATGTGTGGCTAAGATTGTACATCTTGGCTTATCCCCACAAACTTTTTGAAACATTGTGAAAACCCTGGTTAGGACTTCACGCTGTTTTGCCTCTAAGTGTAAAAGGCAATTGTTTAATTTTCCTAGCCATTCTGCATTCGTTAATGGGATAGTTGGAGGTTCAATCTGAGAACTTCCTAGGCCTACTTCTGCCTTATCCTCACTATCCT
The DNA here is from genome assembly GCF_036365525.1 of Heterodontus francisci. Taxonomy (NCBI): domain Eukaryota; kingdom Metazoa; phylum Chordata; class Chondrichthyes; order Heterodontiformes; family Heterodontidae; genus Heterodontus; species Heterodontus francisci. The sequence goes on from NC_090401.1 coordinate 48,352,551, forward strand.
TTTCCTTCTCCACAGTCCCAATTACCTGACGTACCTGTACTGGCTTATCCTTCTCCCTGCGATAATATGGTTTGAGCAAATTAATGTGACACAACCGGTTCTTCATCTGGCCATCAGGGGTGTCAATCAAGTAATCTACCTTACTCACTCTTTTGATCACTCTATATGGGCCACGAACCGTGCTTTCATTGTGATGGTAACAACACTAATACTTCACCCCCTGGTTTTATGATAGGTTGTGGTTTTCCCACCGTTTGACAGGTGTGGCATGCCCTACAAAATTGTCTCACATCCTTTGTAAGACCTGGCCGGTAATAATGTTTGCTTATGTGTGATTTGGTCTTCCGCATTCCCCTGAAAAAGGAATGTCATGTGCTAACCTTAATAATCCTTGTTGATATTTAGGTGGTACCACTATTTGTTCAACAGCTGTCCAGTCTAAGTCGGCAGGTCTATGAGGCAGTCTCCATTTCCTCCTCAAAACCCCATTTGCCAAATAATAGCCTTCCAGAACTCCTTTCACCTCAGCTTCTGACAGAGCCGTCTGTGCTATTTGATAGATCTCTGGATCAGCTTGCTGTGCTGCAATGATAGACGATCTGTTAAACATCTCATTTGGATTATCTAAATCCCCAAATAAGGTTTCAGATGCCTGATTATCTATTTGTGGTGCCCCTTTTACCTCTGACAATGAATCCTGTTTAGCCATTGCTCGGGTAACTACACAGGAAATATTCTCGGAACTTGCTCCTGTAATTGCTCCGTTTCCTTAATTTTACATGGTTCTTCTGTAACCAGAGGAGAAACTGTTATTTTTGATCCTGCCAAAATATTTCCTAGGAGTAGATCGATTCCCTTTACTGGTAAACTGTGGACAACACCTACAGTTACTATCCCAGTTATTAAGTCAGTCTCTAGGCGTACTTTATACAAAGGTACGGGTATACACACCCCGCCAATTCCATTAACTAAAACTTTAGCTTTCAAGGCGCTCTTTGGTGGAAACCTCATATTTTTCCCCAGCAAGAGTATTTGGGTTGCTCCTGTATTCCTGAGTATAATGATAGGTTTTCCTGCCTCACTTACAGGATACGGAGTTACTCTCCCCTTTGACAAAAATTCATTATAACTCTCAGGTATTTTATTCTTAACCTCTACACTCCTCTTAGTTTTAGTATCTGGTTTCACATTCACAGCTGTCGTTAAAGCTGTAGCCTGGTCTGCTATACTCTCAGTCAGAGTCTTTTCCTCTGAACTAACTTTGCATACCCCAACACGTCCTATGGGTTTACCTCGCAATTACCAGCACTCTGAATGAAGATGACCCGTTTTGTTGTAATGATAACATTTTGGCTTGCGAACCTCATTTCTACCCTCAGCACCTTCCTTTCTGACCTGAGGAGGTGATCCTGGGGCATTCCCAGCTGTTCCTTCTTGTCCCTGGCTACTTGCCTTCCTTTCACTCTCCCACTTTCTATCCTTCTCGGGTTTATGGGGGTGACGGATAAAATAGGTTGGCTTATTCATAAGCTCAAAATCGTCAGCAATCTCTGCTGCTTGCCGAGCTTTCAAAACTTTCAGGTTACCGATATGAGTTCTCACTACTGAAGGAATGGAGTTTTTAAAACTCTTCTAAGAGAATCAATTCTCAAAGGTTTTCATATGTGGTTTCTATCTTTAATGCTCGTATCCAACGGTCAAAATTCGTTTGCTTCACCCTCTCAAATTCTAAATATGTCTGCCAGTCAATCTCCGTAAGTTCTTAAACTTCTGATGGTAAGCTTCAGGGACTAACTCATACGCAGCGAAAATAGCATTTTTTTTGCCATCTCATAATCTGCAGAAGCCTCTTCAGAAGGCATGGCATAAGCTTCATGAGCTCTGCCTACCAGCCTGCCTGAATAAGCAATGCCCAGCTTTCTTTTGACCATTTCATCTATTTGGCTATTTTTTCAAAAGATATGAAAAATGCCTCTGCATCCCTTTCCTCAAATTTAGGAAAAGTCTGTATAAATTTAAACAGCTTCTCACTGGGTCCTGAACTAAACTCAGATTCTTCCTGACCCGAATTTTCCCTGGATTCAAGACTACCCCTTTGTCTTAGTTCCATCTCTTTTAATTTAAATTCCCTCTCTTCTCTTTCACTCTCTCTCTGAAGTTCAAGTTTTCTTAATTTTTTTTTACCACAAGTTTTTTCGTTTCTGACTGAATCCTAGCCAATACAACTGCATCACTCTCGGACTTACTACCTTCATGTCTCTCGTATTCCCTTTCTTGTTCCTCGTATTGCCCTTGATCAGTATCATCATCATCATCATCTTCTTCTACTAAATCCAGGTGTTCAGCTATTATGTCAATTATCTCTGCATTTTTGGCACCTGATTTCCATTCCAACCCTAATTTCACTGCCAATTCTTTTAATTTGCTCTTAGTTAAAATTATCAAGTCTCTCAGGGAAACATTCTGCTTTCCCCAAAACTCTGCTACAACCACTAATGCCATAACAATGGTATCGACTGTACCTTATTATATAAGGCACCTAGTTCTTTTAATTTCTTTGTAATTGGTATCAGATTTAGATCCCAACAATCAAGTTTCCAATTGATCAGATCCCAGACTCGAGAACAATTAAAATGATGCCAAAAGCAGGACCCCAATTTAAATGTTATTCCAGAGACGAGTAATTATTTTGATTCCAAATGTGAGCCCTCCAGATTAATCTGATTCTGATCCCAGACGCGAGCCACCAAATTAAATATGATTCAACTGCGAGCGAGCCCCCCAATTAATCTGCTATTCAAATCGACCGCTCCAGTCAAAGCCCCCAATCAAAATATACGATTCTGATTGTGGTGGGGCCAACGCACTGTTAATTCAATCCCGTCGCTCCACAGATCGGCTAACATATCATTTTAAACTTTCCAAATTAAAGAAAGACCCAGCCAAATTGTACCATCTATTAACCCTCAAATGAGGCTAATCAAACCAGGTGTCATTAAATCAACAAATTAACTCTTTAATTAGAAGAACTAAATTCTTAAACACTATGAAGATAGAAACAACATTTAAAATAGAAAAAATTAGAATCCTTTCAAATTTATAGTCCAATGTTGCATGAAATCCTCATAGAATGTTGCTCGAAGTCCTCACAGAATGTTGCTTTCCTTCTCCAGCGAATTTCAACAATTAACGACTTGCAAATACTTTCAATGGAATCAATCTCACTTCAGAGTTTTAGAGGAATAAAATATTGTCACAATCTAACTTCCCTTTCTTCAATTTAAATTACCACAGATCTCTGTTTCGGCTTGACTTTTTTTTTAGAATTTTGAGAGATAATAATAAACAGACTAAAATCCTCTTCCTTCAGTTTAAATGGTTGAGAGCTCTTTCTCCAGGTGCTGTCATCACAGCTGTGTCCCGTGTCTGTGTGTTAGAACAAACTGTCTTCCATTAAAAGCCAGTTCAAAACTGAATTGTACCAAATTAATCGCATGAAACTCACTCCCAGTGGCTATATCTATGGTAACGAGAAAGCACCCTTTGATTCACAGCCTCCAAATGGCTGTTTCTAAGGCAACAAAAATGCACCTTCCTACAACTCCTGAGGCTTGCTGGTTCTTGAAGCAATACTGATCCCTTGCAAGCCTTAAAGGCAAACTGCATATTCCAAAAAAAAACTACAGGACCATGACAACTGCTTTCCAATTATAAAGCAAAGAAATGAGCACAAACAGGCTTTCTTAGGTTTAAAGAAGAAAAGTGAAATATTTTAAAACTTAAACTTTATACTCTAATTCGGTTAACGTCTACGGATACATGCCGTGCCCCACGCTAGCATGCATACGTGATACGTACAGGCAAATAGAGACAGAAAAGAGCAGAAAAGATAAAATGGAGCAGTTTGAAGCTATCTCTGAGAAAGGGCTTTTGTTACCGTGCTTCAAGTCCTTGATTGAAGTTATGGTCTTGCTTTTCGCTGGGGCCCAGTATTCTTCTTAAACCTTGTTCATTGTAGGAGACTTTTCTCTCTTGGGGTTCATGTGTCTTCGATGGTTTTCAGTTTCTTGGGAAAGAGATGACAGCAGGCAGGAGAGGCTGTGGCAAGCCAGCTACTAGAAGTCTTTTCCCTCCAGGAGCAAACAGCTTTCTGAGTTCAAATTCTCTGTGGCAAGTTTTTAAAAAACTGCAACAGTTAGTCATGTGACTAAACTGGTCTGACCATGTCTGTTTGTATATTCAACCATCTTAACAGTCAACCTAGAATGCTAGCTCCTCCACCTTCAACATCTGGTAATCAAAAGTCCATTGTGGATCAAATGTATCAGTGAATGGTCTTTTGTCCCTTTTAAGCACTGTCAGGAAATATGCAAATGTATTTCCAGTCAAGGGTCTGGTGTTGCTTTCTTTTAAAAATCAATGTTCATGTGGCAAAATTAATGTGCCTCATTCTTGGCAGGTGGGGCCCTGCATGACATTCTTTATTTAACCACAGATGGTGGGTCTTCCCCTTTTGAATTTTTCTTTCTAGTAGGAATATAGTCATCCTGAGCATTCTGAAATATCCGCTTAAATGTCTGCCACTGCTTCTCTATTGATCTATCTCCTAGTCTAGTAACCCAGCTCACTTTAGCTAGCTCAGCTTTCATGCCCACATAGTTGGCCTTATTTAAATTCAAAATACTAGTCTTAGACCCACTCTTCTCTCTTTCAAACTGGATGTGAAATTCAATCATATTGTGGTCGCTGCTACCTAGAGGTGCCTTTACTCTGAGGTCATTAATTAATCCTGTCACATTACACAATACCAAGTCTAATATAACCTGTTCTCTGGTTGGTTCCAGAATGTGCTGCTCTAAGAAACTATCTCAAAAGCATTCTATGAACTCCTCATCCAGGCTACTATTGCCAATCTGATTTTTCCAGTTTATATGTAGATTAAAATCATGCATGCTTATTGCCGTACCTTTATCACACGCACCCAATATTTCTTCTTGTATACTTCAGTGTCCTACATTGTGGTTACTGTTAGGGGGCCAGTAGACCACTCCCACTATTCCTCATCTCCACCCAAACTGATTCTACATCCTGATCTCCTAAACCACGTTCATCTCTAACTATTGCACCAATGCCATCCTTGATTAACAGTGGTACCCCTTCACCTTTACCTAGCTTCCTATTCTTCTTGAATATCATATACCCCTCAATATTGAGGACCCAATCCTTGTCATCCTGCAACCACGTCTCTTTAATGGCTATCAGATCATATTTATTTATTTCAATGTACGCTATCAGTTCATCTAATTTGTTATGAATGCTATGTGCATTCAGATACAGAGCCTTTGGTTATGTCTTTTTGTTATCTTTGCATATCTAGTCTTGACTATTGGTGTGTTCTTAGGTTTTTTTCTCTCTGTCCCTCCCTGCCATTTTCTGACCTTCATTTCCCATATTACTATTCCGCTCTCCTGCCTTGACTCTACCCCCTGGTTTGCTTCATCTACCTAGTCTTGATCCCTCTCCCCACCCCCACCCCTTGTCCTAATGTCGCCAGTGGCTCAGTGTTAAACCTTGCCTGATCATGCTCCTGTGAAGCCCCTTGGGGCATTTTACTACTTTAAAGGCACTATATAAATGCAAGTTGTTGTTTTACAATTAGCTGCAGCAAGCACATCTGAGGTGGGAGAAAAAAATAGGTAGGGACAAATTTCCTTGCAGGGCAATTTGCTAGTGCTATTGGGGAGGGTTTAAACAAACTTGGAAGGGGTGTGGGATAATACAAGAGACGAACAATAAGGTGCACAGAGAATTGGAAGAGACAGCTGGCACTAGAGTAGGAAATAGCAAAGTATTAGGTGGGGTCAGAATGAGAGTGTTAGACAGTACTAGAGAAGGGAGTAGTTCCACATTAGATGGGAGTGGACTGAGAAGGACTACGAGGAATGCAAAGACAGGATTACAATGCATGTGTGTAAACGCATAAAGTGTGTTGAATAAGGTTGATGAGCTACAAGCACAAATAGCAGAATGAGAATATGATGTAGTGACAATAACGGAAACGTGGCTTAAAATAGTCAAGGATTGGGCACTTAATATACAAGGATACAAAGTGTTCAGAAAAGATTGAGATGGAAAAAGGGAGGTGGGGTGCCAGTACTGATTAGGGAAGACATTGCAGCGCTGGAAGGGAAGGAAGCCCTTGAAAGGGGCAAGGACAGAATCCATTTGGTTAGAGTTGAGGAGCAAAAAGGATATGATCACGTTACTTAGGAGCATTCGATAGGCCTCCAAATAGTGAGAGAGAGATAGCAGAGCAAATCTGTAGGGAAATCACAGAGATGTGCAAGAAATAGAGTGGTGATATTGGGGGACTTTAAGTACCCAAATATCGATTGGGATTATTTGAGAGTAAAGGATAAGGAGGGGGACAAGACCTTAAAATAAGAGACAGGCCATTCAGGAGAGAAATTAGGAAGCATTTCTTCATCCAGAAAGACTTACATTTATATATCACTTTTCACATCTGCAGGACAAATTGCCACTGTTGTAATGTAAGAATCACAGCAGCCAATTTGCACACAGCAAGCTCCCACAAAATAGCAATGTGATAGTGACCTGTTACTTCTGGTGTCCCCCAAGGTTCTATCCTTCGCTCCCTCCTAGTTCTCATCTACACGCTCCCCTCAGTGACATTATCTGAAAGCACAGGGTTAGTTTTCACAGGTATGCCGACAACACCCAGCTCTACCTCACCACCACCTCTCTCAACGCCTCCACTGTTGCTAAATTATCAGACTGCTCATCTGACATCCAGTACTGGATGAGCAGATATTTCCTCCAATTAAATATTGGAAAGACTAGGAAGCTATTGTTTTTGGTCCCAGCTCCAAACTCCATTCCCTAGCTAACAACTCCATCCATCTCCCTGGCGACAATCTGAGACTAAACCAGACTCTTAGCAACCTTGGTGTCATATTTGACCCCGAGATGAACTTCTGATCATATTCGCACCATCACTAAGACTGCCTATTTAACCTCCCTAACATTGCCTGACTTCAACCCTGCCTCAGCTCATTTACAGCTGAAACCCTCATTCATGCCTTTGTTACCTCTAGACTTGACTATTCCAATGCACTCTTGGCTGTTGTCCTATGTTCTACCCTCCATAAACTTGCGGTCATCCAGGCAATGACGATCTCCCAACAAAAGAGCATCTAACCATCTCGCCTTGACATTCAATGGCATTACCATCGCTGAATCCCCCACTATCAACATACTGGGGGTTACTATTGACCAGAAACTGAACTGGACTAGCCATACAAGTACTGTGGCTGCAAGAGCAGGTCAGAGGCTGGGAACTTTGCAGCGACTAACTCACCTCCTGACTCCCCAAAGCCTGTCCACCATCTACAAGGCACAAGTTAGGAGTGTGATGGAATACTCTCCACTTGCCTGGATGGGTGCGGTTCCAACAACAAGAAGCTTGATGCCATCCAGGACAAAACAGCCTGCATGATTAGAACCCAATCCACCACCTTAAACATTCAGTCCATCCACCACCAGTGGCAGCAGTGTGTACCATATACAAGATGCACTGCAGCAACTCACCACACCTCCTTCAACAGCACCTTCCAAACTTGCGACCTCTACCACCTAGGACAAGGGCAGCAGACGCATGGGAACATGACCATCTGCAAGTTCTCTTCCAAGCCATACACCATCCTGATTTGTAGCACTGTTCCTTCACTGTCACTGGATCAAAATCCTGGAACTCCTCCCCTAGCAGCACTGTGGGTGTACTTGCACCAAATGGACTGCTGTGGTTCCAGAAGGCAGCTCACCACCACCTTCTCAAGGGCAATTAGGTTTGGGCAACAAATGCCAGCGATGCCCACATCCCCCCTAAAACCAATAAAAAAGAACTCAGCTGCCTGTGTCCTAACTCGCACCAAGTCCCATTCACCTATCACCCTAGTACTTGCTGACCTAAATTGGCTTCTGATCAAGCAAAGACTTGATTTTAAAATTTTCATTCTTGTTTTCAAATCCCTCCATGGCTTTGCCCCTACCTCTAATCTTCTGAAGGCCCACAACCCACAGAAATATTTGCACTCATCTAATTCTGGCCTTTTTTGAGCATCCCCGATTTTAATTGCTCCACTGTTGGTATAAATGTTCTCAACTACCCAGGCCAGGGGTCAGAAACCCACAGCTCCATAACTGCAAGTGGCTCTTTAACATCTCATTTGCAGTCCTTGTTTAATAGTTATATCAGTGATTTGTAATGGTGCTGTAACATTTATTGATTGAGGTTTCTACTATCGGGCTACTTTACAATTGTACTTTGAAACAGAAAAATGAGTATTGCTTTATAGGACTCATTCTTTCTTTCCCTGTGTGTAATTCAACCTGCCGAGCAATTTAGTGTTAGCTGTGGCTCAGTTGGCAGCACTCTTGCCCCCTAAAACACAAAGTTCTGGGGTCAAGTGCAAAAGTCAAGGCCGATGCTGTAGTGCAGCACTGAGGGAGCTGTTGGAGGTGCCGTCTTAAACCAAGGCTCCATCTGCTTGCTCAGGTGGATGTAAAAGGTCCCATGGCACTATTTCGAAGAGCAGGGGTCCTGGCCAATATTTATCCCTCAATCGGCATCACAAAAGTATATTTTCAGGTCATTATCACTTTGCTATTTGGTCTAGCCAAATTCTTGGCTACCATGTCTCCTACATTACAACAGTAACTACACTTTAAATATACTTCATTGGCTGTGATAATTTGAGATGTCCAGTGGTTGTAAAAGATGCTATGTACATGCAAGTCTTTCTTTGCAAAGGAAGACTTTCTCCCAGATTGCATTAATTAATTCAAAAACTAGTTTAACTGCATATGTATATATTGTATTTACCCTTATATCTTGAATTTTAAAACTCAACTTGTTCAAATAGTGGTTAAACACTACTGTAAATCATAAGTGGAAATTACTGTATTAAATTGAAAACATGCAAAAATATCAACTGGGTAGATTTTACCATCCAATTAGTGTCTTATTCTAAAAATAAAGGTTTTTTGACATTTTAGGCTCCAGGTGCATTGTATTGAGCTTTGACACCAGTTGCTTCCTATAAGGAAGTCAGATCGGCAATGAAATAGACTAAAGGCTTCTTAAGAGATATTGATGGTTATCAATGCTGCAACTGAACTCTTTAAAAGTGGGTAGCCCAGAGTAGGTGGAAGGGTTAAATTTAAGTTTAGCATGTATCCAATTCCCAAGATCACCCAGCACAAATCCTATCACCATTGGACTGGGACTGAAGTTTTGTTGGGTCACTAGAAAAGCCACCAATTCTGAATAATTCCTACAAGGTTGAAAATGTAAATATTTAAACTTTGTGCCAATGATTTTTACTTTCTGAAAATGCATTAAAATGGATTCGAGTCAATGCATCTTGTGTTTATAATGTATCTCGTTATTCCTGGGATGTGAAAATTGGATTTTTGACCAACCCATATACCAAATGAAATTACAATAAATTCAGTAGTAAATTCTTTTAAGCATCAGAAGTTGAAGCAAATGACTTTTTACAGCAATGCACAACTTTCCTTTGATTCTCAATAAATTTACTCTTAAGGTATGCATATGCCTTTAAATTTTTTTTTTTAAATCTGGCTGTTCAAGTTTTAATTTTAGGCATTTTCTTTTTCAAGTCTATTCAGGTTAAAAAAAAAAGGTTGCCTAGGCTTTCAGCTCAGGAATTCACTCCCTATGCCTCTCTAACTCACTTTCCTCAAAACCCACCACTCCGACTAAGCCTTTTGGCCATATGGTCCATCACTTCTGTGGATCAGTGTCATTGTTATAATCACCAGTAAAGTGCCTCAGGACATTCTATTATCTTCCAATGACACTGCCACAATGTCAGTTGAGGGCTACTATTGCCCAGGATACCAGGGACAGCTTCCCCACTCTTTGCATACACTGAGGGAAGATGGCACCTGTGACACTGCAGCACTCCCTCAATAAATGTACTGGAGTTGTCAACCTAGATTTTACACCAGTCCCAAGTGGAAATTGAATCCATAACCTTCTGATGCATACTACCAAAGCATGGAACACTTCCACGAAAAGCATCAATTAATAATTTGAAACTTGATATCCCTTGTTCAAAGCCAGCACAAATTGTGTAAAAATCCCAATAAGATAATTTGTATTCATATAGCACCTTTCACAATCTCAGGTCAAGGCCTTTTGAAGTGTAATTCAACATAATGGAGTTAATCCAGGAGGAAGCTGAGAAAAGTTAAGATAGAAATAGTTGCAATGCAAAATGAATAGGAAACTGATCAGTTTGCAGTTTAACTTTATTTAAAGATGTAAAACAAAATCAACTGACATATATACAACCAAAGTTTGATTTAGTATAAGCAAGTGGAATTTCAAAGAACATTTAGTTCAACTCTGCAAATGGAACAAATACATTCTCGATATTTCCAAGGTACGTGTAGCTGCAATATTGAACAAAATCAAATGCATCTCAACCCAAAGGGAACTCATCTGAAACTCAAAGTTAGGACACAGCAGTCTTGTTCCAACTGGAAAGCAACACCAATGGTATCTGAAAGAAACAGAAATTACATTAGACTGGCAAAGAAGATCAAAATGAATGTAACTATCTAAACATCTTTCCAAAGGCCTCAAAAACACAAACGCTGAAATAGCCACCACTGATGGCAAATAGGACCTCTTTACTATCTTCATCCAGAAGGCAGCACTCAAGTGCCACAAAGGTTAAATCATTGCTCCATTATTTTGCAAATATCTCAAGTTGCTGGCACTACCACATCTCAGATGTCCTAATTGTAGGATGTATTCAGTAATAGTAGCACTCTTGCCTCATGGTCAGAAGGATGAGGGTTCAAGACTGGAGCACAAAATCTAAGTTTACACTCTGGTGCTGTACTGAAGGAGTGCTTTCAGGTGAAGACTGTAAAGAGGCCCTATTTTCACCTCAGGCAGATGCAAAGATCCAATGGCACTATTTTGAAGAGTAAGGGAATTTTCCCCAATGTCCGACTCAATATTTATCCCTCAACAAAACAGAATATTTCTGGTCACTTGTTTGTGGGTCCATGCTAAATTTGTGAAAGGCAATATATAAATACAAGGTCTTTCTGCAAGTCAAACAACATTTTTTTTTAAAATCTGTGCACTCTGAACACAAGTAAATTTGATGAACCAGCAAGTAAACACAAATAGGGATAAGTTGCCAGAATATTAGGAATCTCAGGTTGTACACAAGAACCACAGTCTAGGCCAGTGAAATGTATACTGATTTACTTTTCATCAGGACTGATGAAGAACTGACAATGTAGAAAAAGTTACTTGACAACTCATTGCACAGCTGAAGATGGTTGAGAAAAGATTCTGGACTCTATTCATTGTATCCTGCATGGTTTATCTCCTCAGTCATTGCACAGACTGCGAAGGTCTAGGAATATACAGGATGCTGTCCTCACCAGCTGAAAGCCGGGGACAAGCTTACTCTCCAACGGCATGGAATAGGACTGTACGTCACAGACCAAAGGTCTACGCTCCCATATGCCACATGGGCAGAGCCAGACGAGAGCAACCTCGCTGGATACCCACGTTGGATTTTGCGCTTCCTACGTATTAGGCAAGAAATAAAATTCACCTCTCCCATGTGCATCTGGTTTTCAGCCTTCTCCCCATTCAGGATGGACAGTAACCAGTCTTACTGTGGAACAAGCACATCAAAAGCAAATCAGATTGAACTTTAGCCACAGATCCCAAAATTCTGGTTAGATCATCCTGTTCTCACTCACCCATTCCCACAGCCTTAAATCATGTTCTTTCATGATTCTTGCTTACCCACTGTTTTTTTCAGGTTGTTTTTCTTCAGGTTTGCACTTGCTGCTGTTCAATATTCAGTATATTCACACCTAATCTGTACTAATGCTTTGTCTTTCAACACACCATTAACATATTGTTTGCCTTTGCTCCGTGACCTTTTGGTCAGCTATGTGGCCTGGTCCAATCTGCACCTTCTCCTTTGTTATCTCTTGCCCAACCCCCACCTCACTTGTTTATAATCTGTGACTTTTCTAATATTTGTCAGTTCCGAAGAAGGGTCACTGACCCGAAACATTAACTCTGCTTCTCTTTCCACAGATGCTGCCAGACCTGCTGAATGAATCCAGCATTTCTTGTTTTCGTTTCAGATTTCCAGCATCTGCAGTATTTTGCTTTTATTCTTTCATGAGTAACTGTATCCTGCATGGTTTATCTCCTCAGTCATCATACACATACTGAGAAGGTCTAGGAATATACAGGATGCCACCCTCACCAGCTCGAAGGCCGGGGACCTGCTTACTCTCCAACGTCATGGAATGGGACTATACGTCATAGACCAAAGGTCTACGCTCCCATATGCCACACGGACAGAGCCAGACGAGAGCAACTTCGCTGGATATCCACGTTGGAACATTTCCCTTGAGAAGACCAGTCCACTGCTGGATTTTATTTGCAAGAATAACTATTCATCAGAAAACCACCTTACAGATTTTTATCACAAATAGGACTATAATTAGATCAATGTATAAGTAACATTCTTCTCTATCATTTAACGTCCAACTGTTCAAGAACTTCTTTCAAACTTAAACTCACCAATTCACAATGACTCGGCCATCTTCAACAAATGTTCTCCCCTGCAAGAAGCGAGATGAATACTTCAGTGTGAAATCTGGAACTCTTCCACCACCCTCCCCACACAAAGCTGTCAAGACTAGGTCAGATTCCCCCAGAAACCACCACATGGATGCTGCTTTGAGCACTAATATCCCTCAAATGACTCACTTAAGTGACCCAGGCAACATTCACCTGCTAACCACTGGGGAATATAACCCTACTTTTATGAGATTACATAAACTAGACATCCATTCCCTGTATGGAAGGTTAGGGGCGATTTGAGATTGTTAGGATTTTGAAAGGGACTGATGGGAGAAATAGAGAAGTGTTCTCCACTGGTGTACTAGGGGAACCTACAAAGAAACTACCTTAAAATCAGTCAGGCCATTCATGAATTGTTAGGAAAAACATTTTCAGTGTAGAATTGTGGAATTCCCACAAAAAGCAGCATATTAAATCAGAATGGCCTACTCCTGTTTCTACACTTTCCATATGAACTTCAGTTTAACAAGATAGTGGGCTACGTGTTCCAATTTCCACACAACTATCCAGTCTTCCAGATTCACATTAGCTCATAAGCAGAGCCACATTGGGAGTTTAGAGCATCTGATCATATCTGTTGCACCTCAGTGCTTTACAAGTAATGGATTACTACTTGAAAGTACAGTGACTAATGCAGACATCATGTGCTCATTAGAGGACTGATGTGCAGAATGCCTCCTTCGGAGAGGCACTGAGGCCTCTGACTAGACTTTATGCTTAGTCCTAGTGGTGTCTGACTGGAGGTACAAACTAGCCATGGCAACATCTATTCACAGAGACTGCTACTTCCCTACACTTAGTTCTAAAACTGGTATTGCAAACAGATCCACAAAACAGAAATCAACTGCAGTCATCACCTTTAGACAGCAGAACGTGCACACTATATCCAACTAATCACCTTACCTAGAATGGACATAATGACCACACTGCAATATGAAGATATTCTGAATAGTTCCAGCAGAAACTGCAACTATGCCCCTTTTGCATACCACTTGCAACTTCCAACAAGTTGCTTCTGAAGTCCCACACATCCAATAAGTTTACTCCCCAAAACTAAAATCAGAAGACTGGGCTGCTGTGTGCTTCCAATCATGCATCCATGGAGCAAAGTTTCAGATTTGCAGCCTGCAGTCCAAATTGTAGAATCATACAACATGAGCCCATCATGCTAGTTCTTTGAAAGAACAATTCAATTATTTCCACCCCTCTGCCCTTTCCCCACAGCCCTGCAAATTTTCTCATTTGAAGTATTTAACCAATTCCCTTTTGAAATTTACTATTGAATCAGCCTTCATATTTTGAACACCTATTAAATCTCCCCATGCCCTCTGCTCTGAAGTTAGCAAACCCAGTTTCGCCAGTCACTCCACATAACTGAAGTTCATGACTCGTGTCACTCTAGATCTCTCAGGTAACCACTCCAAGGAATAGATGTCTTTCCCAATGTGGTGCCCAGCAGTGGCAGTGATAAGTTAACTGTCAGTTCACTCCACAGATGCTAATTGTTTCACTGCATTTTCAGCCTTTAAACTTCCAAAACGGATAGAATTAGGTTGTATCCTGCATGGTTTATCTCCCCAGTCATTGCACAGACTGTGAAGGTCTAGGAATATACAGGATGCTGTCCTCACCAGCTGAAAGCCGGGGACAAGCTTACTCTCCAACGGCATGGAATAGGACTGTACGTCACAGACCAAAGGTCTACGCTCCCATATGCCACATGGACAGAGCCAGACGAGAGCAACCTCGCTGGATACCCACGTTGGGTTTTCTATCTGACAAATGAGGCATAAAAAAAAAATTCACCTCTCCCAAAGTCTCTGGCCCCAGGATTCCTGGTTTTCAGCCTCTTCCCTATTCAGGATGGATGGAATCCAGTCTTACTGCAAAACAAGCACAGTTCATCTAAGCAAATCAGATTGAACTTTAGCCACAAATCACCCCAAAACGCTGTCTATATCATGCTGTTCTCAAACTCGCCCATTCCCACAATCTTCAATCATGTTCTTTCATGAGTAACTGCATCCTACATGGTTTATCTCCTCAGTCATTATATACATACTGAAATGGTCTACAAATATAAAAAGGATGCCACCCACCCTCTCCAGCCTAAAGACCAAGAACATGCTTGCTCTCCAACATCATGGAATGGGACTGCACATCATAGACCCAAAGGCCTGCACTTCCATATGCCACACAATCAGAACCAGACGAGAGCAACCTCACTGCATCTCACAGGGAACTCAAGTACATTGCTGGATTTTATTTGCAATAAGATTAATGGTTCATAAAAGACCTTATATACTTTGTAACAAATAAAAAGAATTATAATTAAATCTGTTTGCAAATATATATTAATGCTCTTTTTGATCATTTCACATCCAATCATTCTCAGACCACAACCTACTGTAAAACGCTCAGCGTCATTTCCACGGACGCTCCTGGACTCCAGTGGTTTGCATGCAGATAGAATCTAATGAACCTTTACAAGAATCTGAAAAATAGAAATTGAAAATGTTTCAATTATTCAAGAAAAGCTTGCCCAAATATTGATGCAACCAACGGAAGTCTACACACAAATATATTACACCAAGAGATCCCAAGCAGCTACTTTACACTTTTTATTCGTTCTTGGGATGTGGGCATCTAATCGCCCATGAGAAGGTGGTGTTGAGCTGCCTTCTTTAACCGCAGTAGTCCTTGGAGTGTAGCCACACCAACAGTGCGGTTAGGAAGGTCTGTAACCAGACCACAGGTTAAGCAAGTTGGAAGGAAAACTACTCAGCAGCCACAATCTGCTGTCTATTTCAGCTCACATGGAGCAGAAACATTGGCATCGGCTTGTTAGCACAGAAACAGGACATTTGGCTTTGTCCAGCTGGGAATACAGAAACCACCCAAAGGCTGAGGGGGGCTTACACATTCAGCAATGTCATGGAATAAGACTACAGGAATCAAGCAGGAAAAATAACCTAGCTGGATGCCCAATATTAAGTTTATTCGATCTAAACTAGCTCAAGGAGGAAATGCGAGCCAGGTAGATCATTTACAGCTATGATAAAATAAAATTTTACCTCATTAAGTGTAACTGCCAGTGTCAGGATTGGATGCCAGGGTCCACCACATACAGATTAGAGAAGATTCCATTGTACTGAGGAAAGTAACATGAGCATACAGCTTGTTGATATATGTAGGCATCACACATGTAATCTAATACCAGTCCCATTTCCACCACAGAAATTTCTTTAAGGTTACTGTCCTGGACTTTAATCCCGGACCCAGAAGTTCGACCTGGCCTTTACATCAGTAAATGAGTAAAGGTCTGATACCCAACCTAACCCCGAAGGGATCAGACAGCACGTGTCGGGTGCAGGCCGGGCTTCCGGGTCCAGCATTCAGACTTGGGTCGAGGTTCCTTTGCATCCCTCTAGGGGAGAAATGACCTCAGAGAAGTCTATGAAGGGATTTAATAGGGCAGATGTAGAGAAAATATTTCTGCTTCTGGGGAATACAAAGCCAGGGGCCATAAATAAGAGTCACTAACAAATGCAAAAGGGAAATCAGGAAAAACCTTTTCAAAGGCTTTTCATGTGAGTGGATAAGGTCAGGAATGTGCTGCCTAAGAACATGGTGGAGGCAGGTTCAATTGAAGCATTCAAAAGGGAATTAAACAGTTATGTGAAAGGGAGGAATGGTTATGGGGAGATGGCACTAACGATTCTATGACTGAAAATGTGGATCTAATTACCCAAGGTAACGACTAGCATGGATATATTTTACAGAGCATTTACAGCACGGGAAACCACCATTTGGCCCAGTCGGCTCTCTGCAAGAGCGGATTAGCTAGTTCCACTCCCCTGCCCATTTTCTTCCTTCAGGTGCTTATAAAACTGCCTTTTGAAAGCCACGATTAAATCTGTCTCCACCACATGCTCAGGCGGTGCATTCCAGATCCCAACCCCTCACTGAAATCAGTCATTTGACCATTCATGATCAGTGTCCATCAATGTGAGGTTTCTCTCAACTTTGTCCAGACCCCCTCAAAGATTTTGAGCACATCTATCAAACCTTCTCTAATCTGTCCATGTACCTTAAGTCCCTCATCCCTGGAACTATTCTCAAATATTTTCTGCACCATCTCTAAAGTCTTTAGATCCTTCCTAAAGTGCAGAACCCAGAATTGGACACTATTACAGTTGAGGCTGAACCAGTTTTATAAATGTTCATCACAACTTCTTTACTTCTGTATTCAATGCCTCTATTAAAGACCACCATCCCATCTTGCTTTTTTTAACCACTGTCAATGATCTGTGGTGACATAGCCCAGGTTTCTATGTTCCTGCACCCCCATTTATTTTATATTACCTCTCAGTCTTCCTATCAAAACGCAAGTTCATATTTCCCTGCATTAAATTTCGTCAGCCATTTAAGAGGAAGCATGATAAACACGTGGAATAGGTTAGGGCGAGACTTAAAGGGGTGGAAGGAGGCCCACGTGGAACATTAACATCAGCATGGATCAGATGGGCCGAATGGCCTGCCACCGTGTTGTAAAAAGCAGATTCATAGCAGGAAACTGGCTGAATCTGCAGTATCCAGAATATTCACCAGCAGCAGGATCACATGTGGTTTGAACCACTTTGGAAAGAAAACTGCTTCACAAGGCAAAATAACAATTTTTTAAAAAGAATAATCAAAAAGGAGGATGGAGTGACTGTGACTAAAGACACTGCCACGATGGCCACAAATCCCATTCATTCCCAGCACGTGGCCTCTCTCCTCTCCCCTCCCCCACCCCGCGTGCGGCTAGCCTCCAGGCAACCGACACAAGCCGCAACCACCAAAGGTCCCATCCCCACAAGGGCGAAAATTAAACAGGGATTCCCAAAAGCAGAGCGCTGCCCGCCCGCCCACCCCTACCTACCTCACTCACTCACTCACTCACTCACTCACTTGTTCATTCCCCAAAGAGCGTCCCCTCCCTCTCACTGCACCAACTCCATTGATTCCACCGGACGAAAAGACAAAGCAGCGCCGGACTCGCCCTTTTATAGGGCGATCGACCGACGAGCCTTCCAATCGGCAAGAACTAACCCTGAGCTGACACACCTCAGCCCCACTGTCCGCTGCAGCGCCACCTTCCGGCTTGGAAGAGCGATGACTCTGAAAAGGTGGTTGCCTCGCAGTTGGCAAAATTTCGGGGCTACAAATTACAACAACAACTTGCATTTATACAGCAACGTTTGCACAGTAAAATGTCCCAAAACGCTTCACAGCCTTATCAGATAAAATTTGACACCCAGTGGCATAAGGAATTATTAGGACAGATGACCAAAAGCCTGTTCAAAGTGATAGGTTTTAAGGAGCCCGAGCAGAGTCCTGCAAAACATTTGCAGTGAAATCAGTATCTTCATTGCAACAGTACTTCATTAAATCCTCATCCTATGCCATTCCATCCTTCCCATCCAATCCCTCTCATGCCATACCATACCATTCCTTTCATCCCTCATTCAACCCATTCTTCTTATGCCATCCCCATCCCATCCCTCCAATCCCCACCCCATTCTATCCCTCCAAGGCCATTCCAGCCCCCCTCCCATGCCATCCCCCTCCATCCCTCTCCCATGCGTTCTCCCCCCCACAATGCCATCTCCCTACACCCTCCTCCTCCTCCCATGCAATATCTCCCCTCCATGCCATCTCCCCCACATACCATACCTCCCGCCCTCTCCACCAGCAGTTCCCCCCTCACCCCACCTCATGCCATCCTGCCACCCCCCCACTCCCATGCTGTTCCCCTCTCCCTGCCTGCCATCATCGTCAACAACCCAGTGACCAAGGGCGGGGAGCTGTGAGAGCCGAGGGCAAAGCACAGTAAGCGAGGCTGGGGAGTGGCGATGGTCAGGGATCAGTAAGCAAGCCCAGGGAGCAGTGGGTGCCAGGGGCCATTAAGGAAGGCCGTGTAGGGGTAGAGGAGCAGAAAGGTTAAGGGAGGAAATTCCTGAGCTTAGGGCTGAGGTAGCTGAAGGCATGGCTGCCAATGCTGGAGGAATTAAAACTGGGGATGCACAAAGGACATATCTGGGTGGACTCTGAGATTAGAGGAGGTTACAGAGTTAGGGAGGGGCAAGATGGTGGAGTGATTTGAAATCAAGGATCTTACAATTGAAATAATAAACAATCTGGTGACCCAAAAATGTCAGGCAACACTGTACTATACATGCCAAAATATACTTGGCTATGAAAGAAAATGAAAAAAGACTTGCATTTATATTGTGCCTTTCACGACCACCAGACATCTCAAATCACTTTACAGCCAATTAAACACCTTTGCAGTGTAGTTGCATTTGTAATGTAGGAAACTATGCTTTGCTGTTAATGAAATTGTGGAAAATTATTCGATACTCCCACTTCTCTGTCAGGCCAGTAGCCAGAGAATTATGCGGGGGTAGTTGAGACTAACTTAACTTTTCAATCCAGTTCTCTTGGTGACATTGTGCATTTGATTTACAGGCATGTGAGGAACTATGGACATGAATTCATATCCCACTCATCTGTAGGACAAAATATTGGGGCAAGGGTTGCTAACCCTTCAGGATTGACCTGCAGTCTCCAAGAATTGTAGGTTAATCCACAAGACAAACCAGGAGAAAAATCATAGGGCATTAAATAATTTTTTCCCCATTTGCTTTGGACATTTCTGTTACTTAGTTATAAAAGAATATTGCAGATGTGGGAAGAGGCTGTTTGGCTGATAGTCAAAAGTCATCCATTTAGGACAGACAGTCATTTTCAATTGCTGTGAGAGGGTGGCATGCGGTGACGTTGGATATGTCGGGCAACCAATGCTGGGATGGTGGGGGTGGGGGTGGGGGTGGGGGCCGGTGGGGATATTGGAAGCAGGAGGTCATGCGATGGATCCTCCAGGAATATGTACAACTTTACTTGGACCACCAACACACAGAACTGAGTTTGGTTGTGCAGTGAGAATACACAGGATGGAAAATCTTCAGCATTATAAACAAGTGCTGTGCTGAACCATTCCAACCAAGGGTTTCCTCCCAAAACCTCAGCGCATTATTTCTCTGTCAGCTTTTATTTCCGTATTTTGGAACAACCAAAGAGCATTGGGATGAGAATGGCTGTACAGGTATTTATACTTTTTTGTATTTTCTAAGTGAAAAATCTTAATTAAGTGCAAATAGCAGAGAGCAATATCTGCTCTCACTTGCTGCTGTTCGAATTTTCAGTCCGTTAACACCCTATCTGTCTGTACTAATGCTTTGTCTTTCAACACACCATTAACATATTGTTTGCCTTTGCTCCATGACCTTCTGGTCAGCTATTCTGTGACCTTGTCCTATCTATGCCTTCTCCTTTGTTATCTCTTGCCCCACCCCCGCTTTACTTGCTTATAACCTTTGACATTTCTAATATTTGCCAGTTCTGAAGAAGGGTCATTGACCTGAAACGTTAACTCTGCTTCTCTCTCCACAGATGCTGCCAGACCTGCTGAGTATTTCCAGCATTTCTTGTCTTTATTTCTGCTATCACAATATTAACTCTATTAACCTATTAGTGTCCTGATCGCTTAATGGATACATCCATTGCATGATTTGGTGTTACCATACAGATGTGCTGATTTTCTGCCTCTCCCATGAGATCCCATGGCTGCTGGTGGGTGGGAGCATTGGGTTCTTGATCAATGCTCTCTAACTTCCCTTTGCTGAGCACAGCCTGTTTATTGCACTGCGTGGTCCCTTTAAGATTACCACATATGCATACATCTTAAATAGACCGCTTCTTGTGCATGGTAAGTTCTGGACTGCTGCGCAGCCTAGAGGGATTGTTCGCCATGATACAAAATTGGAACACCACTGTATGGGACAGACTCAACCTTCCCTCATTTCTATCCGTCATTTCTGTATGTTCTAAGTTTGATGGCTGGCATGTACTGAATTAACTAACCACAGCAAGGACAGAAAGACTTCTGCACTGTGCAGCACTTAACTCAGTCAGCATTTCCACTTCCAATTGCCATTGATCCCTGCTGGAAAGTGTGCATTTGACAGCACTGGGTACCAACATATTGGGCTCGCTATAA
The DNA here is from genome assembly GCF_036365525.1 of Heterodontus francisci. Classification (NCBI taxonomy): domain Eukaryota; kingdom Metazoa; phylum Chordata; class Chondrichthyes; order Heterodontiformes; family Heterodontidae; genus Heterodontus; species Heterodontus francisci. The sequence continues at coordinate 48,373,397 of NC_090401.1, forward strand.
TACCTTCCATCACTGAAAAGCTGACACTCATTATGGTGACAACATTTATAACCGTCAATTAATTGGATGAGGTATTGAAATGCGGTGAGCACTTGTACCCCAGTAAGAGTCTTTTTCAAAAGGGGAGAAGATTGGAAGGAATTTTCATTGCTCTACCATTGGCGGCTGTGCCTTCAGGCTGCCTGGGCCCTAAGTTCTGGAATACGTTCCCTAAATCTCTGTCTCTCAACTCTCTCACACCCTTTAGACGCTCTTTAAAACTTATCTCTTTGAAAAAATTTGTGGTCACTGCTCCGAACTTTTACTCCTTGGGCTCTGGGTTCATCTTTTTGTCTGCCTGTGAAGCCCCTTGGGTTACTTTTCCCATATCAAAGACGTTCAACAAATGCAAGTTGTTGCCAACTCTCGAGGTTTCTACCCATTCTGAAGTTACAGCTTGGCCGTTTACATGGGTTTCTTATAAGGTGCAGAGCAGCGTCCCATTATCATATTTCTAGCTCCAAGCCCGAACACAGGGAGCTAGTGGCAACCACCAGGGAACAGTATAGGATAAGATATTAATATTCTGGATGAGTTGCAAGTATGTGCACAGTGAAACTCCAGAGGTCATCAAGTAGAATGTTTTTATTGCATATTAAAATGCAAAGTGCTGGAAATACTCAGGTCAGGCAGCATCTGTGGAGAGCGAAGCAGAGTTAACATTTCAGCTCTGTGACCTTTCATCAGAACATACTGATAAAGGGTCACAGACCAGAAATGTTAACTCTGCTTCTGTTTCCACAGATGCTGCCTGACCTGAGTATTTCCAGCACTTTGATTCTATTTCAGATTCCCAGCATCTGCAACATTTTGATTTTTAGAAATGAAACTTTCATATTGTGGTACAAATTGGTATGCATTGTTCTCACTCTTTGGATGTTAAAAGGGGGAAAAGCATGGCAATTTAGCAGTAGGAACCTATAGCCAATCTGTGCAGGCATTGGTTCCAGTGCTAAATTAGTGAAGCTCTTATTTGGTCAGATGTATAAAATGTCTGGGAATTATGGGTGTAATGCCTATTGCATTATAGTAATCACAATCACAGGAAGGCTTCTGCTGGCAAGGCAGATGGCATGACATTGATCTCTGGTTGGTCAGCTGTCTGTGGAGGGGTGACCAGTCAGGAGTATGGTGATGAGGCCTGAGAACCAATTTCCATCGATCCCCAGATTCTTCAGTTTACTCAAACTGATAATTGGTAACGATTTGTCATGAGTTGTTTAGAATTATAAAACTTTACAGCATAGAAGGAAGCTATTCACCCCGTCACATCTCTGCCACTTGCTGTACTCTTTCTGATGAGGAATTAAATCAAGGTCTCATCTGCCCTCTCAGGTGGACATCACTGATCCCATGGCACTATTTCGAAGAGAAGCATGGGAGTTCTTCCCAGTGTCCTGGCCAATAGTTATTCCTCAACCAACATCACTACAACAGATTATCTGCTCATTTGTCTTGCTGTGTGCAAATTAGCCGCCACAGTTCATGCATTCCAACAGTGACAACACTTCCGAAGTACTTCATTAGCTGTAAAGTGCTTTGTGACACCCTAAGGTTGTGAAAGGTTCTATAAAAATGCGAGTTCACTTTTTTTCCTTTATTCCTCTTGTACTTGAAATGTTTTGGAATGCTGATGCTGACTGTACCCAGGCTCACCCTAGACAGTCAGCCCCCCATGCACACCGTTCTCTGGTGTGAACTATTTAAATCTATACAGTCTTCATCTTATGTCAAAGATGTGTCACTTTGTATGCTGGTGCTCATTTTAGTTCGGATTCTGGCAGACTAAGCCATCTTTTAGCGCTTGCACTGCTAAACCCAACTCCCTTATCACAGCAGCAGAATCTTGCACCCTGGTACTGATCCAAGCAATCCAAATAAAATATACTTTTAAAAATAAAAAACTTCAGTCCAGCAAAATCTTATAACTTACAAACTCAAACCACCTCACTAACAACTGACAGCAAAGCAACAGAGGAGGGCATGATTGTAATTTTATTCAAGGTTTAAAAATGTCATGTCTGGTGAGGCAATTAATGAGCAACCCCAGCACGTTAAGGCATCTCTCCCTTAATGAGAAAAGCACCAGGGAAAAATCACATAGGAATAGACATGACACACTTGTTTTTTTTTCCATTTAAAAACATTAAAAGGACGGCTACAAAAATGACAAGTTGAAACCATCACATTGGCTACACTATACACAAGCTACTTACCAAAGCCATTCTGTGGCAGGTCACTTTACAACTCAGGGAAGTCCCTTGCTCTCCAGATGGACAGCCATCAACACACCAGAAATAAAATGCAGAAAACTATTTAAAAATCTGAATTATTTTCCTGTCAGATACTGTGCATATTTGCAACGTCTGATTTTTTTAAAAATCCCTTTTCCCTGCCTTTCCTGCAGGCACTGACTCTCTCAGGCATGTGACTCCATGGTTCCAAACTATTTTCCTGATAGCTTAGCCCAGAAGTCAATCCAAGGAAATAAAAGCAAAATACTGTGGATGCTGTAAATCTGAAATAAAAACAAAGTGCTGGAAATACTCAGCAGTTCTGGCAGTATCTGTGGAGAGAGCAGCAGAGTTAACATTTCAGGTCTGTGACTCTTCAAGTGAGAGTTTAGATTAGATTAGATTAGAGATACAGCACTGAAACAGGCCCTTCGGCCCACCGAGTCTGTGCCGAACATCAACCACCCATTTATTCTAATCCTACACTAATCCCATATTCCTACCAAACATCCCCACCTGTCCCTATATTTCCCTACCACCTACCTATACTAGTGACAATTTATAATGGCCAATTTACCTATCAACCTGCAAGTCTTTTGGCTTGTGGGAGGAAACCGGAGCACCCGGAGAAAACCCACGCAGACACAGGGAGAACTTGCAAACTCCACACAGGCAGTACCCGGAATCGAACCCGGGTCCCTGGAGCTGTGAGGCTGCGGTGCTAACCACTGCGCCACTGTGCCGCCCACATCACCGTTTAGACGGTGATGTCTAAGGTTACTTGATAGTGGAGGGTCTGAGGTGAGCCCATCATGTTCACACGCACGCTGTCCAGGAAGTAATACTGGATATCAATCAGGAGTAGGGATGCTCCCTCATTTTTCTCTCTTCCCTAGCACAGTGATGGCGAAGACTGCTGCCCCAGCACAAACAGAGGATAAAGCCTGGCACACTGGAACACCTTGGCGTGTAAGGGCTCAAGTGACTGACGAGGGAGCTCAGCGAGTCTTTGGGGTATCTATCCACTGCTGTTTAAAGGAAGTAAAGATGTTGGTTTCACAGCACAATACAAACTAGCACCCATTTGTTAAACAGAAAACCCCAAGGTTGCGTGTCTTTGTCAAGACATAGTTCACATGAGAATGACCAAATCTATTAGAAAGAACTGTTAGAAAGGGCACCTCACTTTCCCTTGGTTGGCGGGGGCGGTGGCTATGTCTGTAAGAAATGGGAACAGTGTGTCACCTATATCCCATGCAGCAATGATGGGTGGAAAGTGGTGATGCGGTGGCAAACCATCAGCTGTGTACAGACAATGGGACGAGAGCAGAATTAGATTAAAGACACTTGTTGGTCTCTTCTGCTCATGAACAGTTTTGGTTGTTGAGTTGCAAAGGGTTTTTGCAGACAGCTCCTCTACAGTTTTCTTGAGTTACACAGGTTGCATTAAAAAAACCTACACAACTAAATGAATATAACTTCCAGATCTGTGCTTGTCAATCAGATCTCTGAGATAAGCTGTTATGTTACAAAGCAGAGATGATACATTGCAATGGAGTGTACAATGCAAAAATGTCATCATTAGGTCAAAATGCTGCTGCCTCTGGTCTACGTTTGAAGAGTAGACATACTGCACCGTGACCACCGCACAGTCCCGCCTTCACATTGAGGATACCCTCCATTGTATTGTGTGGCACTACCACCGTGCTAAATGTGATAGATTTCGAACAGATCTAGCAATGCAAAACTGGGCATCCATGAGGCGCTGTGGGCCAACAGCAGCAGCAGAACTGTACTCAACCACAATCTGTAACCTCATGGCCCGGCATATCCCCTACTCTACCATTACCATCAAGCCAGAAGACCAACCTTGGTTCAATAAGAGTGCAGGAGGGCATGCCAGGATCAGCACCAGGCGTACCTCAAAATGAGGTGTCAACCTGGTGAAGCTACAACCCAGGACTACTTGCATGCCAAACTGCGTAAGCAGCATGCGATAGACAGAGCTAAGCGACCCCATAACCAATGAATCAGATCTAAACTCTGCAGTCCTGCCACATCCATCCGTGAATCGTGGTGGAAAATTAAACAACTAACTGGAGGAGGTGGCTCCACAAATATCCCCATCCTCAATAACGGGGGAGCCCAACAAATCAGTGCAAAAGACAAGGCTGAAGCACTTGCAACAATCTTCAGCCAGAAATGCCGAGTTGATGATCCATCTCAGCTTCCTCAAGTCCCCAGCATCACAGATGCTAGACATCAGCCAATTCGATTCACTCCACGTGATATCAACAAACGACTGAAGGCACTGGATATTGTAAAGGCTATGGGCCCTGACAACATTCCGGCAATAGTACTGAAGACCTGTGGTCCAGAACTTGCCACGCCCCTAGCCAAGCTGTTCCAGTACAGCTACAACACTGGCATCTACCCAGCGATGTGGAAAATTGCCCCAGGTATGTCCTGTCCACAAAAAAGCAAGACAAAACCAACCCGGCCAACTACCGCCCCATCAGTCTACTCTCAATCATCAATAAAGTGATGGAAGGTGTCATTGACAGTGCTACCAAGCAGCACTTGCACAGCAATAACCTGCTCAATGATGCTCAGTTTGGGTTCTGCCAGGGCCACTCAGCTCCTGACCTCATTACAGCCTTGGTTCAAACATGGACAAACGAGCTGAACTCCAGAGGTGAGTGTGACTGCCCTGGACATCAAGGCAGCATTTGACTGAATACGGCATCAAGGAGCCCTAGAAAAGCTGAAGTCAATGGGAATCAGGGGGAAAACTCTCCGCTGGTTAGAGTCATACCTAGCGCAAAGGAAGATGATTGCGGTTGTTGGAGGTCAATCATCTTAGCTCCAGGACTCCACTGTAGGAGTTCCTGAGGGCAGTGTCCTAGGCCCAACCATCTTCAGCTGCTTCATCAATGACTTTCCTTCAATCATAAGGTCAGAGGTCAGGATGTTCACTGATGATTGCACAATGTTCAGCACCATTTGTGACTCCTCAGATACTGAAGCAGTCTATGTAGAAATGCAGCAAGACCTGAACAATATCCAGGGTTGGGCTGATAAGTGGCAAGTAAAATTTGCGCCACACAAGTGCCAGGCAATGACCATCTCCAACAAGAGAGAATCTAATAATTTCCCCTTGACATTCAACGGCATTACCATCGTTGAAGCCCCCACTATCAATATCCTGGGGGTTAGCATTGACCAGAAACTGAACTGGACTAGCCATATAAATACCGTGGCTACAACAGCAGGTGGGAGGCTAGGAATCCTGCAGCAAGTAACTCACCTCCTGACTCCCCAAAGTCTGTCCACCATCTACAAGGCACAAGTCAGGAGTGTGATGGAATACTCTCCACTTGCCTGGATGGATGCAGCTCCAACACTCAAGAAGCTCAACACCATCCAAGACAAAGCAGCCCGCTTGATAGGCACCCCGTTTACATTCACTCCCTCCGCCACTGATGCATAGTGGCAGCAGTGTGTACCATCTACAAGATGCACTGCAGCAACTCACCAAAGCTCCTTCAACAGCACCTTCCAAACCCACGACCTCTACCACCTAGAAGGACAAGGGCAGCAAATGCACGGGACCACCACCACCTTCAAGTTCCGCTGCAAGTCACACACCATCATGACTCGGAACTAAATAGTCTTTCCTTCACTGTTGCTGGGCCAAAATCCTGGAACTCCCTTCCTAACAGCACTGTTGGTGTACCTACCCCACATGGACTGCACCAGTTCAAGAACGCAGCTCACCACCACCTTCACAAAGGCAATTAGGGGTGGGCAATACATGCTGGCCTAGTCTGCGATGCCCACATCCCCATGAATGAATTCAAAAAAATACAAACAGGTCTGCTGTAAGGTAACCTCTGTGCTAGTGCTAAACTATATAGTTTAACATATATATATAAAACCCCTTTTAATCTAGGCCAGTATCGACACACATTTCAATTGGTACCATGACTGAGCCAGAGAGGAATGCTGGCAGCTGAACTCCAGTGCAATGAACACATTTTGCAAACAGCTACAAGTATCCAGAGATCTTATTCCCATTCTTGAGATAAATTGGATTCAAGTGAAGTTCCTAGCTTGTTTAAGGGTTTGCAAAAAAAAAATTACAGCCAAAACATTGATACTCACCTGCCTGAATTTGTATGCATTAACCCCACTGGTCCCATTGCTTTTGATGTGACTGCACATGAATGGAACTAACCTAAATCAAATTCCCAAGGGTAAGCGATAGAGAAAATGTTGCACATGGTGGCTCTGATTGCCACCCTTAGAAGCTCTTTTTACTTCTATGCTTCCTTCATCTCCTACCTGCAAGCGATTGATACACCAGAAATGCTATTAACTTTCAGTTGCAATTCTTTTTAAAACTTCAGTTTTGATGAGGATACCAATCCACAATTTCTGGGTAAAAAAAAACCCCATGAAGGTGGAACTCATAAGGTGACTATAGAGGAAACGGACATTAGATCATTACATCAAACCAGTTCGCCCATCCAGAAACAACGTATAGTCCTCCCCTCACAACATCCAACAGTTTTTGATGCAGTTTTCACCTCAGCAGACCTACCCAGAGGCCTCTCTCATGTACTCAATGCCCAGTTTGTGCTGAGAATAATCTGCTCCGTAAGTACTATGAAGGGCACTGAGTGACTGGACTATGTCAGAGGATGTTTGTGCGTGCAAGTTCAATAAACCTTTTCAAAAATTCAACCAATTTACAACCAATAGGAATCTACTTTTTTTTAATAAAAGAAAGCAGCACTGAATGAAAACAAAATACACCAAAAAACAATCTTATATAAGAGCAACAGTAATTATTCAATTATTTACAACTCATGAAAATGTACATACAACTATACAGACTGCAAAAAAATTAATTTGTGTCTTTTGTTTAAAAAGAACAATTTTCAATGGAGGCTGGATTTTAACATGGTCTTTTTAACCTTCCTCTCAGTGCAGCTGCATTTCATAACTGAGAAGCAACTGTGGAAACAAAATATTGAGCGGACAGTCTTAAACACTGGATCCCCTCAAACTTAAAAACGGAACCATTATGGTGTGGGTTCAATGAGTAAACTCATGAGCTGAACCAGGGAGAAAGGTATAAGGAAGACTATTTTAAAATACCCAACACTTTACAAAAAGGAAACATATTAACATACGTTTCTAAAATATTACATATATGTGCAATAATTCTCTTTTCTAAAAAGGGGAGGGGGGTTATTAATCCCTGCCACATTGTATGTGCTGGTTTAAACAAAAGAAAAATACTAAAATTAGATTCTTAGCAGTTTAGAATGCCCGAAGACTCCAGTGTGTAGTAGCACCCTTATTTCCTTGCCTTGTTGAATTGTTTTATTTACCCTCCCTTCTCTCTTGCAGTCATTGACTCATGCAGGAGGGCACCAGAAATTCTCCAGTACTTTCCCATGAGGCTATTCAAGTGCAAACGTAGTGAGAGCTTTGGCAGGCTCTTCAATGACCCAGTCCGATCCTGTCCTACATGTGTGCATCCCAGTAAGGGTTACCAGATAGCAATCAGGAGTGGGAACCCTGGCTGGCTTTCCTCCTCAACTCAGGCACTGAGGGCAAATACAGTGTCCAAATTATTATTCTGATGGATATCGGTTAAAGTAACACATAAGAGAGGTCAAACCAGGGATCTTTCCAGTCTGTATGGCTCAGTACACCAATAACTGGTGCATTAACTAAGAATCTATTGGGGATCCCATTCAATTATCAGGGAGGCACATTCAACCAATAAGGACATGCAGCACAAACAAATGCCGTGGCTCAAAATGGTTCAACAGCAAATGAGCCAAAATGTTTATGCTTTTCAAAGTTCATTTATTTTCTTTAGTCCCTCCTTCCCTTTAATGGATTGTGATAGACAGGAAAAAGAGAAGCAAGAATGGCAAGGCATGATAACAGGTATGGTTCAACCTGGTTTTGTCCTTCACTAACTGAGTAACTGTTCAATGCCAATTCGCCTGGCCTGCTCTTCACTTTAATGTTGCTTCAAATGTTTCTTTGACTTTATGGCCTTCCAATGTTAAAACTTAAGTAATAACAAATAGTTTGCACAGTAAATATTTAGATTGGACATCATGGAGAATTATAAAGAATTTGCCAGGAAACTGAAGCATTCAGAGTGTAATTAAGACAGTCCCACTGGTCTGTTCGTGTACAACAGCCTTGCAATAGTGATGTGCGCCTAGATGTTTCTGACTGGAGACTGAGAATATTACAAATAAAAGCAGAGAAAGTGCCTCACTAAGTAAAAACAAACCCTCAAGTTCAGTAGATCACGTCAACCCAGTCAGCACATTCCACTGTGAAACATGACTAGAATTTACTGAGCTGTCCAAGTAAATTAAAAACCAATATAAACCACTAAAGTCTATTGCTTATCAGGAAAAATTAGAAGAATTTGTAATAAAAACCATAACAAATTACGATCTCCACTGCCATTCTGCCTGTGTATGCTATTAACCTTGAGAGTGTGCAGGAGATAGGACTTAAAGCAAGTACATGTTTGTACACTTTGGTGGACAAGAAAATCATCCCAAGTAATGTTTTAAGTGTATTCTGATTTTTTTAAAATCACGCAATACTTTTATTCAATATTTAAACAGGAAGACAAATGTACACATATTGACTGACTCTAAACCAATGTCTTATACAACAGTCGAGGGTGGTGCATTTGTCCACAGGTGCATGGTTTGTAGTCCGGTACAAACCAATTGCTGCCTTTGTACTAAGTAATAATTTTATTTCCCCCTACAGAACTGTGGTGCCTTTCAGATGGAAAATTAAAGGCCCCAGGCCTGGCTCAGGGCAATCAGCAATTGTTGATCGACTGACTGAGAGAGAGAGAGAGAGAGAGAGCGAGAAAAAACCGAAATGGACCCTTGTGTGGAATTGGTCATATTAAAAAAGAATCCAGTCATGTCAGGTTTTTGTTCTGTTGAAGTTGTTCCAGGAATGTGATTTGCCCACAGAGAAACTGACAGCTAAAGGGCTATGGAACGGAAGGTGGATGTGAAGGCAATGCAGAAAAGGAGGACTGGAATAACTCCTCTCAGACCAAAGATCACGTTGACCAGGAGGAACCTCCCATGCTCAGCCCATTGACGGGTCCAAGCAAAGCCACTGTAGTGCGCGCAGAAACAAAAATAAAGGGAAAAGGGATGGGGTGAGGAGGAGGAGGGGAATCTGATCTTAGTCTGTATGGACAGACCCACACACTTTCATCTCCAGTAAAAGCTTGCAGAGAAACACAACCCCTCCCAAGCACACAATCCCAGCAGTTCTTAAAAAGTCTTTTTGGCGCTGCAATTTCAAACCAGCTGCAATATTGTATAAATCTGGAGGCACAGAGACAGATATGATCAAGGGGAACCTCCATTTCGAGGATGTGTTAATTGACGAAAGCAGGATTTACACATGATACGGTTATCAAGTATTGATTTCTTTCCCCATGGCACCAGCTTCACTGAATGCGTATTGAATATATTGTACACAACTGTCAATACAACACGGCTTCAGGTACAGTACTCAGGAGACAGGATTTACCCACATCGTCTCTGCACAGATACTATGTAGCTAGATTTCCATTTGTATCTGTACATGTTCTTATGGTCGATGAAACCTGCAAAGAAAAGAAACATTAATACAAGAGCGCCCAATTTTATTTAAACACAATCCCATTTCCTTCTCCTCCTAGCCTTGGCTCAGTCAGTAGCACTCATTTCCGAGTCAAAAGGTTGTGGGTTCAAGCCCCATTTAATCACATAATCTGCATCAACACTTAAGTGCAGTACTGAGGGAGACCTGCACTGTTGGAGGTGACATCTTTTAGATGAGACATTAAACCGTGACCCTGTCTGCTCTCTCAGATGACGAGTAAGAGACCCCAGGGTGCTATTCGAAGAGGAGCAGGGAAGTTTTCCCAGTGTCCTGGCCAACACCTATCCCCCATCAAAAACAGATCACCTGGTCGTTTGTCCCATTACTGACGTTGGGATCTCATTGTTATAAGATAGGCCAGCCCAATTGATCACCAGTGACTACACTTGAAAAGTAATTGACTGTGAACATCTTTAAGCAGTCATGAGAATGTGAAGGGTGCGAAATAAATGCAAGTTCTTTCTCCTCCCTCTGTGGCTCAACAGGTAAATGCACACCCAATCTGACTCTGAACTACAGACAAACAGAAGGACACAGGTTCCATTGACCGCAGTCTGTGATGAATTACCCCATCTCAGTCAGGTTGGTGCTAAAGGAAACTATGATTGAATATTTTGTTTCACAGCCAGTGGTATAAGGTCAGTCGGGATTTTAAGCTCATTGCAATTCGATGAACTTCCTGTTGAAAAGTGCACATGTGGGTGAATGTTAGACGGTGATGGAGTCAGATTTAGTGATGCAGTCAACAGGGGTCCACTAACACAGATTATTAAAATGTAGCAGTCAGGTACAAAAATAATTGGAAATGCTAACGGAATGTTAGCCTTTATAACTCGCAGGCTGGAATATAAAGCAGAATAAGTTCTGCAACAGCTAAACAAAGCCCTGGTTAAACCACAACTAGAGTACTGCGTACAGTTCTGGACACCGTCCCTTAGAAAGGATATATTGGCTTTGGAAGGAGTGCAGTGCAGATTCACCAGAAAGTTACCAGGGCTCCGAGGGTTCGATTATGAGAAGACAAACTAGGCTAGAATCTAGGTGGTTAAGGGGTGACTTGATTGACATTTTTAAGATATTTAAAAGAATTGATAGGATGGACAGAAAGGAACTTCTTCCACAGGTGGGGGAGCCAAGGACAAGGGGACACACAACCTTATCAGAGCCAGGCCATTCAGGAGAGAAGTTAGGAAACACTTCATGTACAGGGTTGTAGGAGTGTGGAACTCTCTCCCACAAAAAGCAGGGGATGCTGCATCAATTACATTTAAAACGGAGCTTGATAGACTTTTGCTAGACAAGGGTATAAAAGGACATGGATCCAAGCCAGGAGAATGCATTTAAGATGCAGATCAGCCATGGGCTCTTTGAATGGTGTCTAAATGGCACTGTCATGTTCCTATTTTCCTATGAAAGTGCTCGCTGAGGCTCACATAAAAGAATGACCATTTGGGCAAAGAGAAGACTGGCAGCAATTGCTGAAATGATACACAGCAACTTCCAGCATTACCACCTTAAATGGGCTTACTGCAAGCAGTTTAAAAAAAAACAATTTATTAATTTAAAACCTGCAGGCTCTGGTGACCCTCAAAGTACCAGCTCTGGGACAAAATAAAATCTCTTCGCAGTCCTCCTAAGACACAGCTCAATTCTTAACAAATTCAACCATTGCTGCTTCCACAATTACTAACAGTGAGTTCCACACTTCACAGAAACTCTGATGTGGGGGTGAAAAAAACTGAATGAAAACAAGCTTAGTTTAATATTCTTTCATGGGGTGTGGGCTGGCTAGGCCAGCATTTATTGCCCATCCCTAATTGCTCTCAAGAAAGTGGTGGTGTACCGCTTTCTTGAACCACTGCGGTCCATGTGGTGTTGGTACACTCACAGTATGATTAGGAAGGGAGTTCCAGGATTTTGACTCAGCCACAGAGAAGCAATGGCGATATAGTTCCAAGTCAGGATGGTGGCGGCTTGGAGGGGATCTTGCAGATGGTGTTCCTATGCCCTTGTCCTTCTAGGTGATAGAGGTCGCGGGTTGGGAAAGTGCAGTCGAAGCAGCCTTGGTGAGTTACTGCAGTACATCTTGTAGATGGTACGCACTGCAGGCAGTGAATGGCACCCCATCCACCACCTTAACAATCAAGTGGGCTGCTCTGTCCTGGATGGTGTCAAGCTTGAATGTTATTGGAGCTGCACCCATCCAAGCAAGTACAGAGTATTCCATCACACTCCTGACATGTGCCTTGTAGATGGTGGACTGGCTTTGAGGAGTCAAGAGGTGAGTTACCCGCTGCAGAATTCCCAGCCTCTGACCTGCTCTTGTAACCACAATATTTATATGGCTACTCCAGTTAAGTTTCTGGTCAATGGTAACCCCCGGGATGTTGATAGTGGAGGATTCATTAATGGTAATGCCATTGAATGTCAAGGGGAGATGGTTGGATTCTCTCTTGTTGGAGATGGTCATTGCCTGGCACTTGTGAGGCACAAATGTTACTTGCCACTTATCAGCCCAAGTCTGAATGTTGTCCAGGTCTTGCTGCATTTAGACAGGGGCGGCTTCAGTACCTGAGGAGCCGTGAATGCACAATGTTCAGTACCAATCATCAGCGAACATCCCCACTTCTGACCTCATGATAGAGGGAAGGCCATTGATGAAGCAGCTGAAGAAGGTTGGGCCTAGGACACCACCCTGAGGAACTTCTGCAGTGATGTGCTGGGACTGAGATGATTGACCTCCAACAACCATCTACCTTTGTGCTAGGTATGACCCCAACCAGTGGAGAGCTTTCCTCCAATGCCCATTGACTAGTTTTGCTAGGGCTCCTTGATGCCGCACTAGGTCAAATGCTATCTTGTTGTCAAGGGCAGTCACTCGAGTTCAGTTCTTTTTCCATGTTTGGGCCACGGCTGTAATGAGGTCAGGAGCTGAGTAGCCCTGGCTGAACCCAAACTGAGCACCAGTGAGCAGGTTATTGCTGAGCAACAGCCGCTTGATAGCACGGTCAATGACACCTTCCATCATTTTGCTGATTATTTGAGAGTAGACGGAGGAGGCAGTAATTGGCTGGTTTAGATTTGTCCTGCTTTTTGTGTACAAGTCGTACCGGGCAATTTTCACAGTGTCGGGTAGATGCCAGTTTGTAGCTGCATTGGAACAGCTTTTGCTAGGGGCACAGCCAGTTCTGGAGCACAAGTCTTCAGTACTATTGCCAGAATGTTGTCAGGGCCCATAACCTTTGCTGCATCTAGTCCCTTCAGCTGTTTCTTGATATCACAGAGAAAATCGAATTGGAAGACGACTAGCATCTGTGATGCTGGGGTCCTCAGGAGGAGGCCAAGATGAATCATCCACTCAGCACTTCTGGCTGAAGATGGTTGCAAATGCTTAAGCCTTGTCTTTTGCACTGATGTGCTGGGCACCATCATTGAAGATGGGGATACTTGTGGAGCCTCCTCCTCCTGTTAGTTGTTTAATTGCCCACCATCATTCACGACTGGATGTTGCAGGTCTGCAGTGCTTAGATCTGATTCATTGGTTGTGGGATCACTTAGTTCTGTCTATCGTGTGCTGCTTATGCTGTTTGGCACGCACATAGCCCTGTATTATAGCTTCACTGAGTTAACACCTCATTTTTGGTATACCTGGTGTTGCTCCTGGCATGCCCTCCTGCACTCTTCATTAAATCAGGCTTGATCCCCTGGCTTGATGGTAATGATAGTGTGTGGGATATGCCAGGCCATGAGGTTACAGATTGTGGTGGAATACAATTCTGCTGCTTCTGACGGCCCACAGCGTCTCATGGATGCCCAGTTTTGAGTTGCTAGATCTGTTCGAAATTATCCCATTTAGCATGGTGGTAGTGCCACACAACACGATGGAGGGTGTCCTCAATGTGAAGACAGGACTTCGTCTCCACAATGACTGTACAGTGGTCACTCCTACCAATACTGTCATGGACAGATGCATATACAACAGGTAGATTGGTGAGGAAGAGTCAAGTATGTTTTTCCCTCTTGTTGGCTCCCTCACCATCTGCTGCAGACCTAGTCTAGCAGCTACGTCCTTTAGGACTCAGCCAGCTTGGTCAGTAGTGGTGCTACTGAGCCATTCTTCGTGATGAACATTGAAGTCTCCCACCCAGAGTACATTCTGTGCCCTTTCCACCCTCAATGCTTCTTCCAAGTGGCCTTCAACATAGAGTACTTATCAGCTGAGGGAGGGTGGTAGGTGGTAATCAGCAGGAGGTTTCCGTGCCCACGTTTGACCTGATGCCATGAGACTTCATGGGGTCCAGAGTCAATGTTGAAGACACCCAGGGCAACTCCCTCCTGACTGTATACCATTGTGCCGCCACATCTGGTGAGTATGTATTGTTCCACCGACAGGATGGTGATGGTGGTGTCTGGGGCATTGTCTGTAAGGTATGATTCCAAGAGCATGACTAGATCAGGCAGTTACATGACAAGTCTGTGGGCTAGCTCTCTCAATTTTGGAACAAGCCTGTTGGGTTTGCCTGGGTGTGTGTTGCCATTCCCAGTGTCTAGGTCGATGCCAGGTGGTCCGTCTGGTTTTATTCCTTTTAGAATTTTCTCCAGTTTTTGGTACAACTGCTTGCTAGGCCATTTCAGATGGCATTTAAGAGTCAACCACATTGCTGTGGGTCTGGAGTCGCATGTAGGCCAGAGGAGGTAAGGACAGCAGACTTCTTTCCTTAAAGGGCATTAATGAACCAGATGGATTTTTATGACAATCGACAATAGTTTCATGGTCACCATGGTCCAGAGATGGAGACAGAGAAGTCAAGGAAGGGAAGGGAAGTGTCAGAGAAGGGATATCTGGGGATAGGCTGTCCACCAATATTGATTATAAGCCCAACAACTCCCATGGCTACCTTGATTACACTTCTTCACACCCTGTTTTCTGTAAGGACTCAATCGATTCTCCCAGTTTCTCTGCCTTTGACGCATCTGTTCTGATGATGCAACCTTCCACAACAGCGCTTCTGACATCTCTTCCTTTTTTTCTCAACTGTGTCTGACCCATTTCCTGCACTTCTGCCCTTAACCCTTCCCCTCCCTCCCAGAAACACGACAGAGTTCCCCTTGTCCTCACTTTCCACCCCACCAGCCTCCACATCCAAAGGCTCATCCTCCACCATTTGTCACCTCCAGCATGGTGCCACCACCAAACACTTCTTCCCTTCCCACCCCCATCAGCATTCCGAAGGGCTCGTTCCCTCCGACATCCTGGTCTACTCCTCCATCACCCCGACACCTTGCCCCCTCCCATGCAATTGCAGGTGGTGTAATACCTGCCCTTTTACCTCCTCTCTCCTCACCATCCAAGGCCCCAAACACTCCTTCCAGGTGAAGCAGCGAAATACTTGTACTTCTTTCAATGTAGTATACTGTATTCGTTGCTCACAACACGGTCGCTTCTACATTGGGGAGGCCAAACGTAGATTGGGTGACCGCTTTGTGGAACACTCCGCTCAGTCCGAAAGCATGACTCCAAAGTTCTGCTTGCTTGCCATTGCAACACATCCTCCCTGCTCTCATGCCCAACAATTCTGCCGTTGGCCTGCTGCAGCGTTCCAGTAATCAACACAAGCTTGAGGAGCAGCACCTCATCTTTCGATTAAGCACTCTGCAGCCTTGTGGACTCAACATTGAGTTCAACAATTTCAGAGCATGACTGGCTTTTTAAAAAATATATTTTTTTTAATTATTTTTCACCACGTACCTGTTTTTCACGTTTGTGCTTTTAGACAGAGCTGCTCATAACTCTGCCATTATCACTCTCTCTGGACTAATGCTTTGTCTTCCACCACAAGCATTAACACTCTCTTTACCCTTGTGCCATGACACCTTTGTTATTTAATCTCTCTTGCCCTCTGCCTTATCACACACCTCTCCCTTTTGTTCTCTTCCCTACCAAACAGCAGCACCTCACCCCCCCCCCTGCTCACTTGCTTAATACCTAATTCTTTTCTAACCTTTGCCAGCTCTGATGGAAGGTCACAGACCTGAAACGTTAACTCTGCTTCTCTCTCCACAGATGCTGCCTGACCTGAGTATTTCCAGCACTTTCTGTTTTTATTTCAGATTTCCAGCATCTGCAGTATTCATTGCAAGGGGGTTGGAGGATAAGAGTAAAGAAGTCTTGTTAAAATTATATAGCACTTTGGTGAGGCGACACTTGGAGTAGTGGGTACAATTTTGGTCTCCTGACCTAAGGAAGGATAGACTTATCTTAGACGGGGCGCAATGAAGGGTCATTAGATTGACTCCTGGAACGAGAGGTTTGAACGAGAAGGAATTGAGTAGAATGGGCCTATATTCTCTGGAGTTTAGAAGAATGAGGGGTGACCTCATCGAAACTTGTAAGATTCTTAGAGGACTTGCAGGGCGAAGAAAGAAAGTTGGACTTGTATTTTACATAGAACCTTTCACGATCTCAGGATATCTCAAAGTGCCTTATGCCCAATGGAATATTTCTGAAGTGTAGTCTCTGTTTATTGGCTGCTGCATTTCCCACAATCTGCACACAGCAAGCTCCCACAAACAGCAATGTGATAATGACCAGGTAATCTATTTTTGTGATGTTAATTGAAGGATAAATATCGGCCAGGACACTAGGGATAACTCACCTGGATCCTCTTCGAAATAGTGGAATCGGATCTGTTATCTCCACCTGACGGAGGACAGTTTAACTTCCCATCCAAAGACGCAGCTCCGACAGTGTATTCCCTCTCAGTACTGCAATGGAGTATCAGCTGAGATTTTTGTACTCAAGTGTCTGGAGTGGGACTTGAACTCACAACCTTCTGAATCAGAGGCAAGTGTTCTACCAACTGAGATGCAGAGAAACAATGCTCTCTTTAAAATTTAGTTGCTGTACACGGCCTGTTTTTTTTCAGTGGGCGGTCCCTTTAAGTTTTTTGTGCAGTTGCGCATACACACAATATTTATCACAGAGCAAGGCCCGTGTGGCCACTCACCCACGCAGCTTAGTGGGAACATTGCCGAGGCGCTGTTTCTCCGGGCTGGACAAACTAGATCTAGGGATCATATTCCGAAATGGCTGACCCCTCATCCTGAGAGGGGGAGAAATGTCTTCACTCAGCATGTTGTGAATCTTTGCAATTCTCTACCCAAGAAGTCTGTGGATGCTCCGACCATTAGCATATTAAAAAAGAGACAGATTTTTGTTAAGCAAGGGTATTGAGAGTTATGGAGCCAATGCAGGTAGATGGAGTTAAGATACAGATCAGCCATGATCTAACTGATTGATGGTACAGGCTCAAGGGTCTACTCCTGCTCCTACAACCCGTCTCCACAGTAGCCTTCTGTGCATAGGGGAATTGCAGGAGGAGTCAATGGTTAACATTGAGTGGAAAAACTAGTTAATGTCCTCTTTCCTGGCTCTGGGCAAACAGGCAAATTGTAGCACATATAGTGCTGCTGTAGCCAAGATCAAAAGTTAAATAGTCTTGATCTGCAAGGCATGGGGCAGTGCATTCACCAGCCCCCTAAGACACAAACTTTACAATGCTAAAGGATGCACAAAGCCAACCATTAGCATTATAATGTAATAATGGAGTTTATTTTGAGAGTTAAATGATATTTACCTTGTATACATTCTGCTTTCTTCATGCACCTCCATCTCTGTACTTTTGAATTCATTTAGCTCTTTTCGTATTGCTGCCTGTAAGAGTACAACAGAGAAAGGTCTTGAAATAAACACTTATTTGCATTCCAAATTGTTGCATCAAAAAGGTGGCACAGCAATCATTCACTTCAACAATTCAGTTGAAAAATGTACCAGGTACTGTATGCATTCTGTAGCAAAGGTCTCCCCTGATGCGAGTGGCTATGTCCTGAGGATAGATTACCTACTCTGCAGGATCCTTTGTATTCTTTGATTGATATGCATCATCAACATACAGTAAGAGCTTGACTGGCTTGATGAAACAATGGGCAATTTTCTGACCCAAAAGAAAATGGAAAGTCAATTAATCACAAATTCCTTGCGCCCAAAGGATGACCCGGTCAGAATAGAGGTCTTTAAAAATATGAAGGGGTTTGATAGGGTAGACTTTGATAGGGTGTTTGTACTTCTGGGGAGACCAAAACTAGGGGCCATAAATATAAGATATTGCCGATAAATCCAATAGGGAATTTCCTTTTCCAGAAGGAGTAGTTGAGGTAAATTGCATAAATAAGTGGATAAGTGTGAGGTTATCCATTTTGGTCGGAAGAATAGAAAGGCAAATTATCATCTAAATGGAGAGAAACTTCAGAATGCTTCGGTGCAGAGGGATCTGGGTGTCCTCGTGCATGAATCGCAGAAAACTAATATGCAGGTACAGCAGGTAATATGGAAGGCAAATGGAATTTTGACACTTATTGCTAAAGGAATAGAGTACAAAACTAGGGAACTGTTTCTGCAACTGTACAAGGCATTAGTGAGACCGCACCTGGAGTATTGTGCAAGTAAGGGGACCAAAACTGTGAAGGGGGATGTAGTTGCATTGGAGGCAGTTCAGAGGAGGTTCACTAGTTTGATTCCAGAGATGAGGGGTTTGTCTTATGAAGAGAGATTGAGCACTTTAGGCTTTTACTCTCTAGAGTTTAGAAGAATGAGAGGAGATCTAATTGAGGTATATATGATGATTAAGGGGATTGACCAAGTAGACGTAGAGAGGATGTTTCCTCTGGTGGGGCAATCTAGAACAAGAGGTCATAATTTTAGGATAATGGATAACAGATTTAAAACAGAGATAAGGAGAAATTACTTCTCTCAAAGGGTTGTGAATCAGTGGAATTCACTACCCCAGAGTGTGGTGGATGCCAGGACATAGAGTAAATTTAAGGAGGAGATAGACAAATTTTTAATTAGTAAAGGGTTGAAGGGTTATGTAGAACGGGTAGGAAAGTGGAGTTGAGGCAGAGATGAGATCAACATCAGCAGGCTCGAGGGGCTGAATTGCCTACTCCTAGCTCTTAAATGCATTTAAGGGGGCGCTAGATAAGCACCTGGGGGAAAAATAGGTTAGATGGAGAGGTGGAAGGAAGTACCCCACTTCATGGAGAGCATAAACCAGTTGAGCTGAATGGTCTGTTTCCATAAATTCTATGTCATGTTATTCATTACCTCACAACTCCCCAGACTCTGAGAAAACCTCTGGCTCAAGGGGTACTGATGTTATTAGAAGTAATAGGTGTGTTGGTACCCATGTGTTACAAGAAAAAATTCACTTCAGTATCACTTCTTGCAAGGTGCTCTTAACTCTATTTCAAGTGGTTCCTACCTACACAACCAGCAACAGCCCTCAGCCTGGTGTTAAACAGTACAAAGAACTCTCTCCTGACTTGACCGAAGCTCAGAGAAACAAATGTGTAATTGCACTACTCGGTTTTTTGCAGTTTCAGTGGACATGCCTGCTAGGAATAGCAAGTAAGGTGGCTGTGATTAATAGGGATCTTTAAGTGCTGTGAGCAGAAATCTTGAGTGGAATATTAAGAGACAGCAAGACTCCAACATGCCTACAGAAGGTGTTACTAATTCAGGAATAAAGGATTGAAGAGTCATAACAACTCAAAACATTAATTATGTTCTCTCCACAGATGCTGCCTGACCTGCTGAGTATTTCCAGCACTTACTGCTTTTATTTCAGATTTCCAGCATCTGCAGTATTTTGCTTTTATTTTAGCAGTTAATAATTCAGGGTTAAGCAGATGGAGTGCGAGAACTCTGAAGTGATAAGGAAGTGCTGACCCCAAGAGCATATGAAATGTCTGCAGAGCAATAAAATTATGCCACAGTATGCGCATGTACAAGGGAAAGTTAACTATTTGATATACTTATGTACTAACTTTAAGTACTGAATGGCATGAAAGTTAGGGCACACTGGGGAACTGTACGGACTTTAAACAGCCTTGATGAAATGCGTGCAAAGGCTTAGTTTACAAAGACCCGATGTGTTTGTTACTTGTGAGCATAAAAGGTGCCTATTTCATAAATACCATACATGTTGGGTTTTTATAAATTTGATAAAGACTATTGATCAGGTGAATCTGTCTCAAGTCCGTGAGTTGAAGTGTGAAAAGGATCGTCCTATCAATACCCATTACACTTTAACTATTTTCACTGGGATTATTTGATGTCAATTCTAGTTAATATGTTATTGGAGGAAAACAGTCGATTATACTGAGACAATATCACAACCAACTCATGACCAGAGACAAAGCCTCCCCCACCTTATCTGCTGGTGTTAATTTAGTCCATGGTTTATCTGCACGGCGATCATAGTCATGGGCGTCCGTTACTTCAACGTACTCATGGAAACGCAGGATTTTTCTAGCTTGGAGCTCTGCCACCGTGGGTCTTTGACTGAGCTAAAGTAATCAGAGATCACAGTCACAAAACAGTTTATACTCACCTTGAAGGCTCACAGTAGTTTGCAAAAAGCTATTCTAACGTGCAACATTTGCCAATGTAATTTTCTCCAAAATTCTTTAACTGGGTATTACAGAGTAGAACAGATATAAACCTTCTTAGAAACAGAAGGAATGGGATGAGACAAGCCAGCCATGCAGACCCTTCAATGGAGGGTAATACAGCAGCATTGACTGGAAAGGTTTGGCTGCTGCTCTTAGTCTCAATGGTGCGGAAGTGAGGTATAGACATATACACATTAAATATATATTATATAGATGCACAGCATAAAAATACATGCCAGATAATCATAAGAAATAGGAGTAGGCCATTTGGCCCCTTGAGCCTGCTCCACCATTCAATAAGATCATGGCTGATCTGACAGTGGCCCTAACTCCACTTTCTTGCCTGCCTCCCATAACTCTTGACTTCCTTGTAGATCAAAAATCTGTCTAAATCAGCCTTGAATATATTCAATGGCCCAGCCTCCACTGCTCTCTGGGGAAGAGAATTCCCAAGATTAACAACTTTCAGAAGAAATTCCTCCTCATCTCCGTCTTAAATGGGAAGCGCCTTATTTTTAAACTGTGCCCCCCTAGTTCTAGATTCCCCCACGAGGGGCAACATCCTTTCAGCATCTACCTCGTCAAACCCCCGCAGCATTGAAACATATAAGATAAGGTCACCTCTCCCTCTTCTAAACTCCAATGAGTATAGGCCCAACCTGCTCAACCTTTCCTCATATGACAACCCCCTTCATCCCAGGAATCAGTTAAGCGAACCTTCTCTGAACTGCCTCCAATGCAAGAATATCACTCCTTGAGTAAAGAGACCGAATTTGTACACAGTACTCTAGTGCAGTCTCATCAATTCCCTGTACAGTTGTAGAAAGACTTCCCTCCATTTATATTCCATTCCCCTTGCAATAAAGGCCAACATCCCATTTGCCTTTCTAATTACTTTCTGTACCTGCATGCTAATTTTTGGTGATTCATGTACAAGGACACCCAGATCCCTCTGTACCGCAACATTCTGCAGTCTCTCCTCATGCATATAATATGCTGCTTTTCTATCCTTCCAGCCAAAGTGGCCAACCTCACATTTTCCCACATTATATTCCATCTGCCAAATTTTTGCCCACTCACTTAACCTATCCATATCCCTTTGCAGACTCTGTGTCCTCCTCACAACTTGCTTTCCTACCTTTGTATCAGCAAATTTGGCTACAATACATTCAGTCCCTTCATCCAAGTCATTCCTACAGACCATAGATAGTTAATGCCCCAGCACCGATCCCTGTGGCACTCTACTAGATACAGTTTTCCAACCTGAAAATAGCCCATTTATCCCGACTCTCTTGTTTCCCGTTAGTTATCTAGCTAATATATTACCTCCAACATCATGAGCTCTTACCTTGTGCAGTAACCTTTATATGGCACCTTAGAGTGATTTTTGGAAATCCAAATACACTACATGTACTGGTTCCCCTTTATCCATCCTGCTAGTTACATCCTCAAACAACTCTAATAAATCTGACAAACACGATTTCCCTTTCATAAAACTATGCTGACTCTGCCTGATGGTATTATGATTTTCTAATAGTTCTGCTTCTACGTCCTTAATAATGGATTCTAGCATTTTCCCAATGACAGATGTTATGCTAACTGGCCTATAGTTTCCTGCTTTCTGTCTCCCTCCTTTCTTAAATAGGAGTGTTACATTTGCGGTTTTCCAATCCACTAGGCCACTTTCAGAATCTAGGGAATTTTGGAAAGTTATGACCAATGGATCCACCATCTCTGCAGCCACTTCTTTTAAGATCCTAAGATGCAGGCCATCAGATCCAGGGGACTTGTCAGCCTTTGGTCCAATTAGTTTTCCTAGTCCTTTTCCTCCAGTGACAGTGATTGTTTTAAGTTCCTCCCTCCCTTTTGCGTCTTGATTTTCTACTATTCTTGGGATGCTTTTTGTGTCTTCTACTGTGAAGACAGATACAAAATACTTGTTCAAAGTCTTTGCTATTTCCTTGTTTCCCATCATTAAGTCCCCAGTCTCATCCTCTAAGGACCCAACGCTTACTTTAGTTACTCTTTTCCTTTTTAGTGGCGCAGTCGTTAGCGGCGCAGCCTCACAGCTCCAGGGACCCGGGTTCGATTCTGGGTACTACCTGTGCGGAGTTTGCAAGTTCTCCCTGTGACCGCGTGGGTTTTCGCCGGGTGCTCCGGTTTCCTCCCACAGCCAAAGACTTGCAGGTTGATAGGTAAATTGGCCATTGTAAATTGCCCCTAGTGTAGGTAGGTGATAGGGAATATGGGATTACTGTAGGGTTAGTATAAATGGGTGGTTCTTGGTCGGCACAGACTCGGTGGGCCTAAGGGCCTGTTTCAGTGCTGTATCTCTAAATAAATAAATATAGAAGCTTTTACTGTCAGTTTTTCTATTTCTTGCTAGTTCACTCTCACTCTAATTTTTCCCTCTTTTTTGTAATCCTTTGTTTGTTTCTAAAATTTTCCCAATCTTCTGGCCTACCACTAATCTTCACAGCATTGTACAACTTTTCTTTCAATTTGATACCATCCTTAACTTCCTTAGTTAGCCATGGATGGTGCATCCTTCTCAGTGTCTTTCTTTCTCAATGGAAAATATACATATTATACATATGCGCACATTGCAGGTACAGAATCATAGTGGTTGTGTTATTGGACTCATAATTCAGAGGTCTGGGTTAATAATCTGGAGATTATAACCATGGCAGTTGGGAAATTTAAATTCAGTTGATTAAATACAGCTGGAACCTTTAAAAAAAATCTCAGTAATGGTAACCATGTAATTACCAGATTGTCGTAAACACCAATTTGGTTAACTAATATCCTTTAGGGAAGGAATTCTGCCGTCTTTATCTGGTCTGGCTTATACGTGACTGTAGACCCACAGCAATGCGGTTGACTCTTCTGAGATGGCCAAGCAAGCCACTCAGTTTAGGGATGGACAATGCTGGCCTTGCCAGTGATGCCTACATCCCGTGAATGAACAAAACAAATATGGAAGGTGCGATCAGTTCAAATTCGCTATACAAGAGCCAGACACTCAGCTTGGAGGTTCAGAGTAGCAAGTCAACACTGATTCTCAATACAGACTTTCATACAACAAACTACAAACTGTCTGTTTCAGTACCTTTCTGGTAAGCCGCCTCTTGATCTCCCGTTTTTCTGCCTCATGTTGTTCCTCATCTTTATCTGTAGAGGCAGAAATGTAGGGTTATTTCACAAGTACAATACATGAGCTGATGAGATTAGCAGCATCAATATTTTTTCAGTACACCGACCAAAGTATGATACCAATCAAAGCAAACACTACTGCTTACGTGCAGGACCAACCTGTCCTTTTATTGAACCAGTGTAGAATTATCTCCAATACTAAAATAATGTGTTCCAATAAAGAATATTAATGCAAACACACATACAAGAAGCTGTAGAGAGGGATCAGTCTGAATAAAGTGAATTGTGGAAGCTAAATCAGCCGTTGCCAACCAAAACTTGTAATTTGATTTGTATTCACACCAAAGCAATCGAAATGCAACACCGGTTAGAAAAATTACAGACAGGCACCCTACAAGCAGGAACTTGCTTTTATAAAATACTGCTCACAAAAAGACAGGATTTTTGTTGGCACCGAGCATAGAGAAACAAATGCGGCTAGGTTACGGAAACAAAATTATGATCAACCGGCTGGTTTTTGGAAGGAAAAAGAGATGGTAAGGAGGGGGGAACTGGGTAGAATGTTCAACTGGACAATGGAATAGTAGCTGAACCTGCTTAAAAAACACCCTATAATACCTTTTGTGGTTGGTTTTAGGTAGCTAATCATGAGGATATTGTGTTTGCAAAAGTAAGTTATGTAACAAATGTCCCAGACTGTAATTTCAAAGATTTGGTTTGCTAGTCATCCCTCAATGTGACTTCAACAGCAAGTCTGTTGCAAAATGAGCATGCCAAAAAGTGTAAAATAACCAGTAATAGGAAAAACCATATCAATTTACTTCTCACTACAATGTGAACTCAATTAGCATCTGAGGATAAAAGGTATACTAACTTTTAAGGATATTCCTTTGCTCCAGCTCTTCTGCAGTTGGCCTTTGACTCAGACGCCTGACGGAATGGAGGACGACAAATTATTTCAGGTCACAGCTCTGTCTGAAGCAAGTTTAGCTTTCTAAGAAGCAGCGTCTTCCCGACACTTCAACAGATTCAGGATGTATTGTCATACCAAGTAGTGCACATGCTGAATTTAACCCTTTTGTTAAACTTGTGCCACTGTGTTCAATTGTAGCATCCTGAACTTCTACCTGAACAGAGATTAGTTAATTCAGCATAACCTGGGAGCTGAACCTGAGGTTGACCAGTGTGTATGGCTACGGTACCACACTGGGCTTTGCATGGTATCTGGAATGTACCCACCTCTGCATAACGCCCTACTTGCCTTACATTTATTTTTCTGGAGGCTGTGTGTCAGTGAAAGGGCTATATGCGAGGGGGAGGGGTGGGTGGGACAGGGTAAATCTCAGATACAATGACATATCTTGAATGATGTTGAAGTGTTGGAAAACTGATCACTCTCTGGGTACTTGGTGTATAGTGTAGGGGTATTGTTCAAATGTCAACCAGCTGCTGGCAGTGAACAAGAACACAGTTGCATGCATTGGTCACACTCCACCTACCCAAATGGGGTAACTGTCAACAGATCTGGAGGAACAACCAAAACCCACCATGCACCAAGCATGACTGGCATTCTCGGAAATCATTCTCAAGGGTCATCCACAACCCACATTAAAAGATTTGCATTTATAGAGCATGTTTCACGGCCTCAGTATGTCTGAGAGCACTTTACAGCCAATGCAGTACTTTTGGTCACTTATTGTAATATAGGGAAATACAGCAGCCAATATGCGCACAGCAAGCTGCCACAAATAGCAATGTGATGATAACCAGATAATCTACTTTTTTTTTAAAAAAAAGCAATGTTGGTTGAGCGATAAATATTGGCTAAGACAGTGGGAGAACACCTCTGTTTCAAAATAGTACCATGGAACCTTATACGGCTGCCCGTGAGTGCAAACAGGACTGCGGTTTAACATCTCATCTAAAAGATGCAACCTCTGACAGGGCAGCACTGCCTCGGCACCGCACTGGAATGTCAGCCTAGATATTTGTGCCCGTCTTTGAGGTGGGACTTGAACCCACAACCATCTGACTCAGTCGCAAGAATGCTAGCAACCAAGCCATGGCTGATATTTTATTAGGCAGTGAAGCTTGCTCACTACCATAAAGTCCTGTGTCTACTATACCAGTGTGTATGCAGCATATATTAAGCAAAGAACAGTTTTAATTTAATGAGTGAAAGCAGTGTTCTCTGTAAGATTGAGGAACCTACTATCCATTTTTATGTCGTCTTACCGGATGAGCGCTGTTCCAATCTGCTGTCGAATCTCAAGTCTCTCCTGATCCGACTGACGAGGTAGGATGTTCTTTTCTATAAGTTCCTGCTTTGTAGGTCTGTTGCTCAGTTTAAGGGCCAAAGTATCTTTTCGTTTTACTTTATTAGCCAATGAACCTACGAAAGATTTTACAGACCAGTAAATAAAACTTTGCTTTTTCTTCGAAATAACAAAAACAACCTGTAGCTGTACACTGCAGCTCATCTTTAATCTTTGTGAAAAAAGAGGAAATTAAATTCTAATCAAATTAATTACAGAAAGCAAAAATTAATATTGCTAATGTACAGTAGGCTAATATCTGTACTGGAATAATTAATACTATTATTGCACTGTAGGTTACAGACGGAGAGGCCATGAAAGACTGGCTTATAGATTTGGCACTCAAGTCTTGGACAAGATTGGTACAACCGCACTTGGACCTATGCAACTATAAGTTCTAATCCTCCTTGACAAACAATGGATTAACAGAGAAGACACAAACAACATCCTTAAGGCAATATTGCTTAAGTGTACGTATTTAAAGTTCATGAATGCAAATACATACTGGGTTGATCATCTTCCTCATCTTCATCGTAGTCATCCTTGTACAGTACTGGACCATCGTCATCTGAATCGCTCACGTCTTCATCCTGTCTCACGAGTTCTGGAATGATGACGACTGATGAAACTAGCGCTGGGTAATCCTGTTTCTCGGATCTCTGCTCCTCCTCCTCTTCATCCTCAGTGTTCTCATCATCAGAGGGGCTGGGTGATCAGATTATATGAAAGCTGGTTAGTTATTTAATGAAAGGCTTTGCTGGTACAGTGGGAAACGTTACACTAGGCACAGTATCAAAATGTACAGACAACTCAAGAATATTGAACAAAAGCAAAATCTGAGTATTTCCAGAATTTTCTGCTTTTTATTCCAAGTAAGTTGAACATGATTAACTGTGAATAGGGCTGCGAGTGACATGGACAGGTTGATAGATGGGGGCACATCGAGAGAGTTGAAACTTAAGGCAGAGAAATGTGAGGGAAATCCATTTTGGGATGAATAATAATGAGATTACACTAAATGGAAGAACATTTGAAAAAATTATGAAGAGTTTTGATAGGGTAGATATGAGTAGACAGGGAGAGGTGCACAATCAAAAGGTTAACCTTTCTCCGAACAGCAGACAAATCTATAATTCTTTAAAGAAATCTACATAAAAAAACTGATCTATGTAACAGACATCAAACATCCCTTCACTTAAACACTGGCAGAACGTTCAGTAACCAGAGGACCCAGATTTAAGATAATTTGCAAAAAAAAAAGAGATGAGATGAAGAATTTTTATGCGGCAAGTTATGATGATCTGGCATGCACTGCCTGAGAAAGTAGTGGAAGCAGAGTCCTTAGTAACTTTGAAATGGGAATTGGATAAATATGCGAAGTGGAAATTTGCAGGGCTATGGGGAAAAAGCATGGGAGTGGGACTAATTGGATGGCTCTTTCACAGGCATAAAGAGCCAAATGGCCTCATTTTGTGCGGTATTATTCTAACAGCAGCAAGACCTATGAGCTTAAAGTGGAAGGACAGGTTGATAAAGCTGCAAAGTGTACTAGATTTTATAAACAGAAGGTCTGAACATAAGAAAGAGACATGTTAAATTTACAGAATTATTGGTTAAGCTGCAGTTAGAATATTGCGACAGTTTTGTGTGCCCTGCGTTAGGAAGGAGTACAGAACAGATTCACCAAGAACAAACATGAGAAACTGATTCTTGTCATTAAAACAAAGGATAAGGCGAGATCTGATGGAGTTGTTCAAAATTGTGAGCTTTGATAAGGTAATTAGGGGAAAACCACTTCCAAGTGATCAATGAGCTGGTTAGAAGGCATAACTTTAAGATTGCCTCCCTTAGAATGAAGGAGTGAGTAGATTGTGTTTTTAAATACAGAAGACTTATGGAATTCCCTGCCAGGAACAATGCTGGGAGCAGTATTCATAATACTATTTGAATGTTTTTTATATATATTAGGGTATGGGAAAAGGATGGGGAAATGGGGCCAAGTGGATAGTTCGCCAGGGATCTGAAGGTGGAATGGGCTGATAGCCCAACTAATCATGAAGAAAGAGGCCAAACAGATTTTAGCTAGGGCAGTTCGACAGAACCTGCAAATGGCCCTATGGCCTCTAGGCTTGGGAGGATTGCAAAAATAAAATCATTCGGTATTGCTGCCCCAATTACTAACCAGTGGCTCCTGCTGAAAAGTGCATGCATGTGGTACTGGGCAAGGGAAAAACAGCCTGTCAAAGCTTACACATATAAGGACAACCAACAGGACCCAGGCCCTAGCATGAGTTAGCACCTTCAAATGAAGGAAGGGAAGAGAAAATGGAGAAACACAAAAGCAACTGTAACACATGGACAGAAATATCGAAGATTCAATTAATGTTCATGACATGAGCATGTCAGAATTTGACATTAAATCGTGTTATGCGAGTTGGTCTCAGCAAGCGCAGCAGGTGGTGATGAAAAGGCAGCACTGGGCAACCCCTAACTTGGAGAGGAGACAATCCGCCAAGGCTCTCACTCCTAAATGCCATTCAGCATTCCCTGCTGGAAGCAGACAAACATTCGGCACTTGGTGAGGAAAAGGATCTGGCGAGGCTGAGACCTCACACCATCGGGATCAAATATCTTTCTAACTCTTACCATCCAGGCTTATAAAATAATGCTGTTTGGGTGGTGGACTCGAGGGTGAATGACATCCAGGGAATGATATCCTACCAAAGAGACAATGCCTTCTGGAGTGGTAGAGGAGAAAGAGTGAGAAAATTTGGCAAGCAAAATCACAAGTACCATTAATTAGAAATAAAAATAGAAGGGATTAGAAATATGCAGAGTCTAAAATTCCTTCAAGTAGATTTTATCCATGCCCAACTTTTTTTTGTTAAGGGATTTCCACTAAACTTGGCCAAAATTAGAGGTGCATGAAATATATCTTATGGAAATCTGGTATACCTACCACACCCCACCTCTACACCCTGGTTCCAAAGTGTTAACCTATCTTTTGTGTTCCTGATGCTCACAGAACTAAAGAACAAACTCAGAAATTTCTTCTGCTAATGCAGTATATGCACAGCTACATCCACAAGCAGCATAGCTCTTCACCTATATGGACCTTCAGACTAAATCAGTGAGCATTTCAACTCTGCTGTACAGTACTTGCTCTCACTTCAAACAAGGTCCAGCCAGGCATTTGTGGCAATATTCAACTTAATTTTGTTTTCCACAGTTTGCCACATTGTGATAAACTCCATTCAATATCCAAAGCTCATCCATTCCCCCCACAACACAAAATCAATTAAGTGGACAAATTTGAATAAATGATCAAAGGCTCGAGGTACACCAGTGTTCACTTATGTAGAATGTACAGCACAGAAACAGGCCGCTTGGCCCAACTGGTTCCATACTGGTGTTTATACTCCACATGAAACTCTTCATACCCATCTTCAACTAACCTTATCAATATAACCTTCCATTCCGTTCTTCCTCATGTGCTTATCTAACTTCTCCTTAAATACTTCGCTGTTATTCACCTTAACTATTTCATGTGATAGCGAATTCCACATTCTAAGCACTCTAGTTTTCCATTGTTTGCAACATGCTTTAAATTCTGGTTTGGAAGGAGGTAACATGCACGTACCACAGGGGGATTAATGTTTAGTGCGGTCACACCAGAAGAATCAATGGCACTATTCAAAGAGTCCTGCCCAACATTCCTCCCTCAACAAATACCACTATAAATGGATCAACTGGTCATTCATTTCATTGCTGTTTGTGGGACCTTGCAAAGTGCAAGGTGGCTGCTATGTTTGTCCTACAGTGACTACACTAAGTGCTTCACTGGCTGTGAAGCTCTTTATGACACTCTCCGGATGTGACAGGATTTATTTAAAGGCAAGTACTTTCTTAATCAGCTTGAAGCACAGTTTCCAGAATCCAACTCCTGGTGGCCATGACCCCACAGCAGAAGAGAGTTTTCAACTTGGCACCAATTATAGTAACACACGAAGAGGCAAACAAGATGACTGGTATGGAAAAATGGCACACTGAAGTGTGGGAAGGATACTTTTCTGAGGCTGGGGTTGGGACTGTGATTAGATTTTAGATTAGATTAGAGATACAGCACTGAAACAGGCCCTTCGGCCCACCGAGTCTGTGCCAAACATCAACCACCCATTTATACTAATCCTACACTAATCCCATATTCCCAACAAACATCCCCACCTGTTCCTATATTTCCCTACCACCTACCTATACTGGTGACAATTTATAATGGCCAATTTACCTATCAACCTGCAAGTCTTTTGGCTTGTGGGAGGAAACCGGAGCACCCGGAGAAAACCCACGCAGACACAGGGAGAACTTGCAAACTCCACACAGGCAGTACCCGGAATCAAACCCGGGTCCCTGGAGCTGTGAGGCTGCGGTGCTAACCACTGCGCCACTGTGCCGCATTCATTCATTATTGAGGTAGAGCAAAGAGAGTTGTTACACTCTGAATATAACGGTGCCGAAACTGAGCTTGGGTGCTGACACTGGGTAGCTGAGAAACAGACAGTGTTCCATTACCAAACACTAACACTTCTTACCTCAGGGGCACAAAATTAAAACAGCCATTTGAAATAACACGTGCACTCACCATTTTAACTTCTCCAAGGTGACTTGCAATGCCCGGCTCTTATTAGCATCATCAAAGGCAGTCTCAAAAAGCAATGATTTTGCTGTATTTGAGCCATCAGCTGCAGTGACAACTGGTCGAGGGCTACACAGCGCTTGCTGGATCATTATGTGCAAAGGAACTTGAGATTGGCGAGTTGGAAGGAGTTCGGGACAGTTATCAGATGAAGGATGAGGCTGCTGATCAGGTTCTTTTTCATGTTGTACACTGGCGTGACAGAATGTCAATGCAGGGGGAGTAGCTTTGACTGGAGGTCTTGGTGGAAGGGACTGACGAGGACAGGGTTCTGGAGCAGAAGGTGGGCGCGAAGGCAATGCTGGCGATGATGTAGGTGCATGTGCTGATGTCGATACTTGCATTGGTAGCTGCGTTCTCTCCTTGTTCTCGCACACATTCTGGGTAGTGTTGTTTGGCTCAGTCACAGGCGGGTTGAAGCTTATCCTCCTGTGTGGCACTGGTGGCGAATGCTTACCTGGCACTACTAGGCCAGGGCCAGGGGTCATGATGTGACTAAGTTCCGCTGAAACAGAATTTTGCAAATTGAGTCAGTGTTCCGAAACTTGCCTGTTTTAAGAATTGTACCACTATTCATTGCTTAGAAACATAAACTTCATCCTGACAAGATAAGGGCATCGTGAGACCTTGTGTGTTAAACAAACAGGAAGGCAACAGATTTGCAATGGTCAGCTGGACAAAATAAAATATCCTATGGCAGGCAGTTGTGGCCAATATATGAAAATATTAAATATGGCATAATGACTGGAGCACAAACCATGCTCAGTATAAGGTTGAACATTCCTTTCCTAAATCTTTTACATTTAAGACTCTGCCTTGGAAGAACACAGGTTAACTTTCAATCAACCGCACCATCATGCCTTAGGTTTTTAAATTAACATGATATATATATATTTATATAGACAAAAGATTTATGACATCAGAAGGGTAACAAATTAGTAATACTGCATCAAGATTTTCAGGAGTGAGTAATGCTGCTATATATGGACACAGGACAACAGGGAAAGGTTATTGGACAAGTTCAAAAGCATTTGTTACAGTATTAGCCCTACTGTATGCAGGCAAAGAAACGCGTGTAATAGGTGTAGGCTATTCAACCCCTTGAGTCTGTTCTGCCATTCAATTAGATCATGGTTGATGTGTGCCTCAATTCCATTTACACGCCTTTGTTCCATATCCCTAAATACCTTTACCAAACAAAAACTTATCAATCTCAGTCTTGAAGATTTCTATTGACTCCAAACATCCACACCCTCTTGGGGAAGTGATTCCCAGATTTCAACTATCCTTTGCATGAAAAAGTGATTCTGGTTTCACTCCTAAATGGTTTCGGTCTAATTTTAAGGTTATGCCCCCTTGTTCTGCCTTCTCTCACCAGAGGAAATAGTGTCTCTATGTCAAATCAAATCCCTTAATTATTTTAAATAACTCAATTAGATCGTCCTTAAAACTGAAGTTTATGCACCCCCTTCTCAGAACTTAACTCTTTAAGCCTCAGTATCATTCTGGTGAATCAGTGCGGTGCCTAAATTGCAACAGTGATAATACTTCAAAAAAAAATACTTAATTGACCATAAAAAGCTTTGGGACATCCTGAGGTCACGAAAAGTGGTATATACCCTTTTACCTTTTCCAATACCAATTTATCTTTCCTGCGATTTGGTGCACGAAACTAACTCCAGATGGGGTCTGACCAAGGCTCTGTACAACTGAAGCAACACTTCCTCTCTTGTGAATTCTAATCCCCTTGAGATAAAGACCAATATTCCATTCAGCTTTTTAAAATCACTTTTGTACCTTTGAATCAGCTTTTAGTGATTTGCGTACATGGACTCTTCAATCCCTTTGCTTCTCCATAATGGTCTATCACCATTAAGAAAATATTCCAATTTGACTTTCTCAGATCCAAAGTGGATGAACTTTGAATTCTCCACACTGAACTGCAGTAATGCAGCAAGGAACATCTGTAATTGCTTTCCATTTCAAGGTAAAATTCTACCTGTAGCTTATTTCACAAAGTATGCCATGCGGCAGTATGTAGATACTTACCAAACAAAGGATTGCTATTTCGATTGGGTTTTGGAGGAGGAATGGGGGGTTGCTTGGCAGGGGCAGTGGTGGTGGTGCTACTTGCAGATGGGGCCAAAGAGTCAATGATATTGGTAGTAGTGGTGGAACAGGAAGTGGAGAAACAGGAAATAATGGAAGAGACATCCTTGGCAGTGGTCATGTTGGCTCCAGGGTCTTTCACTTGCCCCTCGCCTGCCTCCAAAGTGGGAGCTGACACTGGTCTTTTAGGAGGAAGCAAAGCCTGTTTCTGGTCACGTATGGGCGCCAATTCTGACAATCGACATCTTTCCGCAGCCTCTGCTGAGTAACAAAATTAAAAGAAAACGTGCATCAAATAGAGGAAGCACAAAACTGGGAAAGACAACATGAGAGAATGACAAACACAAAAAATGCACAAATCATAAACTCAACACTCGCACACTGATAACTCGTACTAAAAGAGCACAGAGCACTAAAAACTGGAAAACGTTTTGGTGAAGAGGCAGAAGTGCCATATGGTACTCTCTTCCCAACTTTGAATTACTATAATGGAGTGGAAAAAAAAAAGTGGTTCACCGAACACTTTCATGTGGACAATGCCCCTTTAAATAATGTTTCTTAGGCAGCAGGAAATACACTGCCACAAGAATGCAGAATATATTACACTGCACAATGTCCCTGGTTAAATAAAATGGAATTGTACTTTTCACTCATCACCCTTGATCTTGCTAATCTGGCCTCACTCCTCCCCATCTCTGTAACCTCCCTCAGCCCTACAACCCTCAGAGATCTTTGCATTCCTCGGAGTACTTGATTCTTCAACTGGACTTGCCTACTGCAACCTGATTGTATTGCCCTTTATCCATGTCCTTTTATATGGGGGCGGAGGGGAGTTATAACTTGAGATATTTTAATGTTTCTAAGGCCAGAAATGGGGATGTTCACTGATGATTGCACAACGTTCAACACCATTTGTGACTCCTCAGATACTGAAGCAGTTCGTGTAGAAATGCAGCAAGACCTGGACAATATCCAGGCTTGGGCTGATAAGTGGAAAGTAACATTTGCACCACACAAGTGCCAGACAATGACCATCTCCAACAAGAGACGATCTAACCATCTCCTCTTGACATTCAATGGCATTACGATTGCTGAATTCCCCACTAACATCCTGGGGGTTACATTGACCAGAAACTGAACTGGAGTAGCCATATAAATACTGTGGCTACAAGAGCAGATCAGAGGCTAGGAATCCTGCGGCGAGTCTTCAAAAACTCCACAGTAAGCTGAGCAGAAAATGAAGAGCTCCGCTGAGGAACCTGAAAAAACTCATTGCCTGGCACTTGTGTGGCACAAATGTTACTTGCCACTTATCAGCCCACCTCCTGACTCCCCAAAACTTGTCCACCATCTACAAGGCACAAGTCAGGAGTGTGATAGAATACTCCCCACTTAGCTGGATGAGTGCAGCTCCAACAACACTCACGAAGCTTGACACCATCCAGGACAAAGCAACCAGCATGATTGGCACCCCATCTACAAACATTCACTCCCTCCACCAGCAATGCACAGTGGCAGCAGTGTGTACCATCTACAAGATGCATTGCAGCAACGCACCAAGGCTCCTCAGGCAGCACCTTCCAAACCCCCGACCTCTACCACCTAGAAGGACAAGGGTAGCAGATGCGTGGGAACACCACCACCTGCAAGTTCCCCTCCAAGCCACACACCATCCTGACTTGGAACTATATCGCCGTTCCTTCAATGGCACTGGGTCAAAACCCTTCCTAATAGCACTATGGGTGTACCTACCCCATATGGACTGCAGCAGTTCAAGAAGGCAGCTCACCACCACCTTCTCTTGGGCAATTAAGGATGGGCAATAAATGCTGGCTTGGCCAGCGACGCCCACATCCCATGAAACGAATAAAAATGAGACACCCTTTCTCTTTTGGTTATCTTTCCACACATTACATAAAATAGCAATGATGTATGTGTTAGTTACTGAATTTAAAAAGTTTAAACCCGGTGAAACTAGTGTGTTTTACAAAACAAAAAGCACTTTGATTTCTTACCTTTTTTTTCAGGCTCTTCAGCAGAGCTCTTCATTTTCTCCTCAGCTTCCTGTGGAGCTTTTGAAAGACTCGACCTTTTTTCACCTCTGGCTGCTGGTTCAGCCTCTGTTGAGGTAGACAATTCACCCACAGGGACTGTATGCCCATTCTTTAGTGTACTGTTTTGGACAGGTTTGCTATTAATTTCCCCATCTGCAGAAAGGAAGAAATGGAAGCCTGGTAAGTTTTTTTTTTACAGAATAGATAAGGAGAAACTGTTTCCAGTGGTGGGAGGGTCAGTAACCAGAGAATGCATTTAAGGTAATTGGCAAAAGAACCAGAGGGAAGATGAGAAGAACCTTCTTCATACAGCGAGTTATGATTTGGAATGCACTCAGGAAGGGTGGTGGAAGCAGATTCAATAGCAACTGTCAAAAGCGAATTGGACACACTTCAGAAATTTGCAGGGCTATGGGAAAAAAAAAGTGTGACTGATTAGACAACTCCTTCAAAGAGCCATCACAGGTATGATGGACTGAATGTCCTCCCTTCCGTGATGTGTGCTTCTAGGACTCTATAAAGGCGGTCAGTAAGCCACTGCTTAGCACCGTCTCAACTCTAAACCAGTGGTGCAAACAGAAATGAGGCTCAGAACAAGAGAGAAATGTCTTGTAACCAACCAATTCTTTCAAAGTGCATGAAGTTACTGTTTGCACAGTATGACAAGAATTCCTGTGAAGCAGATAATCACTCGCTAAATAAATTCAGACATAGACAGCGGATAATTTATGTCCTTACTTTTTGCAATCTGTTTTCACCTCTCTAATGTGTGTCCTTTAGCCTACCACATTATTGGCTCTGACAAAGCCTAGGGCAATTTCTTAAAATGTTCCAAACCTCTTAGCAGATTACTCGGAAATTATTCTCGATCTTATCGGCACCCAAAGAGTAGGATAATTAATTCCTCTTGGCCTCAACAGCGAGGAGCTGGTGCTGCAAACAGGATCTGATCAGCACTCAAATCCTCTTCAAAGACTGGCCATTCAGTAGAGCTGGAGACTCAGCCTGCATTCCATCACTGGTACACCCAGCTGCCACCCTGAAGCTGAGACACCAACACGCATCTAAGATTGCTAACTCTGGTCGGACGTATTCATGGGACTATCACATGAGCATCCTGCCTCCAACTGTTCCACCCCAAACTCAGCCATCGGTCACCCAACACATCCAAACAGAGTTTGCTGCCTTCCCAAGGCCAAGTGGAAAATGAACAGACTCAGTTACTCCGATTGGATGATTCTTGACTTGTCAAGTCAAACAGACATAGCCCTCTCCCAGCTCTAATATTTGTGTAACTAATAAACAAACGTGTTCAAAGTAAATGGCAAAAAGCTCACATTTTGTTTTTAATGCCCCTATGACTTTACTCCAGAGTTGTCGAAAGTTTTCCCAGGCGATCTAGCTTTAATGCCTGGAGTCTCCAGGACAATCCTGGAGAGTTGGCAACCTTATTTGCATAAGAAAGTAATACACTAAATTAACACGATGTTGCAAGCTGACAACAATTAACCTTCTCAGCAGGGAAGCCCCTGTTAAGAATAAAATCCAACTGTATTTCGTTTATTTGGGGAGGGGGGGAAAAAGAGGGGAGATGGGACCATTTGCCCCCCTCCAGTTTATCTTGCCCGTTTTCATCTGTATTTCTAAAAATCCCTAAAAACATCAACTGTTGAGGCTGCTCCTCTTCCCCGTGTCAAATCTTCAGCTGGTTACTATAAATTCTATTTCAACTCATTACAATAGCTGCTTGCAATTATCTAGCTCCTTTAAATGTAGAAAAACATCCCAAAGCACTTCACTGAGGTGTGATTAAAAGAAAAAAATCATAATATTTTGCAGCAGAGAATCTTGGCTGCAATGATTGCGAAAGGGTTATCCACTTTGTCCCATCCTTCTGCTCCTTTCTCCATGCATTTCCAAAATTTTTTATTTTCAAATATTTATTCATTTCCTTTCTAAAATCTGTTATTGATTCTGCTCCCACCACTATTTCTGGGTGGACATTCCATCTGCTAACAACCTCCACATGAAGGAATTTCCCCTAAATGCTATTATTTTGATGATCTTAATTTTAAGCTTTCGAGTTACTGAATCCTCCAACCAGCAAAAACCACAGTAAACCTTTTATTATGAATAGTGAACCCTGAACATAGACCAGTTCCAAGTGTAACTCTATTCCTCCCCCTCCCCTAAAATTTCCTAAGTGATACTGCAGCAACTCGCCAAGGCTTCCCAAAACCCGTGATGCCCACTGTCCAGAAGTACAAGGGCAGCAGTTGTATAGGAACACCATCACCTCCAAGTCACACACTATCCTGACCTGGGACAAATATTGCTGTTGTTCCATTGTTGCTGGACCAAAATCCTGGAAACTCCCTTCCTAACACCATGGTGGGAGCAACCTTCACCGCACCAACTGCGGCAGCTCAAGGCAGCAGTTCACCGCCATCTTCTCACGGCAACAAATGCCTACATCCCAAGAATGCGTATAAAAAAATACAACGAGCATTTCAATCCGTGTCAGTTCGTCAGTAATTTATGAGGAACAGCTTTTATCACTGGGAGTGGAGGTTGCTCCAGGTCATCATAACCTGCTGCATAATAAAAAAAAATTCTATTTGGCAACACTTTCTTCTTTAAAATAGGGTAGATGTTGCCTGGCTTTACTGAACAACTTTAAACAGTGCCTTTAACGCAATAAAACATCCCAAGGTGCACGATAGGACAATTAACAAAATTTGACACTGAGCCAATTTAAGGAGATACTAGGGCAGACGACTAAAGGCTTGGTCAGAGTTAGGTTTTAAGGAGCATCTTGAAGGAGGAGAGGTGGGGAAGGCTTGGGGTGGGAATTTGGGAGCTTAATGCCTAGGCAGTTGAAAGCACGGCCAATGGTGGAGCGATTAAAATAGGGGATGCTCTAGAGGCCAGAATTGGAGGAGTAGAGATCTCAGTACGTTGCTGGGCTGGAGGAAATTCCAGAGAAGGAGAGGGGCGAGAGGCTATGGAGCACTTTGGAAAAACAAGGATGAGAATTTTGAAATTGAGGCATTGCTTAACCAGGAGCCAACTTGGTGAGCACAGGAGTGATAAGTGAATGGGACATGGCGCGAGTTAAGACACAAGCAGCAGAGTTTTGGATGACTTCAAGTATTTGCAGAGTAGAAAGTGGGGGGCCAGCCAGGAGTGCACTGGAATAGTTATGTCTAGAGGTTACAAAGGTATAGATAAGGATTACAGCAGAAGAGCTGAGGCAGGTATGGAGCCAGGCGATTTTAAGGATGTGGAATTAGGCAGCCTTAGTGATGCCAACGATGTGTGGTCGGAAGCTCACCTTGGGGTCAAAGATGACACCAAGATGGTGAAGTCAGGTTCAACCTTAGATTACTGACAGGGAGAGGGATGTCATTACTACGCCTCTTTCAGCACACTGAGCTCCTTTCTACATTACGATTAGCATTACTGGTGCTTTTGCATACTGCAATGATAGACATGAAATTGTAGATAAGTCTGCACCTGTGACCACAAGCCTGTGACTACAGAACGTGCAGACTTCGTCACCTGGCTTGCAGGATCCAATATAGGATGGATTTCTGAGAGGGTGAGACACGCAACTGACCAAATAAAAGATTTTGCATTGGGAAATTGCTCATCAATTCAGATATAAAATGTGTAGAGGGCCACCCTAAAAACTAATGCTTTAGTGGAGGCAATCGGTGCAACAGCTTCTTGGACAATCATTTCATTCAGGAAGCATGGATTTGGGCAATCATGGACTTGTTTTCAGCACACACATTCTCCTTAATGTGTTTTTATAAGGATTCAGTGCTGGGCAACAATTGATTCACGATCCAGAGAGATGGAAAATACCATATTGATTGAAAAAAGCAAAACCTCAAACTTGAAACCCAACTTCAGAGAATTACATTAAATTTTTTGCACAGAAACGGGTCTAACTGGTCTCTGCTCATGTTTATGCTTCATAAAGCTTCCTCCCACCCTCCTGCATCTAACCCTAACTGCATAGTCCTTTCTCCCTCATACTAATCCTTAAATGCATCTGTGCTATGCACCTCAACTACTCCATGTGGTAGAGTGTTCCGCCTTCTAACCAGTCCCTGGGTGAAGAAATTTCTGCTGAATTTCTATTGGATTTATTGGTGACTATCTTACAGCTTATGAACCCTCATTTTGGATTCCCCCAAGAAGAAACATTTCTATGTTCATTATTTTAAAGACTTCTGTTGGTAATTTAACACCTTCAATTGGTATTTTCATTTTTAATATAATGGCGGTGGCAAATAAATATGTAACCTGAAGATGTCAAAATTTTCAAGTCAGCCATTTCACAAAGCATTCTCCTGTAATGCTGCAATATTGGGTTTAGAGTCATAGAATCTTACAGCACAGAAGGGGGCCATTCAGTCCACCATGGCTGTGCCGGCTCTTTGAAAGAGCTGCCCAATTTAGCCCCGCACCCAGTTTTCCCCCATAATCCTATAAATGAGACATCTTCAAGTCCATGTCCAATTGTCTTTTAAAAGTTCTTTTCAGAGGATGCATTCCAGATTTTAACAGCCCTCTTTGTGAAGACATTTCTCCTAATTTCCCCTCTTGTGTTTTTTGCCAATTATTTTAAATCCATGACCTCAGGTTACCGAGCCATTTGCCAGAGGAAATTTTTTCTCCCTCATTGCTCTATCAAACCTGCGCATAATTTTGCAAACCAGTATGCCTCCCCTTAACCTTCTTTGCTGTATGCAGAACAATCTTGGCTTCTCCAATCTCTCCACATAACTGAACTCCCTCATCCCTGTTATCATTCTGGTGAATCTCCTCTCCAGATCATTGATACCCTTTCTAAGCTGTGGTGCCCAGAACTGTACACAATACTCCAGCTGAGGCCTAAACAGAGATTTGTGAAGGGTTTCTGCCATAATGAAACCTCAGCAAGCCAGTACAGTAATATTGGCATGCAATGCAATATCACACTAACAGCAAAATCTACTGCTTCCCCCACAGGTCAATCAAACACTACAGACATCATCATGGTTTTGGCTACTCCAGTGCTAAGACAATTTGGGGGCCAGTTATTGGGGGCGTCAATGGGCTCCCATGCCACCCAAGTACACTTGTCCCAAACCATTCTTATGACAGCTCACACATGCTCGAACACTGCCCATGCTGCACTCTCAATTCTCCACTTATAAATACAATCATTTCTCACTTCACACCTACCATCCCAAAATTAGAATCAATGAGAGGTGAATTACAGGATAAATCCACTATATTGGGGTTCAATCAACCATTATACGGCTTAAATCAGAATGCTTCTGTAATAAATTCTGTTGCATGTCTCAAACAGTCCAACCCCACGCTTTTCTGCCTCAAGCCAAATACACTCCTGACCTTCCGCCTCTGTCATGTGACAGAATTCACCCTCACATCTGATAAGGAAACGCTTTGCTCGGTCTCGTCCTTCCAATCTCAATTTCCAAAATCATGAGGCATCTGAACAAAGTAGATAGATAGAAACTGTTCCCATTGATGAAAGGATTGAGAACCAGAGGACAGGGCTGTAAGGTGATTGGCACAAGAATCAAGGGCGACACAAGAAAAAGCTTTTTTTCCCCCCGTACAGTGAGTGGTTAGGATCTGGAACGGCCTGAGTGTGTGGCGGAGGCAGGTTGAATCATGGCTTTGAAAAGGGAATTGGATAAGCACCTGAAGAGAGAAAATTTGCAGGGCTAAGGGGCAAGGGCAGGGAAATGGGACCAGCTGAATTGCTCTTGGAGAGCTGGCACAGACATGAAGGGCCAAATGGCCTCCTTCTGTGCTGTAACATTCTATGATTCTCGTGATATAAAAGCCTTCAGAAAACTAATTATTTGAAAGAAGATTTTCTCACCCACAATGCAAACAAAAGACTAGTCAACTATGCAGCACTAAAGCTAACATTTCTATGACCAGTCTGAAGCCTCTCAATATCATAGAATCATACAGCACAGAAGGTGGTCATTCTGCCCATTGTGCTGGTAACAGCTCGCTGAAAAAGCTATCCAGTTAGTCCCACTCCCCGACTCTACCCCCACATCTATTCAAATGTTTCCTTTTCAAGTATATGGCCAATTCCCTTTTAAAGTATACTATTGAATCTGCTTCCACCGCCCTTTCAGGCAGTGCATTCCAGACTGTAAGAGAATTTACAGTTCAGAAACCATCCATTCGGCTCAACTGGTTCATGCCAACGCGTATGCTTCACATGAGCCTCCTCCTACCATACTTCATTGAACCTATCAGCATATCCTTCTATTCCTTTCTCCCTCATGTGTACTTATCTAACTTCCTCTTAAATGCATCTATGCTATTTGCCTCAACCACTCCATGTGGTAGTAATTCCCATATTCCAACCACTCTCTAGACAAAGAAGCTTCCCCTGAATTCCTTAAGCCAAGCTGACACTTCATGGGATTTGTCACAGGAGAATATTGCACACCAAATCACTTGCTCTATCTACATTTAACTTTGGCTACCAGATGATCTGTAGCAATCACATTTGAGTTGCAGCCATGAAATGTGAAAGCCTCAGCAGTTTGTTAAAGGAACTGCGACTATTATTGTCACCAGGCTTTAGTATATTAGCACTAAAACACTTTAGGAACATACATTTAAATAAAAGAAAAATCACACTACTCTGTTGAGTTGCACCTTCCATTTATTGCCTGAATTTGTTGGTGCCAGTGACAGACGTGTAATGACCAGTATTTCATCCTGGCACTGTACAGCTCCAAATGCAAGGCAAAACTCAAGAGCATAATAAGTGATCAAGTGGAAACTGTACAAAAGTTCGCAACTCCAAAGTTACGCCTTAATGAAATCCTGGTGACAACACTATACATTGCTGTACAAAGGCCACTCAATCACAACATCCCTCAGAGAATTTGGGTGGGAGAAGGGATCCAACTTGTTCATTATTTGATTTGACTATGTTAATTAAATCCAAATATATCAAATCTCTCTTCATTATACTTGCCTTGTTCAGGAATCTCTTTCAACACTCCCTTCTTAACCAGCTCAGCTCTGCTTTGTCTCACAGATAACTTCCTGTCCAAAACTGGAATTATAAAAACATGTCCGTGAACAGACTTTTAGATAAATGTTTCTCCACAAACTCCCTTATGTGATATCAAGTAGTACACATGAAAACTTAAGACACAAGCAAAAGAATGAAGGGAGGGGCTAGGAGAAATTCTTTAGAGAATTCTTAGCTCATGGAATACCCTGCCAGAAACAATGGTGGAAGCAGAATCCATAACAGCTTTTATAAGGTAAATAGATTAATGTTTGAGTTTTTATTTTTCAAGAGAGGATGAGAAAAGGGTTGGGGAATGGGATTAAGTGGATAGCTCTTTGTGAGCCTACACAGGTACAATGGACCAAAAAGCCTAATGCCACACTTAGAATCCAATGATTCTACAAATGTAAACAGTTCTGGCCATCTTCAACATAACAAGGAATTTATACAATTGGCCTGGTGGTCATTAAAGCTACACTGAGCCCTTTCACAACATCGTCCAGGACTTTTAGTGTGTTGGGACCAATATCCTCCAAGGAAGAAAACAATCACTTCAATCAAAACTCTTGAGCTGTGTACTAATATGCTTCTTATATTTTAAAAAGAGAAAACACGGAAAATATTCTGGAGGTCAGGCAGCATCCATTGAGAAAACAAAAGATAGTTGATGTTTCCGGTATAAAACCTTTCAAAACCAAATCTTGTGTTTTCTGCCTGACCAGCTGAGCACTTCCAGTGTTTTCTGTTTTTGGTTCATGTTTTCAGCATCTGCAGTATTTTGATTTTTCCTTCTTGTATGAATCCTTCACTTACTACCTACTAGCACCTTCACTGCCAGTACTTCACTTCACTGTAGTCTTACACAGCTCAAAATGCTCTCCAAAACGCAACTCAAGTTGGAAGTATAAAATCTGTAACTATGTTTATGGGTGTCTTCCATGGTTCTGGTGGACAAGGCTTGAAAATTGGACTGACTCACTATTACACTTTACTAAGATTCTTGAGACAACAATGCTGCATTAAAGAATTTAAGGACAAATATACTGAAAGAAATGCAAGATGGACTCCTAAATACTAAACTTATTGGATTTACGTACAGTCATGGATGGGACGAGTTTGAAAAAGGCTTGAGAGGAGATGGGAGAACAACTAGACAGAGATGTGGATTCAGGGCTGTGTCGAGCAGAGCCAGAGGATGTTTGAATTGTTGGGACAGAGGAGTGGGGTAAGCAGAAGACTATGAGTTTCTCACACTCAGAGATGAGGATGGAGGGGGCAGAGGATAGGTATTTAAGGATATGGTTGGTATAGGAGAAAAGCAGCCCAGGGTTATCTTGGAATGATTTTGGAGTAATGTGTGGCTTTGGTAGAGAAGAGTGAAGCCTGAAAGAGCTTGATGTGGTTGAACCAGATCTGGGGGTGGATGCCTAAACTAGGTGTGTGCCAGATTATGTTCAAGCCTGCATCCCTTGTACTTGGTCAGCATGCCAGACATTCCATGGAAATTACAGAATCAGGAACAGAGACTCAACAAAATTAATGTAAGTGAGATAATAGCAATCGAGAAATTAATAACATTAAAGAGCAATAAATCCCCAGGACCAAATTGTTCTTATATTAGGGTTTCAGTAGTAGTAGATGGGAACATTGCATAATCTTCCAAAGTTCTCTCGATTCAGGAACTTTTCCTTTAGTTTAGAAAACTGCACGTCATTCTACTTTTTAAGAAAGGTGACGGAGGGAACCTAGCAAGCTATAGAACCGTTAGCCTAATATCTGTTGTAAAGGCCTGCTCAGGTTACGAACCCAACAGAAGCACATCCAACCCGTGCCCAACCTGGCCAGAGTCCCTCCATTTTTTTCCCGTGCCCGAACCGAGCACCGGAATATTCCCTTTACCTACCTTGCGACTTTCAATCTGCAGGAAGCTGCAGTATAAGCGTGACTCCCAGTTCTGGACTCCCAGCTCAGGTAGGTTTTTTTAAAAAACTTTTAACACTTCTTGATGTGTGTGTCTGACCTGGACCCGGCCCGTCCCGAGCCGAGCCCGAAAGCCGGAGCTTTCGTCAGGTTCGGGTCGGGTAGCAGGCCTTTAATCTGTTGTCAGAAAATTGCTAGAATCTATAGTTAAGGATAGGATGAAAATTTTCAGTTGATCAAAGAGCACCAGCATGGATTTGTAAAGGGTTGATCTTTTTTTTTTGGAAGAGGTGACTAAAGCAGTGGACAGAGGAAATGTCTATGAATCTTATTTATATGGATTTCCAGAATGCATTTGATAAAGTCCCTCATAAGAGACTGTTAGCTAAAGTTTAAGCTCAAGAATTGAATGCAAATTATTGACCTGGTTA
Organism: Heterodontus francisci; assembly: GCF_036365525.1. NCBI lineage: Eukaryota > Metazoa > Chordata > Chondrichthyes > Heterodontiformes > Heterodontidae > Heterodontus > Heterodontus francisci. The sequence continues at coordinate 48,417,657 of NC_090401.1, forward strand.
GAAAACTGGCTGAGCGGCAGGAGACAGAGTGGGGATAATGGGCAGGTACTCTAATTGACAGGATGTGACTAATGGTGTCCTGCAAGGATCTCTGTTGGGACCTCAAATATTCACTGCATCCACTAACTTGGATGATGAGATAGAAAATCACATTCAAATTTGCAGATGATACAAAGATAGGCGATAATGTAAGCAGCGTTGTTGCAAGCATAAAATGTAGGCAAATGTGAGGTCATCCACTTAGGACCTAAAAGGGATAGAACCGGGTACCTTCTAAATGGTGACAAGCTGGCAACAGTGGCAGTCCAAAGAGACTTGGGGTCCAGTACATAGATCATTAAAATTTCACGAACAGGTACAGACAATCATTAAAAAGGCTAACGAAATGAAATATGAGTAGCAGTTATGCTTCAGCTATACAAAGCCCTGGTTAGACCATACCTGGAGTACTGTGAGCAGTTCTGGCACTGCATCTTAGGAAGGATGTATTGGCCTTGGAGGGATTGACTAGAATGATACCCAGACTCCAAGGGTTAAATTACAAGGAGAGATTACACAAACTAGGGTTGGAAGGCTTTAACTAGTGGGGTACCGCAAGGATAAGTCTGGGGCCACAGCTGTTCACAAATCTACAGAAATGACTTGGATGTGGGGACCAAATGTAATATTTCCAAATTTGCTGATGACACAAAACAAGGTGGGAATGTAAGTTGTGAGGAGGATGCAAGGAAACTTCAAGGGGACTTGGACAAGAATAATGTGTGGAATATAATGCGAATAAGTGTGAAGTTATTGACTTTGGTAGATAAAAACAAGAGTATTTCCTAAATGGGGAGAGGTTGGCAAGTATTGATGTCCAAAGGGACCTGGGTGGTGGTGACAGATACCCTCAATTCTTTTAAAAAGTACCTGGACATGCACCTGAAGTGCTGTAACCAGCAAGGCTATGGACCAGGTGCTGGAAGGTGGGATTCGATTGGGTGGCTAGTTTTTTCGGCCAGCACGGACACGATAGGCTGAATGGCCTCCTTCTGTGCCGAAATTTATCTATGGTTCTATGGGCGTCCTTGTTTATGAGTCACTAAAAGCTAGCTTACAGCTGCAACAAACAGGAAGGCAAATAGTATGTTGGCCTTAATTGTAAGGGGTTTTGAGTACAGGAGTAAAGAAAACTTGCTGCAATTGTATACAGCCTTGATGAGACTGCACCTGGAGTATGCGTGTACAGTTTTGGTCTCCTCATCTAAGGAAGGATATTACTTGTCATAGAGGGAGTGCAATGGAGGTTCACCTGACTAATCCCTGGAATAGTTGGATTGTTTTATGAGGAGAGATTGAGGAAACTGGGCCTGAATTCTCGAGTTTTGAAGAATGAGAGGTGATCTCATTGAAACTTACAAAATTCTTACAGGGTGACAGGGTGGATGTAGATAGGATGTTTTCCCTGGCTGATGAGTCTAAAACTAGGGGTCATAGTCTCAGAATAAGGGGTAGGCCATTTAAGACTCAGATGAGGAGGAATTCCTTCACTCAGAGGGTGGTGAATCTTTGGAATTCTCTACCCCAGAGGGCTGTGCAAGTTCAATCATTAAGCAAGTTCAAGACAGAAATTGATAGATATCTGGATACTAATGACATCAAGGGATATGGGGATAGCGCGGGAAAGTGGCGTTGAGGTAGATGATCAGCCATGATCTAACTGAATGGTGGAGCAGCCTCGATGGGCTGAATGGCCTACTCCTATGTTCCTATGAATTTAGAAGGTTGAGGGGGAAATTTGATTAAAACTTTTAAGCTATTAAAGGGGACAGATAGAATAGAGAGAGAGAAAATATTTCTGCTAATTGGGGAGTCTAGAACTAGGCGGTATATCCAGAAAATTAGAGCCAGACTTTTCAGAAGTAAAATTAACAAATTCTTCAAGCAAAGGGTGATAAAAGTTTGGAACTCTTTCTGCAAATGGTAATTGATGCTAGATCAATTGTTAATTTTAAAACTGAAATTGATAGATCTTTGTTGGCCAAAAGATATAAATCAGCATGGTTTTACTAATGGAAGATCCTGTTTGACAAATTTATTAGAGTTTTTTGAGGATGTAACTAGTAGGGTAGATAATGGGGAACCAGTGGATGTAGTATACCTGGATTTTCAAAAGGTATTCGATAAGGTCCCATATAAAAGATTAATAGGCAAGATAAGGGCTCACAGTGTTGGGGGTAATATATTAGCGCGGATCAAGGATTGGTTAACAGACAGGAAGCAGAGAGTGGGCATAAATGGGGACTTTTCAAGTTGGCAGTAATTTTTCCCCTGAATTTCTAATGCTCTCTGCTCCTAAACCAGAAGCTGTCACATTGTGAAGGTGACTCTAAGTTTCAAATGTGACACTGTGGGGTAGCACAGTGGCTAGCACTGACCCGGGTCCAATTCTGGGTACTGCCTGTACGAAGTTTGCAAGTTCTCCCTGTGACCATGTGGGTTTTCGCCGGGTGCTCCGGTTTCCTCCCACAGCCAAAGACTTGCAGGTTGATAGGTAAATTGGCCATTGTAAATTGCCCCTCGTGTAGGTAGGTGGTAGGAGAATTGAGGGAAGGTGGTAGGGAATATGGGATTAATGTAGGATTAGTATAAATGGGTGGTTGATGGTCGGCACAGACTCGGTGGGCTGAAGGGCCTGTTTCAGTGCTGTATCTCTCTATGACCTTAATGAACACAGCCCTTGACTGGAGTCTGCACAGATTGATTACCATCTACGTTGGATCTTCCTGCCGCACTGGTATATCACCAGCAATGGATGGACACTTCGAGACCTGAGGAGGCTGCCTAGTAATACCTGACTGCCTCCTTGCAGACTTGGGTGAGGGGGGGGGGGGGGGGGGGGGGGGGGGGGGCGCTGTAGTGTGCCCCCCTGATCGGACACCCTGTAGCCCAGAGCTTGCGCGCACACCCCCCCCCCCCCCCCCCCCCGCCGCCCCCCCACCTTACACTCCAAACCCTCCTGCCCTCACCCGGCCCTGCCTGTTTGTCCCTGGCGAGGCCCAACCCCACATTTTGGAGGCCTCCTCTCGTTGGGTGCAGTCCTAACAGTGACCACCGCTCCCAGTGGTGCTGCTAGGAGTGAAGTGCTGCTGGCCCTCTGATTGGCCGACAGCTCCCGGAGGCAGGACTTCCTGCTTCAGAGTGGCAGATGCCAGACCTGTAGCCAATTGTACCTGAGCCACGCAAAACAGCAGTATGACTTTAGGGCTGCTGGAACAGGTTCGCTCCCAGCTTTCCTGCCAGTGGGCGGGGCGACCGTCTCATCATTAAATTCCAGCCCAAGTGTTCCAATGGAATTCCTCTGACTGCTATTTTAAATGGAGATACCAATCTACTTAAAACATATAGATCACCTTTAAAATTGATGCAGAAGTTCAGCCATGATCTTATTGAATGGTGTAGCAAGCTTGAGGGACTGAATGGCCTACTTCTGCTCCTATTTCTTAAGTTACAGACAAAGGGCTCCATAGCAGTGCTTCAGCTGGATGCAGGCATGGCCAGTTCTGGCATAACACTGATGTGAACCACTCCCTGGTGTTAGTCATCTGAAAGAGGATATCCCACTTGAGACCTTGGGCAGCCATAGTTTTACCGGTACTATGACAAGCCTGGATCTCATTGTCACTGGTAGGAGGATCATCAACTTCTCACACGTAACTAAGGGCTAATTTTAATTACGACCTCTTCACAATCTAAGCGTCCTGCAAGAACACACCTATAGTGAAAAGCATGAAAGCACTTGAAAGGAAGTACATCTGTATTACTATAGCTCCTCAGCACTGCAACCTGACCCTTCATTTTCTATTTGAGTTAATAAATGCGACAAGTCAGTGCACTTGTAATCGAACACTTTTCTCCAGTGTAACCAATTCCTAGAGGCAGTGAATGCAGCTTACAATCATTCATCCACATGACTGAGCTAAGGAGTGGTAGGGGGGTGTGGGGATAGGTGCAATACAATGTCAAAACAGAAAAGAGTTTAACGTTCACTCTGGATTTGGATTGATGCCACAGTAACAGGACAACCAGATATGAAAATATCCAGCAAACACTTTGCTTCTAGCCTGTTGGGTTGTCACTGCACGGTCATCATGTTACATGTAACCAAATCCAGACACCCATCATTAACTCTTTGCAGTATAAATTTAAATATACTCACTATAGAAATCAAACTGGAAGGTTCAATTTACTGTCATCACCTCCCAGACCCACTCCCAATAGAGTTGATGGAAAGCACAATTAAATACGAACTCAGGATGTGTTGAAAGGCACAGACAGATTGGAAGCTGTAATGCTGAGTAATAAGGATAAATCCACGTTGAACAGCAGGAAAGCAAGGTTTGAAACCAAGGGGCAGTGTGCTGGTGAATTGCACCAGTGCTGCAATGAACAGTGCCTTGCACTGTCAGGATGAAATTCCAATTTGGCTCATGTGGCGATACTGAGACATATAAACTGAGGTTAACTCAGGTTCAATCCCTGGTTTGTTCAGTGAGCTGATATCAGCTAAAGGTGCCAGCAGATCCAACAGTCAGCCTTTATAGTTGTGAGCTGAAGACGGGGGAAAATAAAGACCAGAAAAGGGAGCAGCCAGGTTTCTCCATTCCTATTTAAATTTAAGTGTCCTCTGAAGACGAGTTTGGACTTGGCTGTGATGTATGTGTACTGCACCATATCCAAGTAAGAGCCTTCAAGACAAGAGAGGGGAAGTAGAAATAGGAAAAAAATCTTTCCGATCTCTATGCTGTGAGAGTGGGGGGACTCAAAATTTGAGGCCAGATGTTTTCTCTAAAGGGCAGCTGTAAAAGTAAAAGTGGGCCAATCAACCCAGGCTACTGTATGACTGAAGAACAGCAGACTCAGAAGTATAGGAAGAGGTCAAATGGAGGCTGCTCCACAAGTGGAAAAGGTGCATAGGGACTGGCCAACCTACAGGTAGTTGGAAAGCAGCAGTCTGCTTGATTGGCACCCCAGCCATCAACTTAAGCATTCACTCTCTTCACCACCAGTGCACTGCAGCAGCAATGAATCGTCTACAAAATGCACTGCAGCAACTCGAGGCTTCTTCGATAGCACTTCTCAAATCTGAGACTTTCACTACCCAGAAGGATAAGGGCAGCAGGCGCCTGTCACACCACCAGCAGTAAGATCCTCTCCAAGTCACACACCATCCTTACTTGGAAACACATCATCCCTTCATCATCGCTGGATCAAATCCTGGCACGGCTTGCCCAACAACACAATGGGAGTTCCTTCACCACATGGAATGCAGCAGTTCAAGGCAGTAGCTTCTCAAGAGTAGTTAAGAATTGGCAATAAATCCCACGATGAGATGAAAACGCAACAAGACAGACCATTAGGTCTCTCAATGTTCACCCTTTCCATTAGACTGTGAAACCTGATGCACCACTCTCCAACTGCAGATAATATTAACACTCGGGGAAGGCTAGAAATAGAGAAGAAAAACCTTTGGCCAATTTTTGAGAAACTCTAGGGGAAGTTCCTTCTCAACTCCCCGAGTCAATCAAGCTAGTTCCAGGAGACCATGATAATCCATCATGCATCCCGAGATAAATCTATTGGCATCTAAATAGTAAGCAGGTAATAAGAGTCTGGTGGGGCCTATTAGGGATAAAGATGATGTATGTTTAAAGATGTGGGTCAAGGCTAGAATACTTAAAGAGTACTTTGTATCAGTATTTATTAAGGAAGAGGATGCTGACAAAATATCAGTAGCAGAAATGACAGAGATAATGGATGGGGTGAAAAATGATAGGCAGGATGCACTGGAAAGGCTGGCCTGGTCCAGAGGGCTTGCATCATAGGTTGCTAAGAGAAGTGGGAGTGGAGACAGCAGAAGGGCTTGCCACAATCTTCCATTCTTCCCCAGATACAGGGAAATGCCAGAGGTGTGGAAAGTGGCAAATGCGACACGAGTGTTCAAGAAGTGGTGTAAGGACATCCCTAATAATTAGACTGGTCAGTTTAACATTAGTGGTGGGTAAAGTTTTAGAAACAATAATCAAGGAAAAAAATCAACAGGCACTTGGAGAGGTTTGAGTTAATCAAGGAAAGCCAGCATGGATTTGTAAAAGATCAGGTTTGACTAATTGAATTTTTTGATGAAGTACCAGATGGTTGATGAGGTGACAGAGATGAAAGGGGTGGATGTTGTCGATATGGATTTAAGAAAGTGTTTGACAAAGTAAAACATAAAAGGCTGGTTAACAAAATTAAGGTTCATGGAATAAGAGGGTCAAGTGACAGCTGGGATAAAAAATTGGCTTAAGGACAGAAAACAGCAAGTCATGGTAAATGGTTGCGTTTAGACTGGAGGATGGTAGACATTGGTGTTCCCCAAGAATCAGTGCTAGGATCACTGCTTTTTTTTGGATGTTTATATATATGACTTGGATATTGGAATGCAGAGTAAAATTTCAAAAATTGCCAATGATTTCAAGCTTGGAGGTGTGGAAACAGCGAGGATGACAGCATTCGACTGCAACAGGACATAGATAGGCTAGTAGAATGGCAGACAAGTGATGTGAAGAAAAACATTTTTACGTCGAGAGTAAGGGTTTTGGACATCTTGAGGTTGTGAAAGACACAATATAAATGTAAATAAAAAGGCAAATTATTGCAGATGCTGGAAACCTGGTATATAAACAGCTGCTCACATTGGGGTATTTGGGGAGACCAAACACAGAATAGGTGATCGCTTTGTGGAACACCTCCGTTTGGTCCATGAGCTTCCAATTGCTTGCTATTTTAATTCTCTGCCCCACTCTCACCCAGACCATTCTGTCCTTTGCCTCCTACACTGTTCCAATGAAGCTCAATGGCAGCTCGAAGAACAGCACCTCATCTTTCGATTAGGCGCTTTGTACCCTCTGGACCAATATCAAGTTTAACAATTTCAAATCATAGCACTGCTCCCATTTTTTCCCAGAGAGCAGGTGCTTGTAATTATTCTGCTATTGCCATTTACAGCTCCTCTAGATGTATTATTTCTTTCTTTACTTGTCCCATTACCACCCCTTTTGCCTTGCACTATTAGCCCTATTGTCGTTTGATCACTGCTGTCTTCCACAATATCCCAGATTTTCCCTTGTTCCTTCCTTCCCTCTCTCTCTCTTTCCCTGCCTTCATACTTGCCTAAAACCTGTTATATCTCTAACATTTCCCAGTTCCGATGAAAGGTCACTAGCCTGAAAAAAGGAAGTCTTGCATGTTAGTGCCTTTCACAATCTCAGGATGTCCCAAAACACTTTAAAGCCAATGAAACAGTTTTGAAGGGCAGTCACTGTTGTAATGTAGGAAACGTAGCAGCCAATTTGTGCACAGCAAACTCCCACAAACAGCAATATGATAATAACCAAACCATGTTTGTTTTCATAATGTTGATTCAGGGATAAATATGAACACAGGGGAGAACTCCCTTGTTCTTTGAAATAGTGCGATGGGATCTTTTACGCCCATCTGAAAGAGCAGACAGCGTCTCTGGTTAATGGTTCATTCGAAAGACTGCACTTCTGACAGTGCAGCTCTCCCTCCCTGCTGCATTGGAGTGTCATCCTAGATTTTTGTGCTCAAGTGTCTAGAGTGGGGTTTAACTCTTTCTCTCTCCACAGATGCTACCTGACCTGCTGAGTATTTTCAGCATTTTCTGTTTATAGTATAAATGTAAGTCTTCCCTTCTTTCATCTAAGGTTCTCAATAAAAGAGTTTCTTTCTTAAATAGTGCAAGCTTTCCATTACACAGGTTTTCTATTCCAATTGACTCTTTGCAAAGGGTTGCCAATCAGTGAACTGCAGAAAGAATCACTACTGGAAAAGAACAGATTTGTTCAGGTAAGTTGTTACAATGGCCTCTGTCACTATTTTAAAAATGAGTTCCCCAGGGGTCAGTATTAGGAACATAGGAACAGGAGGCGGCCACTCAGCCCATTGAGCCTGCCCAGCCATTAAATATGATCATGGCTGATCATCCACTTCAATGCCTTTTTCCCACACTATCCCCATACGTCATCTGTATTTAGAAATCTGTCAATCTCTGCACACAGTACTCCAGGTGCGGTCTAACCAAGTTTTTATACAATTGAAGCAAGACTTCACTACTCCTGTACTTAAATCCTCTTGCAATAAAGGCTAACATACCATTAGCCTTCCTAATTGCTTGCTGCACCAGCATGTTAGCTTTCAGTGACTTATTGACAAGGACACCCAGGTCCCTTTGTACATCTCCACTTTCTAATTTACCATTTAAGAAATACTCTGCACATTTGTTCCTCCTACCAAAGTGGATGACCTCACATTTTTCCACATTATATTCCATCTGCCACATCCTTGCCCACTCATTAAGTCTGTCCAAATCCCCTTGAAGCCACTTTGCATCTTCCTCACAACACACATTCCCATCTAGTTTTGTGTCATCCACAAACTTGGAAATTTGGTCCCCACATCCAAATCATTGATATATATTGGGAACAGCTGGGGCCCAAGCACTGATCCCTGCAGTACCCCACGAGTCACAGCCTGCCAACGTGAGAATAACCTGCTTATTCCTACTCTCTGCTTTCTGCCTGTTAACCAATCCTTAATCCATGCCAGTACATTACCTCCTATCCCATATGCCTTATATTTGCTAACCAACCTCCCATGGGGGACTTTATCAAAAGCCTTCTGAAAATTCAAGTATACCAAGTCCACCGACTCCCCTTTATCAATTCTGTTAGTAACATCCTGGTTGATGGCAAATGTTCATCCTGGAGTTTAGTTACTAGTGGTGTACCGCAAGGATCTGTTTTGGGGCCACTGCTGTTTGTCATTTTTATAAATGACCTGGAAGAGGGTGTAGAAGGGTGGGTTAGTAAATTTGCGGATGACACTAAGGTCGGTGGAGTTGTGGATAGTGCCGAAGGATGTTGTAGGGTACAGAGGGACATAGATAAGCTGCAGAGCTGGGCTGAGAGATGGCAAATGGAGTTTAATGCGGAAAAGTGCGAGGTGATTCACTTTGGAAGGAGTAACAGGAATGCAGAGTACTGGACTAATGGGAAGATTCTTGGTAGTGTAGATGAACAGAGAGATCTTGGTGTCCAGGTGCATAAATCCCTGAAGGTTGCTACCCAGGTTAATAGGGCTGTTAAGAAGGCATATGGTGTGTTAGCTTTTATTAGTAGGGGGATCGAGTTTCGGAGCCACGATGTCATGCTGCAGCTGTACAAAACTCTGGTGAGACCGCACCTGGAGTATTGCGTGCAGTTCTGGTCACCGTATTATAGGAAGGATGTGGAAGCTATGGAAAGGGTGCAGAGGAGATTTACTAGGATGTTGCCTGGTATGGAGGGAAGGTCTTACGAGGAAAGGCTGAGGGACTTGAGGTTGTTTTCGTTGGAAAGAAGGAGGAGGAGAGGTGACTTAATAGAGACATATAAGATAATCAGAGGGTTAGATAGGGTGGATAGTGAGAGTCTTTTTCCTCGGATGGTGATGGCAAACACGAGGGGACATAGCTTTAAGTTGAAGGGTGATAGATATAGGACAGATGTCAGAGGTAGTTTCTTTACTCAGAGAGTAGTAGGGGCGTGGAACGCCCTGCCTGCAACAGTAGTAGACTCGCCAACTTTAAGGGCATTTAAGTGGTCATTGGATAGACATATGGATGAAAATGGAATAGTGCAGGTCAGATGGTTTCACAGGTCGGCGCAACATCGAGGGCCGAAGGGCCTGTACTGCGCTGTAATGTTCTAATTCTAAAACACCAACAGGCTCGTCGAACATGATTTCCCATTCATAAATCCATTTTGACTACGCCCAATCAGATCATTATCCAAGTGTCCATTTATCACATCCTTTAGAATAGATTCTAGCGTTTTCCCCACTACTGATGTAAGGCTAACAGGTCTGTAATTCCCTGTTTTCTCTCTCCCTCCCTTCTTAAATAGTGGGGTGGCATTTGCGACCTTTCAATCTGCAGGAACCGCTCCAGAATCTATAGAATTTTGGAAGATGATCACCAATGCATCCACTGTCTCCATAGCTACCTCTTTCAACACTCTGGGATGTAAAATATCAGGTCCTGGGGACTTATCAACCTTCAGCCCCATTAATTTCTCCAATACAACCTTCTTACTAATACTAATTTCCTTCAATTCCTCATTCCCCCTAATCCCTTGGAAATCTAATTCTGGAAGATTTCTTGAATTTTCCTCAGTGCAGACAGACACAAAGTAATCATTTAGCTTCTCTGCCATTTCTCTACTCCCCTGACTTCTGACTCTGCCTGTAAAGGACCCGTGTGTGTCTTAGCCAAACGTTTCTTTTTTACGTACCTGTAGAAGCTTTTACAGTCCGTTTTTATATTTTTTGCTAGCTTACATTCACATTCTAATCTCCCTTTCTTCATCAGTTTCTTGGTCCTCCTTTGTTGTATTCTAAAATCCTCCCAATCCTTAGGTTTACTACTATTTCTGGCCTTTTCTTTTAATCTTATACGATCCTTAGCTTCCTTTGCTATCCACAGTTGACTGCCTTTACCTTTGGGATTTTTGTGCCTTGGAGGAATGTATAGCCGCTGTAAACTATATAATATTTCCTTAAAGACAATCCATTGCTTAAGTACTGTCAAACCTTTTAATGTATTTTCCCAATCCAGCCAATTTGCCCCTCATACCTTCATAATTTCCTTTGTTCAAATTTAACACCCTGGCTTCAGATTGAAATACCGCACTTTCAAGCATAATGTACAGTTCTATCATATTATGGTCACTCATCCCCAAAGGTTCTTTTACAAGAAGATTATTAATTAGCCCTCTCTCATTACATAATACTAGATCTAAAATAGCCTGTTCTCTAGCTGGTTCCTCAACATACTGCACTAGAAAACCATCCCTAACACAATCCAGGGCCACTGCTCTTTTAGATATATATTAATGACCTGAACTTCGGCATACAGGGAATAATGTTTAAGTTTGTAGAAGATCTAAAACAGAAATATACTAAACAGTGAGGAGGATAGTAGCAGACTTCAGGACAGACAGACTGGTAAAATAGGCAGACATATGGCAGATGAAGCGTGGAGTGTTACATTTTGGTAGGAAGAAAGAGGAGAGGTAATATAAACTAAATGGTACAAATTTAAAGGGGGGGTGCAGGAACAGAGATCTGGAGGTGTCTGAACACAAATCTCTGAAGGTGGCAGGACAAGTTGAGATGGCTGCTAAAAAAAAAAAGCAGACACGATCCTTGGTTTTATTAGTAGAGGAATAGTGAACAGTAGTAGAGGAATAGAAGTCAGTTATGCTAAACCTATATAAAACACTGGTTAGGGCCTCGGCTAGAGTACTGTGTTCAATGTTGGGCATCACACTTTAGGAAGGATGTCAAGGCCTTGGAGAGGATGTACAAGAATTGTATCAGGGATGAGATATTCATTTATGTGGAGAGACTGGAGGAGCTTGAATTATTTAAGATTAGATTCACTCGAAGTGCGAAAAATCATGAACAGTTTTGACAAGAGTAAATAAAGAGAAACTGCTTTCAGCAGAAGGGTCAGTAACCAGAGGACACACATAGATTTAAGGCAATTGGCAAAAGAACCAGAGGTGACACGAGGAAATAATTCTTTAGCTTTCAAAACAGAATTGAAATACTTGAAGTGTAGAAATTTGAAGGGCTATCGGGAAAAAGCAGGAGGTATGAAACTAAATTGGACAGCTGCACCAAAGTGCTGGCACAGACATGATGGGTCAATGGCCTCCTTCTATACTGTATGATCCTATGATTCCTAATTAATGAATGGTCCCAACCAAAATGTTAATGCACTTAACTTGTTTTTGTCTCCTCTCACTATATTCTATTCCTTTTTTTCTCTGAAGGTGCACATTCTTATTGGGATTATATTCCAAGGCCACGTCTAGCCCTCTTGTACCTTGCCATAACAGCACTCTTCATGTGTCAGGTCAGACAGTGAATACTGACAGGCTATCCAGCTATGGAAGGCACAACAGTTGAATTCAATCCTGTTTCCACCCAATGCCCTCACACACAACTTCCAGAGGAGACAGAGCTACCAAATGTTTTCCTGTGAACAGCTGACAGATGTCAATCAGTTTCCACTGCTTAAACCAACAGAATTTACATTGCTCTGTTTGTGGGGTGGGGGGTGGGGGAGGCAGTGCAGAAGGAGTTAAAATAATGTAAACTTTTAACATGTTAAATTGTGCTTTCAATTTTTCAAAATAATAATTCCCAGTTTCATACCTGCAGAGGTTTCCTTGAACTTTTCACTGGCTTTCTTTTTCCGCCACTTCCATGGTTTGAATATTTTCCCAAATCCCGGAAATTTTCCCCTTCTCCGTGCAGTTGGTGTGTTCGAAACGGAAACATTGTTCTCCGGGCCCACTGGCAGATGCTGCTCCTCTTCCTCAGCTGCATACAGCCATTGGAGGAGAAAAATAAAATGTAATTAAACTCTGAGGTGAAAAATGAGGGAACAGAAGGGGGGGGGGGGGTAGGAGAAGGGGGGAAGGAGGGTTGGAGGAGGAGGGGAAGGAGGGTTGGAGGAGGAGGGGAAGGAGGGTTGGAGGAGGAGGGGAAGGAGGGTTGGAGGAGGAGGGGAAGGAGGGTTGGAGGGGGAGGGGGGAAAGGAGGTTTGGAGGTTGGAAGGGGGTTGGAGGGGGGGGGGGGAAGAGAAGGAAGGGGGTTGGAGGGGGTTGGGGGGGGGAAGGAAGGGGGTTGGGGGGGGAAGGAAGGGGGTTGGGGGGGGGAAGGAAGGGGGTCGGGGGGAGAAGGAAGGGGGTTGGGGGGAGAAGGGGGGGTGTTGGGAGGGAGAAAGGGGGGGTTGGGGGGAGAAGGGGGGGTGTTGGGAGGGAGAAAGGGGGGGAGGGGAGGGAGAAGGGGGGGAGGGGAGGGAGAAGGGGGGGAGGGGAGGGAGAAGGGGGGGGTGGAGGGAGAAGGGGGGGGGGAGGGAGAAGGGGGTGGGGGGAGAAGGGGGGGTGTTGGGAGGGAGAAAGGGGGGGAGGTAGAGGGAGGGAGAAGGGGGGGAGGGGAGGGAGAAGGGGGGGGGGAGGGAGAAGGGGGGGAGGGAGGGAGAAGGGGGGGGGAGGGAGAAGGGGGGGGGGAGGGAGAAGGGGGGGGGGAGGGAGAAGGGGGGGGGAGGGAGAAGGGGGGGGGAGGGAGAAGGGGGGGGGAGGGAGAAGGGGGTGGGGGGAGAAGGGGGGGTGTTGGGAGGGAGAAAGGGGGGGAGGTAGAGGGAGGGAGAAGGGGGGGAGGGGAGGGAGAAGGGGGGGGGAGGGAGAAGGGGGGGGGAGGGAGGGAGACGGTGGGGGGGAGGGAGGGAGACGGTGGGGGGGAGGGAGGGAGACGGTGGGGGGGAGGGAGGGAGACGGTGGGGGGGAGGGAGGGAGACGGTGGGGGGGAGGGAGGGAGACGGTGGGGGGGAGGGAGGGAGACGGTGGGGGGGAGGGAGGGAGACGGTGGGGGGGAGGGAGGGAGACGGTGGGGGGGAGGGAGGGAGACGGTGGGGGGGAGGGAGGGAGAAGGTGGGGGGGAGGGAGGGAGAAGGGGGGGAGGGAGTGGTGAGAGGAGAGGGGAGAGGAGAGAGGAGAGAGGGGAGAGGGAGAGGAGAGAGGGGAGAGGGGAGAGGGGAGAGGAGAGAGGAGAGAGGAGAGAGGAGAGAGGAGAGAGGAGAGAGGAGAGAGGAGAGAGGAGAGAGGAGAGAGGAGAGGAGAGGAGAGGAGAGGAGAGGAGAGGAGAGGAGAGGGGAGAGGAGAGGAGAGGAGAGGGGAGAGGAGAGGGGAGAGGAGAGGGGAGGAAGGCAGTCATGGTGGGGGCAGGGGGGTGATTGATGGAGCATTAGATTCCACACAAGCTTTCACATCTGGAATCGGAGTTTGAATCGAGCCCAGGATGATCAGACAACTATTTGTTGTCAATTGTAACGCCCCTCTGGGAAATGGGTTCCAACGGAACCAAAATACTTCACTGACTGTACAGCGCATTGGGACGTTTAATGACCTTAGAAGGAGCCGTATAAGTGAAAGCCTTGCTTTCTCTTTTGGTTTTTCACATGTGATAATTGGTGACCAGTATTCAGCAGCAACTGTAAAAACATCCTTCATCAATTCACCGCCGTGACGAAAAATTAATCAAATTGAGAGGACAGATTGTTGACACTTGTACACATTACATTTTTGCTGTTTAGTTTATTTTTCCATTGCAAGAGAAACCACATAAATATGTCTTATTCTACACTGCCTGGAAACAATACTTTTCAAAATGCCATACAGTAAATTGCGTGCAAAAATCAGTCAATCCTGAATATAAAAACAAGGCTTCATTTACATCCCCAGTGATGTGAGGGCACAACAGATTTTCCTAAAATGTTAACCCAATAACACTAGAACCCAATGAAATAGCATTGGCAAACCTGGATATTCACCTTGCAAGAGTCTGTTCAGGTGGCACAGCCATTTTTATACTTTAACACACAACAATCCGCTTCCATGAAATCTTCATTGAGCAACAGATTATCTACCACTTTTTGGATTCTACTACAGAGTGACACACACATCGATTTGTTTGCCCTTTGGTCTAGCTCCAAGTTGGCTCAGAGCTGTAGTTCAGAATTTGGTTGATGGAAAACATCTGTTCATGTTTCCATGACCTAAAAGATGATCATGGAAAGCAAGCATTCCCTGGTGGTAGAGATTAGACATAGAGCTGAATGGTTTCTGACCTCATGTATGCACTAGGTGTAGAAGTTCCAAAATTGAGTTAATATTCTGAGCTTAACCAACAATCCCAGTCAAGGAGGAATGACTTGATTAAATGAGGCAAAACTGTGGAAGATGGAGTTGAATGACAGGAAGTGCAAGGCCATGCTCTATGTATCAGTACCTTGCTCTATGGCAGCGAGGCCTGGACAACGTATGTCAGCCAAGAGCGACGTCTCAATTCATTCCATCTTTGCTGCCTCCAGAAAATACTTGGCATCGGGTGGCAGGACCGTATCTCCAACACAGAAGTCCTCGAGGCGGCCAACATCCCCAGCTTATACACACTACTGAGTCAGCGGCGCTTAAGATGGCTTGACCATGTGAGCCGCATGGAAGATGGCAGGATCCCCAAAGACTCATTGTACAGCGAGCTCGCCAATGGTATCAGACCCACCGGCCGTCCACGCCTCCGCTTTAAAGACGTCTGCAAACGCGACATGAAATCCTGTGACATTGATCACAAGTCGTGGGAATCAGTTGCCAGCATTCGCCAGAGCTGGCGGACAGCCATAAAGACGGGGCTAAAGTGTGGCGAGTCGAAGAGACTTAGTAGTTGGCAGGAAAAAAGACAGAGGCGCAAGGGGAGAGCCAACTGTGTAACAGCCCCGACAAACAAATTCCTCTGCAGCACCTGTGGAAGAGCCTGTCACTCTAGAATTGGCCTTTATAGCCACTTCAGGCACTGCTTCACAAACCACCTCCAGGCGCTTATCCATTGTCTCTCGAGATAAGGAGGCCAAAGAAGCAAGGCCATATGCTGTGAATTCAATAATGACAAATCGTCTAAATGGCAAGAGTCTAGCAACTGTGAGGGAACAAAGGGATTTGGGTATCCATGTACACAAATCAAGAAAAGGCAGGAGATAGGTCGAAAAAGACATCAAGAATGTTGACCTTTAACTCAAGAGTGCTTGAATGAGAGAGATGAAGTTATGCTTTTTTTTTAAGAGATACAGCACTGAAACAGGCCCTTCGGCCCACCGAGTCTGTGCCGACCATCAACCACCCATTTATACTAATCCTATACTAATTCCATATTCCTACCACATGCCCACCAGTCCCTATATATTTCCCTACCACCTACCTATCCTAGGGGTAATTTATAATGGCCAATTTACCTATCAACCTGCAAGTCTTTGACTTCAGTTTTACAGAGCCTTAATCAGATCCCACCTGGGAGTAGTGTGTTCAGTTTTGGGCACCACACCTCAGGAGGCCTTGGAGCGGGTATTGCGCAGATTTACCAGAGCAACACTGAGGCCTGAAAAGGTAAAAATTATGAGGACAGATTGCATGAACATAGCGTGTATTTATCTTGATGAGTTTGGAAGGTTGAGGGGTGCACTAATCAAGGTGTTTAAAATGATAAAAAAAAGGTTTGATAGATTAGACAGAAATTATTGCAACGGGTGGGAAATTCAGAACAAGGGAACAGAATAAAATTAGAGCTTGGTTAGTCAGGAGTGAACTCAGGAAGCACTTTTTCACACAAAGGGTAATGGAACTCTGGAAAACACTCTACTCGAAAACGCTGTTGTTTGTGGAGCAATTAAAACTTTCAACACTGAAACTGATAGATTATGGAGGGGAGGGGGGGCACAAAGGAAGACAGCGAGAGGGAAGCAGTGGATGAGGAAAGGAAGGGGAGATGAAAGGGCAAGAAGTGAATGACACACCTATATCTTAACCACACATTAAACTAAATCCTACACAGAATGCACAGCACAGAAACAGGCCATTCAGTCCAACCGGTTCATGCAGGTCTTTATGCTCCACATGAGCCTCCTCCAACCCTATCAGCATCCATTACGATATGTTTTTTGATATGGAGGGATTAATTTGATATTTAATATGCACACATTATTCACAATTGCTTTGATCACGAAAACCGTTCAAGTATTTACAGTTATACCAATTTTTGAAAATATATTTTCCGCAATGAATGTAGAATATTTTCTGCACAGAAGAAATTTCTCCATCAAAATAAAAGGTTCATTATTATCTATGATTGATGAGGTCCTTTGTTTTAGGGTCAACTAAAGCAGGGTGGGGTGTGATTTCTACTTGTTATTCAAGTGGCTGGATGAATTTTGAGGGATACAAGGTCTAATGAAGGGTCGCAGACCTTAAACGTTAACTCTGTTTCTCTCTTCACAGATGCTGCCAGACCTGCTGAGTATTTCCAGCACTTTCTATTCTCATTTCAGAGTTCCAGCATCCGCAGTATTTTGCTCATATTATAATATACCAATGTTCTTCAGCTGGACTTGGTTTAGGTCACTTTTTTGTAGGTGCAAAACCCACTCTTTTATCCTGGGCAATTAAACACCTGCAACAGATGACAGGTCAAATTCCATATAGGTGACTGCCATTTTTTTGGGGAGGGGAGAAAAAACAAGGTGTTGATTGCTTATTGCTGAGAAATGAAAACCAGACAGTTTCTCTAATGCTAGATTCCGTCCCCCGCCAGAAGGGTTGCGTATTTGAATGAAAGGCTATGCTATTGCATACAGAAGAGCAAAGGTGAGTCTGTTTTCCACGTGTGCATGTGGGGCTTTTAAAAAAGCACACAACCCACATTCCGTCCTCTAATGGGGTCACCCGATTCCCAGGCCTCAATGAATGCTTTGCCAGATGCTCCGAGGTTGTGTCTCAGGAGTAAGTATCCCTTCAATTATCCTCAAAGAACTAACATTTAGATAGCACCTTTCACTTCCTCAGGCCATTCCAAAGCACTTTACTGCTAACAAAATACTTTAAGTACAGTCAAATGCGGTAGTCAATTTGCACGCAGCCAGGTGATACAAACAGCCATGAGATAAATGAGCAGTTAATCGCTTTTGGTATTGTTAGATGAGGGATAAACATTATGGGAGAATGACTTTGCACTTTTTCAGATAGAATCATGGGATCTTTTAATTCCAGCTGAGTTCACTGTTGGTGTCAATTAACCCGGGTCCATTGTTGGCAGCCACTTTAAGCCACCATATATCTGCCTCCCAAGCAGCTCCCCACCAATTTCCCTCCAACTAATGGAATCCCTCCCTGCTTCCAGCCACCATGTGCCCACCCCTGAAATTCCCGATCAAACTTCCTCCATGTTAGTAACTCCATCTCAGTTTTCAAAAGCTTACTGAAGACTTTTGAACTGGTCTTTTAATCCTGCCCCCTACTTTATTTTACGCATTCTACCCCTGTACCCACCCTCCCCACCCATCCTCTAATCTCCACTCCCTCCATCAATTTCTTCTTGTTTCTGTAAAAGACCAAGAAGCATCCTGGACCTCAAGGAGAGCTCTACTGATGCAAGCCCTTGTCGAATAGGCATTCTTCTCACAAGGACAGCTTTCCTCTTGATGGCACTGTAATAATGGATTGAAAAATGCTGAAACGCCTCCTCATATGTCGTGCAATTTTTAAATTAGTTGCAAATGGCCTACATTTAAAAAGATACAAAATAAAGTCTGACCTAGCACACATCTAAAACCCAAGAGTTCTCGTGTTAGAAAAGCAAAGACATACAAGTACAAAGAAAAACATACTGCTTTGAAAGTGTTGCAAAACCTAATCTTTTTTTAGCATTCTTTGGAGAGAAGGTTACTTTCCGAGAGAGATCAGTACCAGGACACCAAGATGAAACGATAATGGGCCTCGATGGAAAATATTTAAATTAGCCTCAAATACCACACCCAACTGTCATCAGCTTGCTTTTGGAGCAGCTTTGTGACGTCTTTGCTTATACAGATCATTATATTTTAAACAGGAGCTATCTTATTCCTCAACAGGTCACAACACCATCACTGAGATTCTGTCAGTGAACAGCTAAGTTAAAAAATTATCTATATAAAATATGACAACTTAAGCAGATCACTCTCTGCTAGGACTACCATTTTCAACATTGTGGGTTTAACAATCTGCACATCTCAGTTCACTTGTTACATGATGCCATATCTCTGTTAAATGTGAGGCACCAATTTATTGAATTTAGAGGGAGGTACAAGATGATCTGAGTGTTGAAAACAAAACTTTTTTTTGCTTATAGAATCAGAGAGAAAATTAACTCCCTAAACCACCCAAACCATTTAAAAATAAATGCCACGTCATGAAAAGCAAACTGTTTAAGTAATTTGCCGCTATTAGTTAATGCATGAATGGAAAATTTGGAATATGATGTCTCTCGGGACAGGAATGAGGCTTAGCCAAGTTTATTCTTGGTGGAATCAGCTGATAATCTAGAGAATGATAAATCCAGAGAGAAAGATAGTTCACCCCATGAAGCCCACAACATCCAGAACCCATTTATGTGAACATATGGAATTGTTGGACAGGAAAGCACCAGTTGTTAGCACCCACCACACCAGCTAATGTATTCCAGAGGCTCGCTACTCTCTGGGAAAAGAGCCATCCAACATCCAGTCTATGCCTACTCTTACGCAATTTAAACTGAGTCCCCGGTCCTCCCCATTCTGTTTAGCTGGAATAATCAACCAATAAGCACACTTTCCAGCCATTTAATTATTTTACAGGCATCTACCAGTCACTTGTAAGCCTACGCTATTTTGAAGTAAATAAACTTTCAGACTGAGTGGCTAAGGTTCTTTAAGCTAGGAATCATTCTTGTAGCTCTCCTCCAGACCTCATCGAGGTCACTATATTACCCACCATGTGGGAGGACCAAAACTGGGCACGTTACTCCACATGCGTCCAACCAGTGACATGTTTAATGGTCAAAATGGTATAATTCGATTTATACTGAATGATTCTATTAATATGTTCATTCTATCATGGATTCCCTCCTCCTTCCCATAATTGCCCCACTTTGATTAACACAAAGCTCAACTACCTAATCTTCCAAAAATATAGCTCTTTCCAACCCACAATCCCCTACTCAACAGAACAGTTCATCAGAAAATAGCACCACTGTGCTTCATGTGATATTACATCTATCAACACCACTGGGTAGAAATGCAGAATGGAATGACACGAAGGATGTCTGGCACGTGTTCCATTTCTACCTACACGTCACACTGAAGTTCCCATTAAGGGGGCTGACTTTGCACCAGGCATTTGATAACGAAGATCTAAATACTGAATTTGCTTCAAAATGTTTCCATACACATTTTATCTTACAGGTTAGTGGGACTGATGGCCATTGTGTTCCATTACTGATTCCCATGATGGCCACAGTGAAGGATTAATGATTGTGATATAACCATTGAAATTTATTGTATAACTACCAACTGACTACCAAATATCAATAGAAGTGACACAAATTGGCCGAGGAACTGTCCAATATCTGTAGAATACAAACCTGCGCTACATCCTGGTTAATATTTATCCCTCAACCAATATCCAACTTCTATTTGCAACCTGTGCTGAGTTAAGTGATCTTGAGCTTCACAGCCATCAGGGCATGACAACTGCCCTCAGCTCACCTGGGAAAAGGGGGTCAGAAGTCAGAGTACCTGCTCCTGACCCCAGTTCTGCTGCAGAGTGCACATAGTGAGAAGGTGCGTGAGGATGGGGTCAAATTGGCTGTTATCTGCTGTCAACTAAGCAGCCAGAACTCATTGCCCAGGCTTGTACCTGAAGAATGGCTACTCTGGTGAGGTACTGGAAATGATGGTACAGCCATAGTCATGACTTATTGGGTAGCCCTCATGCCCGAGCCAGGAGGTCATGGGTTCAAATCCCACTCCAGAGACTTAAGCACAAAATCAAGGCTGACACTCGAGTACTGAGGGAGTGCTGCACTGTAGGAGGTGCCGCCTTTCAGATGAGGCATTAAATCGAGTCCCCTCTCAGGTGGATGTAAAAGCTCCCATGGCACTTTTTTTTGGAAGAACAGCAGGGAAGTTCTCCCCGATATCCTGGTCAATATTTATCCCTCACCAACACCACCAAAACAGATTATTTGCTCACTTACTCCTTTGCTGTGCGCAAATTGGCTGTCATGTTTCCTACACTACAACAGTGACTATGCTTTAAAAGTACCGCATTGGCTGTGAAGCTCATGGGGTGTTTGGGGGGGGGGGGGGGGGTGGCGGTCCTGAGGATGTGAACGGAGCTATATAAATGCAAGTCTTTTTTTCTCACTAGTACCTGTAAATGGTAGCTCACAAGTGCTGGCACTTTCAGGAGAGATGGGTTTGATTGTGGGGGCGGGGGGACGCGTTTTGAGAGCGGGGAGAATATTGGCAGGAAAATGAAGAAATCGGAAATCATAGGATCCAGGAAACATGCTGCCCTGCGATGGGGGTCAATGCCACTCACAAAAGCAACACAAGCTTGTCGACCATTACTCACCAGCCCTGCATCAATTTAAACCATCCACACACACAAATCTCATACCTCGACTTCAGTGTTCAAGAGACACATGAGCATTCTATGAAGACAGAAATTTGAACACAGTGACAATTCATATCAAGTGACTAGGTCAAAAAAAATTGCAGAGATCATACAAGAAACCGTCTGGCTCTCATTAACAGTGTGCGTGCCCCTTTTACATATGGTCAACACCATTACTTTTCAGCAAGGTCAATGGATTTGCAGTTATCCCAGAAAAATGCACAGAATCAAGGAATACAATCCTCAAAACATCAGTAAAAATTCTGGAATTTCATGCTTCTAAAATATAAGCCTTAATGACTTGAACACATGCCCTGTAAATCCATCATCCTCTTAACTAATAATTTGGGAATTTTAACCAGAGGTGATGACTGCTTTACAATGTTGGATGGGGCCCACTTTCAGACATCACAAAGAAAACTGATGTTAAAAAAAAAAGCTCTCATGGCCAGGAAGTCCATGATTGTTTACAGTTTGAGAAAAACTCTTTTCCAAGCTTTCAATTTTAGAGATGTTCCCTGACTATCAAAT
Source organism: Heterodontus francisci (assembly GCF_036365525.1). Lineage (NCBI taxonomy): Eukaryota > Metazoa > Chordata > Chondrichthyes > Heterodontiformes > Heterodontidae > Heterodontus > Heterodontus francisci. The sequence goes on from NC_090401.1 coordinate 48,439,355, forward strand.
GACGTGAAGTGTCTTTATCACTAAAAACAATAACTTGCATTTATAAACAAATTTAACATACTAAGACATCTCAAGATGCTTCACAGCAATGTTATCAGACACATTTTTAACAGTGAGCAACAAAGAGACAAGTGAAAACTCTGTGTCCACGCTATCATAACCTTTCATAATTTTAAAGGCCTGTACTCGAGAAAAGAGATACAGTCTGTTCATCCTTTCCTGGTAGCTATAACCTTGCAGTTCTGGTATTATCGTTGGTCAAAGAGGGAAGTTTTAAGGAGCATCTTAAATGAGGAGGGAGAGGAAGCGAGGTCGAGAAGTTTAGAGGGGCTTATCCAGAGCTTAGGACAAGGCAGCTGAAGATATGGCTGACAAAGGTGGAACGAAGGAAACCAGGGATGCGCAAGAGGCCAGAATTGGGGGAGTACAATATTTCAGCAGAAAGACAAATTAGTGGGACATGCATCGGCTGAGAAGGCAGGGAACTGTTTCCATGCTTAATCCTGGAGCTTGCTAGGCCCAAAGGAGAACGGTTGTTTTCAATATAAACAAAAACAACTTTCTGCAAAAAAAAAAATCTTTTCTTACCTACTTACAAAGCCCGTGGAACGTCTGAGCCCACATGCATCACAAGGTACAACTTACAAAAGATCTAAAAGTGTATATTAATTTCTTTCGCAGAAACGCTGTTGAGTGAAATCCGATATACAGCAGCTTTTCACAGCCCTCGAATTCCTATCGCCCGATCAGTTCACCTGCACCAGAATGCGGTATCACCCAAGCACATTGATGCTCATGATCACACAGCACTTACCACAAATAGCTGCCTCAGGCACCTTAGAAAAGGATGCCTGTCCCATTCTAAACTTTCCTCCTCTACTATTTATTTTAACAATCATGCAGTCTGGGGATCATTGACAACGTAGAAAACTAAGGCTGCATGACACAGCCTCAGCCAAGTGTCATGCTTAGCGGCTTGACTCATTCTCTCTAAATCCTCAAGAGATGTCCTGGGTTCATAAATAAGGTAATCTTACTACTTCCCTTCTCAGATGAATGCCTATCATTCCTCAATGCAGATTACTTGAAGTCAGAGGGTAAAGGGGGAGGGGATTTAATCCACAAATCAAGTGCACTGCTACTGACACTGACACGGTGTGGGTGTGGGTGGGGGTGGGGGGGGGGTGGGGGTGTCTGTGGGGTGTGCATGTGGGTCTGTCTCTCCACCCACTGCTGGATTCTTATGTAAACATTCAGTTGCGCCCAGATCCTGCAACAAAAGCACCAAACAGTACTACATTCTTTAGTGCCCTGAACAAAGACAGCATTTTGGATCCATTAGCTAAACCCTGTCGTTAGTGACCTCCATTCATTATAATTCTACTGGTCCCCACCCTGAAACACTTTGGGGGGTTGGGGACATGTAGAAATTCACCCTTTCAAAAGGATTCCTGTATATCCAAGCATTGAATTTTAAAAACAAAGAGCACTTTTACATAGTGGGTGGTCACTGCAGCCCAAACTTCTAAAGTGCCTTTAACAGAGTGAACAGGCATTGGAAGAGCGACGTGTGTATGGGGTGGAGTGATTTCAAGAGGATTTTGAAAGGAGGGAGAGATACAGGAAGACAAAACGGTTTTAGATGGATCATCAACTGCATTCCAGTTTGACACATTAGCATTGAGGGACTGCCATATTGTCAGAGGTGCCATCTTTCCGATGAGGCGTTAAACCAAGGTCCAGGTTGCCTGTTCGGGGTGGATGAAAAAGATCCCATGGCACTACTTCGAAAAACAATCTTCTGCAAAACAGCAGCACCTTATGTGGGGAGAAAAACACAAAATTCTTCATAGGAGCTTAATTTAAAAAAAGGACTTTAAGCCAAAGAGAAATATTGGGGACAGTGACTAAGAGCTTGCTCAGAGGTAGGTTTCAAGGTGCATCAAAAAGGAGGAGAGATATGGAGAGGTTTGGGGGGGGGTGGGGGGAACATTTCACAGCTTAGGGCCTAGGCATAGAATTACATAGAATCTACAGCACAGAAACTTACCATTCAGCCTTCCTGGCCTGTGCTGGCACTTATGCTCCACATACATTTCCCAACACACTTCATCTCACACTATTAGCATTTCCTTTTATTCTTTTATCCCTCGTGTACTTATCTACCTCCCCCCTTAGACAGCTGGATGTACCGCCACAAATGAAGGGAGAAAGGAAGGGGGCTTGCACAAGAGACCAAAGTCAGAGGAACGGAGAGTCTCAGGAGTAGGGGCGAGGGGATTCAAGGGCTGTAAAAGGTTCAGTAGAGGGAGAGGAGCAGGCCATGAAAGGATCTAAACATGAGGATACGAATTTGAAATTTGAGGCATGGGGAACCAGGAACCAATGTAGGGCAGTGAGCACCAGAGGTGATGGGATAGGAATTGGGCAGCAGAATTTTGGATGAGCTGAAGTTTGTGGAGGATGGAGGATCAGATGCCAACGAGAAGAGCAATGGAACCTTGAGTCTGGAGGTGACAAAGGGACAGCTGAGGATTTCAGAAGTTTGTTATTGAAGTGGAAGTAGGGTGGGCTTGGTGATGAACACGATTTGGTGATAAAAGCTCAGTACAGGGTCAAATAGGCCACCAGGGTTGCAAACTGTCCAAATGAGCCTGATGCAGCAGTCATGAAGGTTGGGGTGTGGGGGGGGGTGCTGCAGAACAGAGTCAGGGGCAAAGATTTGGAGACAAATAGATGGGGCTGGGGGGGAAGAGAGTGGGGGAGCCCACAGAAGGCGCTGCGCTGGCGGAGGGACAGCACCGAGGGGGGCGCTGCGCCGGCGGAGGGACAGCACCGAGGGGGGCGCTGCGCCGGCGGAGGGACAGCACCGAGTGGGGCGCTGCGCCGGCGGAGCGACAGCACCGAGTGGGGCGCTGCGCCGGCGGAGCGACAGCACCGAGTGGGGCGCTGCGCCGGCGGAGCGACAGCACCGAGTGGGGCGCTGCGCCGGCGGAGCGACAGCACCGAGTGGGGCGCTGCGCCGGCGGAGCGACAGCACCGAGTGGGGCGCTGCGCCGGCGGAGCGACAGCACTGACAGGGTGGGGGTGGGGGGGGGGGTGGAGGCGGCGCTGCGCCAGCGGAGGGACAGCACCGAGGAGGGCGCTGCGCCGGCGGAGGGACAGCACCGAGGAGGGCGCTGCGCCGGTGGAGCGACAGCACTGAGGGAGCACTGTGCCAAAAGAGGGACAGTGCTGAGGGAGCGCTATGCCGGCGGAGGGCCATAATGCAGTCTTCCATGAGACATTAAACCGAGGCTCTATCTTGCCTGCTTAGGTGCCGGTTAATGAAAACAGATCTCAAGAATGTTATTGCACATGAGCTCCAAAGTCCTGTCAAGCTCCGGGCCAACATACATCCATTAGTAAACACCAAAAACAGATTAAATCATCAATCATGTGCCTTTTCTGGGGCCTTCCTGTGCACAAAATGACAAGAGTTAGCCTACAAAACAAGTGTGTCTGCATTTCAAAAATAATCCATTGGTTGTAAGCTGCCTTGCAAAATTATGACATAAGGTTTTATATATAAATAGAAATTTCTTTCTCCTGTTGCTTAGCACCACACTCGGCAGTCCATTAATAACAGGGCCAAGACAAGCAGGTTTGTTTTTTTTAAAATTGCACCTTTCAGTTTGGCCCTCACTGCTAGCAAAGAAAGCTGTGACATTGGAGTTCTGCTGTCCTGTGCTTCACTGAGCTGCTCACTCAGTAATGGAGTCTGCCTGCCAGTTTATGCTGACTAACCTTCATTCACCAGCTTCCAAATTGGAGTAGGAATACAAAAAAAAATACTTCCATTGGATGGATTTCACTGACCCTGCAGCCAAGTCAGGTGACTCCCAGAAACATGCACAGAAGGCAACTCAGTTTTCAACTCTGATAAGCTGCTTTTATAATGCTCAGGTGCCATGTTATATGCTGTCGACTCCCAATGTACAGCCAAGTGGCAACAGGGCAGTACAATTCCCCTGCACCAATATATAGTATCGTTCATCACCATCTCTCAGCATGGGACCAGAATCATACAGCACATGCCTGTGCTACCTAATCAAAAAAGCTATCCAATTTAATCCAGCTTCCCTATTCTTTCCCCATAATCCTATAAAAAAAACTTGCATTTCTAAAAGCATTATCAATCTAACTTTGACACCTAGCCACATAAGGAAATATTAGGACAGGTGACCAAAGGTTTGGTCAAAGAGATAGTTTTGAAGGTACATCTTAAAGGAGTGGAATTCCAGAGCTTACGGCCGAGGCAGCTGAAGGCACAACTACCAATGGTGGAGCGATTAAAGTCGGAGGTGCACAATAGGCCAGAACTGGAGGAGTGCAGAGATCTGGGACGGTTGTAGGGCTGGAGGAGGTTAGAGAGAGAGTGAGGGGTGAGACCATGGAGAGATTTGAAAACAAGGATGGCAATTTTAAAACCGAGGTGTTGCTGGGCCAGTAGCCAATATATGCGTGTGAGGAAAGAGGCGTTGGGTGAGCAGGACTTGGTATGGGTTAGAATATGGACAGGGCTTTGGAGGAGCTCAAGTTTATGGAGGGTGCAAGGGGAAAGACCCTTGACAACACTGGAATAGTTGAGTTGAGAGGTTACAAAGACATGGATGAGGGTTTCAGCAGATCAGCTGAGGCAGTAGTGGATGTGCGGTGGGTGGAAGAGTGATGATCAGAGGGGTTACTAACCAGGAGGACCACAGAGATCAGGAAAAGTACACGACCTACAAATGTTAAGGCTGAGTTTGACTTTGAATCTGATTATCCCCATCAAACCATGGGGCTTTTAAAAAAAAGTTTATAAACCAAAGGAATGACAAAAACCTACAATTCTCTGGGAAAATCTTCATCCAAACTAGTACTGATGTTGGAACAGAAGTCGAGTGTGGGGAGAAGGGAATGAGAGCGCATTGAAAGTCAAAACAAATAACACTGGTCATTAGAAAACTCAAAAGCTCAGCAGCTGATCGGATTTAGTACACACTTCAATGGTGTTCACAAAACTTGCTGCCAGACTGAATATCTCACAGAGATTGATGGACAGAGCAACACTGAACATTCTTTATCCTCATTTCATTTCTAAACCTGTGACCTTTACCACCTAGAAAGGCAAGGGCAGCAGACGCATGGGAACACCACCTGCAAGTTCCCCTCCAAGCCACACACCATCCTAACTTGGAAGTATATCGTCGTTCCGTCACTGTTAGGTCAAAAACCTGGAACTCCCTTCTTCCCACTGTGCGTATACCGACACCACATGGACTGCAGAGTTCAAAGCAGCTCACGACAACCTTATCGGGGGCAATTACGGATGGGCAACAAATGTTGGCCTTGCCAGCAACACCCACACCCCATGAACAAATGGAAAAATTTAACTACACACACATTTATCTCACTACTTTGTTTACTGATATACTTTCTGCCAATGGTGATAAACTTGGAAGTATCTTGGGGGGACTAATTGCCAGACAATTTGGAACACCTCACACTTTAGAATGATACAGCACAGCAGGCGGCAATTGCCCATCGTGCCTGTGCTGGCAGTTGGCCGCGATTTCTCCCCCCAAAACTATCCTGTGGTTGGAAGACAGCAGCAGAAACTGCCGACTTATTGCATTTTGGGTTTGGAGCTCTGACTGTGAGCAGCAGCACAACATACAACAACTGACCATTATTTCACACCTTTTAACATCCCATGGCGCTTCATTGGAACATAAGGAAAATGGGTCACCGAGCCAGAAAGAGAGAAATTAGGAGTGCCCAAAACTTTGGTCAATCACATGGGTTTTCAGGAAGATTACATAGAATGTACTACACGGAAACAGGCCATTCAGCCCAACAGGTCTATGCCAGTGTTTATGCTCCACATGAGCCTTCTCCTCCCCTACTTCATCAAGCCCCATTAACATATCCTTCTACTCCTTTCTCCCTCAGGTACTTATCTAATTTCTCCTTAAATCTGTCTATGCTTTTCACCTCGACCATTCCAGGTGGTAACAAATTCCACATTCTAACCACTCTCTGGGTAAAGAAACTTCTGAATTCCTTACTGGATTTATTTGGGATTGTCTTATATTTTTGATTCAGATCTTCCAGGAGACGACAGGGAAACAAAGGGATTTATGGAGGGATCTCTAGAACTTGAGGCCGAGGCTGAAGACATGGGTGTCAATGGTGGGATGAAAGTACTGACAGATGCACAGATCTGGAGGAATGCAGAATTCTTATTGTATTTCAAGACTGGACAATGTTAAAGATGGAGAATTTTGAATTTGAAGGATTGGGAATCAGGAGTCAATGCAGGTCAGATAGCGTAAGTGTGATGAGTGAGTCGGACTTGGTGCAGTATAGGACAAAGGAGCAGAGTTTTGGATGAGCTGAAGTTTACAGAGGATCAAGGACGGGAGGTTAGTAGAAGAACGTTGGAACAGTTGAGGCTGGAGGTGACAAAGGCACAAGCAGCAGGTGGGAGGAGGCAGATGATGTTAGAAGTGGAAACAGGATCTGCTTTCCAATGTAGGATATAGGGTTGATAACTCGAGGTCAAGTAGAATTCTGTCTGGTAATGCTCCTCTGAAGCACCTTGGAGCATTTTTACTGCAATAAAGATATTATTTTGGTAGTAAAGAACTTGAGTATTAATGAAAACAGACATTTTGTCAAAGTTTTTCGTCTTGCTCTCATCAGGACAATTTGCAAGAATACCGATGTCAGGGAAAGCAACAAATTTATACTGTATGAAAAGAGTGTGCTGATTGGTTGGCAAGTGGACTCTGGTAGAGGCATTGCCATGGAGAATGCACCAGTTTAGAGTGACTTGCAGTTAACTGCCAAGCTTTGTTTGAAATTTAAACCAGGCAGCTTGACTCTGATTGGTCAAGGTATTGCCCCAAGGAATGAACCAGCGAATGGCTGTCACTTATTTTGTTTAGCTGAAACAGGTGCAATGTGCACATGTTCTTTCTGTCTGCAAACAGGGCCCTGTGTATTAATATGGAACATAGGAGCAGGAGTATGCCATTCAGCCCATCGAGCCTGCCCCACCATTCAATACGGTCATGGCTGATCATCCACTTCAATGCCTTTTTCCCACACTATCCTCATATCTCTTTATGCCATTGGTTTTAGAAATCTGTCAATCTCTGCTTTAAATATACTCAATAACTGAGCTTCCACATCCCTCTGGGGTAGAGAATGCCAAAGATTCACAACCCTCTGAACAAAGAAATTTCTCCTCATCTCTGTCCTAAGTGGCTTTCCCCTTATTTTGAAATTGTGTCCGTTGGTTCTAGACTTCCCAACCAGGGGAAACATCATACCTGCATCTACCAAGTCTATCGCTTTAAGTATTTTGTAGGTTTCAATTAGATCACCTCTCATTCTTCAAAACTCTAGAGAATACAGGCCCAGTTTCCCCAATTTCTCTTCATAGGACAGTCCCGCCATCCCGGGAACAAGTCTGGTGAACCTTCACTTCCAGTACACGCAAATGTGCCACACTGCGAGCCCAACTGAATCTTAAATTGGTTGTCAGCGTAATTCTTAACACAGAGGATTATTTAGCAAATGTTGCCCAATCGTGTTGCGATTTGTTGCTTTCCCTTACATTGGTATTCTTGCAAATTGCCCTTATGAGTGCAAGATGAAAAGCTACAATAAAGATGTTAAATAAATGCAAGTTGTTGGGGTTAAATCTGCTGAGATAGCAGAGGGTAGCATCAGTGGCAATGGAATCAAGGATGCCCCTTCCTTTCAACATTCGTTTCTGCGTGGAATCATCTCACCCCCTTCCCCTAATCCATGTTGCTGATTTTATGACTCAAGTGCTGATGAAGGATCCCATCAAGATTACTAAATCTTTCTCTTTCAGCCACTTACTGATGTGCTCTGCATTTTCAACATTTTCTGCTTTTTATTTCAGCATTTGTGGCTTCTATTTTTGCTGTATCTGCGTATTACTTAAAGAAAAAACACTTTCGCTCCAAGTCTCCTATGTTTTCGTTAAATCCAGCAGATCAGCAATTGCATGCGTCAGCTACCACTAGAGGTCAGTCTGCTACCACATTAAAATGGAAAAATTGGTTTCAGCATAGCAGAAAGGTAAAATATTGCATTTTCCTCCCCTACCTCCCCCAAATATTTCTGTATTGTCTCCAGAAACAAGCACCTCTTCTGAGGGAGCCCTGTAAAGTAACCAAAGCAACGCCAGTGTTGTCGAAGGTGGAGTTGCCCCTCAAGGGGAAGGGATTGGCACAGTGCTGCTGAAAGCAAAGAAACTGCGCAGGACATTATCAATTTTGGGTTATTTCATTTAAAGTCTGGTTTCGGGAGGGCAGATCTCTCAGCCTGGCTGCACAGGCCCGCCACACGCTTTCCACCTGCAAGAATTCACATGTACAAGTTTCCCATTGGTCATAAAACCACCCTGCACCAGCTCCCTCAATACTAGACTGCTAGCCCAGACCATCCAAACTTCATCTCACGTTCCATGCTTGCCAACATTACCAATTCGTCTTTATCCTGCATAATGTTCCCACCTCGTAAAAGGATGTAACCACCAACCTCAAGAAACCAATCTTTAACCTCTCCACTCTCAGGCTACCAACCTATCTCCAGACTTCCCCATTCCTCCAAAGTCTTGGAATTCACTTTTGCCTCGGAGCTTTACTCTTGCCATTCCTTATTGGAGGCTCTGGTTTCACCTCTGTCCACAGTAGAGACACACTTTTGGCTAAAGTTCCATCCTCAATCTCCTCAGCCCTCTCTCACCTTCAACACTTGACAATTTGATCCTCCTTCAGCCTACCTGCACTGTAATTCACTCACGTCTCCTCTGGTTCCGCTCATACCTGTTGCAACACTGGCACTGCACTGGCTCCTACAGAAAGCACCTACATTTATATAGCGCCTATGATGTCAGGATGCCTAATAGAACTTTGCAGCTAACGGAAGTATTTTTTGAATAGTCACTGTTGCAAGGTAGAAAACACGGCAGCCAATTTGCATACAGCAAGGTCCCACAAACAAAACTGTAATACTGACGAGATAATCTGTTTTTAGTGATGTTGGTTGAGAGATAAATGTTGGCCAGGTTACTGGGGAGAAGTCCCCTGTTCTACATCAAAAGAGTGTTGTGGAATCTTTTACATCTGTCTGAGGGGACAGATGGAGCCTTGGTTTAACGTCTGATCTGAAAGACAGCACCTCCGACAGTGTAGCACTCCCTCAGTAAAACACTACACTGAGTATGTCAGTCTGAATTATGAGCTCAAGTCCTGGAGTATGACTCAAACCCAAAACTTTCCAAATCAGAGGCGAGAGTGCCACTGAGCCAACTGGAGGGACACCACAAAAATGCAAGTACTTATGAGGAAGGGAACATGGTATTATAAAACAAATCATTTCCAATGGAAACAGCCCTGTGATATAGATGGGGAATAAGAGGAGTGTTAATAGGAAAGATACAAACTGCAAAAGATGAGTTTGTACCAAAGGTTGACTGTTGCCAGTTAAAAGTTCCCACTAACTACAGGTTACAGGAGAGGGAGAAGCTCCCCTCAATTTAAAAAAACTGGAGAAAAAAAAATGTCATTGAGGTGCTGAGGATCTCATTCTATCTGCTCACCAACCTTTGCCTCTGCCTCAGCTCATCTGCTGCTGGAACCCTCATCCATACCTGTCACACCTTTGGACTCAATTTTTGCAACATTCTTAAACAGCCTCCCACCTTTCACTGGCCATAAACTACAGCATGTCCAAAACTCTGCTGCCCCATTTCCTAGCTTTCAAGTCCCATTCACCCATTAACCCCTGTGCTCACTGAACTACATTGGCTCCCGATCCTGCAAAGCCTCAATTTAAAAAATTCTCATCCTGGAGTTCAACTCCCTCCAAGGCCTCACTCCTCCCTATCTCTGTAATCTCCACCAGCTGTACAGCCATCCAAGGTCTCTGTGCTCCTCCAATTCTGACCTCTTGAGCATCCCTGATTTTAATCACTCCACCACTGACGGCCGTGGCTTCAGCTGCCTGGGACCTAAGCTTTGGGATTCTCTCTCTAAACCTCTCTTTCTCTGCCTTTGAGATACTCCTTAAAACCTACCGTTTTGATCAAGCTTTTGGCCACCTGTCCGAGTATCTCCTTAGGTGGCTCAGCATCAAATTGTGTTTGATAATGCTGCTGCCAAAACACCTTGGGGCATTTTACTATGTTAAAGGCGCTATATAAACGCAAGATGTTGTTGCAGATACCCAGCAATGAAGGCAAGAATGCAGATAGCCAAAAACCCTTTCAACATTGAAAGTAGCAAGTACTGAGACGTAGCTTATGCAAGTTTCCAAATGTCTGACGTACTAGAGGGCTAATCTTCAAGAGGAAGGAATTTTAAAAATTGAGATATTTCAGAATCATTCTGTACTCACAAGTTCTCCTAGGTTTAGGAAAGGATTGTTTGGAAAGGGGGGCCGGTATGATCTGGAGAGTGGTGAAGGGAAGAATAGAACAACTTGCGTTTAATAGTATCTTTAATGTAGGAAAACATCCCAAAGCACTTCATGAGTGTTATGAGACAAAATTTGACACCAAGCCACACAAGGATATTAGGACAGACAACCAAAATCTTGATCAAAGAGATAGATTTTCAGGAGTGACTGAGGAGAGAGGGGCAGACAGGTTTAGGGAGGGAATTTCAGAGCTTAGGGCCGAGGCAAACGAAGGCACAGCCACCAATGGTGCAGCGAAGGAAATTGGGAATGCGCAAGAGGCCAGAGTTGGAGGAGCTCAGAGAATTCTGAGGGTTGTAGGGCTGAAGAAGGTTACACAGAGATAGGTAGGGGGAAAGCCAGAGCAGGAGGATCTCCCACGAACTGGTCCTTTTCTGAGGCTGTCCAAATACAGTGATTTTGTGCAGTAGTCTACCAGCATTGAAATAAAACTCTGCTTACCCTGTGTGGATTACAAAGAGCACGTTGCCAAAACCAGGGCCCAATTAAGCCAGCTTGTGCTGGTTGGGCTGTTGGGGGCACAGGATGAGAGGGGGAAAAAAAAGGAGACGAGTGCCCCCGCACCATACCATGTGGACTCAAGACTATGGAGTCAGCCACTGTCCCAAATTCCAGGAATGGTACAAAGAATATTTCTAGCTCTGAAATCTTCCTACTCTACACGATGCAGTCCATTAGGGAATGAAAGTGTGACTGGCCAATTCATGATGCTGAAGAATGACTGTTCTCATCATGGCACAAAAATGTTAAACCAGCAACAAATTTGAAGTCAGATTGCACCAATTTCTCAATTAATAAAACTGAAATGTTTCAAATTACAACAACTTACATCTATATAGTGCCTTTAACATAGCAAAATGCCCCAAAATGCTTCAGAGGAGCATTAGAAAACAAAATTTGACACTGAGCAACATTACGACAGATGACCAAAAGCTTGGTCAAAGAGGTTAAGTTTTAAGGAGAATCTTAAGAGGAGCGAGAGAGAGGAGTAGAGAAGTTTAGAGGGGGAATTCCAGCACTTAGGGCCCAGGCAGCTTGAGGCAAAATGTCACAAGGCGCTTCAGTCCCACAGGCTCTACATTGTCCAGCGTGGAACAGAGATCAGGAAGGTCTCAGGCTCAATCTCTGATCAATGCTGAGAGAGATGCATCAGCCAGAAAGCAGTAGGAAGATTAAAATTGGCTACGATGCCTTTTGGTTTGAGAGAATCAAATCAGCTAACGTCTTCCGCCCGGTCATTTTTCAACAGGTAATGCTCGAACTAAGCTTGTGGACATAATAGGATCGGGCTTGGCTGTGATACTCCCACTGTTGAATAGCCAGATGGTACACTGGTTTAGATTTTTCAATTGGGATTATCTTAATGTCAGTGTAGTAGGAGGAAGGGTGGACAGGGGTGATGGGAGGGGAGGTGAGGTGGGAGGGGAGGTGAGGTGGGGGGGGGAGGGAGAAGGAAGTAATAAGGGTAAAAGGGGAAATCTGCAGGGGAAAAAGACAAAAGAAAAATAACGGAAGGTGCATATTTTAAAACTGTAACTAGTGATCTGCTGTCCTAATTCTGGGTCATCCTGAATAAGGATTCAGATTAGTATTTGCAGTAAAACTGCATTTGAGCTGTCGTGCTCTCACTGCTGAAAGGTCTGGGCCTGAAGTGAAGGCATTAATAATAGCTCAAAGTGTCTGATTTCAAAATCCTGGCTCTCTGCACCAGTAAAACTTGTTCTACCTGGAAACCTGATCTTGAGTTAAAGTGACTTTGTCCTATTTCCACAGATCTGCTGAGCAGCAACTAAAGCGCTCTTCACTCCTTATTACAATAATGGCGTTTCAGGCAAGTCCAAGCATCCTCTGCAGATTTGGCACAAATGAAAATGGATTATTGAGTGACAAATTTTTCCATACGTGTTTGACCAACTTCGGGCATCGCACAGCATGCCCTGCATTCAAGTCAGTCATTTCCACCCCAGCCAACAGAGTGGGAGTGACCCCAGATTGAGCACTGGTACACAGAAGGCACTCCTTAATGTTCTTTGATGATTTACTCCATGCACAATGAGCAAAATTGGGTGACGTATCTGCAGCATTGAATAAAACATGACTCCCAGGACAGCACAGTTGACCAAACACATAGAAATTCCAACATAGTGCATCAGTCCAATACACAAACACAAATATTGGGAGTGGAGTGGGGTGTAAAGATGGAGGTTCAAGGAGGGAGGGAAGAGGTCCGGGATGAGGGAAGAGGTTAAATGGGAAGGAAAGAGGTGGTCAACAGGAGGAGGAAAGTTGGGAAGGAATGACAAAAAGGGTAAATGGAGCAGATCTTACTCCACAGAGAGAGAAACAAATGCTCCCAGATTGCTCTGACCAGAATTTCAGTCCAGCCAGAATGATGAATGGTGTCCACTAGCTTTGAAAGATCCATGTGTTGGGACCCAAGAGCGTAAGCTCAATACTCAACCAATATATAAACAGCAGCTAAAGGTGTTTCCAGGGTGAGACACAGAGCATTCAATTTGCAAACCACACGAGTGAAGACTGCAGAAGGCTATCAGGTTACACCCTTGCCCTCTATCACTAGGTGGTGAGTGCTGTTATAGAAACATGCAAAGCATTCACCCAGAATATTTTTGCATTCTGCTGCAGTAATAATGACAGGGAGTCTGACCTGAACAGCAATTGGGAAATGGCCTATGCAGCAAGAGGGATATCAAGGCAACACAAAGCTAGTCACCTAATGGTGATATCCCTCTGCCAGTATGCTCAAACTAGGATATTACCAACTTTTATTCAATTCACTGATTTTTTTCCATCCAAGACACCACATATGGTCAACCCCTTTGCCTGGAGGGGTATTTCTTTTAGATGGTGTCAGCCATACCTCTGAATCAGAAGTTTGAGGTGGCAGTGTCTTCAGCTGCCTTGGCTGAAGCTCTGGAGGTCCCTCTCTAAATCTCTCTCCTTTAAGATAATCCTTAAAACCAAGCTTTTGGTCAGATGAACATAAATCATAATAAATAGGAGTAGGCCATAAGGCCCCTCAAGCCTGTTTGATCTTGGCCTCAACTCCACTTTCCTGCCTATTTCCCATAACCCTCAACTCCCCTATAATTCAAAAATCTGCATCTTAACCTTGAATATATTCGATGAATCGGCCTCCACAGCTTTCTGGGGTAGAGAGTTCCAAAGACTCACAACCCTTAGAGAAGAAATTCCTCCTCATCTCTGTCTTAAATGGGCGACCCCTTATTTAGAAACAATGCCCCCTAGTTTTAGACACTCCCTCAGCATTTCCCCTGTCAAGCCCCCTCACAATCTAATATGTTTCAATAAGATCACTGCTCATTCTTCTAAACTCCAATGAGTTTAGGCCCGACCCCCTCAACCTTTCCTCATAAGACAATCCCTTCATCACAGGAATCAAATTAGTAAACCTTTATTAAACTGCCTCCAATGCAAGTATATCTCTCCTTAAATAAGGAGACCAAAACTGTATGTTGTACTCTAGGTGTGGTCTCACCTATATTCTGTGCAGATGTAGTAAGACTTTGCAACTTTTATGATCCATCCCCCTTGCATTTCATTCGCCTTCCTAATTACTTACCGTACCTGCATGCTAACTTTGTTAGTCATGTATGAGGACACCCAGATTCCTCTATGCTGCAGCATTCTGTAGTCTCTCTCAATTTAAATAATGTTTTGCTTTTCTATTCTTCCTACCAAAGTAGATAACCTCTTATGCTCAATCAGCCAAATTTTTGCCCACTCTCTTAACCTATCAATATGACTTTGTAGACTCAGTATCCTCCTCACAACTTGCTTCCCCACCTATCTTTGTACTGCCAGCAAATTTAGCTACAATACTCAGTCCCTTCATCCAAGTCATTAATGTAGATGGTAAATAGTTGAGGCCCCAGCACTGATCCCTGTGGCACTCCACTAGTTATAGTTTGCCAACCTGAAAATGAGTAGATAGGAAGAAACTGTTTCCACTCGTGAAAGGATCGAGAACGAGGGGGTACAGATTTAAAGTAATTGGCAAAAGAAGCAAAAGCGACATAAGGAAAATCTTTTTCACGTAGTGAGTGGTTAAGGTCTGGAATGCACAGCCGAGGGTGTGGTGCAGGCAGGTTCAATTGAGGCATTCAAAAGGGAATTAAATTATTAACTGTTAAGCTATTAGAAATAATATGCAGGGGTACGGGGACAAGGTGGGGGAACGACACTCGGAGAATTGCTCATTCGGAGAGCCGGTGCAGACATGATGGGCCGAATGGCCTCTTCCTGTGCTGTAGCAATTCTGTGATTCTATGACCCATTTATCTCAAATGTTTCCTGCTAACTAATCCTCTAACCATACTAATATATTACCCCCAACACCATGAGCTCTTATCTTATGCAGTTACCTTTTATGTGGCACCTTAGCAAATGCCTTTTGGAAATCCAAAACACACTACATCTCCTGATCTCCCTTTATCCACCCTGTTCGTTACATCCTCAAAGAAATGTCAAACACTATTTCCCTTTCACAAAACCATGTTGACTCTGCTTGATTGTATTTTCTAAATGTGATTATATATATTCTAAATATGATTTTCTAAATGTCCTGCTACTACTTCCTTAATAAAGGATTCCAGTATTTTCCGAAGGACAGATGTTAGGCTAATTGACCGATAGTTTCCTGCTTTCTGTCTCCCTCCTTTTTTGAATACAGCCGTTAAATCCCCTGGGACCTTTCCAGAATATAGTAAGCTTCAGAAGATTACAACCAATGCATCCACCAACTCTACAGCCACTTCTTTTAAGCCTCTAGGATGCAGGTCCAGGGGACTGATCAGCCTTTAGTTCCACAAGTTTGCCTAGTACTTTTTCTCTAGTAATGGTGATTATTTTAAGTTCCTCTCTCCCTTTTGCCCCGATATTTGTTTTTTTACCATTATTAGAATGCTTTTAGCGTCTTCTACCGTGAAGACAGATACAGAATAATTGATTAAACTCTCTGTCATTTCACCTTTCCTAATATCACACATGACTTAGTCAAATTTTTTTCAATATTGCTCCCGTGAAGTGCCTTGGGACATTTTATTATGTTAAAGGCGCTATATAAATGCAAGTTGTTGATGATCACATTCTGCTCCAGAGACAAGCATGAAATCTAGGCTGATACTCCACTGCAGTATGGAGGGAGTGCCACACTGTCGGAGTTGTTTTTTTATTGGATTGTGAGCGTCGCTAGCAAAGGCAGCATGTATTGCCCAGCCCTAACTGCCATAGAATTGAGTGGCTTGCTAGGTTATTCCAGAAGGCAGTTAAAAGTCAACCACATTGCTGTGGGTCTGGAATCACACATAGGCTAGTCTGGGTAAGGATGGCAGATTTCCTCCCCTGAAGGACATTAGCAAGTCAGATGGATTTTTACGACAATCTGGTAGTTTCATGATTATTTTGAATGAGACTAGTTTTTCTTTTATAATTCCAGATTTATTACTTAATTGAATTTAAATTCTCCCAGCCTCCGTGATGGAATCTGAACTCATGTCTACGGAGCATTAGTTCAGGCCTCTGGATTAAAGCCTGGCTGCACGACCAGACCCGACAATGTGTCGGGTTCGGGTCGGGTCTGTATCCTGCGCCCAGCATTCGGGCTCGGGTCAGGTTGGGCTGGACAGTACTGTTTTGTTTCGCATTGTTTTCGTTTTAATCTACATTTTACCTAAAATGTTGATTATTTTCAGGTCGAGCATTTAAAAAAAAATTAAAGGACTCGGGCCCAGGTTGGGTTTTAATTTTATACCCGCAGGCTTTACTCTGGATTACTAGCCCAGTAAAATTAACATGATGTCACCATTGCCAAATTCTGGAGGAGTCTGCCCTCACAGGGGACATAAAAGGAACCCATGGTACGATTCAAATAACAGGCAAATTCTCCTTGATATACTGGCCAACATTTATCCCTCAACCAACATTAAAACAGATCATCTGATCATAGTCTCATTGCTCTTTGTGGGACCTTGCTGTGCACAAATTGGTTGCTGTGTTACAATAGTGATTGTACTTTAAAAGTGCTTCAATGGGTGTAAAGTTCTTTGGGATATCCTGAGGTCGCAAACCTTATGGGACCTGAAACTACAATCTTCAGACTCAAGCGAGAGTCCTACCGCTGAACCACTACGGACAGCCATCAACAAGTGATGCCCAAAAAATGACGACAAATGCTGGCTTCACCAAATGATAAGCTAATCTCTGTCCTTAAACTTTAACATGCAAGACACATTGTTCCAAAGGCTTTGCAGCCCAAATCTTCCCTCGTACAAAGTCTCCACCCAGCTGTCACTCACTGTCCTGAACAAACTTCACTGGCTTCCCGTCACCAATGGAAATAAACTTCAAGGTCCTACATTGCATTTCCAAATCCCTCCATCCACTTGTCCTACTTTCTTGGAAGTGATCTTCTCCAGCCATATAAACTGGCTCACAGACTTTGCTGCTTGTGTATAAATGCAAGCTGTCACTGGCATTGCCTCCTGTGCTCTTCACTTGGTCAGTGATATATTATCCTTCTTCTGAACTCTTCCATGTTTGTCTGCTACTGACTCTGTCCCATCCTTCAAAACCATCTTAAAACTTTTCCCTTCAACTATGTGTTTCTGCCTCCAATCTGTCCTGTCACTTGCGCAGCATCCCCCTTCCCTCTTGTAAGCCACTATGAACAGCAGCCAGATCAGTGCAAATAGTTACTGACACTGTGAGGAGACTGCTCCAATAGATTGAGTAAGTGACACATCAAGCTTTACTACACATGCACTTTTTTGGCACAGATACAGGATGTTCGAAATAACTGAGTTACATAAGGCCCCTTCACAGCCAAGGAGTTACTTTTGAAGTGCAGTCATTGTTATGTTCGCAAAAGCAAAAGTGACCCACAAACAGCAGCAGTGTAAACACCAAACTGACTGAAGGAAGTTTAAAGAACGTTGGCACTGCCAGGGCACTCATTTTCAAAAAGGGCTCAGCATTTGATAGGGTCTTTTGGCCTAAGACAAATATTAATTGGACTATAAACCACTGTCAGTATGCTATCTTGTCCCTCCCTAGAATTGAAGTATAAAGAAACTTCAGTGTTGCAACCCTAGAGAAGCAGTGGCTTGGTCAGTCACGACAGAACTATAATCAACATGAAGTTGACTGCTCACGGGTGTTTGTAGGTATTTTGCTTGCTTCATATTTCAAACAATTTATTGTTTGTGCCAAATAATCATCCATAGTAGAGCACAGGCCGTAATTGCACGTTTTGATTTTGAGTGAACCTAATAAAGTTGGATAATTAATAAAGAAAGTTGAGTATATTCCAATATCTCCTGTAATTCTCATGTCTGAACCAGAATAAGTAAACTAAAAAGTTTTACATGCCTCATTCAAGAGGCAGCACTAGAGATTGGAGCATTCCCTGGTACTACACTAGAGTATTTGCCTGGATTATGCCCTCAGTGGGGCTTGAATCTTCTGAGTTAGAGGTTAAGAGTGCTACCAAATAAGCCAAACTGACAAGAGCTGAACTCAGCGCTTGCAAAAGTATGGAGGCCCTCAATCCAACAAGGTGGTGTCACCAGTAAAGACTACCACTTCAACATCATTTTACCCTATTTCTGTCAAAGCTTTTTTGGATTTATGGGAAAATACATATTGTGGAATTTTGAAGGCAGCATATAAAGTTGATGTCTTTGCTCCATTTTCACACATCTCAGATTACTGATACTTACCATCAGATCGCTAACTGCCGCAATGGCGAGCATGATTGAGGTAGAACAAGCTACAATTTACCCTCTCTGTTCATAAAATTGCCTGCACTAACAACTGAGGCACGTGTGGCAAGTAAAAGGGAAGAATAATTTTAACCCATTAAGCATAAAATATTTGGCGATGAACTTTGGGGAAATTAAAGTTCTTTGGTTGGTTTCAAATGTATTCCCACACATATGGAAGACTTACAGAAATGCTATTTGCTCGGGTATTGTGTGCACGTTTAATTGCCACTGACCCCAAAGCAATTGAAACTTGCACTGCACTATGGTTAGACCACACTAGGGAGTACTGTGTACAGTTCTGGTCGCCATATTATAAAAAGGATAGAGGGACTGGAAAGGGTGCAGAAAATGTTTACAAGGATGATACCAGATCTGCATGGTCAGTAAAGAATAAATAGGCTGAATCGCTTTTCTCTTGAAAAGAGAAGGCTGAGGAGTGACTGAATGGGGGTCTTTAAAATTATGAAAGGTTATGTTAGAGTAGACAGAGTGTTTTCACTTGTGGGGAAGA
Organism: Heterodontus francisci; assembly: GCF_036365525.1. Taxonomy (NCBI): domain Eukaryota; kingdom Metazoa; phylum Chordata; class Chondrichthyes; order Heterodontiformes; family Heterodontidae; genus Heterodontus; species Heterodontus francisci. Next base: position 48,458,216 of record NC_090401.1, read on the forward strand.
GCAATATGACAGTTACCAAGAAGTCAAATAAGGAATTCAGAAGAAACTTCTTTACCCAGATATTGGTGAGAATGTGGAGCTTGCTACCACAGTGAGTAACTGAGGCCAAAAGTAAAGATGCATCGAAGGGGAAGCTAGACACACATATGAAGAAGAGAATAGAGGGTTATGCTGATATTGTCAGGTGAGGAAGGACGGGAGGAGGTGTATAAATGCCAGCATGGATTGGTTGGGCTGAATGGCCCATTTCTGTGCTGTACATTCTATGCAATTCTAACAAGCTCAATAGCTCAGTTGATATATTAGTCCCACTAGCCATACAGGCCGGGACAGTATAAGCTAGCTGATCTCGGGTAGGGCAGAGAGAAATGCTGCAATTGCCCCTCATACATCCAGGCTAGATAAGGGATAGACTTCCTGCTCTTGATAGCTGCCAAGCAACCCCTGTTGGAAAGTATGTATAAATGAGTGGGTGCCAGACACAAGCAAAATCAGCCTTGGCCTTTCTTGGTGAAGTACTCTGCAGACACTCACTCAGTGTCTCCAGGTTTACACTTGATCAGTTGGACGAAGTACTGTGTGGCAGACACTGCCGAAGGAACTGCTCCCAGCAAGGGGCAGCAGCTTCACGATTTGAAGGGAAAGAATTAGAAGGATTGCAACAAAAATGCCTATCCCTCCTGAGACACATTTGGACACCAGCCCTGTATGGGCCTGGTGCAAAAAGGGCCAACTCCCCATTCTAAATTCTCCAGTGAATGCGATGGGGGAGAGGCTGAATAAGCGTCGCCTCTGAAAGGTTGCAGAAAGATGAAAAGTAATCACGAAGGCTTCAAAACACATTGATCCACCCACCACCCACTGTGTGAGACGCAGACTGACTGAAGAGGAGGAATAAAAAAAATTCCATTATAAAAATAGCACAGACATCATTTAAAAAAGAAATTGACGAACTTGTTGAGAATACTGATTTTGCTAATGAAGTTGAGCTGCCTTGGTCGAGCTCTCCTGCCCGACGCCATTGTTTTCAAAATGAGAGAGTCTTACAAAGCAATTACAACAACTTGCATTTATATAGCATCTTTAATGAAGCAAAACATCCCATGGTACTTCACAGGAACGTAATCAAATAAAATGCAACACCAAAACACATAATATTAGGGCAGGGGGATCAAAAAGCTTGGCCAAAGAGGTAGGTTTAAGTATCTGCTTACAGAAGGGAAGAAAGGGAGAGAGGCGGAGAGGTTTAGGGGAAGAATCCCAGGGCTTAAGGCCCAGGAGGCTGCGCCGTCAGCTTCAGCAATGGTGGAGCGAAGAAAATCAGGGATGCACAAGAGGCCTGAATTGGAGGAGGGCAGAGATGTCAGAGAGCTGGAGGAGGTTATAGAGATAGGGAGGGGTGAGGCCATGAGGGAATTTGTAGTTAATCACTAGACCCAAAACAAAACATTTGTTCTGTACAAAAATAATGACCAATACACTCCCTGCATCCCTGTGTGGAGCTCTATTAAGTAGCAATGAGGGAGGAACATAACTGCTGCATTATGAATCCACGATCCACTTACAATCTCATGCTATAATCAATATAACCACACCAGAGTTTTGCACAGTGTAAAAGTATTTCAAAGATGTACATAATTTCACATGACAGAGAAGAAACTACTATATATCAAACTGACTGCATTCACACTTCAACCAGTAGATAAAAGGAGTCATTAGAAATTCAGGGTGGCCCGAACCCAGCCAGAAACCCCTCAAATACTACACAAGCTCTTCAAAACATTTTGAAGTTACTGCCAGATTTTGCTGTCTGTAAAACATATTGAGCTTAAGCAAAGAGTGTCTGACACTAAGTCACATCTTTAAACCCAGGATTGGGTGGTGACCTTGAGGACTGAAATCAGGAATTAAAGTGCAAGATGGTCTGTGAAAGTAGCAGACACACAGCAGAAACCAAAGTTAAATAAACTTACCTTCATTCTGAGATACCAGGCTCGTAACACACGATGTACAAAACATGTAAACAGACAATATTCCACCGGTCAGCTGGATGTCTTTGGCTGGTGTTTCAAGTCAGCTGCTGTTCAAGGCTAAGTGAAACTGAGGTGGGCGTAGGCTTGACTCAGTGGTAAATTATGTAGGAGGAGGAGGAAATGTCTCTCATTATTAATCACAAATACTGCTACGGCTTTAAAGGAGGAGACGACCCACAGGGTGTTTACAATTTAAAGCAATATTACAGCCAACAAAATAACTGGCAGTATTTAAAATGCGTTTTGAAGTTTCCTGTTTTTAAGAAAACAGGAACTCTTGAAAACAATGGGAATTAATATGAACAAATCATGGGCGCAACCAGGACAAACAAAGTATCGGAAATACAAGCACCGATAGTCCCTGACTGGAAACTGACCCTGAACTGCAATCAGTACCCAGAGCATTTCACCAGCTTTCCTACTCTTGTACTGCCATCCCAGGCTAGTCTCCATCTCAAATAATCTTATAGCTTCCCTCTGTGCCTGTCTTGGCATCCTCAGAAAGGCACACCAAGGCATTTGCCACTGCCTAACAAGCAAGTCAAATTGCCCACCCCATTCGCACCCCACCCACCAGGAGTTAATCTCGTCAATTTCCTTCCCGTCCCTCACATCGATCCCAAGTCTGATCCTGTGTACTCTGCCAGTGGATCAGCTATTACTGCCCCTCTCCATATGTCACATCAGAATGTACATTTATTTATAAATAAAGCCTTTGCCATCTATGAACTTATTGTGGTATATCACATCGACATTATTGCCTTGATGGAGACGTGACTGAGGAGTGATGACACCTTGCCCCTTAACAAAGCTTCCCTGACTGGCTATACTTTACGTCACTTGTTCCGCTCAAATTGTTAGTGTTGGTGTAGCCCTTATTTTCAAATCACACCTTGGTCTGTCTCTACTCCTCTGGCAACTTCTCCTTTCAGTATCTCACCTTGTTCCACCCTTCACACCTCTCATTTAAAATCTTTGTTCTGTAACACAGACCCCAATATCACTCCAGGTTTCACACAGATATCTTCAATGCTTTCCTTTTTCAGCACTGAATGACTTCTAACCCTTGGTGATTTCAACCTCTCAACTCTTCTTGCTCTCTCCCGAGTTCATTCTCCCTCCATATATAAACTCTCCCACTCACATACACAGCCAACCCCTTGATCTTGCCATCTCACGTGGCCTCACTACTCCCATTATAACATAAGGCAATCTCTGGTCATTTCCTTATAGCGCTCTCTACCCATATTCCCCATTCCACAAGGACTTCTTTCTGTGCCCGTCCCTGGGGAAAAAAACCTCCCTCAAATCACTTACCACTGTACTTTCGATTTCCCAACTACCTAGCCTTTGACCTAAAATTCAACACGACATTTCTGCAGCTAGTAATGTATTAATTCACATCCTCTCCACCACCTTTAATGCCCATATCCCCATTAGAATTATCATTCTCTCTCTCCCCTAATTGTTTCCCTGATATACTCCACACCTTTGCTCCCTTTGGCAGATTTGAATGTCTTTGCTGAACAACTGGTTTAACCATTCATTGCCAGATCTGGTTGGACCACTCACAGCACTATCGGATTATGCTCTCCATCACTACAACTGATCACTATTCAAAGATCATCCAGGAATGCAGAGATATCCCCCAACTTCTCTTCTCCATAAACTGTCTTCTGACACCACCCTAGCCTGCGTCCATCATGCTGACCTCTGACAATAAGTGCGAGAAGCTCTTGGACTATTTTGTCAAAGATCAAGATCATCCATTTAGCTGCCTCTAATACTTCCCTCCCTTCCCCTAGCCCCATGGGACAAACTTCCCCAAGTGTTCTCGGCTACCTTAACCGTTTGCTAACATCTTTCTCTAGATGCTACCCATCTCCTGCAATGCTCCCTTCGACCTTAACTCATCCATGAGACCCACCTCCTGCTCCCTCAATCCTATTCCAACCAAACTGCTGATCACTCAACTTGCCTTTTTGGGCCCCACGTTAGTTGATATTGTTAACGTTTCCTTCTCTTCATCCCCTTCAAATCTGTTGTCATCATTCCTCTCCTCAAAAAAACCTACCCTGACCCCTCCATTCTTGCAAGCTACTGCCCCATCTCCAACCTCCCTTTTCTCTCCAAAGTCCTTGAAGACATTGTCATTTCCAAAATTCATGCTCTTCTTTCCACAGTTCCATATTTGAATCCCTATCAGGTTTCCAGCCCGGCTACAGTACTGAAACAGCCCTGGTCAAAACCATAAGTGACATTCTTTGCGATTGTAATAAACTGGCCCCAGCATTTTCAACCAATCTGCAGCCTTTAACGCAGTTGACCACACCATCCTCCTCCAATGCTTCGCCATCATCCAGCTGAGTGAAACCTCCCTAGCTCAGTTCCATTCTTATCAAATTGTAACCAGAGAATCATCTGCAATGGCTTCTTCTGCCACTCCATTGTTAGCTCTGGAGCCCCTCAAAAATCTATCTTTACCCCCTTCTCTTCTCATCTACATGCTATGCTTTTTCTTTAATGCATTCCTGGGATGTGACCATCACTGGCAATGCCAGCATTTGTTGTCCATCCCTGATTGCCCTTGATAAGGTGGTGAGCTGCCTTCTTGAACCACTGCAGTGGTGCACCCACAATGCAGTTAGGAAGGGAATTCCAGGTTTCTAACTCAGCAACAGTGAAAGAATGGCGATATAGTTCCGAGTCAAGATGGTGTGTGGCTTGGAGGGCAACTTGCAGGCGACGGTGGTCCAATGCGCCTGCTGCCTATGTCCTTCTAGGTGGTAGAGGTCACAGGTTTGGAAGGTGCTGCCCAGGGAGCCTTGGTGCGTTGCTCCACTGCATCTTGTAAATGGTACACAGTGCTGCCATTGTGCGCTGATGGTGGAGGGAGTAAATGTTTAAGGTGATGGATGGGGTGCTGATGAAGGAGGTGTAGAGCTGGTGTCGAGCTTAAGTGTTGCTGGAACTGCATCCTTCCAGGCAAGTGGACAGTATTCCATCACACTCCTGACTTGTGCCATGTAGATGATGGACAGGCTCTCAGGAGTCAGGAGCTGAATTCCTCGCTGTAGAATTCCCAGCCTCTGACATGCTCTTGTAGCTGTGTTGATATGGCTGTTCCAGTGAAGTTTCTGGTCAATTGTAACCCCCAAGATGGTGGGATTTCAATGATGGTCATGCGTTGAATGTCAAGGGCAGATGGTTAGATTCTTTCTTGTTGGGAGATGGTCATTGCCTGGCATGAATGTTATGTGCCACTTATCAGCCCAAGCTTGAATGTTGTCCAGATCTTACTGCATGCGGGCACGGACTGCTTCAGTATCTAAGGAGTCGCGAATGGTACTGAACACTCTGAAATTATCAGCGAACATCCCTATTTGTGACCTTATGATGTAGGGGAGGTCATTGATGAAACAGCTGAAGATAGTTGGGCCTACGACACTACCCTGAACTCCTGCAGTAATGTCCTGGGGCTGGGATGTCTGGCCTCCAACAACTACAACCATCTTCCTTTGTGCTAGATACGACTCCAACCAGTGGAGAGTTTTCCACTGATTCCCATTGACTTCAATTTTGCTGTGGTTCCTTGATGTCACCTCGGTCAAATGCTGCCTTGATGTCAAGGGCAGTCACTCTCACTACACTGGAGTTCAGTTCCTTTGTCCATGTTTGGACCAAGGCTGTAATGAGGTCTGGAGCCAAATGGCCCTGGCAGAAGCCAAATTGAGCAGTGAGCAGGTTTTTGCTGAATAAGTGCCACTTGATAGCACTGTCAATGACACCTTCCATCACTTTGCTTTTGATTGAAGGTAGACTGATGGGGCGGTATTTGGCCAGATTGGATTTATCCTGCTTTTTGTGGACAGGACATACCTGGACAATTTTCCACATTGTTGGGTAAATGCTAGTCTTGTAGCTGTACTGGAACAACTTGGCTAGGGGAGCCCTAGTTCTGGAGCACAAGTCTTTAGTACTACAGCCAGGATATTGTCAGGGCCCATTGCCTTTGCTGCATCCAGTGCCTTCAGCTGTTTCGTGACATCATGTGCAGTAAATCGAATTGGCTGAAGACTGGCATCTGTGATGGTGGGGGCCTCAGGAGGAGGCAGATGTCATCCTTGAGCAATATCATTCGGAAACTGAGCATCAAGTTCCACACGTCAGCTGTGTCTCACCACCATCTCTTTGGCACCCCCATCCACCCACAACCCCATTTGTCATTCTGCTAGATGAGCAGAAATTTCCTCCAACTAAATATTGGGAAGACTGAATCCATTGTGTTTGGTCCCCACAGCAAATTCCATTTCCTGACCACCATTTCCATCACTAGTAACTGTCTTATGAGAGTTAAACCTTTTGATGTTGTGCTTAACCCTGAGATAAGTTTCTGACATTTCTGTACCATCACCAAGAGTGCCTGCTTCCACCTCCATGACTTCACTCGACTCCGACCCTGCCTCAACTTATCTACTGCTGAAACCCTCATCCATGCCTACTTGACCTGTGGACTTGATTATTCAAATACTCTCCTGGCAACCCCCCCATCTTCCACATCCAAAACTCTGCTTCCTGTATCTCAACTCACTCACCCATCACCCCCGTGCTTGCTGACCATTGCTAGCTCCTGGTCCAACAATGCTTCAGTTTTAGCATCCTCATCCTTGTTTACAAATTCCTCTAAGGCCTCGCCCCTCTATCTCTGTAGCCTCCTCCAGCCCTAAAAGCCTTCATAATCTCTGTGCTCCTCCTATTCTGGTCTCTTGGGCATCCCTGATTTTCATCATTCCACCATTGGCAGCCGTGCCTTCAGGTGTCTAGGCTTTAAGCTCTGGAATTCCCTCTCTAAATCTCTCTCTCAGGTTTCAAGATGCTCCTTAAGGTCTGTGCCTTTACATAGGAACATAGCTTTTGGCTAATAATATAATATAATATAAAATAAAAACATGAAATGCTGGTACCACTCAGCAGGTCTGGCAGCATCTGTGGAAAGAGAAGCAGAGTTAACATTTTGGGTCAGTGACCCTTCTTCGGATAGCTTTTGGCTATCTGTCCTTCGGTGGTTCGGCTTTTTTATTGATATAGCTCGTTAACCGCCTCAGGACATTTCGCCCTATTAAATACTCTAATATTCATAGAAGTTGTTCTGATAAAATCCACAAAACTGCACATTCAGCTGGTATGATCATTGTTTTTGTTTGAAAAAAGGTTCTGTGTGCTGGTTAGAATTGGACTTAGTATCGCCGAGATAGGAAAAACACAAAAATCAGCCAGCCAGGATTCCAGCTCCTGATCACTTAAAAAGCCTGCAAAATTTTTTTAGGAACAGGAAAAGCTCATTAGACCCAAGAATCTTGGCCTTCTTTGGCTGGAGAAAATTCTACAATTTCTTTCCATTTCTTCAAAGCAGAACTGGACACTCTCGCTCTGCCACTTGCACTGAGTGCAAGATCCAACCATGCTTCTTGTTTGCTGAATTAAAGCCAACTCCTCCTCCTCTTTCTTCCTTGGCCTCCTTGTCTCGAGAGACAATGGGTAAGCGCCTGGAGGTGGTCAGTGGTTTGTGAAACAGCACCTGGAGTGGCTATAAAGGCCAATTCTAGAGTGACAGACTCTTCCACAGGCGCTGCAGATAAAATTGGTTGTTGGGGCTGTTACACAGTTTGCTCTCTCCTTGCGAATCTGTCTTTTTTCCTGCCAACAGCTAAGTCTCTTCGACTCGCCACTCTTTAGCCCCGCCTTTATGGCTGTCCGCCAGCTCTGGCGATCACTGGCAACTGACTCCCACGACTTGTGGTCAATGTCACAGGACTTCATGTCGTGTTTGCAGACGTCTTTAAAACAGAGACGTGGACAGCCGGTGGGTCCGATACCAGTGACGAGCTCGCTGTACAATGCGTCCTTGGGGATCCTGCCATCTTCCATGCGGCTCACATGGCCAAACCATCTCAAGTGCTGCTGGCTCAGTAGGACTGGTGATAGTTGAGCCTAGGTAGGTGAACTCTTGAACCACTTCCAGAGCGTGGTCGCCGATATCGATGGATGGAGCATTTCTGACGTCCTGTCCCACGATGTTCGTTTTCTTGAGGCTGATGGTTAGGCCAAATTCGTTGCAGGCAGCCGCAATCTTGTAGATGAGTCTCTGCAGACACTCTTCTGTTTGGGATGTTAATGCAGCATAGTCATAGAGGAGTTCCCTGATGAGGACCTTCCACTTTGGTCTTCGCTCTTAGACGGGCAAGGTTGAACAACCTGCCACCTGATCTTGCGTGGAGGAAAATTCCTTCTTCTGAAGACTTGAACGCATGAGAGAGCAGCAGGGAGAAGATCCCAAACAGTGTAGGTGCGAGAACACAGCCCTGTTTCACACCACTCAGGATAGGAAAGGGGTCTGATGAGGCGCCGCTGTGCTGAATTGTGCCTTTCATATTGTCATGGAATGAGGCGATGATACTTAGTAGCTTTGGTGGACATCCGATCTTTGCTAGTAGTTTGAACAGACGTCTACTGACGAGGTCAAAGGCTTTGGTGAGATCTATGAAAGCAACGTAGAGGGGCATCTGTTGTTCGCGGCATTTCTCCTGCAGCTGGCAAAGGGAGAACAACATGTCAATGGTGGATCTCTGCTCGAAAGCCACACTGTGCCTCAGGGTAGACACGCTCAGCCAGCTTCTGGAGCCTGTTTAAAACGACTCGAGTGAAGACTTTCCCCACTATGCTGAGCAGGGAGATTCCACAGTAGTTGTTGCAGTCACCGCGGTCACCCTTGTTCTTATAGAGGGTGATGATATTGGCATCGCGCATGTCCTGTGGTACTGCTCCCTCATCCCAGCACAGGCAAAGCAGTTCATGGAGTGCTGAGAGTATAGCAGGCTTGGCACTCAATTATTTCAGGAGATTGGCAGAGACTGGGCTACATTGAGGGCGGTCTCAGTGACAACACAACTTCATTAAGTTACATGATCTATGTTAAGCAGTTTCAAATGGGCCAAGTGGCCTCTTTCTGTGCCGTAAACTTTCTATGATTCTATTCTATGAAAGGCACTTCTGCTCGTCTCAATTATTCAGCACTACAACTTGAAAGCTTTGTTCCTTTTGAGCAGGGTACGCTGGCTTAAAAGCCTTTATATTCCCATGTCATTAAATATGCTTGTATCCCTTAATTAAGGGTCATTGAAGTACATTTTCCACTGTAGCGAGAAATAAAGCACTAAGATCTAACCTTGAGGGATTTTTTTTTTTAAAAATGAAGTGCACATTTAAGCAGGTGATAAGATTTAAATGGTGGCATCAACTTTTTTTTAATAAGTCCCTGAAGCTTATAACAGGCGCATTGGTATTGAGGCAATTCGCCCACTTTCGACAGTGGATGGCAAAACAAGTAGCAGGAAGCAGCCATCTAACGTTGTGGGACGGTACAGCTGACCTTATACCCATCCGACAGGAGAATGGCACAGTGAGAAAGGAAAACAAAAAGGAGGAAACAACTCCGAATAGTTACCAGAAGACCTCCTCTTAGGAATGAGGCTGGGCAGGTGGTTGATGTGTCTGTGGGGGAGCATTTTGGGACCAGTGACCATAACTCTATTAGCTTCAAGATAGTTAAGAAAAAGGATAGGACTGGTCCTCAAAGTTGATGTCCTAAATTGGGGGAAGGCTAATCTCGATGGCATCAGACAGGAACTCTCAAAAGTTGAATGGGAGAGGCTGTTTACAGGTAAATGGACATCTGGCAAGTGGGAGGCATTTATAAGTGAGGTAGGAAGAATTCAGGACCAGCATGTTCCTGTTAGATTGAAGGGCAAGGCTGGCAAGTTTAGGGAACCTTGGTTGACGAGGGATATTGAGGGTCTGGTCAGGACAAAGAAGGAGGCATATGTCAGGTATAGGCAGCTGGGATCAAGCGAGTCCCTCGAGGAGTATAGGGGATGTAGGACTACACTTAAGAAGGAAATTGGGAGGGCGAAAAGGGGCCATAAGATTTCCCTGGCAGATAAGATTCTATATTAAGACTAAAAGGGTAGCTAGGGAGAGAGTAGGTCCCCTTAAGGATCAGTATGGTAATCTATGTGTGGAGCCACGGGAAACGGGCGAGGTCTTAAATGAATACTTCTCGTCTGTATTTACTGCGCAGAAGGTCATGGAAGCTAGTGAGTTCAAGGGAGGGGACAGCGATATCCTGGAGCATATCAACATTACAAAGGTGGTGGTGTTGGAGGTTTTGAAGGACCTGACCAGGTGTATCCTAGGATGTTATGGGAAGCAAGGGAGGAGATTTCTGGGGCCCTGGCAGAGATTTTTGTATCATCGTCAGCCACGGGTGAGGTACTGGAAGACTGGAGGATAGCTAATGTTGTGCTTTTATTTAGGGAACTATAGGCCGGTGAGCCTTAGATCAGTGGTGGCAAAGTTATTGGAAGGGATTCTGAGAGACAGGATTCATATGCATTTGGAAAGGCATTGTCTGATTAGGGACAGTCAGCATGACTTTGTATGTGGGAAATCATGTCTCACGAATTTGATTGAGTTTTTCGAGGAGGTGACCAAGAGGATTGACGAGGTCAGGGCAGTGGACATTGTCTACATGGACTTTAGTAAGGCCTTTGACAAGGTCCCACATGGTAGGCTGGTCCAGAAGGTTCGAACACATGGGATCCAGGGTGAGCTAGCCAATTGGATACAAAATTGGCTTGGTGATAGGAGGCAGAGGGTAGTGGAGGGTTGTTTTTCAGATTGGAGGCCAGTGGCCAGTGATGTGCTGCAGGGATCGGTGTTGGGCCCTCTGTTGTTTGTCATATATATTAATGACTTGGATGTGAATGTATCACAGAATAATACAGTGCAGAAGAGGCCCTTCGGCCCATCGAGTCTGCACCGATGCATTAAAGACACCTGACCTGTCGACCTAATCCCATTTGCCACAACTTGGCTCATGGCCTTGAATGTTCTGACGTGCCAAGTGCTCATCCAGGTACTTTTTAAAAGGATGTGAGGCAACCTGCCTCTACCACCCTCCCAGGCAGGGCATTCCAGACCGTCACCACCCTCTGGGTAAAAAAGTTCTTCCTCATATCTCCCTTAAAGCGCCTGCCCCTCACCTTAAACTTGTGACCCCTCGTAACTGACCCTTCAACTAAGGGGAACAGCTGCTCCCTATCCACCCTGTCCATGTCCCTCATAATCTTGTACACCTCGATCAGGTCACCCCTCAGTCTTCTCTGCTCCAGCAAAAACTACCCAAGCCTATCCAACCTCTCCTCATAGCTTAAATGTTCCATCCCAGGCAACATCCTGGTGAATCGCCTCTGCACCCCCTCCAATACAATCACATCCTTCCTATAATGTGGCGACCAGAATTGCACACAGTACTCCAGCTGTGGCCTTACCAAAGTTCTGTACAACTCCAACATTACTTCCCTGCTTTTGTAATCTATGCCTCGATTGATAAAGGCAAGTGTCCCATATGCCTTTTTCACCATCCTATTAACCTGCCCTTCTGCTTTCAGAGATCTATGGACAAACACGCCAAGGTCCCTTTGTTCCTCGGAACTTCCCAGTGTCAGGTCATTCATTGAATACTTCCGTGTCTCATTACTCCTTCCAAAGTGTATCACCTCACACTTTTCAGCGTTAAATTCCATCTGCCACTTTTCTGCCCATTTGACCATCCCATCTGTATCTTCCTGTAACCTAAGACACTCCACCTCACTGTTAACCACTCGGCCAATCTTTGTGTCATCTGCGAACTTACTGATCCTACCCCCCACATAGTCATGTATGTCGTTTATATAAATGACAGACAATAGGGGACCCAGCACAGGACCCTGTGGTACGCCACTGGACTCTGGCTTCCAGTCACTAAAACAGCCGTCTGTCATCACTCTGTCTCCTACAGCTAAGCCAATTTTGAATCCACCTTATCAAGTTACCCTGTATCCCATGTGCATTTGCTTTCATGATAAGTCTCCCACGTGTGACCTTGTCAAAGGCTTTGCTGAAATCCATGTAAACTACATCAACTGCACTACCCTCATCTACACACCTGGTCACATGTACAAAAAATTCAATTACATTTGTTAGGCATGACCTCCCTCTGACAAAGCCATGCTGACTATTCCTAATCAAATTTTGCCTCTCGAAGTGAAGATAGATTCTCTCCTTCAGAATTTTCTCCAATAGTTTCCCTACCACTGACGTGAGCCTCACTGGTCTATAGTTCCCTGGTTTATCTCTACAACCTTTCTTAAATAGTGGGACCACATTCGCTGCTTTCCAGTCCTCTGGCACCTCTCCCGTAGCCAGAGAGGAATGAAAAATTAGGGTCAGAGCCCCTGCAATCTCCACCCTCGCCTCCCACAGCATCCTGGGACACAAATCGTCCGGACCTGGAGATTTGTCCACTTGTAAGCCTTCCAAAACCTCCAATACCTTGTCGCTCCCTATGACAATTTGCTCAAGAACCTTACAGTCTCTATCTCTAATTTCCATATCTACATCCTCAATCTCGTGGGTGAAGACAGATGTGAAGTATTCGTTCAACACCCTACCAATGTCCTCTGGCTCCACCCACAAATTTCCCCCTTGGTCCCTAATGGGTCCTACTCTTTCCCTGGTTATCCTCTTCCCATTGATATACTTATAGAATATCTTGGGATTTTCCTTACTTTTACCAGCCAGAGCTTTCTCATATCCCCTCTTTGCTCTCCTAATTGTTTTCTTAAGCTCCATCCTACACTTTCTGTACTCCACTAATGCTTCCATTAATGCTTGATTTGGTCTACTTGTGTTTGCTAAAAGCCTCTCTTTTCCTTCTCATCGTACCCTGAATGTTTCTGGTCATCCAAAGGGGCTTGTTGCTCCAACTATTACCCTAGAGGGAACATGTTGGGCCTGTACCCTCCCCATTTCCTTTTTGAATGCCCCCCACTGCTCTTCTGTAGATTTCCAGACAAGTAACTCTTTCCAGTCTACCTTGGCCAGATATTGCCTTATTTTACTAAAATTCGCTCTCGCCCAATCCAAAACCTTTTTTTGCAACTTATCTATTTCTTTCTCCATAACAAGCTTAAATTATACCATGTTGTGGTCGCTATCACCAAAATGCTCCCCCACCAATACATCAACCACCTGTCCGGCTTCATTTCCCAGAATTACGTCCAGCACTTCACCCTCCCTTGTTGGATCCTCTACATATTGAGCTAAAAAGGTCTCCTGTATACATTTTAAGAACTCCACTCCATCTAAGCCCTTAATGCGATGACTATCCCAATTAATGTTGGGAAAGTTGAAATCACCTAATATAATTACCCTATTATTTTTACACACCTCTGCAAATTGCGCACATATTTGCTCCTCAATTTCCCGCCGACTATCTGGGGGTCTATAATAAACACCTAGCAATGTGGCTGTCCCTTTTTTATTCCTAAACTCTACCCATAAAGCTTCATTTGATGCCCCCTCCAAGATGATATCTCTCCTTACTGCAGTAACTGACTCCTTAACTAATATTGCAATGCCCCCTCCTCTATCTCGCCTGAAGATTCTATACCCCGGGATATTGAGCTGCCAATCCTGCCCCTCCCTCAACCATGTCTCCGTGATGGCTACTATATCACACTTCCACGTGTCAATCCTTGCCCTTAACTCATCCGTTTTACCTGCAATACTCCTGGCATTAAAGTAGAGGCCTTCCATCCTGGTCTTACTCCCTTGAAACTTACTTCCGCTGTATTCCCTCTGACTTGTTTGCTTTCCTGTGTTTAGCTGTGTCCCTATTCTGTTAGGAGTCTGCATCCCCTCCCCCTGCCAAATTAGTTTAAACTCCTCCCAACAGCACTAGCAAACCTGCCAGCAAGGATGTTAGTCCCCCTCTGGTTCAGATGTAGACCGTCCTGCTTGTACAGGTCCCACCTTCCCCAGAAACGGTCCCAGTGGTCCAGGAATCTAAAACCCTCCCTCCTGCACCAACTCTTAAGCCATGCGTTCATCTGTGCTATTCTATTTCCATACTCGCTAGCACGTGGCACTGGGAGTAATCTAGAGATTACAACCCGAGAGGTTCTGCTTTTCAGTCTACTGCCTAACTCCCTGAATTCTTGATGCAAGACCTCACCCTTCTTTCTACCTATGTCATCGGTAGCAACATGTACCATGACCTCTGCCTCATCACCCTCCCCATTCAGGATGCCCTGCAGCCGTTCAGTGACATCCCGGACCCTGGCGCCAGGGAGGCAACACACCATCCTGGAGTCACGTTGACGGCCACAGTAGTGCCTATCTGTTCCCCTGACTATAGAATCCCCTGTTACTATTGCTCTTCCTCTCTTTGCCCCCTCCTGTGCAGACAGGCTGCTTGCGGTGCCAGAAGCTTAGCTCTGTCCGCACTCCCTGGAGGAACCAGCCTGATCTGCCTCCAAAATGGAATATCGATTTGCAAGCGGGACCCCAGGGGACTCCTGAACTACCTGCCTGTTTCTCTTGGACTGCCTAGTGGTCACCCATTCCATTCCTTCCTCAAGTCCCTTCAGCTGCGGTGTGACCACCTCTCTATACGTGCTATCCACAATGCTCTCAGACCCGCGGATGCTCCACAGTGTTTCCAGCTGCCGTTCCAGCTCTGAAACCCGAGCTTCCAGGAGCTGCAGCTGGACACACTTCCTGCACACATGCTGGTCCCGGGGACTGGAAATGTTCCCGGATTCCCACATGCAGCAAGAGGAGCAAACCACGGCTTTAAGCTCTCCTGCCATGACTGAACCCTTTAAGTTTAAAACTTTAGAAGATTATAATTTTTTAAAAAACAACTAAGTCTTGCTAAAACAATGACTTACAATTCAATCCAGTTTGAAAAATACCCACCAGGACTTACTCACCAGTCAGCTGTACTCTTTGGAAACTCTCAGCTCCCCTCACTCTGAGGACAGGAAGGAAATGAAAGGAGCTCCTCGCTCCCTCCTCACCGAACTTCCTCAGTCACCAAACTTCCAATTTAGCACTCTAATGCAAACAACGTCAGCACTGCAAGATGGCCCACTTTTATACTGTCTGACTCTAGCCCCTGAAAGCTGCTTTAAGCCAATTCTCTAATTAACAAGGTGCAGCTGCAAGCACAGCCTGAGTGAACTCTGTTTAAAGTTGGTCTAAAATTCACCTTCTCCAACCTAAACAGCAATTGTTAAGTTAATCTGCTAAATAAAAGACAGACTAGACTTAAGATAAAATTAACCCTTAATTACCCTCAATTACCAAACTTCCACTTTAGCACTCTAATGCAACCCAAGTCAGCACTCCGGTGAATGTAGGGGGCATGATTCGTAAGTTTGCAGATGACACCAAAATTGGTGGTATAGTGGACAGCGAAAGTGGTTGTCAAAGGTTACAACAGGATATACATCAAGTGCAAAAGTGGGCAAGGGATTAGCAAATGGAATTTAACGCAGACAAGTGCGAAGTGATGCATTTTGCGAAGTTAAACCAGGGCAGGACATATACAGTGAATGGCAGGGCCTTGGGGAGTGTTGTTGAGACCTTGGAGTGCAGGTACATAGTTCCCTGAAAGTGGCAACACAGGTAGACAGGGTGGTGAAGAAAGCGTATGGCACGCTTGCCTTCATTGGCCGAGGCATTGAGGACAAGGGTTGAGACGTCATGTTACAGTTGTACATAATGTTGGTTAGGCCGCATTTGGAGTACTGTATGCAGTTCTGGTTGCCACACGACAGGAAATATGTGATTAAGCTGGAGAGGATGCAGAAAAGATTCACAAGGATGTTGCCTGGTTTGGAGGGCTTGAGTCATAAAGAGAGATTGGATAGGCTGGGTCTGTTTTCCCTGGAGTGAAGGAGGCTAAGAGGGGACATGATAGAGGTATATAAGATTATGAGGGGCATTGATAGGGTAGGTAGCCAGAGTCTGTTTCCCATGGTTGGGGTGACTAAAACTAGAGGGCACAGATTTGAGGTGAGAGGGAGGAGGTTTAAAGGGGATCAAAGGGGTAAATTTTTCACACAAAGAATAGTGGGTATCTGGAATGAGCTGCCAGAGGTGGTGGTGGAGGCAGGAACAGTAGCAACATTTAAGAGGCATCTGGACAGGTACTTGAATGAGCAAGGCCTAGAGGGACATGGAATTAATGCAGGCAGGTGGGATTAGTATAGATAGGCATTATGGTTGGCATGGACGCGGTGGGCCGAAGGGCTTGTTTCTGTGTTGTACAACTATGACTCTAAATGGATGAGGGAAGAAAACCCATTATTGAAGCACGAAAGCCTTTTACAAATATGGATTTCACAATAAAGTATGCCTGAAACAGCTGGCACACTTAACACATTATAATCAGTGCCTTTGTAATCGAACCTTATGGTAACAGTGAGCACCACTTTCCCAATATAGGCGACTGAGATAAGCAGGGGGGTGCAAGTGGTGGGTATCTATGTTTCAACTACATGAAGTCATTGCTACTGTACCTCAGAAACTAGCCACCTTATTTCTCATGAACTCCTCAATCTCCACTCGTTCAATAGAACGGAATGTATCAAATAGTTTTTTTTTTATTAAAAAAGACTCACGAGAAGACAAGATCTAAAACCCAGCACCTGTGTGGGAGACAGCAGCACGTGAAGGTCTCACCCACTCAGTTCAGTGACAGCCATGTAGTTGTTACTACTTCCACCCTCCTGGTAAATGTTAGTTTTTAAACAAGGGGTGAAACTGTGAAGTTGAAGTTCTCTACAAATCAACAACTTACATTTATACAGCGTCTTCAGCATAGAAAAACATCCCAAAGTGGTTTACAGGCCCATGATCAAACAAAATATGACACTGAACAACATAAGGATATGGAAGGACCAAACAGGTAGGCTTAAAGGAGAAGAGAGAGGCAGAAAGGTTTAAGGAGGGAATTCCAGAGATTAGGACCTAGACAGCTGAAGGCACAGCCCTCAATGGCGGAGTAATGAAAAACAAGGAAGCACAAGAGGTCAGAATTGGAGGAGCGCAGAAATCTTGGAGGGTTTTGAGAATGTAGGTCAGCGAGCACAGGGGTGATGAGTGAACAGAGCTTGATGTGAGTTCAGCTATGGGCATTAACGAGTTAATCACAACAAAGGCATTGTTTATCTTTTGAACACCGACATGATTGGCACACCATCAAGGCCAACGCAATAACTGCAGCTTTAAAGAACAAAACATGAGTCAAAATATTTACAATTAAATTAATCTATGAAACTAAAAACAAATATCAGAGAGAAGAAAAAGTTTGAAGCTAGTGCCTTATCAAATCCTCAAGACATTCCCAAGTGCTTCATACCCAAGGAAACATTTTTCAAGTGCAAACATCAAATTTGCACACAGCAAGATGTGACAAACAGCATAGGAATAAATGACCAGTTAATCTGTTGAGGTAAACCTCGCACCCTTGTTTTCAAATCTCTCCTTATCTGCATAACTTCCTCTAGCCATACAACCCTCTGAGACATCTGTGTTCCTCCAATTACACATACCCAATTTTAATGCCGACGTTTTGCCCAGTGCCTTCCGCTGCCGAGTCCCTAAACTCTGGAATTCCCTCCCTAAACCGCTCCACCTATCTACCCTCCTTCAAGATGCTCCTTAAAATCTTCCTCTTCTGACCAAGCTTTTGGCCATTTGCCTTAATATCTCCTGATGTGGCTCAGTGTCAAATTTTGTTTGATATCACTACTGTGAAGTTCCTCGAGATGTTTGACTACATTAAAGGCACTATATAAAGTCGTTGTTGTTGTTGTACCAGCACAGTCTCTCTCTCTCAGGAAAGATTGAACAGGCAATGTCACTTTTCTTTTTAAAAAAAAAAGAGAAGGCTGAAGATTGACCTAATGAAGGTCTTCAAAATTATGGAAGATTTTGATACAGTAAAGACAGAGTCTGTTAAAGGCACTATATAAATGCTAGTTTTTGGTAAAGTGTCAGTTGGGGAGGAATGTTGGCCTGGACACTGGGTGTGCTTGCTCTTCTTTGAATAGTGCCACAGTGGCGCAGTGGTTAGCACCGCAGCCTCACAGCTCCAGTGACCCGGATTCAATTCTGGGTACTGCCTGTGTGGAGTTTGCAAGCTCTCCCTGTGTCTGCGTGGGTTTCCTCCGGGTGCTCCGGTTTCCTCCCACATGCCAAAAGACTTGCAGGTTGATAGGTTAATTGGCCATTATAAATTGCCCCTAGTATAGGTAGGTGGTGGGGAAATATATAGGGACAGGTGGGGATGTGGTAGGCATATGGGATTAGTATAAATGGGTGGTTGATGGTCGGCACAGACTCGGTGGGCCGAAGGACCTGTTTCAGTGCTGTATCTCTAAACTAAACTAAACTCTCCTCTGAAAACTGGCACCTCCAACATGCACCAAGATCAATGCCTTTAATCTGATTCCTACCCTAAGGTTTACAATGACAATTCATTAGAAGACTGAGCAAAGATGGTTAGGACCCAGTTAGCTTTGAAACAGGAAGACATGTGAAACCAGAAAAGAAAAACTGTGGAGACAACAGAAGAATATGCACAGTATGCTCCACAACCCTCCAAGATATCTGCACTCCTCTAATTCTGGCCTCGAGTATCCCCAATTTTAATCGTTCCACCATTGGTGGCCGCGCCTTCAGTTGCTTAGGCCCCGAGCTCTGGAATACCCTCCCTACATCTCCCTGCCTCCCCACCTCGCTTTCCTCCTTTAAGACACTCCTTAAAACCTAACTTTTCAACCAAGCTTTTGGTCATCTGACCTCATATCTCCTGATGTGCCTTGGTGTCATATTTTGTTTTATAATGCTCCTGTGAAGCACCTTGAAGCACATGTTAAAGGCACTATATAACTACAAATTGTTGCTGTTGCAGTACATGGCACTGGGAGTACAAGAAGGCTTTTCCTCCAACGTTGAGCCAGAACATATGGGTAAAACAGAGACCAGTCCACCCTCTCCATTCCACACAGAAGCATTTCAGAGCAACCCACTTGGTGATCCAATTGAATACCACAATATAGCATGTTCGTCCACACATTCTTTGGCCAGAAGGCTAAGCAGTAAGTGTTCTCTGTGGTCTGATAGCAACATCCAATGGAGGAAATGAAGTACATACAACAACTCACATTAGTATAGCACCTTTAACATAGTAGGAACAGAAAATACATCAAAGTTGTGATCTTCCAGCGACTAGATCCTTGTCCTCTCGAACTCATGCAAAATCACTTAAATTGCCTTTGAATGTGCCTTCACCTCCCTCCTGAATTCCTTCATTTCCATTTGTGATACTTCGCGCCGTTGTAAAGCACTGAGAGACGCTCACCTATACAAGGAGCGCTACCTAAATGCAAAATTGCTTTCAGATAGAGCAAAGGCCAGTGACCGTGTGGGCGGCTCCTATAACACAGCCAGCTGCAGCCTGAAATAAGAATGGCATTTGCCAGCAAGAGCCAAGTACCTGATCTTTCCAGATGCCTACTTCAACAATGCCAGCTAGTTTATATTTGGCTTGCAGCAGATTGCGTTGCTAGGAGCTACTGCCACCATTAGTGCTGTAAAAATGAACAAACTTGCAGTTGAAAAGCATCTTTCATGACCCTGAAGAATTTCACAGCCAATGAATTACTACTCAAGAGCTGCTATTATCTTGCAGTTGCCAATTTGTGCATAAACAATAAAAAAAACTTGCATTTATATAGCACCGCTCAAGTTCAGGATGTCCCAAAACACTTTATAGCCAATGAAGTACTTTTGAAGTATAATCACATTGTAATGTAGGAAACAGGGCAGCCAATTCGAGCACAGCAAGCTCCCAAAAACTGCAATGTGAATAATGAACAGATAATCTGCTTTAGCAATGTTGGTTCAGAGATAAATATTGGCCAGGTCACGCGAGAGAGCTCCCCTACTCTTCTTCAAAAAGTGGCATAGGATCTTTTACATTCACCTGGAAGGGCAGACAGGGCCTCAGTTTAATGTTGCATTCAAAATGAACTACTTTTGAAGCACTAGCTTCAAACTTGCTCTTCTCTCTGGTATTTGTTTTTAGTTTAATTCAGAGATTAATTTAATTGTAAATACGTTGACTCAGGTTTTAGTCAATCTTTTTAACTACATGTTGACAATTTAACATTATTAAATTCAATGTTTTTAACAAATGGGCTAATTGGGCTCTGTACTCTGGTGATGAATAGGAAAAAAAAGTCATGCTTCAGATCCCTCTCCAGTCAGTTCCACCAGAAAGGATGAGTGAACATCAGCTGAGAAGAGAACTGAGCATGATCTCCCTAAAAGTTAGAGTCTGCCAACACTTGCTGCATTGAATCATCCATGGAAAAACAGCCACCTGGATCCCATCTCTGAAGGAAATTCTACTGACCTGCAGCACCTTGCGAATACATCAGCAAACCGCTATAGCTCCTGATAAACTCACTGAACACAGATGCCTCATACTCTCTGGATTTCTTCGATAGCTGGGACAAACAACACTTGATACACATTTATATATCGGGCTATGAACTGCGATGTGTGTTGGTGAAGAAATGAAGCCAGCAGTAAAGACATCAGATTTCACTAGATTAGAATATCTCCCATAATCTCTCACCTCCTCCAAACAAAAGAAAAACCAAGAAATCTACAGTTCTCCACTGGAGTACTTCAAACAACTTGCAGCCTTGATTACACACTTTCCTGCAATAAAGACACTACATGGTCCTCAGTTTGCCACCACCGAGTAGCAAAACAGCCAAAAAGGGAAAGTGGCGAATTGAGAAAAGGCATCATTATCTGAGCAGAAAGCTGCCAATCAATGCCAGCTCCTGATGTTCCAGCTGGAACACCTACTGCATCAGATTCCTATCCCCTGATGGGTCAAGCAATCTCAAACTCCTTCTTGCAGCCTGGTAAACAAACTTTAAAAACAAGGACAGCATTCTGCTCAGATACCATGTGAACGGTTACCTACCCATTAGTCTTTTATCCCTTATTTAATCTTCTGATCGGGAAGACAACTGCTGCCAACGCAAATGCAATAGGAACTTGTGAATAAGAGGAAAAAAATTCCCTTCTATCTAATCTGCACCTATGTATATTTTATTTAAAGGTAATGGCAGATGCCACAGCAAAATCAAAAAACTCAATGACAGCCTATCTACAAAGCTACGAGCACAAGTAGAAACACATGGGTATATGACAGCCATTACAGAGATGTGGTTGCAAGGTGACCAAAGCTGGGAACTAAATATTTAAGGGTATTTGACATTTTGGAAGGCTAGGAAGGAAAGGAAAAGAAATGGGGTAGCTCTGTTAATAAAGGATGAGATCAGTAGTAGTGAGAAATGATCTTGGCTCGGAAGATCAAGATGTAGAATCAGTTTGAGTGGATCTAAGATCTAGCAAAGGAAAGTAACTGGTGGGAGTAGTTTATAGCCGCACCCCACCCCCTGCCCCCCCCCCAACAGTAGCTACACTGTAGGACAGAATATAAATCAAGAAATAATGGGAACTTGTAGGAAAGGTACTGCAATAATCGTAGGTGATTTTAATCTTCACATAGATTAGACTAAACAAATTAGCAAAGGTAGCCTGGAGGATGAGCTCAGTGTATTAGGGACAGTTCCTTAGAGCAATGTGTTCTGGAACCAACCCTAGAGCAGGATAATTTGGACCTCATATGTGGAACGAGACAGGGGATTAATAAATGACCGCATAGTAAAGAATCCTCTATGCAAGAGCAATCATAACATGATAGAATTTCACAGTTTGAGGGTGAGAAGTTTGGGTCTGAAACTAGTTTCTTAAACTTAAATAAAGGGTATGAAGTAAAAATAGAAAGTGCTGGAAATACTCAGCAGGTCCGGCAGCATCTGTGGAGAGACAGAGACAGAGACAGAGAGAGAGAGAGAGACAGAGAGAGAGAGAGAGACAGAGACAGAGACAGAGACAGAGACAGAGACAGAGACAGAGACAGAGACAGAGACAGAGAGAGAGAGAGAGAGAGAGAGAGAGAGAGAGAGAGTGTTAACGTTTCAGGTCTGTGACCTTTCATCACAACAGGGTATGAAGACAAAGTTGGCTAAAGTGGGCTGAGAAAATAAGTTAAAAGGGAAGACAGTAAAGAAGCAGTGACAGACATTTAAGGAGATATTTCATATCTCTCAAAGATATATTCTATTGAGAAAGATTGATGGGAAGGATGCACCATTTATGCTTAACTAAGGAAGTATAGACAGGGTGGATAGCAAGAAGCTTTTTCCCCAGAGTGGGGGATTCAATTACTAGGGGTCACGAGTTCAAAGTGAGGGGGGAAAAGTTTAGGGGGGAAATGCATGGAAAGTTCTTTACGCAGAGGGTGGTGGGTGCCTGGAACGCGTTGCCAGCGGAGGTGGTAGACGCGGGCACGATAGCGTCTTTTAAGATGTATCTAGACAGATACATGAACGGGCAGGAAGCAAAGAGATACAGACCCTTAGAAAGTAGGCGACATGTTTAGATAGAGGATCTGGATCGGCGCAGGCTTGGAGGGCCAAAGGGCCTGTTCCTGTGCTGTAATTTTCTTTGTTCTTAAGGATGGGATCAAATTGAAAGAAAAAACACACAATGCTGCAAAGATTAGTGGTAGGCCAGAGGATTGGGAAAGCTTTAGAAACCAACAAAGGATGACTTTTAAAAAAAGGAGAAATTAGAGTACGAGAGTAAACTAGCAAGAAGTGTAAAATCAGACAGTAAAAGCTTCTACAAATATATAAAAAAGACAGTAGCTAAAGTAAGTGTTGGTCCATAGATGATGAGGCTGAGGAATTAATAATGGGAAACAAGGAAATGGCGGAGACTTTAACAAGTATTTTGCATCTGTCTTCACAGTAGAAGACACAAAAAGCATCCCGAGAATAGCAGAAAATTAAGAGGCAAAAGACAGGGAAGAAATTAAAACAATCACAATCACTAGAGAAAAAGTACTAGGAAAACTTATGGGACTAGAGGCTGGCAAGTCCCCTGGACCCGATGACCTGCAACCTAGGGTCTTAAAAGAAGTGGCTGCAGAGATACTGGATGCATTGGTTGTAATCTTCCAAAATTTCCTAGATTCTGCCAAGGTTCCAGCAAATCGAAAAACCACAAAAATTAACAGCTCTATTCGAGAAAGGTGCTGGTGGGGGCAGGGGGGTAGTCGTGGCAATAGAAAGCAGGAAACTACAGGCCAGTTAGCCTAGCATCCGCCATTTGGAAAATGCTAGAATCCATTATTAAGGAAGTAGTAGCAGGACATTTAGAAAATCATAATACAATCAGGCAGAGCAAACATGGTTTTATGAAAGGGAAATCGTGTTTGACAGATTTATTAGAGTTCCTTGAGGATTTAACAAGCATGGTAGATAAAGGGAACCAGTAGATGTAGTGTATTTGGATTTCCAAAAGGCATTCGATAAGGTGTCACTTAGAAATAAGAGCTCATGGTTTTGGGGGCAACATGTTAGCGTGGATAGAGGATTGATAACTAACAGGATACAGTCAGGATAAATTTTCAGGTTGGAAAACTGTAACTAGTGGAGTGCCACAGGAACCAGTGCTGGGGTTTCAACTATTGATGATCTATATTAATGACTTGGACGAAAGGACCAAGCGTATAGTAGGCAAATTTGACGACGATACAAAAATAGGTAGGAAAGCAAGTTGTGAGGACACAAAGTGTCTGCTCAGAGATACAGATAGATTAAGCAAGTGGGCAAAAATTGGGCAGCTGGAGTATAAGGTGGGAAAATGTGAGGTTTCCCACTTTGGCAGGAAATATAGAAATGTAGATTATTTAAATTGAGAGAGATTGCAGAATGCAGTGCTACAGAGGGATCTGGGTGTCCTTGTACACGAATCACAAAATGTTAGCATCAAATCTGCTGTCCTTACCTGGTCTGGCCTACATGTGACTCCAGACCCACATCAATGTGGTTGACTCTGAAAATGCCCTCTGAAGTGGCCTAGCAAGCCACTCAGTTGTACTTAACCACTAAAAAAAAAGTAAACAACGAATGAAACCGGACAGACCACCCGGCATCGACCTAGGCACCAGAAACGACAACGGCAGACCCAGCCTGGTCAACCCTGCAAAGTCCTCCTTACTAACATCTGGGGGCTTGTGCCAAAGTTGGGAGAGCTGTCCCACGGCCTAGTCAAGCAACAGCCTGACACGGTCATACTCACCAAATCATACCTGACAATGTCCCAGATACTACCATTGTCATCTCCGGGTATGTCCTGTCCCACCAGCAGGACAGACCTAACAGAGGTGGCGGCACAGTGGTATACAGTCAGGAGAGAGTTGCCCTGGGAATCCTCAACATTGACTCTGGACCCCGTGAAGTCTCGTGGCATCAGGTCAAGCATGGGCAAGGAAACCTCCTGCTGATTACCACCTACTGCTTCCCCCCCCCACACTCCTCAGCTGATGAATCAGTACTCCTCCATGTTGAACACCACTTGGAGGAAGCGCGAAGGGTGGCAAGGGTGCAGAATGTACGCTGGGTGGGGGAACTTCAATGTCCATCACCACAGAGTGGCTCGGTAGCACCACTACTGACCGAGCTGACCAAGTCCTAAAGGACATAACTGCGAGACTGGGTCTGCGGCAGCTGGTGAGGGAAACAAGAGCGGAAAATATACTTGGCCCCGTCCTCACCAATCTGCCTGCCACAGATGCATCTGTCCATGACAGCAGTGGTAGGAGTGACCACCGCACAGTCCTTGTGGAGACGAAGTACCATCTTCACATTGAGGATACCCTCCATCATGTTGTGTGACCAGCATGCTAAATGTGATGGATTTTGAACAGATCTAGCAATGTAAAACTGGGCATCCATGAGGCGCTGTGGACCATCAGCAGCAGCAGAATTGCACTCAACCACAATCTATACCCTCATGGCCTGGCATACCCCCCACTCTATCATTGCTATCACGCCAGGGGATCAATCCTGGTTCAATCAAGACTGCAGGAGGGCATGCCAGGAGTAGCACCAGGCATAACTCAAAATGAGGTGTCAGCCTGATGAAACTACAACCCAGGACTATTTGTATGCCAAACAGCATAAGCAGCATGCGATAAATACAGCTAAGCGATCCCACAACCAACGGATCAGATCTAAGCTCTGCAGTCCTACCACATCCAGTCGTGAATGGTGGTGGACAATTAAACAACTAAAGGACGTGCTGGTTCCACAAATATCCCCATTCTCAATGATGGGGGAGCCCAGGACATCAGTGCAAAAGACAAGGCTGAAGTATCTGCAACAATCTTCAGCCAGAAGTGCCGAATGGATGATCCATCTCGGCCTCAAGTCCCCAGCATCACAGATGCCAGTCTTCAGCCAATTCAATTCAGTCCGCGTGATATCAACAAACGACTGAAGGGACTGGATGCTGCAAAGGCTGGGGGCCCTGACAACATTCCGGCGATAGTACTGAAGACCTGTACTCCAGAACTTGCCACGCCCCTAGCCAAGCTGTTCCAGTCGAGCTACAATACTGGCATCTACCTGGCAATATGGAAAATTGCTCAGATATGTCCTGGACACAAAATGCAGGGCAAATCCAACCCAGCCAATTACCGCCCCATTAGTCTACCCTCAATCATCAGTAAAGTGATGGAAGGCATCATTGACCGTGCTTATCAAGCGGTACTTGCTTAGTAATAACCTGCTCAGTCACGTTCAGTTTTTGTTCCATCAGGGCCACTCAGCTCCTGACCTCATTAGAGCCTTGGTTTAAATAAGGACAAAAGAGCTGAACTCCAGAGGTGAGGCGAGTGTGACTGCCCTTGACATCAATGCAGCATGTGACCGAGTCTGGCATCAAGGAGCCCTAGCAAAACTGAAGTCAATGGGAATCAAGGGGACAACACTTCAATGGTTGGAATCATACCTAGCACAAAGGAAGATGGTTGTGGTTGTTGGAGGTCAATCATCTCAGCTCCAGGACATCAGTGCAGGACTTCCTCAGGGTAGTGCACTCGGCCCAACCATCTTCAGCTGCTTCATCAATGACCTTCCCACTATTATAAGGTCAGAAGTGGGGATGTTTGCTGATGATTGCACAATGTTCAGCACCATTCGTGACTCCTCAGACACTGAAGCAGTCCGTATAGAAATGCAGCAAGACTTGGTCAACATCCAGGCTTGGGCTGATAAGTGGCAAGTAACATTCGCGCCACACAAGTGCCGGGCAATGACCATCTCCAACAAGAGAGAATCTAACCAGCTCCACTTGACATTCAACGGCATTACGATCGCTGAATCCCCCACTAACATCCTGGGGCTTGCCATTGACCTGAAACTGAACTGGAGTAGCCATATAAATACCGTGGCTACAACAGCAGGTCAGAGGCTAGGAATGCTGCAGTGAGTGACTTACCTCTTGACTCCCCAAAGCCTGTCCACCATCTACAAGGCACAAGTCAGGAATGTGATGGAATACTCTCCACTTGCCTGGATAGGTGCAGCTCCAACAATGCTCAAGAAGCTCGCCACTCTCCAGGACAAAGCAGTCCGCTTGATTGGCACCCTGTCCACAAACATTCACTCCCTCCACCACTGATGCACAGCGGCAGCAGTGTGTACCATCTACAAGATGGACTGCAGCAATGCACCTAGGTTACTCAGGCAGCACCTTATAAACCCACGATCTCTACCACATAGAAGGGCAAGGGCAGCAGATGTGTGGGAACACCACCACCTGCAAGTCCCCCTCCAAGCCACACACCATCCTGACTTGGAACTATATTGCTGTTCCTTCACTGTTGCTGGTTCAAAATCCTGGAACTCCCTTGCTAATAGCACTGTGGGTCTACCTACCCCACATGGACTGCAGCGGTTCAAAAAGACAGCTCACCACCAGCTTCTCATGGGCAATTAGGGATGGGTAATAAATGCTGGCCTAGCCAGAGACACCCACGCCCATGAAAACAAGTAAAAAGGTACAACAAGTAATTAGGAAGGCAAATGGAATGTTGGCATTTATTGCAAGGGGGATGGAGCATACAAGTAAGGAGGTCTTCCTACAGCTGTACAGGGCATTGGCGAGACCACACCTAGAGTACTACGTACAGTTTTGGTCTCCTTACTTGAGGGATAAACTTGCATTGCAAGCAGTTCAGTGAAGGTTCACTCGGCTGAACCCTGGGATGAAGGGGTTATCCTTTGAGGAACGGTTGGGCCTATACTCATTAGACTTTAAAAGAATGAGAGGTGATCTTATTGAAACATACAAGATTCTGAGGGGGCTTGACAGGGTAGATGCTGAGATAAATGTTTTCCTTCATGGGGGAATCTAGAACTAGGGGACACAGTTTCAAAATAAGGGGTCTCTCTTAAGATAGAGAGGAGCAGGAATTAATTCTCTAAGAAGGTCATTAATCTTTGGAATTCTCTTCCCCAGAGAACACTGCAGGCTGGGTCATTGAATATATTCAAGGCAGAGTTCGACAGATTTTTGATCTATAAGAGAGTCTAGGATTCTTTGGGGGGGGAGGCAGGAAAGTGGAGTTAAGGCCACAATCAGATAAGCATGATCTAGTTGAATGGCAGAACAGGCTGAAGGGGCCGAATGGCCTACTCCTGCTCCTATTTATTTTATCAGCCAGGAAAATATTCCAATCAGCCAGTCTGTGATCGGTCACAAACTCCCAGAGTAATATTAAAAATATTTTTATGAACTGGAACTTGAGTGTTCCGCCTGGAGGCTCTTTATAAGGATTTAAAAAAATTTCAGTCCACAGTCCCCATTCTATTGGGAGCAGCAGTGTTTGGATTGTACTCAGACTCTTTCAACTGCATCTCAGGAAAGATCCACCGCCCTAAACAAACCAGGCACAATCTTATCACAAGTCAGCATAGTCACTGCTTCAGGAAATGCAAGTTGAGTGTTATATCAAGCAGAGCATCAATGACTGAAGGCATTACTGTACTGAATAAAAGAACAGGAAGTATTGGGAGTTCACTGTACTTTGGACCATCATTGCTCCATTTTATAATTAACTGACCACATTGTGAGGCCTGTGTCCATGAAGGACACATTTAGTAAATAAAACAGAAGCAGTTGCCTATTAGCATTACTTTGGGTTTGGGCAAGATAAAAGCTACAAGTGAGAGCAGAGGATCATTGAAGTGCAAAAGTCCTTGCCTCCAATCACTTGACAATTTCCTGACAGATTTGTCAGCAACAATTTGATTCAATGTCAATCAGTTACAGCACAATGTATCTTTCTCAGTGTAAAATTGGGTTCTACCTGCACCAACTTGCCACTGAGTCATTATCCATTGACTGTAACTTAAAATATGGACTTTGAAAATGTTAAGGATTAATTACTAAAGAATAATTTTGGGTTATTTTGAACTAAAACAAGGTACTTCAGACAGCCCAGTTTAGAAACACCCTGGATTTGTATTAGCTTCCACACTGATCAAAATAACCTGAATTTAAACTTTTTTTGATCCCTTAATGCAGAAATGCTTCAATCTGAAGTTGCTCTGCATTCAGAATGCACTGCAACTCACCCAGTTTACATTACAAAGTGGATTTCACAACACTTGTGGCAACTGAGAAACTACACATGTACAAGCCTGTACACGTATAGTTTATAACAATGACTTAGATCTTCTGGCTACAGACATTCTCTGATGTTGGCAAAAATGCATAGGTGTCAACTTGCTCACAATACTGAAGGAGCAAGACAGAGCGCTGATGCTGTTGCCCCTTGCCTGATTCTGGGGGCTGCAGCCTCTCCCAACCACCTGTGGGGAAATGTTTAGTGATTACCTGCCTTCAGTCACCGATGCACAAGAACATTATAAGAAGCAAAGGCATGTCAATGTGTTTTGAGTACAGTTGTGTGCACATAATTGAAATAGAAAACAGCAAAAAAATATTGTTTGCAGAAAGTTCATCTGCTTCTCCCTCCCCACTGTCAAACCAGCATGCCGCCACATTGTAAATTACACTGCAGCAGAAATCCTGCCCCACCAGAGATAGGTCCTAATCAAGATGATTGAGGAGCCTGGGCATCAGAACATACATTTCAAATAATAGGGCAGTAACTATTTAAAATTAGCAAGTCTGACTCTAGAAAGAACAATCTTCTACAGTTGGATATATAATTAATGGTGGTCAATATCACAGAATCGTTACAGTGCAGGAAACGACCATTCGGCCATCCTGTCCGCACCAGCTCTCTGAAAGAGCAACTTACTCAGTTCCATTCCCCTGCCTTCTCCTAAGAACCCTGCACATTCCTCCTTTTTCATATAACTGTCTAATTCACTTTTGAATGCTTCAATTGAATCTGCCTCCACTGCACTCTCAGACAGGGCATTCCAGACCTTAACCACACTCTGCGTGAAAAAGTTTTTCCTCATGTCACTTTTGCTTCTCTTACCAAATACTTTAAATCTGTGCCCCCTCGTTCTCGATCCTTTCGCGAGTGGGAACAATTTCTCTCTATCTACTCTGTCCAGACTCATGACTTTGAATACCTCTATCAAATCATCTCTCAGTCTTCTCTTCTCCAAGGAAAACAGTCCTAACTTCTCCAATCTATCTTCATAACTGAAATTCCTTATCCCTGGAACCATTCGTATGAATCTCTTCTGTATTCTCTCCAATGCCCTCATATCTTTCCTCAAGTGCGGCACCCAGAATTAGACACAATACTTCAGCTGAGGCCAAACTAGTCTTATATAAGTTCAATATTACTTCCTTGCTCTTGTATTCCATGCCCCTATTAATAAAGCCCAGGATACTGTACGGTTTATTAACTGCTCCCAACCTGTCCTGCCACCTTCAATGACTTATGCACATATACATCTAGGTCCCTCTGCTCCTGCACCCCCTTTTGAATTGTACTCTTTATTCTGTATTGTCTCTCCATGTTCTTCTTACCAAAATAAATCACTTCAAATTTCTCTGCACTGAACTTCATCTGCCACCTGCCTGCCCATTACATCAACTTGTCTATGTCCTTTTGAAGTTCTACACTATCCTCCTCACAGTTCATAATGCTTCCAAGCTGCATATCATCTGCAAACTTTGAAATTGCGCCCTGTACATCAAGGTCCAGGTCATTAATATATATCAGGAAAAGCAAGGGTCCCAACACTGATCCCTGGAGAACTCCACTACAAACCTTCCTCCAGCCCGAAAAACATCTAATAACCACTACTCCTGGTTTCCTGTCACTCAGCCAATTTTGTGTCCATGTTGCTGCAGTCCCTTTTATTCCATGAGCTACAAGTTTGCTCACAAGTCTGTTATGTGGCACTGTATCAAACGCCTTATAGATATAGTTCATCAGCATCTACACTGCAAGCGGTGAAAGATGAAATGTAAGCTTTGTTAAGAGTTGTACCCGTGGCTCTATTCACCTGGCATAATGCAGATCTAAATTTAAAAATTGAAATATTAACTGAAGCACATCAACTTGGACTGAACATTATAGCATTTAGCCAATATATTACACAATGTTGCCCATTTAGCAGGTCAACCCCATCTTTTCAGGTTCGCATCACATTGCTCAACCCTAGGTCCTTTCCTGGTAACTTATCCACAACTTCATTGTATTCTGGGTGAGTTGTTCCACAAGACTGGTGTGGAGTAACAACGAGGGGCACAATCAGCAAAATGCAGCCGGAATGCACTGGACACTGCATGTTTAGGCGAGATGATTTTACGCTCATGCTTCTGTACAAACGCATGAGCCTGATTGTAAAATCTCCCGTGATTCAATGCAACTGAGCAGCTTAAATCAATTGTAATCTATTCAAGACTGGATCAGGGAATTCTCTAGCAAAAGGGAGTGGGTTTGCTGAGAAATGAGCCACTCTTTGACTGACCGATTTAATGCTCTTGCTTTTTAATTGGATTCAATTAACTGTTGGTCACTGCTGGCTTCAACAAATTACAGCAGAACAGGAAATGCCTGTGTGGCTTCAGCTGACTGCTGGTCACAACAGGTATAGGTGAGTAGCGCTGGATTCATGTGACCTCAGGTACCTGTGTGTTCTGAATGTAAGGAACACCCCCCCGATGGGTTCAATCAGTGACCTGGAGGCATGGTCAGGCAAATGGACTTCTGAACCAGCGAACCCAGATACTGCAGTGTCAAGTGGCAATGGGCACAACTCACTTGCACTTAAAATTCCGCAATCTTCAGCGCTACTTCATTTGATTCCGCCCAGATTACGCTGCTATCTAGGCAAAAATCGTGCACAAAGACACCAGACCGAAATATTTTTTGACTCTTTTAAGCCTTGCTATCCCAAATCAATTCTTCTTCCTTCACTTCCCAAAATGACACTTGCTCCCAGAACACTTATGAACTTTATAGAACTCCTACACAATTATTCAGCAGTCTTCATATCTCTCTAACCCTCAACAGATCAGTGCATCACAAAACATATCCCTTCACTTCTTCAGACAGGACATTACACGGCTGCTGCAGCAAACATAACAGCGCTAGCTAGAAATGCACAGCAGCAAAGTCTGACACTTACCCACACGGTTTTCCATCCCCAGCTAAACGTCTCCGTAGCAGTACTGTAAGAGAGAGAATAGTTATCGTACAGCAGGTCTGTTAAATGTGGTTCACTGTTACGCAATGATATCACACTGGGTACTTTATGCTTGATAAATACAAGTTATGGGTCAAGTCCAAAGTACTGCATTGCACGTTACTTACACTATGCCTAATCCAAACCAAACAGTGCACTTGATACTTCATGTTCTTCAAACTTTTACTTTCTTTACCTCACTGCAGAGTATCGGGGACCACTCCATGTTGAATTGCACAAAGATTTTATTCAGTCATCCCTTTTAGGGTTCTTGCCAGAGTAAGTGCCTTGCAGCAAACTCCGACATCGTAAAGCGCCACTCTAATGACATCATAAAAATGATGTCATGGTTGGGGCATGCATTCCACCAAGTCTCTGCTCAAATCCTTTCTTTTGCCAACAGTTCTACAGCAACAATTCACCAAAAGGTAACGCATCCTAGCCAGTATACAGATCTACGGCTTTATAATGTATAGGAATAATGGTGCACTTCAGTATCGTAAAATGATACAGCATAGGATGTGGCCATTCAATCCATCATACCTGTGACAGTTCTTTGCAAGTGTTCTCCAATCCATTCCACAGCCCCTGCACTTTTCCCATAGCTCTGCAAATTTTCCTTTCCAAGTACATATCTAATTCCCTTTTGGAAGTTACTACTGAGTCAGTTCCAACATCCTTTCGGACAGTACAGATTCCAGACCATGCCTCGCTGCGTTTGCAAATTACCTCAAATCTGAGTCCTCTGGTTACCGGTGATTCTGCTATTGGAAAGAGTTTCTTATATGCTCTAACAAAACCATTCCTGATTTTGAACACCTATCAAACCTCCTTTCAACCTTCTCTCTCTCTCTAAAGAGTACATCCCAACTTCTCTCTCCTCTACAATGTAGGCCTGCAACCTTGGCACACTTGAGCAGATCCTATTTGCCTTTTAAATAGATTATGGATTAGGGAAAATTATTTGCTGAGACACATTATTAGACCAGAAAAGCTCCGGTCACTTGACCATCGTCTTTGCCAACTCTCCCTCCAACACACCCTCCCCGCAAGAAGGGTAGAATCAAAGACCAGGAGATCCCAGGAACTTTCTGGAGAAACTGATGCATTAACTAGTCTGGCTAAGACTGAGTGCTAATGAAATCTGCTAGTTTCTACACTGCTGACAGTCAGCATTTTCCTTCACCCTTGTTATGATAGAAGTGCTCTCACCCCAAGAGAATCTTCACAGACACACTATTATATATGTCGGTCCTCCACAGACCTAGGTGGAGTCAGATTCTGTATGTTCAAAGGGCACCCAGGCAAACTGCACATACATTGAAGAAAAAGTGCCACTGGCCACAACAGATGCACTGATAAATACTCCCCTTCTCTCTACTCGGGTGAAACGTTAAATGGATGTTTAGAAACCACCCATTTTTCATCAAGACTTCATAAGTTATAATTTGCAAAATTAAGGCTGTACTCTGCAAAAAAAAAACATCCATTACATTGAGTTCCACCTAGTGTACAGCACAGAAACAGGCCATTTCTCCCAACTGGTCTATGCTCCACATTAGTTTCCTCCCACCCTACCTCATCTCACTATCAGCATAACCTTCTATGCCCTTTCTCCCTTATATACTTATCTAGCTTAAGCTGAAAAGCATCTATGCTAATCGTCTCAACCAGTCCTTATGGTTCGACACTTCAACCATTCTCTGGGTCACTAAGTTCCTCCTGAATTCTTTATTGGATTTATTAGATGGTATCATCTTTATGACCCCTAGTTTTGAACTCTTCCACAAGTGGAAGCATTTTCTCTACCCTTTTCCAGCTTGAGTAAAGCCAGTGAATATGTGCAAGGATTGCCCTATTAAGAACTGAATTAGGTTTTCTTGATTATTTGTAAGAACTTGTACCAGTGACCAAACAAAGTGCATGGAATGGACAAATGGTGAACTCACAATATAATCAGTCTTGTGGTACTGTCTCCTGCAGAGATTCCAGTCAGTTTAGTTCAAACTGCTGTGAGAACTCAGTACTACAATGGAAGTGACTGGGAAATAGGATGCGGCTGTTCACATTCCCCAAGGTTTATCTTCACACCTCCACTAACCCCCATCTATATGCAGCCCCTCAGCAACAGCATCTGCAGCCATGGAATCAGCTTCCACATGTATGCCGATGGCAGCCAGCTGTGTCCCTCCTTCATACTCTCTGACACCAAATCATAGAACAGTCATAACTCCCTCGAACTTAACATTGAGAAGATCGAAGCCATAGTTTCGGTCCTGTACTATAAACTCCAGTCTTAACATAACTTCAAGTCCAACACCAGCAACTCAAAACGTTGAATCCGACTCAATATTCTATTCAACCTTGAGGTAACTGTTAAATCTTGCATCTGTCCATCAACAAGACCACTTATTTCCACCCACACTGTTTTACTCGCCTCTGTCCCGACCTATGCCCACTGCTGCTGAAACCTCATCTTTATGTTCTTATGGACTCAATTGCTCCACTAATACCAACCTGTTCCACTCACCCATCATCCCTGTCTCCAGACCTAAGCTGGTAACCTGCTCCTCAAATACTTAATTTCAATTTTCCATCCCGGGTTCCTTTTCTTCAAAGCTCTTCTACTGGCATTAAGGCAAGGACTGGATTGGAATTAAATATGGTATCCTGACAAGTCAAAAACCCTTCCACAAAACATGTTCTAGGTGCACAGAGTATGGCCATTTGGGCAAGAGGTTTGTTACCTGTAGAACTATACCTCAGCAAGAGTGTGCTTCCAGGCAGGATCAAAGTGAGGTTTTTTTTTCCAGAAAAAGCCTCAAGCAGACCAAAACAAAATCAAAATGGGATAATGTACTTGCACAAAACACCAAAAAAAAGCTGCTCAAAATTACTAACCGGTTTGGCTTCAGGCATTGAAATCAAGTGACATACCTCACTGCACTCTTATACCGCCAAATCTCAAAGCGCATCTTAGACTTTAATTCATTTACTATAGATTTATACAATTGCTAAGCAGATTTCATAAGTCTCCAACGAATGCAGCTTCAGGCATTTTTTTTTTTAAGTCCGATCCCAATGTATTAAGTCGGCATTCGGGTACAAATATTAATCATGGCCCAAGTTATCTACTTAGCCAGACGTGGGGAGAGAAACCTCTCAGTGCAAATTGTGACCACTTTTTTTTTTAAAATGCCATTCCAAATTCCATATCGCCATTGGCAGAGACAGCAGCTATACTATGGGTACTTTCTTGGGCTTCTAAAAGAGGTGCATGGCCACATGAAATAATAAAATTCACTCCATCAACTGACTTGATTATAGATCTTGCCTTGCAGTAAGGCAAGATGAATATTACACATCATCAGCAGTGAATTACAAGGCAGTAATTCAACTCAGTAGTTTAGATAGCAAACACTTGAGTGGTTTACCAAAGTCAGTGGAACAAAGATTTAATTGCTGCTTTCCATCTGATACCAGACATGTGTTATTTGTACAGTCAAGTCTATTTTGATCACGTTGGCTTTCAACGGTACACACGGAGTGCTGTAGAGGACATATAATATTGGCAAGAATGTGACGTACATAAATCTGGAACATATGATACTACGTCAAAGCCTTCAAGGCCCTTGACGCTCCTCCAATTCCAGCCTCTTGCGCATTTCTGATTTTAACCGTGGCACCATGCCTTCAACTGTCTTGGCCCGAAGCTCTGGAATTCCCTTCCTCAACCTTTTTACCTCTTTACCTCCTCAAAACCTACCTCTGTCAAAGCTTTGAGTCATTTGTCCCAATATTTCTTTGGTTTGACAACACTTCTGTGAAGGGCCTTGGAATGTGTTATTGATGCTTTATAAATGAAAGTTGTTGTTTTAGCCCAACCCAAAACTTGTGCACATAATCTAGGTTGACACTCCAGTGCAGTTCTGAGAGTGTGCTGCACTGTCAGAGGTGTAATTGTTCAGATAAAATGCTAGGCAGGTGGCCTGGTTGCATGGTCAAGTTGATACAAAAAAAATCCCAGGGCAATTTTACAAAGAGCAGGGAGGGTTCTCCTGGTGCCTCAGCTGACAGTCGTCCCTCAACCAACATCACAATGAATCAGACTAATTGGTCATCTGTCCCATTGACACTTGCTGGCTGTCATGCTTGACAACATAACAGTGAGGACACTTTAAAAGTCATTAATTGGCTGTGAAACATTTTGAGAGTAGGAAAGGCAGAATACAAATGCAAGTTCTTGCTTTACAAGATATAGGTTGGGCCACAGTTGGAGAATTATGTGCAGTTTTGGGCACTCATTATACAAAAAATACTGCAGCCAAGGAAAAGATGCAATGCACATTCTCTGGAGTAACAGATGAAAGGATTGGTGGAGAGTGTTAAAAAAAAAGACTGCAGTCACTGGAACAGAGGTTAGGGGGAGGGAGGGGTGATCAAATGAAACTATATAAGATTTGAGTTAAGATAGAAATGTACGGCACAGAAAGAGGCCACTTGGCCCATCGTGTCTGCGCTGGCTGAAAAAAACCCAGCCTCATCCCACTTTCCAGCATTTGGTCCGTCGCCCTCAAGGTTACAGCACTTCAGGTGCAGAGCAGATTCTGGAAAACTTCTACTGGTAGGTGAACTGCTAACCAGGAGGAACAAATTCAGGAATAGTGTAAGAAATATAAATATGGAGATAAGAAGGTGTCTTTTTCATGCATGGGGTTTTGAAAAATATTGAAGCAGAGTCAATCGTTGCATTTTTGAGAGAATTAGACACAGTCTGCAGGGTGTCAGGTGAGCTTGTTCTTCACCTGCAGCATAAAAGGTACCTCAATGGACACATAAAGTGCTTTATTTTTTACTTTTGCACTTGCCGCCAACGATTTGAATCTGAGAGGGGAAAAAGACACTTTGGTCACAAACCTGAATTTTATCCTTTGTATCCTATCAGGATCAAGGAGGTTGGTTACTTTGGAGTGTGCTGTCAATGGGAATACATTGGGCTTGTTGTTGATGTCACAATGTCAGCTTTTTAAAAATTTGTTTTTGGAATGCGAGTGCGCTAGCTAGGGTTCCATTTACTGCCCATTCCTAAGCGTCCTCAAGCAGGTGCTGGTGAGCTGCTTTGTTGAATAGTCCATGTGGTGTAGGTACACCTACATTGCTGATAGGGAGGGAGTCCCAGGTTTCTAACCCAGAAACAGTGAAAGAATGGCAATATATTTCTAAGTTAGGATCATGTGACTTGGAGGGGAACTTGCAGGTAGTGGTGTACCCAAGCGGCTGCTGCCCTTGTTCTTCTAGGTGCTAGAGTTTGAGGGTTTTTAAGGTGCTATCGAAGCAGCTTTGGCAAGTTGCTGCAGTGCACCTTTTAGATGGTACACACTGCTGCCACTTTGCGCCAGTGGTGGAGGGAGAGAGTGTTTAAGGTGGTGGTTCGGGTGCTGATCAAGCATGCGGCTTTGTCTTGGATGATGTTGGAGATGCCACTTTTCTGCCCACTCAACCAAACCATTGATATCATTCTGGAGTCTATGGCTATTCTCTTCACTATCTACTACATGGCCAATTTTTGTGCCATCAGCAAATTTCCCAATCATGCCTCCCACATTTAAGTCCAAATTGTTAATATATACCACAAACAGCAAGCGACCCAACACCGAGCCCTGTGAAAAGCCACTGGAAACAGCTTTCCATTCACAAAAATATCCGTCGACTACTACCCTTTGTTTCCTGTCCCTCAGCCAATTCTGGATCCAACCTGCCACATTCCCCTGTATCCCTTTGGCTTTCATTTTACTGACCAGTCTGCCATGTAGGACCTGGTCAAATACCTTACTAAATTCCATGTAGACCACATCCACTACACTACCCTCATCAATCCTTCTTGTTACTTCCTCCAAAACTCAATTGAGATAGTAAGACCCCCTAACAAATCCATGTTGACTATCCCTGATTAATCCATGCCTATTTAAGTGGCAGTTTATCCTGTCCCTCAGAATTGCTTCTAACAATTTACCCACCACTAAGGTCAGACTAACCAGCCTATAATTATTTGACCTTTCCCTCGCACCCTTTCTAAGCAGCACCACTTAACACAGCACCCACACAAAAACAAACACAATTCAGGCACTTTGCATGACCTTCATTAACTCCTGGTCACAAAAGACTTCTGATCCATGCAGAACTGCAAGATCAAGAGGGATGAGGATGCCAGTTTTTCCCCATTCACTTGATCTGTCTGTGCCTTGCTGCCATCTACACAACTTGCTTTACCTCCCAACAACACCTCTATTTTTAAGATTCTCATCCTTGTTTTCAAATCCCTCCATGGCCTTGCCCCTCCCCATCTCTGCAACCTGCTCCAGCCCTACATCCCCGAGAGATCTCTGTACGCCTCCACCTTAATCGCTCCATCAACTCCATAACCAAGGCTACTTCGCTCTCCTTTAAGACGCTCCTTAAAACTACACCCCTAACCAAGCTTTTGGTCACCTGCCCTAACAACTCCTTTGTGTCCGTGTCAAATTCAGTTTGATAATACTCCTGTGAAACTCAGATGCTTTATCACATTAAAAGGTGCTATACAAGTTGTTGTTTTATCTACAAGACTCATTCCTTTATTCAAGTTATTGGCATATATGCTGAAAAGCTGATGCCCCAGCAAATATCCCAAGGGAACACCACTTACCACATCCCAATCAGAACACATTTCCAATCCCTAGCACAAGGTTACCTCCAATTTATTCTTTTTTTTTCTAATAACCTCTTGTATGTAACCTTCTGATGCCTTCTGGAAGTCTATATGGACAACATGCCCCGATCCAGCATGCTAGTGAGTGCCTCAAAAAATTCAACTGGATTAGTCAGACATGACCTACCCTTAACAAATCAGTTAGCTATTCCAGTGTTAGAGACATCAGTTCTCAGGTATCTCCCTCTATTACGAATGCAGCACGAGGAATTTCAACAGATATTACCCCTTGAAATTAAGAGCATACGCAGAATGCTACTAATTTAAGAGTGGGATATGAGAAACACATCCTTTGTAAATGACATGCATAAATTAATCACGCATTGAGTGTTCATTCATACATTTTCCATGTCCCATTAAACATGCTTTCTAGATTTCTAGCATCTGTGCAGGGTTTATAACTAAATAACAATTTTTAATGAAGGAATCATTTACTAAGTGACATGTTGCTCCACAGGAAGTTTTCCACCCAAGCACTTCACTCTTTTAACTCTGTCCTCATGTGGCGCCCCACGTTGGTAACCATGCCTTTAGCTGCCTAGAACCCACTATCTAGAATTCCCTTTCAAAGAGCCAACACAGGTGTGATGGGCCAAATGGCCTCCTTCAGTGCTGTCGATATCTATGATTCTATGAAATTCAGCCCGAGCGAGGCAGGGGCAGTGAACCCAATCCTGCTACCACCAGGCATCGAGCACACATTCAACATGACTGGATTTGAGAATGGCTGCTCTGGTTTAAATGTTCCATGTTGATCAATGACAATAAAAGAGGGAGACTATTTCCAGGTCTACTTAAAATATATTATGAGCTTTTAAAACTGGATAGAGTCATACGTTCATTGTTGAGCAAAACCTCCATTAGTTCACCCTATGGTGAACCTGTTGTCCTTCATTGCTAAAGGGATTGAGTTTAAAAGCAGAGAGGTTATGTTGCAGCTGTATAAGGTACTGGTGAGGCCGCACCTGGAGTGGTGTGTGCAGTTTTGGTCTCCTTACTTGAGAAAGGATATACTGGCACTGGAGAGGGTGCAGAGGAGGTTCACTAGGTTGATTCCGGAGTTGAGGGGGTTGGCTTATGAGGAGAGACTGAGTAGATTGGGATTATATTCATTGGAGTTCAGAAGAATGAGGGGGGATCTTATAGAAACATATAAAATCATGAAGGGAATAGATAAGATACAAGTAGAGAGGATGTTTCCACTGGCAGGTGAAGCTAGGACAAGAGCGCATAGCCTCAAGATTAGAGGGAGCAGATTTAGGACTAAATTAAGAAGGAACTTCTTCACCCAGAGGGTTGTTAATCTATGGAATTCCTTGCCCAGTGAAGTGGTTGACGCTTCTTCAGTAAATGTCTTTAAAGCTAAGGTAGATATTTTTTTGAACAATAAAGGAATTAAGGGATACGGCGGGAGCGCGGGTAAGTGAATCTGAGTCCACGAAAAGATCAGCCATGATCTTATTGAATGGCGGAGCAGGCTCGAGGGGCCGGACGGCCTACTCCTGCTCCTAGTTCTTATGATCTAAAGCAAAAGAATTTTTCCTAACAAGAAAGCAGTAGAAAAGGTAGCAATGACTAAAAGCCTGTCGAAAGGATACCTTTTGAGGAGGTCTTTTACATTCAGGGAGTGAAATAGCAAGGCAGGATTTCGGAAAGAACTCCAGAGAGAGGTGAGATGTCTGAAGGCTGCATTACTGAGGGAACAGAATGCACAGGAGTTCAGAGAACGTAGGGTACAAGCTGGGACTTCAGGCAGAAAGAAAACAGAAGCTGAGCAGGGAGAAGCCATGTAAGGATCTGTTGACAAGAACTCATGGGTACAGCTGGTGTCAGAAACAGAGATCAAACACTTGGGTTGTTGGAATAGTTTTTATAAGGTTGGATTGGAGGCATATTATTGAAGCAGAATAGAGAACACTTCACTTTGCAACTAGCCATAATATCTGTGGCCTGGGAATGACTGTTGCCAAGCCTGGGCTTGTGGAAAGGAGAAGCGTTCCATTTCTCAGCACAACCCTTACCTTGACAAGCTAAAGTTCACAAAAATAATGCACACCAGGTCTTGTGTAAAAGTCATGACTACACATAAGTTTCTCCGATCAATGAGCCTGGGGTGGTATTTATGGAGTTAATTGATGGTTGCCACCAGGGGTCCAATTATACTCATAAAATGTCAGTATTCTTATTGCAGCTTTCCACCATGCATTCACAGCTGGAGTCCCTGACGACATAACACTACATTATAAAATACACCGCTCCTCCAACAGCTTCATTGCTGCACTACAGAATTAACCCCGACCTTTTACAATCCATTCATCTTTAAAACCTCATGCATTTCTTCACAACAGTCTTGACATTTTCCATGTCGATCTGACTCCCATAAAAGCAGCCTTGTTCACAAATTGACTAAGATATAATTGAGCTCCACGTTAGCAGATGTCAGTTTA
This sequence comes from Heterodontus francisci, assembly GCF_036365525.1. Lineage (NCBI taxonomy): Eukaryota > Metazoa > Chordata > Chondrichthyes > Heterodontiformes > Heterodontidae > Heterodontus > Heterodontus francisci. Next base: position 48,499,026 of record NC_090401.1, read on the forward strand.
AAACAAGTCAATTTCGATTAACCCTTTGATGGCAGAAATTCCTATACCCATTAAGAGGCTCCTTAAGACCTAAAATCTTTGACCAAGCTTTTAGTCATCTGCCCTAATATCACTAAATTTTGTTTGATTATGCTGTTAAAAGCCCTGGAATGTTTTACTACGTTAGTGGTGCTATATGAAAACAAGTGCTGGAATCAGATGAGTTATTTATAAGTGCTGAGCTGGTCATGCTTTTAATTTTCCTTCTCTCCAGTTTTATTCCCCTACTCTCCAGGGGAAGAGGGCAGAGTTAAAAGGGTCAACATTTCACTCAGACTCCAAAAAACCTAACCAGTTATATAACCAAGTCTAAATCAGTACTTTCCAAAGGGCGCACGTTCATGATTGCGAAAGCTAAGTTTAATACAGACTGCAGGAAGTCTCTCTTTACACAGAGCTGGAATGGGGTGCCAAAAGGTAAATGCAGACAGGGCACTGAAATTGTACGAGAGAAGGCTACATTCTGTAATAGGGAGACGGGATGAGGTCAACGGTTTCATACTAGTCTTTCTTCAAACTCATCTCGAGAAGCCACCAACAGTTGCTGGGTACAGTTCTACAAGTGTCAATTGGCCTCTGCTACCTCACCCAAATGGCTACTCTTTGTGCATGAACCTGGTTAGCACTGTTTTCAGATCAGTGGGTTATGGAGGATATATGAACTAAAGGCCAGCTACCTGACCAGAACCCAACAGGACCAGACGACATGTCAGGTTTGAGTCGGGTCGCACTCCCAGGTCCGGCATTCGGGTTCGGGTCGGGCCAGGCCGGGTCGGACACACGATCACAACCGCAGCTAAGTGACTCCAATGTTAATATAATTTTTTGACTAGAAAGGTGGTTTTGTTACAGTTATTTCAAGCTTGTGCAGATCAGCAACTAAGTGAAAAACAGAAAGTAGGTTAACTGATGGTCGGGCAGGGTCGGGCGCGGAAGAAAATGGAAGGACTCGGGCCGGGTCAGATGTGGTTCTTTCGAGCTCGGGCTGGGTTGCATTTGCAGACCCTAGCAGGCCTTTAATATGAACCCAATACTGGACTTATTCAACATCCACATGTTACAGCAAAATAACCACCATGATCGCAAACTCTGGCTTCTTACCGCTTTTGGAATAGGGTCCCCGAGTCCAACTGTAACACACCTACTGCTGCCCCTGCAGAGATCAGACAACAAAGCAGACCACGCAATGGAGGCTGAGACCCTTTGGTCTACATGGGTCAGTAGTGCATTAAGCCACCCTGAACCTCTTTGCTTCTCTACACCTCTCTCCTCCTTGAAGACGCTCATTAAAATCTACCTCTGACCAAGCTTTTGGTCAACTGTCCTAATATCTCCTTATGTGGCTCAGTGTCAAAATTTGTTTGATAATGCTCCTGTGAAGCACATTTTACTGCGTTAAAGGTGCTTCATAAATGCAAGTACCTGTTGTTATGCATTGTTACGACCGAGGCAGGAGGAGTGCACTGTTTTTCTAGTTCCACTGCTCCACAGGACACAATATGTATTTAAATTTTTTTCCTAGTCACCAATACGGTCAGTCATAAATATTTTTATTCCAGAATAAAATACATCAACCAGGTTTCTTTAATAAACAAAATTATCAATTTATTATAAAACAAGTCTTAACCTGTAACACAGATTGAAATATAAAAGCTTCCTTTTTACCTTAGGCACACACACACACACACACAGGTTAACTGGAAAAAATGGAGATTTACTCTTTGGAGCTCTATATAAAAAGACAAAAAGAATACTTTGGCCAAATACTCGCTAATTCTTGAAAAAAAAAGGTGATATGGAAAGATGTCAGATGTCCTTTGTTTTGGTTTGGCGTCCCAACTGCACGTAGACGGTCACTCGGATCTTCCTGGAAACAGTCCTTGTCTGGGGACGTTGAAGATCAGTTTGGGCAGGCTTTCCAGGAAAAATGCAGCAACAGTTTCAGTCCGTTTCTTACACTTGCTTCTCAGTTTCTCAAAGAGATGGAAAAACTGGCAAGCTTTTCAAAGAGCTGGAACAGACCGAGTTGGGGTTTGCTCCCTTGGCACGTTTTCACCAACTGTCTTTTTAAACACTGTCCACACCCCCAACTTACTGTCCAAAGTAAAATTAAAAACAATGTCACAACAGTCAAGCCTCCTGACCCCTATAAATCTTGACCAGTCACATTTTTGTAAACATCTTTTCCCAAGTCAAAAAAAACCCCAGCTGCGTAATTATCTGAAGACAGATGACTGCCAGTAAGGGCTTGTTTTTCGCACTCCTTGATTCTTCCAGTAACTGTTGTTTACAAACTCAGTCCAAAAGACCTTCTGATGACCTCTTCTTAAAAAACATCCAGCATCTATGGAATCCTTTTCAGTTTTAAAACACAAGTCCTCAAAAAAATTTAATAAAATGGAAGCACTCGTAACAGCATCCACAAGATTTGTCAGAGTGCAACACCCAAACGCTAGTTATACTACATTCTAATATTGAGACCACGTTACATGCAGAAATAGTAATGATCAGGGGTTCTGCCATTGTTATTGCTGTCACACTCTCAGCTGACTATTCCACAGAATACCCCAAAAACAGAAAATTGCAAATTAACACACCCTGTGCACAATGTTCCCTGTAAAATTGCATTGTTGTGAGCATCCAGTTGTTTTCCAATGCAAGTTACTGCTGAATCACTGCCCTTTCAGGCAGTGCCTGTAAGATCATAATCAACTGTGTCAAATAAATTCACATCTCCTCTCTTGCTCTTTTGCCAAGGAACATAGGAAAAGGAGTAGGGCTGAAGAGACTACTCCTTTTCCTATGTGAGAATCTCCCAGACTACCATTTGGTGGCTCAATCTGTTCTCCTTGCAGGGAAAAGCTGGAAGAGCCAAGGTGTCTACGAATGCCAGCTGACATGGGCAGGATTCACTTTTCCTGGGATTTTGTTTCCTTAGTGGTTGTGTGGGGTTGCATGTCTCAGATTATAATAGCACCTCAACTCTGCTTGTGATTGATAATGAAGATTCAGGATCTGCTCTGCCAGCCAAAATGATGAGTCAAGTCCGCACAGCAATTACATTTGCTAAGTGTGTAAAATAAAATTTAGATAAAACCAATTGAGAAAAACCACTTCATTCTATTTAGACCATTAGACTGGAGTCTGCTTCACCATTAGAGTTTAAGGAGGGTCCACACAGCGCAATAATGCATTGGGCAGTCAACGAGCTGTGTCACAGACCATGCCTCCACCCAAACATCAAGGCTTCAGGCTCACCGTCTTGGTAATGGAAAGTACTGAGCATGAGTCTTGAGGATTTTTTTTTGTAATGGAGTGAGAGTGTGAGTAGTGAAAAATCACTTTGGAGCCATCAATCTTCAAAAATAAACCTTTCACAGCCAGTTAGACCTGGAGGTCAGCTTAACCCCAGAAAAATAAAATACAATACAGCTTCAGGGGCACCAAGAGATTCTTTGACAAAATAGGCTGGATCTTGCTGAAGCAGGGGATCACACTGTGTGCCTGGTTAGTTTGACATTTTCCCTCATCCTCTGGTTTGAAAAATAACTTGCTGAATGTGTCAGCTGATAAAAGCATGGCGAGCACACTGGGGCGTTTGGAGGAACGCTAGTGAATGACAGTCTACCCCTTAATCAATAAGATTTAAGGATTGAGAAAGAAACAGAGGAACAGAAAAGGAAATAGGGTCAAATAGTCAAATCAGGTACAGAAAGAGAAATGGAGATGGAAAGAAAGATTGGATTGAAAGAGACAGAAAAGAAAAGCAAGAATTCTTTAATTTAAATCTCCAACGACAATTTACTACATGCAGGAATGAGATTGAACACTTTAAATTGTTCCTTTCTAGATCATAAATTGATTGACATTGCAATAACTATCACATTGTTAAAAAAGGTAATTCTGTCGTTACATACGAGCCCTAACTTGCTGTGGCAACTTTAATGGGTATATAATGTGCAAATCCAGCAAGTTCCTAAAAATAATAGGGAGGCTAAAAGCGAGATGCGAAGCAGGCCATAGAGTGCGTAAATCGACCAGCGAGTTCTGGAGATGAGCAACACACCCACATATATCTTAAACCTTTGAACCTGCTGGCCAATTTGTACATTAACAGCATGCGTCGTTTTTGATGTTTCGTGAGACTCCCAACTGAGTGAAACAGAAGGTGTGTTTAAAAAAAAATCATTCAGCATTTTGCTGAATACTACAGTTCTTCTAATGTTTAGGCAACAGATGACAATCTACATGGAGAAACAGAGGGAACAAAAATCCATTTAACATCTATAGCAGCATACTGGCAGGAGGTAGCACAAAGCTGTCTCAACTAGGTGACAAAAAAAAGCTAATTAAAAATTATTTTCTGCAGGAAACAGCAGATATGTTGTAAAGATGAAAAGTCAGGAAATGATTTTTTCCTTGTAAGACAACTATAAACAGCTCTTGGCTTTATGATTCACAAGTTAACCATTTATCATAACTCAGTCATAATCATAGCACGATTGGCCGAGGTACACTCGCCAGTTCCTTCTCTTACGTTGCTATACCACAGTTCCTCATACACTAGTTTGTTACTTTACCCAAGGCAAATGTGAACCTACATAGTGAAAGTCCTGGGGCTATTCAACTGTAAGGATATCTCAGTCAAGCCTAATCCTGTCCTCACACAGCAACCAAGCAGCTGCACTTTCAGCAAAGGTCATTAGTGTTGGGGAGCAGAGCTCAGGCTCACTCCATTCCTCTCCAGCACCTAGAGCTGTGGAGGGAAGGTGTACCTGAAAATTATAGCAGGGTTTGGACTCAAAACCACCTTGTTCAGTGATCGCAGGGTGCACTTACCTAGTAATCCACTGATTAGAGTCAGCATGCCCTCCACCTTGGGACACTTACATACATCCAATCTAAGTCTCCACTGGTTAGACTCATAGCTAGCACAAAGGAAGATGGTTGTGGTTTTTGGAGACCACATTTCAGCCCCAGGACATCGCTGCAGGAGTTCCTCAGGATAATGTCCTAGGTCCAACCATCTTCAGCTGCTGCATAATGACCTTCTGACCATCACAAGATCAGAAGTGGGGATGTTTGCTGATTGCACAGTGCTCAGCACCGAGACTCCTGAAATAGTGAAGCAGTCTGTACCAGCATGCAGCAAGACCCGGACAATATTCAGGCTTGGGCTGATAAGTGGCAAGTAACATTTGTGCCACACAAGTGCCAGGAAATCACCATCTCCAACAAGAGAGAATCTAACCATCTCCCCTTGACATTCAACGGCATTACCAGTACTGAATTGCCCAAATTCATCCTGGGTTACCACTGACCAAAAACTGAACTGGACTAGCCACATAAGTACTGTGGCTACAAGAACAGGTCAAAAGCTGGGAATACTGTGAATAACTCACCTCCTGACTCTCCAAAGCCTGTCCACCATTTCCACTTGTCTGGATGAGTGCAGCTCCAACAACACTCAAGAAGCTCAACACCATCCAGGACAAAGCATCCTGCTTGATCGGCACCCCATCCACCACCAGTGCACAGTGGCAGCAGCGTATACCATCTACAAGATGCACTGCAGCAACTCACCAAGGGTCCTTTGACAACACCTTCCAAATCCACGACCTCTTCCACCTAGAAGAACAAGGGCAGCAGGCGTGTGGGAACATTACCACCTACAAGTGCACACATCGTCCTGACTTGAGAATATATCACTGTTCCTCCATGGTCAGTGAATCACCATCCTGGAACTCCCACCCTATCAGCACTGTGGATGTACTTGCACAAGGGCTGCAGCGATTCAAGAAGGCAGTTCGCCACTACCTTAACGGCAATAAGGGATGGGTAAGGTTTGTGGGCGGCACAGTGGTTAGCACCGCAGCCTCACAGCTCCAGGGACCCGGGTTCGATTCTGGGTACTGCCTGTGCAGAGTTTGCAAGTTCCCCCTGTGACCGTGTGGGTTTTCGCCGGGTGCTCCGGTTTCCTCCCACAGCCAAAGACTTGCAGGTGATAGGTAAATTGGCCGTTGTAAATTGCCCCGAGTGTAGGTAGGTGGTAGTGAATATGGGATTACTGTAGGGTTAGTATAAATGGGTGGCTGTTGGTCGGCACAGACTCGGTGGGCCGAAGGGCATGTTTCAGTGCTGTATCTCTAAATAAAATAATATAAATAAATATTGGCCTTGCCAGCAACAGCCACATCCCACAATCAAATAAAAAAGGCATTCCAAGGGCACTCTCCACCTCTCATATGGGCGCATTGGTATTAATGCAATTTGCCTGCTATATGTAGTGTCTGGCTAAAACCGTAATAGGTCAAAAGTCTTTTCACTTTGATCTGTGCCAAGCCTCATTTTGCTCCCTTAGCTGGCTGAAGCTAGCTAATGTATTTGGGACAAGCTGAAATCAAACAATACTCAGCATCAAGGATTCAATGGCAACCTACGAATACATGGCCAGTTTCAATTCTGCAATTCTCTCTTTCTCTCCCCCATCACCCCAGCATTACTTTGATAAATTATTGAAACAGGGCCAATTTCACAAATACACAGTATTAACAAAGTGTCAATTTATTGAAATAACTGCTGCATTTAATAAGTGGTGCCTTTGTAACTGGCTCCTGTGATAATGTCAAACAATTAGCACTATTCGCCTGATAAAGGCAGATGCCCATGATAAGCAGAATGGTGCAAACAGTGGACACTCTAGATGTCTAATCCCAAATTTAAAACCACTGGTTTACAAGAAAAACTGGAAAACTCATCTATGGAACAGTGCCAAACCCTGCTCCCTCCTTCCTCCTTCCCCAGGTAAACACCATGCTCGCTCTCAAACAGGTTTGACAAGTCACCAAACCAACCATTTGTTCTTCATTTATGAAACCTGAAATCCCAGACAAACAACCTTGTTGCATTTTTTGTGAAGCAGTTACTCAGAAGGCAAAGGAAAGCTTCAATTTGCAAGGGTAATAAATCTGATCCCTGCATCGGAGGAGCTGGAAATGAGCTGTTCATAGAGCTACTGCGTATTTAAATACATTTCTTGCTATTCCAAAAATGGGCTTAAGATACAAAAGCATGCAGACAACAGGCAATGCCATACTTGATACAATTTGCATTTATATAGCACCTTTACTATAGTAAACATACCAAGACACTTCACAGGACCGTTAAACAAGCTTTGACACCAAGCCACGTAAGGAGATTAGGACAGGCGGCCAAAAACTAGGACTAGGCAGGCAGTTCATGAATCGTCTTTGGCTATTCCCCTGCATATTTGGATACTGTTGGGGGGAATGGCCTCTCAGGGGAAAGCAGCAACAGCCCAATTCATTGCACCATGGTTAGCTCTGCTGCACAGGGGAGGAGTAAAAAGTGTGGGAATGCAATAGTTATAAGGGATTCAATTGTAAGGGGAATAGATAGGCGTTTCTGTGGCTGCAAAAGAGACTCCAGGATGGTATGTTCCCTCCCTGGTGTTAGGGTCAAGGATGTCTCAGAGCGGTTTCAGGACATTCTGAAGGGGGAGGGTGAACAGCCAGTGGTCATGGTACACATTGGTACAAACGACATTGGTTAAAAAAAAAAGGATAAGGTCCTAAAAGCAGAATATAGGGAACTAGGAAGTAAGTTGAAAAGTATGACCTCAAAGGTAGTGATCTCAGGATTATTACCAGTGCCACGCGCTAGTCAGAGTAGAAAAAGCAGGATATATTGGATGAACACGTGGCTGAAGAGATGATGTGGGGGGGGGTTTAAGATTCCTGGGAAATTGGGACTGGTTCTGGGGGAGGTGGGACCAGTACAAACTGGATGGGTTACACCTGGGCAGGACCGGGATTGAAGTCCTAAGGGGAGTATTTACGAGAGTGGTTGGGGAGGGTTTAAACTAAAATGGATGGGAACCTTTGCAAGGAGTCAGAGGAAGGGGGATCAAAGACAAGAACAAAAGACAGTAAGGGGAATGAGAAAAGTGATAGGCAGAGAAATCAAGGGCCAGAATCAAACAGGGACACAGTGAAAAATAGTGGGAAGGGGACAAATAGTGTTAAAAAGACAAGCCTTAAGGCTTTGTGCCTTAACGTGCGGAGCATTCGCAATAAAGTGGATGAATTAAATCGCGCAAATAGACGTAAACGGGTATGATCTAGTCGGGATTACGGAGACATGGCTGCAAGGTGACCAGGGATGGGAAATGAACATCCAGGGATATTCAGTATTTAGGAAGGACAGACAAAAAGTAAAAGGCAGTGGAGTTGTATTGCTGGTTAAAGAGGAAATTAACGCAATAGCAAGGAAAGATATTAGCTCTGACGATGTGGAATCTGTATGGGTAGAGCTGAGAAACACTAAGGGACAAAAAACATTAGTGGGGGTTGTATATAGACCCCCAAACTGTAGTGGTGATGTTGGGAATGGCATTAAACAGGAAATTAGAGATGCATGCGATAAAGGAACATCTGTAATTATGGGTGATTTTAACCTGCATATAGATTGGGCAAATCAAATTAGTCACAATACCATAGAGGAGGAATTCTTGAGTGTATATGGGATGGTTTTCTGGACCAATACGTTGAGGAACCAGCTAGAGAACAGACCATCCTAGACTGGGTATTGTGTAATGAGAGAGGAATAATTGACAATCTAGTTGTGCGAGACCCCTTGGGGACGAGCAACCATAATATATTAGAATTCTTCATCAAGATGGAGAGTGATATAGTTGATTCTGAGACAAGGGTCCTGAATCTTAGCAAAGGAAACTAGGTAGGTATGAGGCGCGAGTTGACCATGACGGATTGGGAAACTTTATTTCAAGGGATGACGGTAGATAGGCAATGGGAAACATTTAAAGAGCGCATGGATGAACTGCAACAATTGTGTATCCCTGTCTGGCGCAAAAGTAAAACGGGAAAGGTGGCCAAACCATGGCTTACAAGAGAAATTAGAGATAGCATTAGATCCAAGGAAGAGGCATACTGGCGCAGTGGTTAGCACCGCAGCCTCACAGCTCCAGCGACCCGGGTTCAATTCTGGGTCCTGCCTGTGTGGAGTTTGCAAGTTCTCCCTGTGTCTGCGTGGGTTTCCTCCGGGTGCTCCGGTTTCCTCCCACATGCCAAAGACTTGCAAGTTGATAGGTAAATTGGCCTTTATAAATTGCCCGTAGTATAGGTAGGTGGTAGGGGAATATAGGGACACGTGGGGATGTGGTAGGAATATGAAATTAGTGTAGGATTAGTATAAATGGGTGGTTGGTGGTCGGCACAGACTCGGTGGGCCGAAGGGCCTGTTTCAGTGCTGTATCTCTAAATAAAAAAATAAATAAAATAAATATATAAATTTGCCAGGAAAAACAACAGAGCTGAGGATTGACAGCAGTTTAGAATTCAGCAAAGGAGGATCAAGGGATTGATTAAGAAGGGGAAAAATCGAGTACGAGAGCAAGCTTGCAGGGAACATAAAAACTGTGCAAAAGTTTCTATAGGTATGTGAAGAGAAAAATATTGGTGAAGACAAATGTAGGTCCCTTACAGTCAGAAACAGGAGAATTTATTATGGGGAATAAAGAAATGGCTGACCAACTAAATGCATACTTTGGTTCTGGCTTCACAAAGCAGGACACAAATATCATACCAGAAATGTTGAGGAACACAGGGCTCAGTGAGAGAGAGGAACTGAAAGAAATCAGTATTAGTAGATGGTATTGGGGAATTTGATGGGATTGAAGGCCGATAAATCCCCAGGGCCTGATGGTATGCATCCCTGAGTACTTAAGGAAGTGGCCCTTGAAATAGTGGATGCATTGGTGGTCATCTTCCATGATTCTATAGACTCTCGAACAGTTCCTACAGATTGGTGGGTAGCTAATATAACCCAATTGTTTAAAAAGGGAGGTAGAGAGAAAAATTATAGACCAGTCAGCCTGATGTTGGTTGTGGGGAAAATTCTAGAGTCCATCAAAGATTTTATAGCAGAGCACTTGGAGAACAGTGGTAGAATCAGGTAGAGTCAGCATGGATTTACGAAAGGGAAATCGTGCTTGGCAAATCTACTAGAATTCTTCGAGGATGTAACTAGTAGAGTTGATGAGGGGGAGCCAATAGATGTGGTTTATTTGGACTTTCAGAAGGCTTTCGACAAAGTTCCACCTGAGAGATTAGCGTGTAAAATTAAAGCGCATGGGATTGGGGGTAGTGTATTGTGATGGATAGAAAATTGGTTGGCTGACAGGAAACAAAGAGTAGGCATAAATGGGTCTTTTTCCGAATGGCAGGCAGTGACTAGTGGGACACCGCAGGGATCAGTGCTAGGACCCCAGCTATTCACAATATACATTAATGATTTAGATGAGGGAACTAAATGTAATATCTCCAAATTTGCAGATGACACAAAACTGGGTGGGAGGGTGAGTTGTGAGGAGGATGCAAAGAGGCTTTAGGGTGATTTGGACAAGTTGAGTGAGTGAGCTAATGCATGGCAGACACAGTATAATGTGGATAAATCTGAGGTTATCCACTTTGGTAGCAAAAACAGGAAGGCAGATTATCTGAACGGCTATCAAGAGAGGAGACTATGCAGCGAGACCTGGGTGTTCTCGTACACCAGTCGCTGAAGGTAAGCATGTTGGTCCAACAGGCGGTAAAAAAGGCAAATGGTATGTTGGCCTTCATAGCGAGAGGATTCGAGTACAGAAGCAGGGATGTCTTGCTGCAATTATACGGGGCCTTGGTGAGGCCACACCTGGAATATTGTGTGCAGTTTTGGTCTCCTTATCTGAGGAAGGATGGTCTTGCTATCGAGGGAGTGCAGCGAAGGTTTACCAGACATATTCCTGGGATGGTGGGACTGACGTATGAGGAGAGATTGAGTCGGTTAGGATTATATTCGCTGGAGTTCAGAAGAGTGAGGGGGGATCTCATAGAAACCTATAAAATTCGAACAGGACTTGACAGGGTAGACGCAGGAAGGATGTTCCCGATGGTGGGGGAGTCCAGAACCAGGGGTCATAGTCAAAGGATACGGGGTAAACCTTTCAGGACTGAGATGAGGAGAAATTTCTTCACCCAGAGAGTGGTGAGCCTGTGGAATTCGCTACCACAGAAAGCAGTCGAGGCCAAAACATTCTATGTTTTAATGAAGGAGTTAGATATAGCTCTTGGGTCTAAAGGGATCAAAGCGTATGGGGCGAAAGCGGGAACAGGCTACTTAGTTGGATGATCAGCCACGATCATAATGAATGGCACAGCTGGCTCAAAGGGCCAAATGGCCTACTCCTGCTCTTATTTTCTATGGCTTACCTGGACACCTCAACTCTGCTCTGTCAGCTACAGCTCAGTGGGTAGCCAAGTCACAAGGTTGAAAGTTCAAGTTCCACTCCAGGGACTGGAGCACAAAAATATAGCCCAACACTCCCCAGTGCAGTCCTGAATGGGGAGAGTTAGCCCGTGTCCTAAACACTAATTAACCCTCAACTGACATCACGAAATAATTACCTTGTCATTATCATGTGCTGCTTGTGGTACATTGCTATGTGCAATTTGGCTGCCACGATTTCCACATTACAAAAATGATCACACTTCAAGAAAATACTTAACTGGCTATCACCCTTGTGCTCGCTGATCTACATTGCTTGACTGAGAGCCAATGCCTTGCTTTTAAAATTCTCATCCTTGTTTTCAAATCTCTCCAAGGCCTTGCCCCTCCCCGTCTCTGTAATCTCCTCCAGCCCCACAATCCTCAGATAATAATTCGATTCACTCCGTGTTAAAGGCATGCTACCCAACCCGAAGGGACGCGACAACATGCGTCGGGTTCGGTTCGGACCCGGCTCATCTTCCAGGTCCGGCTTTCTGGTTCGGGTTGGGTCAAGCAGGACACACACGGTAAGTGCTCTGATGGTAAGTACTAAAATTGAAAAACTTATCTGAGTTGCGAGTTTGGGACGAAACTGAGTCTGCGCAGTGAGCGACTGACGTCACTATGACGTAATCACGCATCCGCTGCAGCTTCCCAGTCAGAAGGTAAGTAAAGGGGTGGTCGGGTTGGGCTCGGGCCGAGTCGCGGTCGGGCCTGGGGCGAAATTGGAGGGACTCGGGTTGGGCTCGGGTCTGCTATGGATCTATCGGGTTCTTTTTCTCGACCTGAGCAGGCCTTTACTCCGCATATCAAGAAACAACTGAAGGCACTGGATACTGCAAAGGCTATGGGCTCTAACAACATTCCGGCAATAATACTGAAGACCTGTGGCCCAGAATTTGCCGCACTCCTAGCCAAGCTGTTCGAGTATAGCTACAACACTGGCATCTACCCAGTAATGTGGAAAATTGCCCAGGTATGTCCTGCAAACTCAAAGCAGGAAAAGTCCAACCCGGTCAATTACCGTTCCATCAATCTACTCTCAATCATCAGTAAAGTGATGGAAGGTGTCGTTGACAGTGCTATCAAGCGGAATTTGCTGAGCAATAACCTGCTCAATGAAGCTCAGTTTGGGTTCTGCCAGGGCTACTCAGCTCCTGACCTCATTACCACCTTGGTTCAAACATGAACAAAAGAGCTGAACTCCAGAGGTCAGGTGAGAGTGACTGCCCTTGACATCAAGGCAGCACTTGACCGAGTATGGCATCAAGAAGCCCCAGCAAAACTGAAGTCAATGGGAGTCAGGAGGAAATTTCTCTGCTGGCTGAAGTCATCCCTAGCGCAAAGGAAGATGGTTGTGGTTATTGGAGGTCAATCATCTCAGCTCCAGGACATCACTGCAGGACTTCCTCAGGGTAGTGTTCTAGGCCAACCCATCTTCAGCTGCTTCATCAATGACCTTCCTTCAATCATAAGATCAGAAGTGGGGATGTTAGCTGATGATTGCACAATGTTCAGCACCTCCTCAAATACTGAAACAGTCAGTGTGGAAAGGCAACGAGACCTGGACAATATCCAGGCTTGGGCTGATAAGTGGCAAGTAACATTTGCGCCACACAAGCGCCAGGCAATGGCCATCTTCAACAAAAGAATCTAACCATCTCCCCTTGACATTCAATGGCATTACCATCACTGAATCCCCCAATATCAACATCTTGGGGGGTTACCATTGAACAGAAACTGAACTGGAGTAGGCATATAAATACCATGGCAACAAGGGCAGATCTGAGGCTAGGAACCCTGCAGCGAGTAACTCACCTCCTGACTTCTCAAAGCCTGTCCGCCATCTACAAGGCACAAGTCAGGAGTGTGATGGAATACTCTCCACTTGCCTAGATAGGTGAAGCACCAACACTCAAGAAGCTCGACACCATCCAGGACAAAGCAGCTCGCTTGACTGGCACCCCATCCTTCACTTTCAACATTCACTCCCTCCACCACCTACACACAGTGGCAGCAGTGTGTACCATCTACAAGATGCACTGCAGCAACGCACCAAGGCTTCTTATACAGCACCTTCCAAACACGTGACCTCTACCACCTAGAAGGGCAAGGGCAGCAGATGCATGGGAACAGTATCACTTGCAAATTCCCCTCCAAGCCACACACCACCCTGGCTTGGAACTATATCGCCATCCCTTCACTGTCGCTGGGTCAAATTGCTGGAACTCCCTTCCTAACAGCACTGTAGGTGCACCTAGCCCACATGGACTGCAGTGGTTCAAGAAGGTAGCTCACCACCACCTTCTCAAAGGGCAATTAGGGATGGGCAATAAATGCTGGCCTCACCAGCGATGCCCACATCCCAGGGACTAAATTTTAAAAAAGATTTCTGCGCTCCTCTAATTCTGGCATCGAGAATCCCCAATTTTAATCACTCCATCATTGGTGGTTGTGCCTTCAGTTGCCTCAGCCCTAGCTCTGGAATACCCCAACACCCCTCTGCCTCGCTACCTCGCTTTCCTCCTTTAAGACACTCCTTATAACCAGCTTCTTTGACCAAGCTTTTGCTCATCTGCCCTAATATCTCATGCTGCTTGGTGTTATATTTTGCTTTATAATGCCCGTGAAGCACCTTGGGCTGCTATTTTACCTTAAAGGCACTATATAACTATAATTTGTCATTGCAGTAAAGAGCTTTGGGATATCCTGAGGTCATGAATTGTGCTGTATAGATGCAAGTTTGTTCTTTGAGTGTGTGGTTGCCTCTTTGTTCTTCAGGTTGGAAAGGGGTTGCTCAAACTCTTGCGCATCTTATAGCCTGCATGATTGAACAACCAGCAAAGTGATACAGATGTCAGGTTAATGCTTCAAACATTTATTTTAAGATCCACCAAAAATAACTCGTTTGCCACCCAGTTTGAACTGCAAGGATTGGCAATTTATGGTAGTGGGGGGGGGGGGGTGGGGGGAGGGAAGAACAGAATCACATTTCTAAAAGCTGCCACAAATGCTTCAGTGAACATAAATTTCCTTGAGCCACTTGATGCAACTCTTCCTCAGTGACATCCCCCATAGCAGGGTCTGTAGCAGTAGCAAGACAAAAATCAATCAAGAAGGTGCAGCATCACGATTTCATTCAGTACAAGATGGACGGACGGAGAGAGTGCGAGAGACGGAGAGAGTGCGAGAGACGGAGAGAGTGCGAGAGACGGAGAGAGTGCGAGAGACGGAGAGAGTGCGAGAGACGGAGAGAGTGCGAGAGACGGAGAGAGTGCGAGAGACGGAGAGAGTGCGAGAGACGGAGAGAGTGCGAGAGACGGAGAGAGTGCGAGAGACGGAGAGAGTGCGAGAGACGGAGAGAGTGCGAGAGACGGAGAGAGTGCGAGAGACGGAGAGAGTGCGAGAGACGGAGAGAGTGCGAGAGACGGAGAGAGTGCGAGAGACGGAGAGAGTGCGAGAGACGGAGAGAGTGCGAGAGACGGAGAGAGTGCGAGAGACGGAGAGAGTGCGAGAGACGGAGAGAGTGCGAGAGACGGAGAGAGTGCGAGAGACGGAGAGAGTGCGAGAGACGGAGAGAGTGCGAGAGACGGAGAGAGTGCGAGAGACGGAGAGAGTGCGAGAGACGGAGAGAGTGCGAGAGACGGAGAGAG
Organism: Heterodontus francisci; assembly: GCF_036365525.1. NCBI lineage: Eukaryota > Metazoa > Chordata > Chondrichthyes > Heterodontiformes > Heterodontidae > Heterodontus > Heterodontus francisci. The sequence goes on from NC_090401.1 coordinate 48,514,064, forward strand.
TGCGAGAGACGGAGAGAGTGCGAGAGACGGAGAGAGTGCGAGAGACGGAGAGAGTGCGAGAGACGGAGAGAGTGCGAGAGACGGAGAGAGTGCGAGAGACGGAGAGAGTGCGAGAGACGGAGAGAGTGCGAGAGACGGAGAGAGTGCGAGAGACGGAGAGAGTGCGAGAGACGGAGAGAGTGCGAGAGACGGAGAGAGTGCGAGAGACGGAGAGAGTGCGAGAGACGGAGAGAGTGCGAGAGACGGAGAGAGTGCGAGAGACGGAGAGAGTGCGAGAGACGGAGAGAGTGCGAGAGACGGAGAGAGTGCGAGAGACGGAGAGAGTGCGAGAGACGGAGAGAGTGCGAGAGACGGAGAGAGTGCGAGAGACGGAGAGAGTGCGAGAGACGGAGAGAGTGCGAGAGACGGAGAGAGTGCGAGAGACGGAGAGAGTGCGAGAGACGGAGAGAGTGCGAGAGACGGAGAGAGTGCGAGAGACGGAGAGAGTGCGAGAGACGGAGAGAGTGCGAGAGACGGAGAGAGTGCGAGAGACGGAGAGAGTGCGAGAGACGGAGAGAGTGCGAGAGACGGAGAGAGTGCGAGAGACGGAGAGAGTGCGAGAGACGGAGAGAGTGCGAGAGACGGAGAGAGTGCGAGAGACGGAGAGAGTGCGAGAGACGGAGAGAGTGCGAGAGACGGAGAGAGTGCGAGAGACGGAGAGAGTGCGAGAGACGGAGAGAGTGCGAGAGACGGAGAGAGTGCGAGAGACGGAGAGAGTGCGAGAGACGGAGAGAGTGCGAGAGACGGAGAGAGTGCGAGAGACGGAGAGAGTGCGAGAGACGGAGAGAGTGCGAGAGACGGAGAGAGTGCGAGAGACGGAGAGAGTGCGAGAGACGGAGAGAGTGCGAGAGACGGAGAGAGTGCGAGAGACGGAGAGAGTGCGAGAGACGGAGAGAGTGCGAGAGACGGAGAGAGTGCGAGAGACGGAGAGAGTGCGAGAGACGGAGAGAGTGCGAGAGACGGAGAGAGTGCGAGAGACGGAGAGAGTGCGAGAGACGGAGAGAGTGCGAGAGACGGAGAGAGTGCGAGAGACGGAGAGAGTGCGAGAGACGGAGAGAGTGCGAGAGACGGAGAGAGTGCGAGAGACGGAGAGAGTGCGAGAGACGGAGAGAGTGCGAGAGACGGAGAGAGTGCGAGAGACGGAGAGAGTGCGAGAGACGGAGAGAGTGCGAGAGACGGAGAGAGTGCGAGAGACGGAGAGAGTGCGAGAGACGGAGAGAGTGCGAGAGACGGAGAGAGTGCGAGAGACGGAGAGAGTGCGAGAGACGGAGAGAGTGCGAGAGACGGAGAGAGTGCGAGAGACGGAGAGAGTGCGAGAGACGGAGAGAGTGCGAGAGACGGAGAGAGTGCGAGAGACGGAGAGAGTGCGAGAGACGGAGAGAGTGCGAGAGACGGAGAGAGTGCGAGAGACGGAGAGAGTGCGAGAGACGGAGAGAGTGCGAGAGACGGAGAGAGTGCGAGAGACGGAGAGAGTGCGAGAGACGGAGAGAGTGCGAGAGACGGAGAGAGTGCGAGAGACGGAGAGAGTGCGAGAGACGGAGAGAGTGCGAGAGACGGAGAGAGTGCGAGAGACGGAGAGAGTGCGAGAGACGGAGAGAGTGCGAGAGACGGAGAGAGTGCGAGAGACGGAGAGAGTGCGAGAGACGGAGAGAGTGCGAGAGACGGAGAGAGTGCGAGAGACGGAGAGAGTGCGAGAGACGGAGAGAGTGCGAGAGACGGAGAGAGTGCGAGAGACGGAGAGAGTGCGAGAGACGGAGAGAGTGCGAGAGACGGAGAGAGTGCGAGAGACGGAGAGAGTGCGAGAGACGGAGAGAGTGCGAGAGACGGAGAGAGTGCGAGAGACGGAGAGAGTGCGAGAGACGGAGAGAGTGCGAGAGACGGAGAGAGTGCGAGAGACGGAGAGAGTGCGAGAGACGGAGAGAGTGCGAGAGACGGAGAGAGTGCGAGAGACGGAGAGAGTGCGAGAGACGGAGAGAGTGCGAGAGACGGAGAGAGTGCGAGAGACGGAGAGAGTGCGAGAGACGGAGAGAGTGCGAGAGACGGAGAGAGTGCGAGAGACGGAGAGAGTGCGAGAGACGGAGAGAGTGCGAGAGACGGAGAGAGTGCGAGAGACGGAGAGAGTGCGAGAGACGGAGAGAGTGCGAGAGACGGAGAGAGTGCGAGAGACGGAGAGAGTGCGAGAGACGGAGAGAGTGCGAGAGACGGAGAGAGTGCGAGAGACGGAGAGAGTGCGAGAGACGGAGAGAGTGCGAGAGACGGAGAGAGTGCGAGAGACGGAGAGAGTGCGAGAGACGGAGAGAGTGCGAGAGACGGAGAGAGTGCGAGAGACGGAGAGAGTGCGAGAGACGGAGAGAGTGCGAGAGACGGAGAGAGTGCGAGAGACGGAGAGAGTGCGAGAGACGGAGAGAGTGCGAGAGACGGAGAGAGTGCGAGAGACGGAGAGAGTGCGAGAGACGGAGAGAGTGCGAGAGACGGAGAGAGTGCGAGAGACGGAGAGAGTGCGAGAGACGGAGAGAGTGCGAGAGACGGAGAGAGTGCGAGAGACGGAGAGAGTGCGAGAGACGGAGAGAGTGCGAGAGACGGAGAGAGTGCGAGAGACGGAGAGAGTGCGAGAGACGGAGAGAGTGCGAGAGACGGAGAGAGTGCGAGAGACGGAGAGAGTGCGAGAGACGGAGAGAGTGCGAGAGACGGAGAGAGTGCGAGAGACGGAGAGAGTGCGAGAGACGGAGAGAGTGCGAGAGACGGAGAGAGTGCGAGAGACGGAGAGAGTGCGAGAGACGGAGAGAGTGCGAGAGACGGAGAGAGTGCGAGAGACGGAGAGAGTGCGAGAGACGGAGAGAGTGCGAGAGACGGAGAGAGTGCGAGAGACGGAGAGAGTGCGAGAGACGGAGAGAGTGCGAGAGACGGAGAGAGTGCGAGAGACGGAGAGAGTGCGAGAGACGGAGAGAGTGCGAGAGACGGAGAGAGTGCGAGAGACGGAGAGAGTGCGAGAGACGGAGAGAGTGCGAGAGACGGAGAGAGTGCGAGAGACGGAGAGAGTGCGAGAGACGGAGAGAGTGCGAGAGACGGAGAGAGTGCGAGAGACGGAGAGAGTGCGAGAGACGGAGAGAGTGCGAGAGACGGAGAGAGTGCGAGAGACGGAGAGAGTGCGAGAGACGGAGAGAGTGCGAGAGACGGAGAGAGTGCGAGAGACGGAGAGAGTGCGAGAGACGGAGAGAGTGCGAGAGACGGAGAGAGTGCGAGAGACGGAGAGAGTGCGAGAGACGGAGAGAGTGCGAGAGACGGAGAGAGTGCGAGAGACGGAGAGAGTGCGAGAGACGGAGAGAGTGCGAGAGACGGAGAGAGTGCGAGAGACGGAGAGAGTGCGAGAGACGGAGAGAGTGCGAGAGACGGAGAGAGTGCGAGAGACGGAGAGAGTGCGAGAGACGGAGAGAGTGCGAGAGACGGAGAGAGTGCGAGAGACGGAGAGAGTGCGAGAGACGGAGAGAGTGCGAGAGACGGAGAGAGTGCGAGAGACGGAGAGAGTGCGAGAGACGGAGAGAGTGCGAGAGACGGAGAGAGTGCGAGAGACGGAGAGAGTGCGAGAGACGGAGAGAGTGCGAGAGACGGAGAGAGTGCGAGAGACGGAGAGAGTGCGAGAGACGGAGAGAGTGCGAGAGACGGAGAGAGTGCGAGAGACGGAGAGAGTGCGAGAGACGGAGAGAGTGCGAGAGACGGAGAGAGTGCGAGAGACGGAGAGAGTGCGAGAGACGGAGAGAGTGCGAGAGACGGAGAGAGTGCGAGAGACGGAGAGAGTGCGAGAGACGGAGAGAGTGCGAGAGACGGAGAGAGTGCGAGAGACGGAGAGAGTGCGAGAGACGGAGAGAGTGCGAGAGACGGAGAGAGTGCGAGAGACGGAGAGAGTGCGAGAGACGGAGAGAGTGCGAGAGACGGAGAGAGTGCGAGAGACGGAGAGAGTGCGAGAGACGGAGAGAGTGCGAGAGACGGAGAGAGTGCGAGAGACGGAGAGAGTGCGAGAGACGGAGAGAGTGCGAGAGACGGAGAGAGTGCGAGAGACGGAGAGAGTGCGAGAGACGGAGAGAGTGCGAGAGACGGAGAGAGTGCGAGAGACAGAGAGAGTGCGAGAGACAGAGAGAGTGCGAGAGACAGAGAGAGCCAGATCCAAGGATCCAGGAGTATAAGGAAGCAGTCTGAGAAGCAGGAAGTTCAAGGCCAGCCAATGTACGGATACTGTTTCTAGACCAGGTAGGGTAGAAACATAAGCTGCCCTCCAATCTTCCATCTGCCCTTATTCTAACTCTCATCGTCCTTTTCACCTATCACCCTTGCTAATCTACACCAACCTCTGGTCTGGCAACACCTCAATTTTAAAATTCTCATCCTAGTGTACAAATCCATCCGTTGCCTTGCCCCTCCTACAGCTCACCAAGATCTCTGCACTTCTCCAACTCTGGCCTCTTGCACATTACCAAATTTAATCATTCCACCATCGCCTGCTGTACCTTCAGCTATCAAGGCCCCAAGCTCTGCAAATCCCTCCATATACCTCTCCATCCTTCTACCTTACCTCATTTAAGTTGCTCCTTAAAGCCTACCTCTTTGACCAAGGCTTTGGTCACTCACCCTAATATCTCACATCACCATCACAAATCACGAACTGTCCATTGTTCAATATTCATCAGATCCCGTTGTGCAGCTTGTTTGCACCATGTCTTCAGTAAAGTTCACAATTGTGAAAAGTGGAAATTTTCCATTAGCAAGTGGGGATTAACAATGGCTGAAACTGGTTGTTTTCTGGTGACAGACAGTCATGAGCTGGTGAGTTCAGCGTGGAGGCGGAAAGACATTTCAATAGCAGACAGATTGTCAAGTGGTTGAAAATGTCAAACAGCCAGTGAGAGTTAAATGTAATGGGTTGACACACACAAAGTGGATTAGCCAGAGCAGCCTTTGCCCTAGGAAATGAAAGGCTGTAGTCCATGATTTATTGTCCCATCTATGTTACTCAGTCAATTCTACAATGTGTGTTGGGTCCTAGTGCTCTGAATACTCTCCTTTTACACGACAGGGGCAGAAGTCAAAGTCGCAGTTGCAATCGAGCAACTGTTTTAAATCACAACTACGAACCTTCTCTGATGTTGAGAGCAGTCTTCATAGATCAGTAACAAAGACATTGGGTGGATGGCTCTTACCCTCACAAGCCAGACAAAAAAAGGTCAGATGGGCGAGGGAGTCAATGTATCACATGGTACCTTACTGAGTACACAAGAAAAAATGTAAAATGAGGAACAGGCTTGCATTTCTATAGCATCTTTCACAACCTCAGGACAGCGGGCAATGGTGGAATGATTAAATTTGGTAATGTGCAAGAGGCCAGAGTTGGAGAAGTGCAGAGATCTCGGTGAGCTGTAGGAGGGGCAAAACAGGTTACAGCCAATGAAATACTTTTGAAGTGTGATTATCGTTGCGACGTAAGAAATGCAGCAGCCAATTTGTGCACAGCAAGCTCTGACAAACAGCAAAGTGATAATGACCAGATAATCTGTTTCAGTAATGTTGGTTGAGGGATAAATATTGGCCAGGACACCAGGGATAACTCTGCTGCTGTTCTCTGAAATAGTGCCAAGGGACCTTTTACTTCAACTTGAGAGGGCAGACAGGGCCTGAGTTTAATGTCTCATCCAAAAGACTGGAAAGAAAAGAACTGAACAAGTTTGCATTTATATAAGGGCTGCAATATTCCAAAGATATTCACATCCAATTAAATATTTTTTGAAGATAGGTCACTGTTATGTTGGGGAAAAACAGCAGACGATCTTCACACTGCAAAATCCCACAAATAGGAAGAGATAATCTACTTTTGGTGGTTTCTGGTTGAGGGAGGAATGTTGGCCAGGAAGTTCCTCCTTGCTAATCTTTGAATAGTGCCATGGGATCTTTTACATGCACCTGAGCAGAAGACAGAGACTCAGTAAAGCATGGCTACCCGACCTGAACCCGACGACGTGCCAGGTCGGACTGGATGCGGACATAGTGCTGCCTTGCTCGGGGTGGGAGTGGGGGAGAACTTCTGCACGATTCTGCAGGAATAGCCTGCTGCCAGAATGCAGGATCGCAACATTTGGACAAGGTATGTTTGATATAGAGAAAGAAAGATATACAACACTGAAACAGGCCCATCGGCCCGAGTCTGTGCCGACCATCAACCACCCATTTATACTAATCCTACATCAAACCCATATTCCTTACCACATCCCCACAATTCTCCTACCACCTACCTACACTAGGGGCAATTTACAATGGCCAATTTACCTATCAACCTGCAAGTCTTTGGCTGTGGGAGAAAACCAGAGCACCCGGCGGAAACCCACGCAGTCACAGGGAGAACTTGAAAACTCCACACAGGCAGTACCCAGAACTGAACCTGGGTCGCTGGAGCTGAGGCTGCGGTGCTAACCACTGCGCCACTGTGCTTTATTACTGTAGTCAGGTTGGGTCAGGTCAGGCAGGATGCAGGAAAAAAAAAAATCAAAGGACTCGGGCCCAGGTTGGGTTCGGGTTGGATGTGGTCAGGTCGGGCCCGGGCAGGGTTTCAATTTCATACCCGAGCAGGCCTTTAAGACTCAGTTTAATTTCTCATTTGAACAATGGCCTCTCCCAGAATGAAGTCCCATCACTACTGGTCTGAAATGTCAGTTTCGGATCGCAGAAATGTCCCAGGGCCAAGTCAGCCATGGAACGGTGGAGGCGTGACAATTGGGCCTTGTGTTCGGGGTGGACCCAACGAAGGTTCTGCACCAGTGCTACCATCCAATACTCCTGCTTTCGGCAGAAGCCCCAGAAAACCACGTCCTGCAGTCGTTCTGGCTGGTACATATTACCGCATGTCTGCAAAAGGCAAGGATGCCACTGTCACGAGCAATACAATACACAGGGAGTACATAACAAGTACAAATTCATGTCAATACAATGTCCATTTTTGTAATTCTCCACCTTGAAATAAGTGACGAATATCAGCCAGCCCACATCTGAGGCACCAAATGCAGAATGGGGCTCCATGCTCCTCTGCCAAAATTCCATTCTGCTTAATTTTTCAGAAAGTGAAAACAAAAAAAATGCCATCGACTTGAGGGTGTGCACAGACTAGTCCTGAGCCTCGCACTCAGCCTTGGACCATGCAGGCAGAGAGTTGAGTTTGGCAGAAAAACTATTTTAGTAACAACTGATGGCGCAAAACAAAGAAGCTGAAGCTGGCTCAGCACCCTGCGGATAAACGGCATCCCAAATTATCACACTGAATGTACAGCACAGGAACAGGCTATTTGGCCCAAATGGCTCTGCACGAGCCTCCTCCACCCTACTTTACCTAACCCTATTAACATTTACTTCTATTCCTTTCTCCTTTAAGGGTTTATCCAGTTATCTCTTAAATGCATCTGTGCTTTTTGCCAAAACTGCTCCTTGCAGTTCTATGCTCTAATCATCCTGTGGGTAAAGAAGTTGAGCTTGAATTTTTTTATTGGATTTATTAGTGACTATTTTATATTTATATATAGCCCCTGGTTTTTTTTTCTTAAAAGTTCTTTTAGACTCTAACACAATACGGTGTAAAAAGGACATAAAACACAGCCATTCTGCAGCAAGAAGCTGCTTGTCCTGCAGACAACCGGTTCTGCAGTTAAATTCTCAACCCACTGCTTCAAATTCCTGCCGCTTCCACACAGCTTCTATTTTAACCTGTTCACTCTGCCATCAAACCACAACTACTCCAGACAAACATTTTGAACCATTAAGCAGCAACCAACGTCCCTTGCCATCACAGCAGTCTCCAGCTGTTGATACAGCAGTGTAGTGTAAATGCCCAGAGCTATCAGCATCAGGCCAAATCCAAGACAAGAATTTTGATTCTACGAGCGAGATCACAAATGCTGAATACATGGAGCTGAGGTAATTAGCAAAGCATATGGGATCTTGAGTTTCATAAAGAGGCAAAGTACAAAAGCAGGGAAGTTATGCTGACACTTTATTAAGTTCTGGCTAGGCCACAACTAGAGTCTTGCATCCAGTACTGGTCACCACACATTCGGAAGAATTGAGGGACCTTGAGTGCAGAGGAGATTTACCAGAATGGTTCCAGGGATGAGGGATTTGAGCTACATGGTTAGGTTGGAAAAGCTGGAGCTGCTTTCCTTGGAGTAAAGGAGATTGAGGGGAGATTTGGTAGAGGTGTACAAGATTATGACTGATTTAGATAAGGTAGACAAAGAAAAGTTGTTCCCATTTGCTCATCATACAAAGGACTAGGGGACATGGATTTAAGGTTTTGGGCAAGAGATACAGGGGGGATGTGGGTAAGAAGTTTTTTTGACATAGCGAGTGTCAATGATCTGGAACTGTCTGCCTACAAGAGTGGCCAAAGCAGATATTCAATGATTTCAAAAGCAAATTGGATGGGCACTTGAAGGAAATAAACTTGGAGGGCTACAGGGATAGGGTGGGACGAATGGGACTGACTGGATTGCTCCAGAGTAAGCATGGATTTGATGGGATGAATGGCCTCCTTCTGTGCCATAATGACTATGACTCGGAGCCTTTTTTAAAAAGGCAAAGAACAACCTACGATACATCAAAGCAAAACATTTAAAACAAGTGAGTCTCACTCCAAATTAGTGATACTTGTGTCGAATTACAAAAGGCATATTTATGTTCCAAAGCTGCAGCTAACCATAAAAAGTTGCCTGCGATTAGTGATATAAATTACTCAATAACCATGTCCCAGTGGCAGTTTTTCGAAGGTCATCATGGGCACCAGATTTCCCGCCTTCATTTCTGCCCAAGATCGAGCATAGAACTCGTCAGGTGGAATGGTGACTGAGGAAAATGCAGCTGTGGGAGGCTGAGATGACACCACTTTCCTGAAGCAGAGAAGCATGAAGAGCAACAACGATCAAACTATAAGGAATTTGCAAAAGACCTGAAAGTGTACAGATTAACATCACAACTAATGCAAAGCAGCAGTGTCACAAGCTGCCCCAATGGTTAAACTGGTAAGTGCATTGCACAACGTTGAACTCAGTAATATAGACCAAAGGTTCCTGGTTCGACTTTCTCTCATGTTGTGTTAGATGACCTTGGCTGGAGGGGGCTCCTAGGGATGCCAACAACTGGCTTCAGCACCAAGGGCTGGGATAGGCAAAAATGTCAACCGGTGTTCCTGCTCCCTGCTGGAAAATGTGAAGGGAAGTTGGGTAAGAGTTCCACTAGGATACCTTCTACAGTCCAATTTCCTGTTATTTAGCAGGGCTCAGTCAGTTGGATGAGACAAGAGAAAGATCTGTTGTCCATTGCATTCTAATCCAGAGTCCAGTGCTTCAGGGAAGGACGGAACAGAATTTAGAATAAGAGACTTGTGGGACTAAATCCCACAAGCAACAACTATAAACAGTCATGACTAGCAGTGCTGGCTGCCTATTTTATGCCATCACAAAACAGTAACAGTCCAGAAATGCTTTTTGGCCCATAACGCCTGTGGTGGTATTAAACGCCACAAAACGCCCCAAGTTATCCCACTTCCCTGCTCCCTTCCTATACTCCTTAATATTCTTTTCTAAGCAACTATGTAAATCCTTTAAAAATAATTTGCCACTGCTCCATTGTTTGCAGCAGATAATTTGAAATTTTAATTACCCCTTGTGTAAACAGATTCTTTTTTCCTAATCTTCCTTTTCATTAATTCCTTTTGTGATCTTAAACGTATGCTCTTGTTGCAACCAGTGAAAACAATTCTTCCCTTTTTTTGCTCCCAAGCTACTGCAGGCAGCACGCCAAATCATTAAAATTGATAAGCATCTGAGACTCGATGGGCCGAATGACGATATTTTATGCTGTACTATTATATGATTTTATGAGACATTCCTTCCGCAGGCACCAAGTAGTCAACATACACTTTGACTCCATAAAGTATGTATGAGAATTTCCACTCCTGTTAACTGCAGTGATTATACATCCAAATATACAATGACCACCTAAAATATATATATGAATATGGCTTTAATCGTTAATGGATTCATAAAATATAGGTATGAATGCAACTCATCTGTAACAGCTTCATAAATTGTACTTTCTTGAAAGAAATTAAAAGGAGGAATCTTAGAAAGGTACAGCACTGAAGGAGGCCATTTGCCAACTGAGTCTGTGCCAGTTGTTACAAAGAGCAATCCAGTTGGTCCCATTCCTCCACTCTTTTCCAATTTTTACTTCAAGAATTTATCCAAATCCTTTTTGAAAGTTACTATTGAATCTGCACTTGTTGCCTTATGAAGTTTTTCTCCCACATCACCTCTGGTTCTTTTGCCAATCACATTAAATCTCTGACCTCTGCTTACTGATCCTTCAGCCATTGGTGGCGAGTGGGGAGGGAGAAAGAGGGGAAAGGGGGAGAGAGAAAGAGAGCAAGCGAAAGGAGAAAGAGCAAAAAAAGACATGCATTTATGACCTCATGATGTCCCAAAGCACCTCACAACCAATGAAGTACCTCTCAAGTGCAATGACTGTTATAATGTAGGAATATCACCACACCCCCCACCCCCAAATAAAAGAGTAAGGATCGTTTTCATAAACAAAACTTTGAGAATGTGCGAAACACTTGACTTCTTCGAAATCCTTTTTCTTGGCCTCCTAGTATAAGCTCCAACTCATCTAAAAACCCAGACCCTCATCGAATCCCACATGTCCTCCCCAAAATGCACTAGCTCTCCTTGCCCCACTACGTCGCTCAACATTTTTTTTTTGTTTTTAAATCTCTTGGCCTTACCCCGTCCCACCTTAGAGATGTCCTGCCTTGCAACCTGGGACTAGATATCACCTCATTCCCTCCATTCTATCAGTGACCATCCCCTTCTTTACTCGGGTCCCTCCACCTCCCCACCCTGCTCTCTGCTTTCAGAAATCTCAACTGTGCCTTCAGTTCGCCATCCAATTTCCCTCCCCTTATCTCTATCACATTCCTCCTCATTGTACAAGATCATATGTTTTGCTGTACACGAGAGCCACTCTATAAATGCAAATTATTGGTATTGTATAGCTTAAAATGTCTTTACTGCAGCCACTTGATATTGAAACAAAATCTGTAATTGTACTGCTCAATCATTTCATAGTTCAAATGGACTATAAATATTTGACATCCTGTGCTTCACTGAAACCCTACAAAGGGCACTATACAATATTGCAGTTTATCACCATCTTTACAGTGCAGGAGGCCATCTGCCCATCGTGTCTGCACTGGTTCGCCGAAAGAGTAATTCACTCAGTTCCATTTTCCGCCTTCTCCCCGTAACCCTGCACATTCTTCCTTTTCATACAACAGTCTAATTCTCTTTTGAATGCTTCAGTTGAACCTGCCTCCACTACACTTTCAGGCAGTGCATTCCAGACCTTAACCACTCGCTGCATGAAAATGTTTTTCCTCATATCACTTTTGTTTCTCTTACCAAATACTTTAAATCTGTGCCCTCTCGTTCTCGGTCCCTTCACAAGTGGGAAGTTTCTCTCTATCTACTCTGTCCAGACCCATGATTTTGAATTGCTCGATCAAATCACCTCTCAGCCTTCTCTTCTCCAAGAGAAACAGTCCTAACTTCTCCAATCTATCTTCATAACTCATCCCTGGGACCATTCTCGTGAATCTTTTCTGTACTCTCTCCAAAGCCCTCACGTCTTTCCTCAAGTGCGGGACCCAGAACTGGGCGCAATCCTCCAGCTAAGGATGAATTAGCGTCTTATACAAGTTCAACATATCTTCCTTGCTCTTGTACTTTATGCCCCTTTTAATAAAGCCGAAGATACTGTATGCTTTGTTAACTGTGCTCTCAACCTGTTCTGCCACCTTCAATGACTTATGCACACCCAAGTCCCTCTGCTTCTGCACCCCTTTTAGAACTGTACCCTTTATTTTATATTGTCTTTCCATTTTCTTCCGACTAAAATGAATCACTTCACATTTCTCTGCATTGAACTTAATCTGCCACCTGTCCGCCCATTTCACCAACTTGTCTATGTCCTTTTGGAGTTCCATACTACCCTCCTCACAGTTCACACTGCTTCCAAGTTTCATATCATATGCAAGAGTATTTGCCTGGATTATGCCCTCAGTGGGGCTTGAACCCATGACCTTCTGATTTAGAGGTTAAGAGTGCTACCAAATGAGCCAAACTGACAAGAGCTAAAGAGATCATGACATAAGATCATAAAGCAGAAAATTCAAACACGATGAAAGAAACCGGTTCCTATTTGTAATCCTTGCCTGTGCAACAAGTTTGCAGGTGACCTAGTGTGGCACTATGCAGAAGAATTGAGATCTAGTCTACTAGCCAGCCATATCCAGAGACACTGAGGAGGTTGTACAGTCACACACAGTATGTTAAGAAAACTAGAAATCACAATTTCACACAACTGAATTGAAAGGTATAAGTTTTAATAAAGAAAATATGTAAATATAGATGTATTATTAGTCTGTGCTTCTGTACAGGGGGTCTCAATACCAAATGTTTACAGGTGTAAGAGATTGCAACCCAGTCTTATAGGTGCGAGTCCATTTTAAAGCCAGTCTGTCCTTATTTTTATTTATTGCCATTATAAATTCTTAGGTTCATATTTATAATGCAAAGTGCCTAGGTAAATTTGTCATGCTGCAATTACACCCTCCAGCCAGTGGTGATATTGGGGTGAGGAAGTAAAGAGGAAGTAATTACAGTGTGACATTTACAGACAATTTCTATTATAAAATGGACATATGGATGGAAAAGGTTGACAGGAAGTATACAGATACAAGATTTTAATTATAGATTCACAGAGAGAACATGAACTAATGTACAAAATGCGCCCAATTAATCTGAGCTCATATCTGCCAGTGCACAATCACCAATGCATGAGAAATACTGGAAGAAACTTTACAGGACCAATTGCATTTCATTTGTAATAAAATGATTGTGAAGTCAATAAAATATCACCGTACAAAGTTTGAGTATGGCAACAAGTTAGATGCTATACACAGTTCCAATAAAAAGCCGAGAAGGCAATGGAGGCTGGTTGATTGGCAAGGGACTTTACACAGGGTTCCAAAGCTAGTTGTATCTCTAAAGCCAACTGATCTGTTTGTTAAGAAATTATTACTTTCTACAATTAGGTTGCCACATGCCACCTCATGTCCACAGCTGATCAATTGCTTCCAATTACTTTTTATGAATGAGCTTTATTTTCCCAATTTCCCTTTATATTGGCAAACCTGAGATGGAGAGCCATGGCCTACAATGCAGGATTTTAAGTGGGAGAGTAAAGGGAAGACAGGACAATTATACAATATTGATTATTGACACCAAATCTATGTTAAAAAGTCTGGACATTCTAGGGGGAAGGAGCTGTTGAATAAGATAAAGTTTCCAGGTCCTGGGAAAAGATTAAGCTGGACTAAAGAGACAACATATTGTTGTCAATGCAAATACAAAGTGTTCAAAGAATTTACTGTACAGAAATAGGTCATTTGGCTCAAGCCACTGTTTATGCTCTTCACAAACCTCTTCCCCACTTCATCTAACCGTATCAACACATCCTATTCTTTTCTTCCTCAAGTGCTTACCTAGCATCCCCTTTGAATACATCTATACAATTCACTTCAACTACTCCGTGGTTTCTCTTGAATTCATTATTGGAATTATTAGTCACTATCTTATATTTAATGGTCCCTAGTTCTGGTCCCCCCACAAGTGGAAGCATCCTCTCTGTCTACCTTATCAAATCTTTTTGATAAATCATGATTTCAATGCAGCATGATGCATGTATGAAAGGAACCAATGCCAAAGTGCAATGGCACCAAAACCCTCCTCAAACTCACACTAACTAGAATAGCAGGACTTAGTGAGCCTGGCCTCAAGTAGTAACTGCCCACGACTATCCACATTACAAGGCATCAGCTGCCCGATACCAGTCTGCCCTCAATGTACAAACCTACCATAGAAATCAGGTGGCCACACTGGAGTATTGTTTGACAGCTGCAGCAGGTAAATACCAGTGAACTTGTATAGTACATTTGTCAACATATTGTGAACTAGTTCCCAAATGTATGAACTAAATTTCAGAACTGTCAATCTCTGCTTCAGAATTCATGACTGGCTGCCTCAGTTGCTCCCAGCTCTCTGACGTTTACAACAACTCAGAATTATACACCTTTAACGTAGCAATGTATCCCAAGGCCTTCACAGGAGCAATCAAACAAAATTTGAAAGCAAACCACATAAGGAGATTTTAGGAAAGATGACCAAAAGCTTGATCATAAAGATAGGTTTTGCCAGGCAAATTAACATTTTACTTGCCCGAGAAAAGTTTGCTGGAATTGAGTTTCACTTAAAAGAGTGCAGTGGGGGCCTCTCCCAATGGCTCAGTTGATCAAGGCTGCTTGGCTTAAAAATCATCACAGGTCAGATTCCAGGTTGAAGTAAATGGAACTGAATATCGGACTGTGCGTTTAATGGGTGGCCTATTTGATTCTGTCCACTTTATGCTGCTGACAAAGATGTGTTTCTACTCCATTACAGGGATGTAATCTCCTGGACTGGTTTTGAGGACCTGAGTAGGCTGGAGGGGAATATTCAGAGTATTTTCTCCCTTATTGGCCCCCAGGATTTTTCAGTGTTTTTTGTTTTGCCTCTTCCAGGACAGTACATGGTTGCAGGAGTGGTGGGAGGGAGTAAGTGTTTAAGCATGATGGTTCGGGTATCATGGTGTGGGACAGGCTTAATAGGCAGGAAAAGACCAGCTGGCTTATCAATTTTAATGTTGGGAAAGGGAAGCTGGGTGTGCGTCCTACAGTGGCTCTGTAGGAAACTGCGCATGGGAGCATCTGTTGAGAAAATGAGGCTTACTTTCACTACACCCCTGCACTTTGAAACTCTCCAAAAAAAACATTTGATTTTCCAACCTCTCTACCTTTATTCAAAAACTCAGAGGAAGGCCTCTCCCTGAGATCAAGCTTTGATTTTCCTCTCTATGACCTTTCGCGCGCACTTGGCATTGGCCTCTCCTTTGTGTATAATGCTTTCAGACAATCCTTTGAGTTGTCCAATATAAATGCCAGCTTTGGTCGACTATGCTGCTGTTACAATGCCCAGGGGTCCACACAGGAGGGCAGGTCACTTGGACAATGCACAGAAGGCAGCTGTCACACATGAAAACGCCACCCGGAGGACACCTTCAGAAGAAAAGATAGTTGGCAGAGAAAGAGGTGCAGCAGCTAAATCATCAAACTGACCAGGGCTAGCAGTGAACAAGATGACAGTTTAAAGGAAATTGTTAAATATGTAGAATACTGTAGTGGCCACGAATGGTTCAAGTAAAAATTATTGTTGCCATTGGTGACCCAGCTAGCCAGAGAGGTGCACTCTGAGACTTCCAAACAATTTCCTGTAAATTGCTTCTTAATTTCTGATTATGTCACTTATTCACATTCCTTAAAATGCTTCTAGTTTTTTGGGGGATGTCAGAGTGGGGAAGAACAAGGAGAAATGGAAGGAGAAATAAGGTAGAGGCTAGATCAACTTGATTTCTATAAGAATTAATGCTTGGATATTTGCATTACTGAACCATTTTCACTAACTACCATTGTACATTAGGGCCACAGCGATAAATAGATATCGTGATTAGCATTACTTAGCTTGAAAGAAATTATTGTACTTTAAAGGTAAGGGTTAGCTTCTTACATTGATAGATGCATTGTTTAAATTTGTTGTGTCCACTACAATTTTCCTTAAGAATTTGGCTTGTCAAAGACATTACCTTTCGAGTGAAGACCCGAGAAAGCTTTTAGATTCAATTCTTCACTTGTCCTTACTTAGTCAATCTCAATGAATGCAATAGGAGGGTCAATATCATATACCTTGGACCTCTGCATAAGGAAATCAGAAATATGTGCCTGGAGTTGATAGGCCCATGTTAAGTCTGCATGCCAAATGAGGTCATTGGGTGAGGAGAGGGCCAGGGTAGCCTGCCATACTCAAATATCACGCCGACACTCACCTTCTAGACTGACGCACCAAGAATGGCCACTCGGGTGAGGGACCAGAAGGCTAAGGCCATTTGAACTGCAGCAACAGTCGGCACCATCAGTGAGGCAGAGGACTCTGAATACTAAGCAATTGAAAACACATCACTACAAGTAATCAGAGACAGATTGACTTCTAATGCCACCACTGTCTCATT
Source organism: Heterodontus francisci (assembly GCF_036365525.1). Lineage (NCBI taxonomy): Eukaryota > Metazoa > Chordata > Chondrichthyes > Heterodontiformes > Heterodontidae > Heterodontus > Heterodontus francisci. The sequence goes on from NC_090401.1 coordinate 48,530,351, forward strand.
TTTATTGAAGTCAGATTTTGAATGCATTTCCTGTTTACACAAATATCAACATCCAATTTCAATTAGCACACAAGGTCTAGGATTATTTTCACAGAACTGCAATAGCCATAAGCTTATCCAGAACACATACAAACTCCAGAGACAAACACAAACTGTTCTACAACCAAATGATGTTGACCCAACACACACACACAAGACTACAAGTCCAGGAATGCACAATGTAAATCAAGGTTACTAGAGGAATGATTGATCTGCATTGAAACTACTGACTGAGCCCCACGAGTCAGTTTGCTGCAGCCCTGTGTGCCCTATGTTATTTCCACTGTGTTGTAAAATTAATTGAGTGTGGGTCTGGCAGCTGTTGGTGAGTCAGTGTTTAAAATTGTATCACTTCCCACAGGTTTGCAAAAATGAACATTTGACAAGAGAAGGCTCGCAATCCTACTCAAATCAGATTTTAAACTAACTATTCAGACTAGTAACTATTTGATGACAGACAATGTTTGCTGTTCCCCATCCCCATGAAGAGGCTGTACAATACTGAAGGCTGACATATGAAATCAGAAATACAACTCCAAAGGACATGAAGTAGATAGGACCATCACCACATGCCAAACTTTCTGAGCAACGAACAGTGGCCATTACTTGACGGTTCCACTAACTGAGGCTGCCACATACCATTCCAATAGAGAAATACCTTTTAATACATCCCTCTACTACAATTTCGGGGTTGGGGGTGTGGGGGGGGGGGGGCGGGGGAGAAGAAAGAAAATAAATTAGATCGCCACCCGCAGTAGTTTCATCATCAGCAGAACTAGGTTCAAACACGCTTACTTAGACTTCCCTAGTAAGTCATTTGGTATATATACTCACCATTGTGGAACTGAGTATTCCAGACCAAACCTGGGCTGATCAGAGATAGTCTAGACTAATGCAGCAGTAGGGTACTACACATGGCTTCAGCATCCGTTATGACAACTTATATTTATATAGCACCTTTAATGTAAAATAACATCCCAAGGCACTTTACAGGAGCATTATATAACAAAGTATGACATTGAGCCACAAAAGCTGATGAGAGTTGAGATGACCAAAAACAATCAAAGAGGTAGGTTTTAAGAAGTAGCTTAAAGAAGGAAAGCAAGGTGGAGAGGCAGAGAGGTGAAGGGAGGGTATTCCAGAGCTTGGGGCCTAGGCAACTGAAGGTACGGCCACCAAAAGTGGAGCAATTAAAATCAGGGATGCACAAGAGGCCAGAATTAAAGGAGCGCAGATATCATGGAGAGTTGTAGGGCTGGAGCAGATTACAGAGGGAGGGAAGGGTGAGTTGGGTAAGGATGGGAAGGGGAGGTAAGGAAGAGAAAGTGGAATTAACTCCTGATCAGCATTCAGTGACCCCTACTGGAAAGTCTTCATCTGTGGGAATGAATTTGTCACTAGACGCTCTGTCACCAAGACCCATGCTAGCACCAATGGTTCCTAGCCAACATGTCTGACATAACAGGACCTAACCCAAAAGCATTTGCTCGGTCTTCATGGCTGCCTGCTTCAGTGAATCTAACACATGTACCTTCAGGCTGCATCCTGCTGCGTGCGATCTGTGCTTCTAGAGCCTGAAGCACTAGTAGGTGTAACATAGTGCAAGAGCAGCTTGTGTTTCAGCACACAATCCAGAGCTGAATTGCTCACGCTCACATATGGAGAATGCCACTTTGAGCAAGGAACCAGAGGATTATCCCAACGGAGCCATATCGGTTGCTGCTTTCAAGAGATGAGAATTAGCGGAGTAATTACTAAGGGCAAAAGAAAATCACAAATGCATTCAAATGCACACTGTGTATGTGGTATCCAAATTGCTCAGACGAACTGTCATCTTGAAACCTAAAAAATGAGGTATTAAAATTACCTTAACTCAGCAATGAGTCACAGTTTTAGGTCTGCAATGATAGAAATAAAGAAAAGAAACACACATTAAAATTCTACTCAGCAGAAAAAGCTTCAATATTTACATTTTCTGTACAAATTCATCTCGGCCTATGGTAGTATGCTTACAGCCTATTATATTGAGCAGATGCAGGAGTGACAGACTTCATTTCCATTCCATTTGAGTCAATATCAATTCCACAAAGCTAAAAAGAAATCACAATAGCTGGTATTTGAGCCTTGAGGTTCTCCGTTAGAAATCCTGGAAACCTGCAGTGTAGAGGAGGGTTGCATTTTGGCGCTGAGCAAACGGGGAACTAGCTCAAGTGTGGTTCCTGTTCCCACCACTGAATAAATTACAGAATTGCTGGAGTGAAGTCTCCAGTTCTGGCTGCACACAGCGACATAAACAATCTAAGTGCTGGAATGAAAGCCTTGGATTAGGTATTTCTTCAGTTTCACTATTAGAACACTACAACAGCTATAATTTAACTTTAGAAACTAGGGTCAGAATCCCACTGGCTTTGTTTTTAAAACTTTAACTCCTTCCCCTTTCCATGTGTAGGTGAGCCATGCTGGCACACCTTACTGAATGCCAAGTGCTCTCTGGTACCTTTCCTGAGTGACCATTCTTCGCATACAAACCTATATTGTTGACTCGTGGCAGGATATTTCTGTACGGTAGGCGGGAATGTGGAGTTGAGGTTACAATCAGATTAGCCATGACCTTGTTGAATGGTGGAGCAGGCTTGAGGGGCCAAGTGGCCTACTCCTACTCCAAATTCGTATGTCTGCCTCACAGCGAAGCTCAACCTTTTCCTCATTCTATACATCCACACATGAATTTTCTTGCAATGGTCACTCACTGGACTGTGATTTGGAAAGGCAAGCCTGGCTGATTTTCCCTTCCTTATGCCAAGGGCAATCAGGCCAAATGCGGCACCCCAACTGAAATCAAGAAATTCAACACAGTTCATGCCTCCTGCATGGCTCAGTTATATAAAAGCAAAATACTGCAGATGCTGGAAATCTGAAATAAAAACAAGAAATGCTGGAAATACTCAGCAGGTCTGGAAGCATCTGTGGAGAGAGAAGCAGAGTTAATGTTTCAGGTCAGTGACCCTTCATCAGAACTGAAAAATATTAGAAATGTAAAAGGTTTTAAGCAAGTAAAGTGGGGGTGGGGCAAGAGATAACAAAAGAAAAGGTGTTGATAGGGCAAGGTCACAGAGAATAACTGACCAGAGGTCATGGAACAAAGGCAAACGGTATGTTAATGGTGCGGTGAAAGACAAAGCATTAGTACAGAGAGGGTGTCAATGACTGTAAAATGAACAGCCCTGGCTCAAAGCACAAACATTAAACAAAAAAAGTGGGTGGGCACAGTGGAAACAAACTAAAATAAAACAAATTTAAAAAAAGAAAAAATTAACTAAAAATAAAAAGGGGGCCAGTCATGCTCTGAAGTTATTGAACTCAATGTTCAGTCCAGCAGGCTGTAGTGTGCCTAATCGAATCAGTTATATCCTGGGTGCATCGCTGACCAATTTATCAACAAAGTAATGGAAAAGTTCTCAGTACAGTCATCCCACAAGGTGGCAAAGCAGACAACCAGGTGCTTTCTCTACAGGGAGGGAAAGTTATTGTGAGGCAGTCTCATACAGCTAGCAAACAGCTCGAAGTAGCACTGGCAGTGGCTTGGGTATGTGACTAGGGAGAAGCTGGGTGAAAAATGCACGGAGTTTGTACACAGATAGAGCAGCCAATTTGTTTCTGATCTGCCAACAGCATCACCCTTCAGATCTCTTCATTCTCCCCTCTGGCCAGAATATGGTCTATCAGTCATCACTGTTTACACAATCCATAGCAGTAGCCTTAAGCGCTGTAACAGTACAAGTTTCAGTTCGACCCCTGGATGTGAAGACTGATTCAATTGTGTGTAGCTAACCCAAGGAGTTAGCATATTTGTGACTCATTGTCCTGCCTCCCTCCTCTTTTGACTAGTCCTCTAAAAGGTCCACTCCATCCTGAACAGTAACCGATTCTTTAACCTACTTTCAGATGCTGACTGGCCTATCACGTCTTTCCAGCATTTGTGGTTTTTATTTTTAATCTGCAACTGTACTATATTTCCTCTGAAAACTCCTTGGAGAAGCTGTCTACTCCAATGTGCAGGTTTCTTCACAAACGAGTTAGTAAGAAAATAATGTAATTAGTGGAAGAGGTTCAGCATCTATGATCCCGTGACTTGCATGTCGCATGTGGGGACAGACGACCCACGTTATTATACCACACCACTTTGAGAAGGAGACCCCATGAGGGAATTCTGAATTTCTTTGCATTTTATCAACAGGTCTTAAAAGACAAGAATAAAGGTCTGAGAGAAAAAAAGAGGTGGGGGGTGGAGAGAGAGAGAGGTAAAGGCGAGAAAAGAGAAACAAGAGAATAGGATTCAAAATACAATAGGTGAAATCTGTTGTTACGACCAGGTGAGAATGGGTCTAGGGGGTTCGCTCTCAGCCTTTGTCTGGTAGACCCATAACAGGGTTTAATTTTTAAACACCATGTTTTTAGCTCCCCCTTTGTGAATCCTTGCTCACCGTTCCAATTGTAAGGCAAAGAAATCAAATAGGTTTCCTCAGATTTCAACAGGAAAGGAAATTTATTAATCTTAAATTCTATTCTGGTTAACGACTACAAATATGCGATGCAACCACGCTAGCATGCATAAGCAATAAACACATACGCAGATACAGAAAAAGTAGAAGGAATAATGAGGAAGAGTTTGAGGCAATATCTGGTCGTTACAGTCCTTTAATAGATTTGGTCCTGAACCCAAGAGATCATTTTAGCTATGAGGTATAACTCACCTGCTTCACATAATACAAGCCCAACTCCAACTTCTCTCATCAGCTGATTTATTTTATCAACATAGTACTTAAGTCCCAGAGTACTTAACGACTTGGCCCTAGAAATAATGGATGCATTGGTGGTCATCTTTCAAGATTGGGCGGCACAGTGGCGCAGTGGTTAGCACCGCAGCCTCACAGCTCCAGAGACCCGGGTTCAGTTCTGGGTACTGCCTGTGCGGAGTTTGCAAGTTCTCCGTGTGTCTGCGTGGGTTTCCTCCGGGTGCTCCGGTTTCCTCCCACCTCCAAAAGACTTGCAGTTTGATAGGTAAATTGGCCATTGTAAATTGCCCCTAGTGTAGGTAAGTGGTAGGAGAATGGTAGAGAATATGGGATTAATATCGGATTAGTATAAATGGGTGGTTGTTGGTCGGCACAGACTCGGTGGGCCGAAGGGCCTGTTTCAGTGCTGTATCTCTAAATAAATAAGTTCAATGTGGAGTCTTTGGTTGCTGGTAATTCAGTCATGTGACCAGCCTGGCTCTGTGGATTGTATTATTTTAGCAGGGCCTGGAATGCACTTCCTTACACCTTCAGTGTCTGATCAAAATCTATTTGGGTTAACTGGAGCAGGGAATAGCCCTTTGTCTCCACAAGCAGCATCTCTTCGTATGCAAATGTCCTTCCAGCCCAGTGTCTGGTGATCTTCAAGCAAGTCATTTCTTCACTCCAGTAATAGTAGTAACAGTTTAAAAATCAATGTTCATATGACAAAATTAGCCAAGTAGTTGCATCATCACATTAGAATTCTTCAGGCACAGCAGTTTTTCCCAATATTACAACTGGCTGCACTCATGCATGTAATCTTCCAAAATTTAATACTGTTACATGACCTCACTTGAAGATTTTTTTTTGCACATCATCCATTAACCACACAATGCAAACAGCTCCCTGCAAACTTCCCTGCTTTAATCCACAGCACAGGTCTTTGAATGGACAACACAAAGTCATCACATTCCCACCTTTCTGGGACTGGACATAACATACCTAGCCAGTAAAGTACCTCAAAAACTCCTCTCGTCTACCGCCGTTTTGTTTCTCAGTTGCTGGCACAGATATATATTGCTGGCCATATGCTACATTTTATGCAATAGCAGTGTTTATTTAAATACAACTGAGCCACGGCCAACACATACATAAGGGCCTAACAAGTCTGCAGAGATCAGTTCTCTGACTGTGGCACCATGTAAAAGTAGCAAGGTCCACAGAGCTGTTTATTTCAAAAGTGGCAAAGTAGATATACTCCCACCATCAATGGCACCTGCACTATAAACAACCTGAACTCCCATTCTCTGATGAAGTCAGCAACCTTTCTGTTCTTGGATCCCAACAGCAGCCATCACAGGGAGCAGAAAACACGTGCCTCTTTCCTAGTGAACCTCCAATGGACCCTGCAGTCATCAGCTGTACGCTCACAAATGGAAAAGGGAAGCATGGCACTCAGTTTGCTAGTGTCTATTCGAGCAGCAATCTCACATTGCCTCAGCACCAACATAGAAGCACCTGAACAGCATTCCTTCCCCTCTCTTCAAAAAAGACAAAAAATGCATGTTGGACAATGCTCGCTATTTAGCAGACGCGGTGAAAGATTGGCAATTTAATCGTGGGCCTGCAGCTTGGCAATGCTTTGATGAAAACCAAAAAGGGGCACAACTCCCCTCAACACCACTGCATTAGGCAAACACCTCCAGGCCACAGCAGACACAAGGCCTGGAGCTTCAAACTTACCATTTGCAACACAAGAGGGAGTTATGCTGGGTATTTGCTTGCAATGGTGCAATCAGCTTGTGGAACCCACCGATAAAGGTGCATAGATTGTTTTATCAGTCTGACCCCAGTGCACAACTAATATTCTAAAGATCTTCCCTCCCATCTGTCCTCAAATGCAAAATGTTCTAGGTCCCTTTTTTAAAAAAAAAATCCTGGTAAAAGAAACAAATTTGCATTTCTGTAACACCTCATCACAACTCAAATACTTGCAAGGATCACTGAGGCAGACGGGTTATTGTTGAGGGTTTACATATCGGGCACTTACGGCTTCAGGCACCACACAGATTCAAGCCAGTCAGAAAGCCTGCAGGATCTGAACCCAAGTTACTCAAGATTCAGATTATTTTGTGGCTATTTGTATTGGTGCAGCCCTTAATTGACAATCATCTTGTTTTATAGATCAAAATATCAATCTCTCTCTCTCTAAACTGTAAAAGGGAGACTGCTGCAATTTCAAGAATGGAGTGAGCCCAGAGATATTGGTCATCTTAGCCAACACCATTGGCTAAATCAAAACTGGGCCCACGGCCTTTCCAATGACCACAATGGATTCCTAACCATCCATGGAGACAAGCGTCGGTCAGAGGCACAGACTTCTTGAGACAATGGGTCGCAAAAAGCAAAAGAGGGAAGTTCTAACACTGTTGCTTGAACACCCACTCAGAGTGGCACTGAAAGACTTGGCAGCAGGTTCCTACCTTGGCCTCTTGGCCCAGGAAAGCAGAGGTCTGCAAGAACAGAGAGATTTCATAACTTAAAACGACAACCCAAACAATAGATTAACATGCAACATTTGAAGTCTGCTCCCTCCAATGGCCTCTCAGCAGAAATCTTCAAGACAGTAGACAATCTACTTACGATTTACAGAACCTGCAAATTTGGAGCTCATTTGGATTCTAATATCTCTTCTGATATTACACCAATAGCAAAACCAGACCAGTGATAGCATCCTGTCCACCAACATCGTGCAAGGACACTTCGTGGAGAACAATCATTTCACCATATTAAAACCTAATATCCAGGGATCACCCAGTATATTAGTGGTGCTTTGCGATCAAGTCACACAACCAGAAATTCCCAGCTCTGATCCTCAACCTAGTTAGCTCATCTCAGCCTGGGCAGCAAATGTGACACTATGCTTGGCCTTTGCACTGAGCTTTGGAGAAGGGAGGTAAACCGGCCAGGAATTCCTTCTCCAAACAGCTGCCTAGTCACCCCTGCTGAAATGCCTGCATGTTAAACACCTAACCAGAACAATTTTGGTGATATTGGTAGAAATCAGATATCTCAACCAACATTTATATGAAATTCTATTCAGAAACATTGAAGATGTCTGCTTTGCTGTACAACTATTTACTAAATTAATCACAGTTTAAACTCATGCATTGCCATGATTTTGTTGATGGGGCATTAATTGTACTGAAATGCAGCCTGTTAAAGGAGAATTGACACACCCTAAGTACCATACTGCCTGACCCGCTGGGTGACCCCAGCACTTTCCGCTTTGCTGCCACATACTTACCCTGTTGCGTCCCAGTGTGCTGTGAAGTTGCGAGCCTCTTCTTCCACTCAAGTGTAACACTCCTTCTTGTAGGCGTGCTGCACCTGGGTGAATAATCTTAAATCTGCACATTCCAGGATGTGAGACTTAAGTAGACCATAAAAGGTATTACAGAAGTTTACAGAGAACACACTGACACAAATGGGAATGCATGGGTGTCACAGCAATGTAAATACATCTTTCACTTGATGTACTTGTCCATCGATCACTGAAGGCAGCAGCACAGGTAGATAAGGTGGTTAGAAAGGCATTTGAAGGAACTTTTCTTAAAACATACATGTTATGCTGAAAATTTATAAATTGCTGGTTAGGCCCCAGATAGAGAATTGTATCCAATTCCAGACACCACACTTTAGGAAGGATGTTAAGCATTGGAGAGGATGCAGAGGAGATTTACTAGAATGGTACCAGGGATGAGGGATGTTGGTTGCATGGAGAGACCAGAGAAAGCGGGGTTGCTCTGAGAGCAGAGCATGTTAATGGGAGATTTAATAGAGGTGTTCAAAATCAGAGAGTTTTGAAAAGAGCAAATAAGGAGGGACAGTGTCCAGTGACAGAAGGCTCAGTAACTGGAGGACTCAGATTTAAGGTAATTGGCACAAGAACCAGAGGAAACACGGAGAATTGTTCTTTTAAAAAATGTGAGTTATGATAATTTGGAATACACCTCCTGAAAGGGTGGCGGAAGCAGATTGAATAACAACTTTCAAAAGGGAATTGAATAAACACTGGAAGTGGAAAAAAAGTGCAGGACAATGGAGAAAGAGCAAGGGAGTGGGATTAATTAGGTAGCTCTTTCAAAAAGCTGGCACAATGGGCCAAATGGCCTCCTTCTATGCTGAATAATTCTATGATGATTCTATAATACAGGAGTGAAGAATATTTTGTCTGAGAAGATTTCCCTTTGTAAACAGTACCCAAGCAGTGCTCATTTAAAAGAAACTGCAGCTAAGAGGTTATGTGTATATTTGCAAGATATTTTCAGCAATAATTTTTTCCCTTTCCACACCGGGTCTGTTTGAAAGGTAATAAGCTCAGTGATTGAAGTGGAAGACAGAACACTTCTTGTAAACATAATATACTGAACAAGTGAAAGGTATTCCAGATGTTGGACTGAAGGTGTTAATACAACACATCAACTACCCATACACAAGCTGAACACTGTGAATACAAGGCAGTGATCAAACATAAACTAAACAAACACTGGCTTGTTCAAACTTTAGCTTCCCACAGGAGCACACAACACCATTCTTGATAGAAGTTGAGAAGGATGAACATTTAGTTTAGGAAAGAAAGGGAAGCAGAAAGAAAGGAGGGCATCACAGGCTGTGTAATTCATTACAAACCTGCTGAAAATCATAACTCTGCCCTTTTAGACATTACCTACTGGATAAGTAGGTGAGCCAAGTGATTTAAAAAAACTTTTTGAATTATTCTTGCAATGTGAGCAAGGTGGTAGTGGCAGGCCGCCTTTTATTTGATACAACTTCGTGGCTCACCAGACGTGGCAGATGGCAGATAAGAGTCAACCATGTTGGTGTGGGACTGGAGTCACATACAGGCCACACCGCATTGAGGACAGCAGTTCCTTCCCTAAAAAGCGTGAGTGAACTAGTTGAGTTTTGACATTAATCTGACAGCTTCAAGGTCACTTTTGCTGATACCAGTTTACTCCTAAATTCAAATTCTCAAACTGCCATGGTGCAATTTGAACTCACGTTCTCTACATTACTAGTGCAGGCATCTGGATTAACTTTGCTCCAATGATCAGAACCACAATGAGATTTATGCCGGGGGTGGGGGGGGAGGGGAGGAGATCAGGCGCGCAGAACCTTCAGTCCCATTAGAGTGACCCTCACTCTCAGCTTTGAGAGGGGTACAATGAAGGCATGGCATTTCCACTCCTCCCACAAGGTTCCACAACTCTTGTTACTCCACCGCCGCCTCATTTTCACCTACTGCTCTTGCAGTTAGTAACAGATGCTGGGTACACTTCCACTAGGTCTCAGCACCTCACCTACAGCCACATTTTGCATATTTGCCTCTCTACCACTCCGCCTTTAAGACACTCTTTAAAACTTACCTGTTTGACCAAGCTTTTGGTTTCCTGTCCCAATGTCTCATGTAGTTCGATTTTGTTTGATAACCCTCCTGTGAAGCACCTTAGATGTACTACTATGTTAAAGGAGTTATACAAATGTAAGCTGTTCTTGCACGACACTTGAGAACTGCTGGAATACTGTTCAATAACTGGTGTGCAGGGCAAAAGGTAGATGGTGGGAGAGAGAATTAAAAACGAGCTTGATTTCATCCTAACAACCTCTCACATTTTCTAGCAAAGATTACTTGCGGCAAATAAGGATGAGCCGATATGTTGGCTAATTAAAGTATTCTGTGCAATGGAATTTAAAGGACATTTTCAAAATTATGAAAGGTTAAGAGGGTAAATACCGGAAGACCATTTCCACTATTTGGCAAATTGATAATTGAGCACTCCCAATCATCACTGGAACCATGAACAGGAAGTCAGAATGCTTTTTACCCCCACACAGAAGGCTATTAGAAAATGAAATACTTTACAAGTGGCCATTGAGGTAGTCGATAGCATCACTTAAGAGTATTTGAGTATTTGAAAAACAAGGTCATAAAAAAAAACAAAGTTTGTATTGGCACAGGTCTCTGACTTTGCTGCAATTTCCATGATTACCAGAAACTTCCGTTAAACTCTTGCCCCATCTGGTACAAAGGAACTGAGGCCAATTGTCATGCCATCAATCAAATGGTTTTGTTTTTATAAACCACTCCAGGTCAGTACGGAGAACATTTGCCTATGCACTGCTATCAGCAATATATCATATTGCAACCAATAGGTTGCCTGCAAATTTTCACTTGCGCTTTTCATGTTGCACAATGCTTTGATACTGACTTCAAATCGGAGCCACTACCATTGGGAACAGTTGTCATACAATGACTTCCAACAATCCAACTATACTATAACATGGACTCAGTAACATACAACTGCTGGCATAACATGCAACTGTGGAAATCTGGCCATGGATTTTACCCTATGTTGGAGGTGGGGGGGAGGGGGGGGGGGATGAATTACATAGCATGTACAGCACAGAAACAGATTATTCAGCCAAATTGGTCCATGCTGGTGGCTATGCACCACATGAGCCTCCTACAATCCTACTTCATCTAACCCAACCAACATATCCTTCTTTTCCTTTCACCCTCATGTGTTTATCTTGAATTTACTAGTTGTCTGTGAAGACAGACGGATCAGAGATTGCTTCTATATTTGTACTCTGGCACCATAGGGCGGCGCAGTGGTTAGCACCGCAGCCTCACAGCTCCAGCGACCCGGGTTCAATTCTGGGTACTGCCTGTGTGGAGTTTGCAAGTTCTCCCTGTGTCTGCGTGGGTTTCCTCCGGGTGCTCCGGTTTCCTCCCACATGCCAAAGACTTGCAGGTTGATAGGTAAATTGGCCATTATAAATTGCCCCTAGTATAGGTAGGTGGTAGGGAAATATAGGGACAGGTGGGGATGTGGTGGGAATATGGGATTAGTGTAGGATTAGTATAAATGGGTGGTTGATGGTCGGCACAGACTCGGTGGGCCGAAGGGCCTGTTTCAGTGCTGTATCTCTAAACCATTCAGTACTGGAAGCACTTGATTAATACTGTAAGTATTTAAGACACAAATAAAAAGCTCATTGAAGTAATGGCCTAGTTTGATTAAATTGTATTTTCCCCCTTTTATTTGCCAGTTTTTCCCCTGCCTCTTTCCTAGAGTCATGTTTATTTTTCTTGGGGCAGGATGCACAAACTGCCTCATGTACTTCACTCAAGAGCACTTCCAGATAGGGTCGATAAGCTGGATCGAGATCATTTTCCTCTTCCAGTAATGCCAAAACAGTAGCATCCCTACTGCCTTTTTTCAGATGAGACATTAAACTGAAGCCCCGTCCATCCTCTCAGGCAGACGTAAAAGATCCCACTGCACTATTCTGAAGAGCAGGGCAGTTGTTCCAGATGCCCTAGTGAATGTCTATCCATTAACTAATACTATAAAAGAAACAGATGATCTGGTCGTTATCACATTGCTGTTCATGGGAGCTTGCTGTGCACAATTGGCTGCCATGTTTCCTACAGTGACTATATGACAAAGAATACATCATTGGCTGTAATGCCCTTTGGGACGCCCGCAGGCTTTGGAGGACACTATATAAATGCAAGCCTTTCCGTCATTGCCAGGCTGGGAATCAAACCCAAGGCCTTCCAGGTCTAAGGCTCAGTGACTCACTGGCTGAACCAGATAAGATTTGGGTGAAGATATACTTCCCTGCCTCCATTCTGGTCTGTAGGCCCTGCATTACATACTGAAAACAAACCACTGCTTGTAGTTTGAAAAATTGATTATGATGATACCAAAAATAAACTGATATTTTGAACAGTGTAAGAGATGCGAAGCACAACAAGGCATTGACCAAGGCGGGGCAGGGGGGGTGAAAGCTCATGGTGCCCCAGTGAGTAAAGAAACTAGCTTGTATAGTAGTGGAGGAGACTTTTGGCTGCTGCTCTGGTCACTGAATTTTTACCATTTAGTGGTTGTGTGTAAATTATACATCTAAAATCATAGAGCAGAAGGTGCAGCGAGTCAGTATCAGCACTTTCAAAGAGCAATCCAGTTAGTCCCACACACCCACCCTTCTCCAATAGCCCTGCAATTTATTCGCCTTCGAGCATTTATCCAATTTAAAGTATTTATCCAATTAATATTGTTTTCTTTCTTTGTCTTGTACAAACGCCAAGAACTTAGTTTTAAATAAAAACTGAAAATGCTGGTAATATTCAGCAGGTCTGGCATCATCTGTGAGGAGGAACAGAATTAACGTTTCAGGTCAAAGGCCCTTCATCAGAATGTAATTTTCTTTTGTTGAACAGAAACCATTACTTGCAGTTTGTAAATCTGGATTATAAACAAAGTAGAAAAATAAATCCTCTCCACCTCCCCTCCTCCCCCAAAGACTGGATGTGGAACAGACTTCCAGACGGGATAAACTAACACATTAAAAAGGGAGCTTGATGAATATCTGTTGAGAAGGGGATTGAGGGGCAGAGGAATATTAACACTGGTTGGTATTAAGGTGGTAGGGGAAGGAATTTGATGCTCTTTAAAAATGGGGTCAAATGTGTTTCTGGAGGTTTCATCACATGACCTCCTGCCTCTAAGGGCCCCACCCCTACACTCCTGCCATTGGTCGCAAGGCACGTCCACCCTCACGGTGCTTCACCTTCCCACAGCCAATCAAAACGAATCACCTCCATCACGTGAATGGAACATTTTGACTTAGACAGACATTCCTCCCCCCCACGTCCAATATTTTTATAATTAGCAAACAAAATTGTTCAAAGAAAGTTAAAAGCATTGTTATGTCCCTATGATTTTTCTAATTTATGTTGCTTGCAGCAGTGTCCTGGAGATTAGTCTAATTCCTGGAGACTCCAGGGCAATGCTGGAGGGTTGCCAACACTAAGATCAACAGGTGGCGATTCTGAGACTATCATGGATGCTTTAAGTGGAGCAGGCCTGGCGAGTGGCGTGTTATTGCAGTACGTTTTGTTCTTATTTTTGATGTACTGCAACTGCCAGCTTGCACGTCTATGGGCTCATGCACTTTAGGCCTTTCCATGATAATAAAGGAAGAAATTCCCCACATAAACAGACTCATTGACTCTCCAAAGCCAAGTAAAAGCTGAATTCTGGTTGCAGCACAAGTGCCCTTTTTCCTGGGCAAAAAGGACAGAAAAATAGGGTTACAGCAGATAGCTCTAGGTGAAGAACTAGCACAGTGGGATGAACAGCCTTCAATGCTGTACATCTTAGCGCTCCACAAGATGTCAGCAAGGATAAACAGCTCGAACCGGTTACAAAAAGAGCAACTGAGGCTAGGACTCTGAACTCATTCTATAGCTGGATGCAATAATAGAAAAATGGTAGGGCTGCTCTTCTGGAGGATAAAGGCAAATAAATTGATTCCTGGGATATGGGGGCTGCCCTATGGGAGATTGAATAGAATGGGCCTACATTCTCTCAAGAACAGAAGAATGAGAGATGATCTCATTGAAACGTATATGATTTTTAGAGGGCTTGAGACGGGAGATGCTGAGAGGTTGCTCCCCTGGTTGGAGGGGCTAGAACTATCAGGTACAGCCTCAGGATAAGTGGTCAGCCATTTAGAACCAAGATCAGAAGAAATCGCTTCACTGAGATCGTTGTGAATCTTTGGAACTCTCTACCCAAGAGAGCTGTGGAGGCTCAGTCATTGAGTATATTCAAGACAGGGATTGACAGATTTTTTGAACACGAAGGGCATCAAGGGCTATGGAGATAGGGCAGGTAGCAGTTGATTAAGATGGTACAGGGTTGAACCCCACGTGCTTTTCTAATAAACTGCTGTATTTATCTCAAAATAACCTGTAGTTTATAGTAACAATGTAGGTTCCATATCTAGTGTGCAGCTGTCCCCCTCTACTAAATAGCTTTTTAAAGGTGTGAGTTACACATGAACATGAATAGATCCTGTTGAAAAATATTGATACAGCTGCAACATGAATAGCAATTGTATGGGTGTCTTTTAAACAAGGTTCTGTGTTTATAAACATGACATATTAGGTTGCACGCTTGCATCAAGGACACTTAGATCACTCCAATATGGGATCATTAGGAACACTAGTACTTTGGGTGGATTGCGGAGAAGAGTAGGTCACATTTTTTGCTCCTCCAATTTTCCCCACAGTCCTAAGGACAGTGGGAAACCAGTGCTACCTAGCCAGTATCACCATGTTTCGGGTCTGAGCCCACTAATCAAGCACGGGCAGGCTATTCAACCATGTGAGCCATTCACAATGAGCCTGATCCTAAAATCACTATGCATTTTCCAATAGGGTCACCAAACCACAATCGGAAGAGTGGCACAAGCAATATTTTCCGGCCCAGTTATGCAACACAAGAGGTCAAACAGCGTTAAAGACACAAGTTACGAGAAGTTATAAAAAAAATAAAATAAATCTGCACAGTAAAGGGTGATTTTACTGCAGATTGCAGAAAGACTCATGGACAAGATGGCACACTTGCATTCCACAGTGATATCACAGAAAGGAATTTCTTACTTTTACCCATTTGTTGATTTGAACCCAATTTCTACTTATTTTAACCTTCTTTTGGGCCTCCTTATCTCGAGAGACAATGGATACGCGCCTGGAGGTGGTCAGTGGTTTGTGAAGCAGCGCCTGGAGTGGCTATAAAGGCCAATTCTGGAGTGACAGGCTCTTCCACAGGTGCTGCAGAGAAATTTGTTTGTTGGGGCTGTTGCACAGTTGGCTCTCCCCTTGCGCCTCTGTCTTTTTTCCTGCCAACTACTAAGTCTCTTCGACTCGCCACAATTTAGCCCTGTCTTTATGGCTGCCCGCCAGCTCTGGCGAATGCTGGCAACTGACTCCCACGACTTGTGATCAATGTCACACGATTTCATGTCGCGTTTGCAGACGTCTTTATAACGGAGACATGGACGGCCGGTGGGTCTGATACCAGTGGCGAGCTCGCTGTACAATGTGTCTTTGGGGATCCTGCCATCTTCCATGCGGCTCACATGGCCAAGCCATCTCAAGCGCCGCTGACTCAGTAGTGTGTATAAGCTGGGGATGTTGGCCGCTTCAAGGACTTTTATTTTAACCAATTAAGATATATTCCACCAAAGAACCCAGCTTAACACTGATCCTTCCACCACTAGAACATGCATGTGAATCCAGCCTGGAGTTCCAGGACAAATGTCCATGTCTGCTGGCTATAGAATTCCTATGTGGAGTGAGCTTAGGCAGTCTTAATGGGCTAGAGTCAGTGCACAAAGCTTTCTAGCAGCTTGGCATTCTCAACCAAAGGGGCAACATGGGAAATGCAAATGTCCGATACAGTAAATGCAAGAGGAAATTTGACAAGAGAAAATGATTGAGGGAATCGAGACACAGGACAGTTTTATTTTACTAACTTTAGCATTGGCAAGTTAGCCCACAATGGTCTTTTCCGGTGCTATGTATTCCTATAGGGAAGGGAACAGATAAAGCCAAGTTTCACCCCACATCTGGCAATGCTGAATGCAACCAAATTCTCTTCCATTCCACACCTGGATGCCCACAAAAATGAGTAAAAACATCGTTCTGATTTCTCTGGGTTCCTCAAACCACATGCAACTAACAGATTTCGACCTAACTTAAATTTCAACATTACAGTTGGTTCTATTTGTTTTTCCATGTTCCTTCGCAAAGTTTAACTTTCCCACAGATAAGATTTTGACCTATTGTACACTTTTGGCATAGCAAAACTTTTTTTATTTTAAGTACTGCAGAGAAGAGGGGCCAGGACACTTCCTGTTTCGACAGGAGACCTTCACAGAACTCTCGGCATCTACACAAAGCTACATAACTGGTTACAGAGCCCCTCATCTAGCTGCCAACCAAGTTAATTGCACACAATCTTGTCAATGCAGACTTCATGAAGTCTGTAAATCCCAAAATTGATCATCTCTTCTGCCCGTTAATCCCACATCTTTGATTAAATCCCAGCAAGCTGCAGTTCCAAACAATCGATTTTCTATGTCCTATATCTCGATGCACTGGAGGCAAAGAGCTGCTGATCACTATCTAAGGGAGTGGGCAGATGAAGGGGAGTGGCAGAATGAGGAACCAAGACTGTCAATCACACAAATTACATCTGGATTAGGGATTGATATATTCAAATAACAATGGACAGGTAAACTCTCTGGTCCATCCAGCATGTCCCACACATTGTGGTGCTTTGTTTAATATATGCAATCTCTACCCTACCCAAAACCATGTGATCGCCTGTGAGGGGGAAAAATACTGAAAAAATCCGAGGCCACTTGGAGAGAAAAATAAAATTAGAAATTGCTCTCCAACCCATCTAGGCAATCAAAACAGGTCCAGATCATCACTCTGACCCCACCTTGATAATTCCCTACAGTACCTACCTTTTATAAGAGGTCATTTCCACCCTAGCCAAAAACAGGTCCAGGTCTGTCACTTAATGGAATTCAGAGAATCACTGCCCATCGCATGAGACGCCAGCCTGTTCCAGAAATCCACTGTTCTCTGGGAAAAGAACCACCTCCTGACATCTAACCAAGATCTGGCCTTGTACAACTTAAAATTGTGATCTGATATAATTGAAGTGGGTTTATTTTGCGCGTTATTTTTCCCTCCTTTAACTAGGGCGACATTCATGTGCTATCAGTCTAGTTAATTTGTGCAAGCAAGATCGTGCAAAACAGTGACAAGGTGAAAAATGTTAACAGGTTATTTTTCGATAGCGAGATTGAGGTAAACTGTTGACTAGGACACCAGGAAAACTGTCCTGTTCTTCAAAAAGTGCTATGGAATCTTTTGCAACCACCTGATTAGACAGAGAGAGCCCTGGTTTCATCGCTCATCCGAAAGATGGCACATTGAACAATGCAGCATTCCTTCAAATATAATACACCTGCCACCTAGATTATGAGTCCTGGAGTGGAATTTGCACACTCAAACTTCTGACTTCAAGGTGAGAGTGCTACTAATTGAGCCAAGCTGACAGTTAATTTGCTAACTTTGCCCCTCCTTGACCCAAAGAACAATAGTAGCTACCTCAGATCAGTTAGCTCAGTACAGACTAGAAATCAGGCTCCGGTTTAGAATACAATGGATCACAAAAGCGCTTACGATTACTGGTTGGGTTCTCCCTGGACTAGTACAGTGCACATGTCCCCCGACAGATTATGGTGATTACAGGCAACACAATGCCAGGACTAAAATTAACACTAGCATCCAAAAGAGAGAGAGACCAGTAAAGTTACCAACACATCAATGACAGCATGCACATGATACAATCAGCAAACCAATGACTGATTGCAAGTGTGCGCCCTGCACTTTGTTACCACATGCAGAATATTTCTTTGAAGGTATTCTGCAGAAATATGCAAAATGGTGCATAAGGTACAGTATACTACATTGAAAGAAGTACAAGTAAATCGCTGCTTCACCTGAAAGGAGTGTTTGGGGCCTGGGATAGTGAGCAAGCTCGAGGAAGAGCATCTCATCTACCGAGTAGGCACACTACAGCCTGTCGGACTGAACATTGAGTTCAATAATTTCAGAGCATGACAGCCCCCCATTTTACTTTCATTTTTAGTTATTTTTTCTTTTTTACATTTTTTACAACCTTTTTTGCATTTATTTCATTTCATCTTAATTTGTTCAGTTTGCTTACCCACTGTTTTTTTTTCATGTTTGCACTTGCTGCTGTTCAATATTCAGTCCGTTAACACCTTTTCTGTACTAATGCTTTGTCTTTCAACACACCATTAACATATTGTTTGCCTTTGTTCCATGACCTTTTGGTCAGCTATGTGGCCTTGTCCAATCTACACCTTCTCTTTTGTTATCTCTTGCCCCACCCCCACCTCACTTGCTTATAACCCATGACATTTTTAATATTTGTCAGTTCTGAAGAAGGGTCACTGACCCGAAACATTAACTCTGCTTCTCTTTCCACAGATGCTGCCAGACCTGCTGAGTGGTTCCAGCATTTCTTGTTTTTATTCATTTCATCAACCTGGGCTGCTTTTGAACTCAGGGCCCAGAGATGCAAGGACAGTATACTACCCACTAACCACCCATGTGCAACTTTTCCCTTTCCCAGTGTCATTATTTTGTAACACTTTTAGTTCTATTCTCCAATTAAACACAAAGCCAAAAATTTTAAGCAGGGCCACTGGAATCCATGGCATCTTAAGATCAATTTTTATACCAACCCCAAACGCTGCAATAAGTACACCCAAAGTCTGCGGGGGCCATCGCAACCTCAACATTGATTGTAATATGTTAACACTCAGCATGCACTCCCTGCCAGCAATTGCCAGTTTAAATTTCCTTGTGCACACATAATGGAAACTAGAGGCCTGCTACCCGACCCGAACTCGACGACATGTGTCGGGGTCAGGTCAGGTGGGGCCAAGTCCAGTTCGAGTCGGGCCGGGCACACACACGGCAAGTGCTCTGCTGGTAAGTATTGAAATTAAAAAACTTACCTGAGTTGGGAGCCCAGGACGAAACTGAGTCTGCACAGTGCGTGATGACATCACTATGACACCATCGCGCATGCGCTGCAGCTCAGTGGAGCTTCCCAGTTGGAAGGTAAGTCAACGGATGATCGGGTCGGGCTCGGGGCAAAATCGGAGGGACTCGGGCCGGGTTCACTGGTTCGGTCGGGTTCTTTTTCCCGACCTGAAGCAGGCCTCCAATGGAAACTTGTCAAGCACTACAGCATCACCACTGGCAGAGGGTGTAATTACGGCACAGGTTTACCTATAATTTCCCTTAGAAATGCCTTTGTCCACATTTCTAATGTAAATCCAAAAATAACAACGTATAATTTTAAAATTGGCAATAAATTACCTCCAAACCCATGATCTCTACTATCCACAAGGGCAGCAGTTACATGGGAACACCACCACCTGCAAGTTCCCCTCCAAGCCACACACCATCCTGACTTGGAACTATATCGCCGTTCCTTCACTGTTCCTGGGTCAAAATCCTGGAACCTTTCCTAACAGCACTGTGGGTGTACCTACCCCACATGGACTTCAGCGGTTCAAGTTGGCGGCTAACCACCACCTTCTCAAGGGCAATTAGGGATGGGCAGTAAATGCTGCCCTAACATGCGATGCCCACATCTCATGAATGAATTAAAAATAATTATCCCTTACCCACATGGCGTTAAAACCATTATCGATCTTGTCTACCCACCACCACCCCCCACTTCCAAAGGTACACTAAAGAAAATCAACTAGTAATATTTTTAATATACTGTGTAATACAGTACAAAACTGGTGTCAGTGCAGCTTATGACTATAATTCTATAATGACTCCCAGCTGTCACTAAACTAGCCAAGTGATACTACTAGGCATGAGATGTGAAGTTGCCAATACCTGATATACCAATACCTGGTGTTCCGAACCAGAATGCGTCAATGACATCAATCTTTCTAATCCACAGCGATTTGCAGCTCACTAATGGCAAAGCATTTCACCATCTGCATACTTGACCTGCTCAACTGAACTCCATGTTCCTGCAAAGCCAGATCATGAGGTTACATCTAGGTAAAATCTGATAAGTGTAGGTGGATTATGGAACTGCACATGAATGGTAATGGGAAATTTAGCAACTCAGCGCTCTGATTCAGAACACCAGGCACTTGCTCAAAAGCCACAGATCAGAACATAAGAAATAGAAGTAGGCCATACTGTCCCTTGAACTTCCTGACCTCTATCACCAAGACTAACAAAATCATGGGAACACCATCACCTCCAAGCTACACCCCATCTTAATTTGAACATTTATCACTGTCACTGGGTCAATAAACTGAGATTCCATACAGAACATCACTATGGGAGCACCATCAGCACAAGGAACACAGTGCTTCAAGAAGGCCCATCACTGCCTTCATAGGGAAAATCAGGATAATAAAATTCAGCTTTGTCAGTCTTTTTCACATAAGAATGCAAGAAATAGGAGTAGGCCATATGACCATTGTGCCTGCTCTGCCATTCCATAAGATCATGGCTGACCTTCTACCTTAATTTTAATTTCCCACCCTACCCCCATATCCCTGGATTCCCTTAGTAATCAAAAACCTATGGATCTCGGTCTTGAATATACTCCACGACTGAGCGTCCACACCCTCTGGGAGAGAGAATTCCAAAGATTCACAACCCTTTGAGTGAAGAAATTTCTCACTTCAGTTCTAAATGGCCGACTCCTTATCCTGAGACCATTAGCCCTAGTTCTAGATTCTCCAGGCAGGGGAAACAGCATATGTACAACTACAAGTTATCACCACAAACAAAACCACCAGAACTGACAGCAGACACTGTTTGTAAGCACTAAAATTACAAAAAAAAACACAAGTTTATAATAAAGGTTGGCTTATACAGTAAATGTATATTTGAAAACCCAAAATCACACCACAATCTTTGTACGACAGAAAAAGAAATTTCTGCTTTTGCCTGATGTTAAAACAGCCAGTTTCAAAAGGGAAGACAGACAAACAGTGTACTATTAATCAGTTTGAAAAATCAAAATATCAAGTTCTTCTTATTTCCAATATAGCTCATTTGAAATGTTAATGTCAGCAATTTGACAGTTGTAATTTCTTGTGATCAGAAATAAATTCCTTGCGAAATAGCTGAAAGACACTAACAACTTCAAGCCATTCTTAACAGGATGGTAAAAAAAGTTTAGCTTGCATAACAATTGCAAAGAAACAATTAAACTTCAAATCAAAACACACCCTTATAACCTGGAAGCCCTCAGGATGTTCTAATTACCTAAGCATTTGACTAAAGGGGCTGAATAGGAACTCTGTCACATAATGTACTACCAAAGACTTTTGTAAAAATATGCTATGGGGAACTGCAAAAATTGTGCACAGGATGGCATAATTTCTCACCAATCTAGTTTGTATGAGTTTTGTGTTTAATTGCATCTTCCCATTCTCCTGCAATTCTACATATTTTTACCTATAAATAAATCTGGATAAGTCATTTTTAGCTTATACACAGTGGTCTAACATGCTTTTTTTCCCACTTTAAAGTGGTTAGAAAATAGGGTAAACAACTCAGTCTCTAGTAAGTGATTTACTGTTATTCAATATTAATGGTTAAGACCCATGCAGCAATAACTCAAAAAAAAAAAATCAAGATTAAAGGCTTTGGTGTCAGTTCATAGCAGATTCGGCCCACTTATGGAAATTTTTGTCTCAGTATGAACACAAGCCAAGTGGTGGGGAAAAGTCTGCAGCGTAACATCTCAAAATACCCTGACCCAGCCGAACACCACTAGCAATTGCCAAACTACCTTGACCGCCCCCCCAAACTGGGCACAACCCCCAATGCATGCGCAAATAATACATGTAACCTAATTGAACAACGGCTTTAAAAAAATGAAAAGCCATCCCAGCTCCACAGATGGTGCTGTGGAAAATAAAGACACCAAATATTCATATTAATTCAATATGCTGACCTTGTTCTGCACTGTTCCAATTCTGGCCTCTTGTGCATCCAGATTTTCATTGCTCCACCACTGGCAACCCCATCTTCAGCTACCTGGGCTCTAAGCTCTGGAATTCTCTCCGTAAACCTCCCCTCTTTTAAGTTTACCCTTAAAACCTCTCTGTGGCCAAGCCCTTGGTCACCTGTCCCAATATCTCCTTTGTGACTCGGTTTCATATTCTGTTTTATAACACTCCTTGGAACGTTTTACTATGTTAAAAGGTGCCAAATAAATGTAAGTCATTGTTAAAAGCAGGTAAACTTCTACATCAGACAGCATACGATGGAGGGCTGTTCATGGTTAAGCTCTCATTAATTTACACATGCTTCAAGTTGTTTCTACCCAACTGATCTTGATGTTCTAATTTAGGAATTATCCATCAATAAAGCACCAGCACTAAAACAACCATTTTCCAAGCTCTTGGATCCACTAAAGTCAAACAGACCAAACCAACTCATAAAAACAAACTGCAACTATGGCTATGGTCCCTGTGCTTCGGGAAGATTACTACGTAGCTTTCTGGGGGGTTGGGTGGTGTGCATAGATTGGACACCAACCACCCTTTATCTGTTCATTCTTTCTGGCCACCTGAAATAGAACAGGACAGATTACCTGCTGTAAAAAGCCATGGTTAAAGCAACAGCATCTTATTAAAGAACTAAACGGCTCCGGACATCACAACATAGCACCCTTAGCTCCCATGTAGTCCATTAGCTGCTACTTGCCATTTCAGATGGGAAGAACTCTTGTTCTGATTGAAAATGCTGTTGCACCAGATCAGAAAGCCATCAGTCACAGATTGTAGAACACTCCGACCTCAATTATAAAGTGGCAATGCCTGACGAAGGAACATTGTAAATATGCCCAGGTTTAGCTAAATTCCTCTGCCAATATAAATACCCACACAATTAGCAAAACTAAGAAATTATAGTCAAAAGCAAGAATATAGCCTGGTTAAAACAATGGCTCAATTGGGAGAATAAACTGCCTAGTGTGGTTGTGACCCATACACACTTGGATCTCCTAGGTCTGTAACAAGTCAGCTGATTTCAGCCAGCAGCACCATAATTAGCTTCAGAACCAGGGAACAGCAGGCAGGGGAGGAGTCTTTATCCACCAACTCCTGCAGGAAAATGTCCCAGCATAGGCGAGGACAGAATCAGCTCCAACTGCTCACACCCACAACTGAATAGCCTGCTGCCACTCAAAATCGAGACGTATTTACAATAGCCACTTGGATGAGGTACCTGAATCACAGACTCTTACACCACAGAAGGTGGCCATTCGGCCCATGTCTGTACCTGCTTGTTGAAAGTGTTATCTAATTAGTCCCACCACCCTGCTCATTCCCCGTAGCCCCGCAAATTATTTCCCTTCCAAGTATTTATCCAATTCCCTTTTTAAAGATACTATTGAATCTGCTTCCCCCACCCTTTCAAGCAGTGCACTCCAGATCATAACTCACTGCGCAAAAATATTTCTTCCCTGGTTCTTTTGTCAGTTATCTTAAATCTGCGTCTGCTGGTTACCTTCTGCCAGTAAAAACAGTTTCTCTTTACTTACATTATCAAAACCGCTCAAAATTTTGAGCGCCTATTAAATCACCCCTTAACCTTTACTCTGAAACCAATCGCAGCTTCTTTAGTCACTCCGCATAACTGAAATCCTGCATCCCTGAAGACTATGGAATCTTACAGTATGAGTCAGCACCTTTTTATTTTGAGGGGCAGAAAGAGGAAATTTATCAATTTTCACAATTTTTTTTACATAGCATGCAGAGCTCACCAGCAACAAGGGACCCAGCGATGACATTTAACCATGAAATCAAACCAGCAAACAGCAGCAAAAATTGGATTTGAGTTAACATACATCTGTGTTAATTAATGCACAAGAACCTGTTGTGCCATGTGAGATGATAGAATGATAGATCATAGGAGGCTGCTATTCAGCCAATTGTATTTATGCTCACTCTTTGAAACAGCTATTCAATTTATCCCACTCCCCTGCGCTTTCCCCCCCTAGCCCTGCAAATCATTTCCCTTCAAATATAAATCCAATGCCCTATTGAAAGTTACTATTCAATCTGCTTCCATCACCCTTTTCAGGCAGTGCATTGCAGATCATGACAACTCGCAGCGTAAAAAAAAAATGTATGGGAACCACAAGCTCTGGGAAGCCACAGTAAGATGCTTCTTCGAGTGTGGAAACAAGCCCCTTAGATCAGTAGCATTTTTATAGTATGACTCAATAACCTCCTCGCAGTGAAGCACTCCCCAAGGCAGAATCATTTTCAGTAAAGGGTGCGTTACAGTAAAGTCCTGTTTGCTTTCTTGATTAATCTGGAAAATACAAACAATCCAGGCATGACAACAGGGTGGAGACAGAGCTTCCAGTAGCCAAGCATGTGTTTGAAATCTGCTGACCCAAACTCTAGTAAGTTGGACAGAGACTGTTAGGAACTTCTGGGACTGAACTCCTTGGTGGGCTCTGGTCCTCCCTCACTCAAAGGCCTTGGGATTCCCGACACTTCCAGCTCCATGGTTAGTCCACTACAGTTAGCACAAAATGATACTGTTCTCAGCAAGGTTTTATTCCCACGAAGGAGGATTTGAAAACAAGCTCCTTGCAATATGACAAAGTGACTACCTGCTTTAAAAAAAAAGTTGCAACGTTCTGGCTTGTTTTTGTTGTTTATGAATTGACTGGTTCCAGGAGATTTGTGGTGGCCAGCTAGTCAACTGTGGGGTCATCACAGCTGATTTAGTTCCTGCCCTGGCCCAATGTTCACCACCCTAGTGTATATTCAGGCTGGGGTGCCTATTCTTTTTTTTTACTTAAAACATATACTTTATTCATAAAATTATTCATAATATGGAGCGTATTCAACAAAGGCAACTTCCATAGCCCTCCTGCCACTGCAAGGCGAGATCAGCTATCAGAGTACAGACCAAAAGATTGTATCTGGGACCTTTAGGTTGCCATGGTACCATGGCCTTTTTCCACTGAGCCACAGGAGAAGACCACGCTTTGAAAAAAGGAACAAGTCTAAAATGTTACAAATTAAAGACAGAACATGAAAAGATCTTTTGTTATTCTCCTCCTGCCTCAGCGCTCGTCACGCCAATCACATCCCAAGGTGACGGGCAGATAGATCAGCTGCTCCCAAGACCTTGTCATTACTGGGTTCACAGCCCAGCCAGCGATCTTTCCCGAGTCAGAGGCAGCACCTGTGCTCCATTCACCACTTCCTCACTGCACACACACTTGAGCTCATTCAAAACTCTGCTGCCCGTATCCTAACTTGCACCAAGCCCCATTCACCCATCACTCCTGTGCTCGTTAATATTGGCTCCCGGACCGACTGCTTCGATTTCAAAATCCTCATCCTCATTTTCAAAACCCTCCACAGTCTCATCCCTCCCTATCTCTGTAACCTTCATCAGCCCTACAACCCTCCAAGATCTCTGTGCTCCTCCAGTTCTGGCCTATCGCACACCCTGATTTTCATCGCTGCATCCATTGGCGGCAATCCCAAGTCTTCGATGAATTCAGCACACCAGCCTAGGAAAAGGAATCATCAGCCAGTGCTCCCATTCCTGAGATTATTGGAATGCCTTCCTGGGAAGCAGAGTTTTGTGGACCTCGTGTGGGGAACAGGCTTAGCATTGATGCCCCTCATGGTAGAATAAAGAATCATACAGCACAGAAGGAGGCCAACGTGTCATTGCTAGCTCGCCAACTATCCAATGTGTCCACTCTCCTGCTCTTTTCCTCAGCACTGTAAACTTTTTTCCTTAAAGTATAAAGCCCTTCTGAAAGTTACTATTGAATCTGCTTCCACCAGCCTTTCAGACAGCAGCATGCAAAGCATGACCATTTGCTGCACCTAAAAAAATTCTCACCTCGCCGCTGAAGAACTTGCATTTAAATAATGCCTTATCTGACCATAGGACATCCCAAAGCTCTTTACAGCCAATGAAGTGTAGTCACTGCTGCAGTGCAGGAAACATGGCGGCCAATGTACACTAACAGCAATGTACTAATGGCCCAATAATGTGTTTTGTTAACATTGATTGAGGGATAAATATTGCCCAGAACATCAGGGGAGAACACCACTGTACTTTTCAAAGTAGTGCCATGGGATCTTTTACATTGACCTGAGAGAGCAGACAGGCCTCGGTTTAACATTTTAGCAGAATGACGACACCTCCGATAGTGCAGCACTCCCTCAGTACTGCACTGGGAGTGTCAGCCTGGATTTTGTGCTCAAGTCTCTGGAGCGGGACTTAAACCCACAATGTTTTGACTCAGTGGCAAAAGTGCTGCCAACTGAACAAAGGCCACACACATTAAAGCCTGTCTACCCGACCAAACCCGACAACGTTGTCGGGTTCAGGTCGGGTCTGTATTCTGTGTCCAGCATTAGGGTTTGGGTTGGGCTGGACTGTACTGTTTTGCTTTGTATTGTTTTTGTTTTAATTTACATTTAATCTGTTTGTTATTTTCAGGTCGGGCATTTAAAAAAATTAAGGGACTCGGACCCAGGTCGGGTTTTAATTTTATACCAGAGCCAGGCTTTAACACCCGTCTGAGCTCACATGTGAACAGTGACCTTTTGGTGACGTACTGAAGTGCGGTCAACATTTGTAGAACTGCACCCCAACATGAATTAATGCAGTCGAGAGAAAGACCAGAAGAGACAACCAGACAGTAAAACGGAGCATTGTGCCGTATACTCTGAGCTATTTGGTTTGAAACTACACCCAAGTGATGAGAACCATTAGGAATAGGAGTAAACATTGCTGTAGATAACAGGCACATCTTGTACATCAAGAGTTCGATTAATGCTGTGGATGGATAACCAAACCACAGTGTTACAGAACATATCAGTTAATCAGTATACCATAAATTCTACAGGCAGGTCAAAGAAACCGCTCCAGTAATTACTCAGATATAACATGTCTTTCTACTTTCAAGCCTACTTTTAAACCCTGGCCACCATTGATCACAGACATTATACACTACTGTGCTGAAGCCATCACGATACACACCTTCCATTCTCACATCAGCCCATTACCAATTCAGCGGGAGGCAAAAAAGATAAAATTTACAAGTCTACCATAGAGCCTGCTCTGTTATCTTCTCTGATAATCTGAACACCATGGCTTTACTTTGTACTTTTCAACCCAACAATTGGGTTTTGAAGGCACGTAGTGTAAAAGTCACGTATGCGCATCTGATGGCACCTAGGTTCCTACAGCAGCTCACAGAGAGGCACAAACTCCCAACACCCATCTTAACTGGGACCCAGCAGCATGCTGAACATACAACGGGAAGCAGGCTGGTGCTTGGAAATCACAAGTCACCACTGGCACACTGCTCGCCTGGCCTGATTTTAAAAAATTGTCACTTGTCTTTAACCTAAGACATGTTCAATCACTGTTCCCACAGCTATTTGTTTAAAAACTAAACATGACAAAGTTAACATGAACCTTGAACAGTGAACAATCAACATCTTGATGTTATCAGCAAACATGATATGCGATTGGCTCGTCTGAGAGCGCAGCGATCATACTGACCCAATTTAATGTTACTCAACAAGCTAGGGATTTATTTACCACAATTTTCTAGCGCATCTTGATGGTGCACCCTATTCTGACATCAGCAGGATAGTGCACTCCAAATAGAATGACAAAATCACTGAATCTTACAGTCCAGGAGGAGCCCATTCGGCCCATCCTGCCTGTCCCAGCTCTTTGGAAGAGCATCCAATTAATCCCCTGCTCCTTCCCCATGGCCCAGCAATTTTTTTTCCTCTTTCAAGTATTTATCCAATTTTCTTTTGAAAGTTACCAATGAACCTCCTTCCACCATCCTTTCAGGCAGTGCATTCCACATCATGACTCGAGTAAAAAAAAATTCTCTCATCTCGTCTCTCTAGTTTTTTTGCCAATGATCTTAAAGGAGTCAACAAGTCGCATTTGCCAGTGTTGCCTTGCTACAAAGCAGAGACCGTGACTGGTAATTGCACCTTCGCTCACAAACAGATCATTCCTTTGAGCTAATGGCTAGATTTACTGCCTGAATCATGTTAAACTCCAAGGAGAAATGTTACTAGCAAAACTAAAGGAGTGATGTGGACATTTTGTAATCAGGTTCTCAGTCAGGCCTGACTACAAAGAGCCAGACTACATTAAGCACAGCACATTTTAAGCAGGCTGGCCCCTCTGGGCTGTACAGGTTTTATTTATTCATTCAGGGGATATAGGTATCACTGGCAAGGCCAGCATTCATTGCCCATCCCCAATTGCCCTTGAGACAGTGATGGCAGCTGCCTTAGTGGCTTGCTAGGCAATTTTACAGGACAGTCAGAGTTATACAGCACAGAAACAGGCCCTTCGGCCCATCGTGTCTGTGCCAGCCATCAAGCACCCAAGCATTCTAATTCCATTTTCCAGCACTTGGCCCATAGCCATGTATGCTAGTGGTGGGTTTGGAGTCAGACCAGGTGTAAATGAGAGGTTTCCTTCCCTAAGGGACATTGGTGAATCAGATGGGTTTTTACAACAATCCAACAGTTTCATGGTCACGACTGCTGATACTAGCTTTTTATCCCAGATTTATTTGATTAACTGAATTCAATTAACTAACTGCCATGGTGGGATTTGAAATCATCTCTGAATTCATAGTCCAGGCCACTGGATTATTAATCCCGTAACATAACTATGCTACCGTACCCTTTGTTTACATTATACCTATGTCTAATCATTGAACGAAAAATGTGTACAGAAAAATACAGCAGAGCAGTATATACACACTGAACGGGAATAGGTAGGTTTAAAATCTTTATTTCACTAAAAAATAAGTTCCAACATGAAAATTCAGCTGAATTTGAGGAACTTCCCTCCCTTTAGGGGTTTATTCAGGTTTGAACTGCGAGCTGGAACTCGAAAGGGTCCCCAACCTTCTCTAAACACTGAAGAAGTTTTTATGCCATTTAGTTCCTTTGAAAAACATTGAACATATATACTTTCAAGAATAAGTCACATTAACCTGCAACTGAAATAGCAGACGCTTGGCACTGGTTCTCAAGCTGTCTGGTGCCCAATTCCTAAGCACCAGGATTTCCTCACTTGCTGACCCCCACACACCCTGATGCTAAGTTTACCACCACCCCACTACCCTTACCCTACATGCAATCTCCTCCACATCCCACCTACCACCCCTCCCCCAAACCCCTACCGAGTAATTTCTCCAGCTATATTCATGTTCAACTCTCCTGGCGCGAGTACTGTCCCTACAAAATGTAGGGTCACTATTGCCGGTTGTCCCCAGTGCCAGCTCTTCTAGTTGAAGTCTTCAGTCTTTTTTTTAAACCCAAATGTAATTTCTTCAAGTGCCTTGATCCTGATCTCTTACTACCCTGCCGCTGCCTTCAGAACATTCCCTATTGCCAACACTCCTGTAGCTGGGCCTCAGCAAACCAGTGCTAGTTTTCTCGTAGTAAATGAAGCTTTTGACCCCAGTATTGCTTCCATTCATTGAGTCCAGCTGTGCAACAACCAAACTGTTATCATAGAATTGCTGGAGAGTATTTGCAATCAGAAAGAGTGAGACTTGTCTTTGACCCATTTAAATACATTTGCTTTTCACAGCAAAACACATTACATTTTAAAACCAAGCTGAGTAAGACTTGATAAGCCAGTTCCACACCCCACCAGATCCCCAGTGCTGGTATCTAGCTGCCCAGTTGGATCAATAGCTGCCACAGCTGTCTGTCGCCAACTGCCTTGTTTAAAAGGAGCTACTTCTCCTGTTTCTACCCTCCTCTGTAAACAATCTCAGTTACCAGGACCCCTGCCCCTCCCTAGGATCCTAGATGCCCGAGTCTGCTGACTGCCACCCCAAGTTCCCACACCTCATCCCACCACCCAAGGTCTCCACAATATCTGGTCATTCCCCAGCACTGACCACCCCGCCACCCACTACATCACAATCTCTGGGGTCCCTCCCCAAGTGCCCTCCACCCTGGGTTACCTCACCCTCCCCTATGCATCCCTCCATCGCTCCCGTCTGGCACTGTATCGCCTCTCAGCACCCCTCCCCCCAACACTGGGTCCACTCTCGGCACCCCCTCCCCCCCGATACTGTCCCCTCTCAGCACCCCTCCCCCAACAGCGCCTCTCAGCACCCCTCCCCCCGACACTGCCCCCTCTCAGCACCCCTCCCCCCGACACTGCCCCCTCTCAGCACCCCTCCCAACAATCCCCTCAGTACCCCTCCCCTGGACACTGTCCCCTCACTACCCCTCCCCCGAGTCCCCTTTCAGCGCCCCTCCCCCCGACTGTCCCCTTTCAGCGCCCCTCCCCCCGACTGTCCCCTCTCAGCGCCCCTCCCCCCGACTGTCCCCCCTCAGCGCCCCTCCCCCCGACTGTCCCCCCTCAGCGCCCCTCCCCCCGACTGTCCCCCCTCAGCGCCCCTCCCCCCGACTGTCCCCCCTCAGCGCCCCTCCCCCCGACTGTCCCCCCTCAGCGCCCCTCCCCCCGACTGTCCCCCCTCAGCGCCCCTCCCCCCGACTGTCCCCCCTCAGCGCCCCTCCCCCCGACTGTCCCCCCTCAGCGCCCCTCCCCCCGACTGTCCCCCCTCAGCGCCCCTCCCCCCGACTGTCCCCTCTCAGCGCCCCTCCCCCCCGACTGTCCCCTCAGCGCCCCTCCCCCCGACTGTCCCCTCTCAGCGCCTCTCCCCCCGACTGTCCCCTCTCAGCGCCCCTCCCCCCGACTGTCCCCTCTCAGCGCCCCTCCCCCCGACTGTCCCCTCTCAGCGCCCCTCCCCCCGACTGTCCCCTCTCAGCGCCCCTCCCCCCGACTGTCCCCTCTCAGCGCCCCTCCCCCCGACTGTCCCCTCTCAGCGCCCCTCCCCCCGACTGTCCCCTCTCAGCGCCCCTCCCCCCGACTGTCCCCTCTCAGCGCCCCTCCCCCCGACTGTCCCCTCTCAGCGCCCCTCCCCCCGACTCTGTCCCCTCTCAGCGCCCCTCCCCCCGACTCTGTCCCCTCTCAGCGCCCCTCCCCCCGACGCTGTCCCCTCTCAGCGCCCCTCCCCCCGACGCTGTCCCCTCTCAGCGCCCCTCCCCCCGACGCTGTCCCCTCTCAGCGCCCCTCCCCCCGACGCTGTCCCCTCTCAGCGCCCCTCCCCCCGACGCTGTCCCCTCTCAGCGCCCCTCCCCCCGACGCTGTCCCCTCTCAGCGCCCCTCCCCCCGACGCTGTCCCCTCTCAGCGCCCCTCCCCCCGACGCTGTCCCCTCTCAGCGCCCCTCCCCCCGACTGTCCCCTCTCAGCGCCCCTCCCCCCGACTGTCCCCTCTCAGCGCCCCTCCCCCCGACTGTCCCCTCTCAGCGCCCCTCCCCCCGACTGTCCCCTCTCAGCGCCCCTGCCCCCGACGCTCTCCCCTCTCAGCGCCCCTGCCCCCGACGCTCTCCCCTCTCAGCGCCCCTGCCCCCGACGCTCTCCCCTCTCAGCGCCCCTGCCCCCGACGCTCTCCCCTCTCAGCGCCCCTGCCCCCGACGCTCTCCCCTCTCAGCGCCCCTGCCCCCGACGCTCTCCCCTCTCAGCGCCCCTGCCCCCGACGCTCTCCCCTCTCAGCGCCCCTGCCCCCGACGCTCTCCCCTCTCAGCACCCCTGCCCCCGACGCTCTCCCCTCTCAGCACCCCTGCCCCCGACGCTCTCCCCTCTCAGCAACCCTGCCCCCGACGCTCTCCCCTCTCAGCACCCCTGCCCCCGACGCTCTCCCCTCTCAGCACCCCTGCCCCCGACACTCTCCCCTCTCAGCACCCCTGCCCCCGACGCTGTCCCCTCTCAGCACCCCTGCCCCCGACGCTGTCCCCTCTCAGCACCCCTGCCCCCGACGCTGTCCCCTCTCAGCACCCCTGCCCCCGACGCTGTCCCCTCTCAGCACCCCTGCCCCCGACGCTGTCCCCTCTCAGCACCCCTGCCCCCGACGCTGTCCCCTCTCAGCACCCCTGCCCCCTCTCAGCACCCCTCCCCCGACGCTCTCCCCTCTCAGCACCCCTGCCCCCGACGCTCTCCCCTCTCAGCACCCCTGCCCCCGACGCTGTCCCCTCTCAGCACCCCTGCCCCCGACGCTGTCCCCTCTCAGCACCCCTGCCCCCGACGCTGTCCCCTCTCAGCACCCCTGCCCCCGACGCTGTCCCCTCTCAGCACCCCTGCCCCCGACGCTGTCCCCTCTCAGCACCCCTGCCCCCGACGCTGTCCCCTCTCAGCACCCCTGCCCCCTCTCAGCACCCCTCCCCCGACGCTGACCCCTCTCAGCACCCCTCCCCCGACGCTGACCTCTCAGCACCCCTCCCTCCCGACGCTGACCCCTCTCAGCACCCCTGCCCCCGACGCTCTCCCCTCTCAGCACCCCTGCCCCCGACGCTGACCCCTCTCAGCACCCCTCCCCCCAACAATCCCCTCAGCACCCCTGCCCCCGACGCTGACCCCTCTCAGCACCCCTCCCCCCAACAATCCCCTCAGTACCCCTCCCCCGGACACTGACCCCTCAGTACCCCTCCCCCTGACACTGTCCCCTCTCAGCACCCCTCCCCCCAACAATCCCCTCAGTACCCCTCCCCCGGACACTGACCCCTCAGCACCCCTCCCCCGGACACTGTCCCCTCTCAGCACCCCACGCTCCCTCCACTCCACTCCTCCATGGGCCCCTCCACCCCATCCCATCCTGAGCCCCCGCACCGCCAGGTCCCCTCTCCCCTCTTTCCCCTTACCCCTCACACCGGCCGCAGCTCCTTCCAACCACGCTGTCTCCCGCGGGTACCTGTGAGCGGTGATGGTGTCTCCGGCTGCGGGGATTCGGGCTGAGCTCCGGCTGTGGAGCGGCAGCCGCTGCCTCACCTCAGCCCGGAAACGGGGAAAGCGGCCCGCCCCCGCGCGCGGGCTCCTGGGAGCTGTAGTCGGCCTCGGCCGCCGCCCTACGCACCTGCGCAGACGGCGCCCGAGAAACTACAACCCCCGGCATGCTCAGCGCCCCAGCCCCCTTCACTCCCCCTCTCCGTATCCTTCCGTCCCTGCAAAAGAGGGAACTCAGTGCGGGCGGGCAGGGGGAGGAATAAATGCACCAAAAAGGTCATTGTTTTGTTTCACAGAAATAATTGTGAAAGCAAAATGAGAAGGGAGATACTAAAAGTTCTACAAAACTATCTATCTCTCCCTCGGCTACTATAGGCAGGATGGCATATTAATGTTATTAAGATAAAAACTATTGAAGGTGTAACTATAAAGGAGATTTGGATTCAATCAAGAATGAACTTGCATTTATATAGCTCCTTTCACAGCCTCATGATATCCCAAAGCACTTAAGGTGGCAATTCAATGGGTAGCACTCTCCCCTGAGTCCACTGTGCAATCAAATCCCACTCCAGAGACTTGAGCATAAAAATCTAAGCTGACACTTCAATGCAGTGTTGAGGAAGTGCTGCACGGTTTAAGAGACTGTCTTTTGGATGAGACATTAAACATTGTCTGCCCTCTCAGGTGGATGTAAAAGCTCTCAGGGCACTATTTCAAAGAGCAGGGGACTTCTCCCTCAATCAACATCACAAAAGCAGATTATCTGGTCATTATCACATTGTTTGTGGGAGCTTACTGTGCACAAATTGGCTGCTGTGTGTCTTCCACCACAGCAGTAATTAAACCTCAAAAGTACTTAATTGCCTGTAAAGTGCTTTGGGACATCTTGTACAGTCATGAAAGGCGCTATATAAATGAAAGTCTTTCTTTACAGCCAATGAAGTACTTGTTTATTGTGGTCATTGTTCAAGATACAGTTACATTTTTTTTCTGGTGGGACATGATTAGATAAGAAGATGGCCACTTGGCCCATCTTAGTTCATCTATCCAAAAAGAAACTAGCTTCCCCCACTGCAGCATCCTATTCATAGAAACAGACAGCACAGAAGGAGGACATTAGGCACATCGTTCCTATGCCAGCTCTTGGAAAGAACTGTGTACAAAATCCTACTTCCCTGCTCTTTTCCCATAGCATTGCAAATTTTTCCTTTACACGTATTTAGACATTTGATTCACAAATGAGCGTTTTCATCACCACTACTTTCTCTAGGTCACCAATCCATGTGAAGAAGAACTTTCTGACATCAGTCCTAAATTTGCCTTTCATTGGTTTGACCCTGTGGACCCTTGTTCCAATCTTGGAATTTAATTGATGGGTGGTCTTTTGAGCTTCCTTATGT
This sequence comes from Heterodontus francisci, assembly GCF_036365525.1. Classification (NCBI taxonomy): domain Eukaryota; kingdom Metazoa; phylum Chordata; class Chondrichthyes; order Heterodontiformes; family Heterodontidae; genus Heterodontus; species Heterodontus francisci. The sequence continues at coordinate 48,564,943 of NC_090401.1, forward strand.
TTATATGAGGCCAGCTGCCTCTGCACACCTAGGAAATCAAACCTGGTGGAAACCCAGTTTGTATCGATTGGGTCACCCTGCCTTTTACAAATGAAGCCATGAGGAAAGCTGTACCAGCACCATTTCATTTAAGTCAATGTTGCACCGCACAATGTGCTTGACTCTTGTGTCAATCAGCACATTAAGAATTTAACGGCCTTGCAAGGACCTTATAGCTTCTGTGAGGTTGTTGCTATGGTGACTCTAGTGTGATCTCCACTCTGATGGAGCCTTCCAAGAGAGTAACCCTTTTCCATTCTTCCATTACCACCTTGCCCATCCATTATCCCCACCAATGCATCCTAAGATTTCCTCCATCATCCTCTATCCTAAAATCATAACCGTTTTGCAAAATATATTCTTCTAGTCATGAATTTCATATAAATGTTACACTGATAGAATGGGAGATTACATGAAGACCTAACAGTAGCGAACCTTTGATCTCTGCCCAAGCGTTTCCAGGCAACAAAGGATGTCAGTGCATTGACTTGATGTCAGAGTGCTGCAGGAACTTCAGACCTTGGACGGTTGCCCAAATGAAGCTGCTGAACAAGAGTCAGTCCTGGCAAAAATGAAAACATGGAAATATGATCCAGTGATAAAGGAACTGAGCCCAGGTAAATGAATGGAAGCTATTGCCATTGGTTGCACATCATTACATCACAACTAAATTTGTTCTACTTCAACTCTTGTTCTTTTAAACCGCCTCAATAAAAGTCATTCTATTAAAGCCTTTTTTTAAAGTTTTCCATCCAACTTCTTCCCATGTTCCACTAGAGACAGTAATGTGAAATCCAGTGCGGTCGTAACAGCTATACCTTAGGCAGGGAATTCTCCACTGTCCAGCTTCCAGTTCAGATTTTGCAGGCTGTCCCACTCTTTTAGATATCCATGTAGATAACTGAGTCAATTAAAACAAAAGTGCCCCATTTCCTAAAGGGGTACAGATTGTGAACTCCAAATTTTTGATTAAATACAAAAGGAAATTTATAAATCATATCATATCATTTTTCCACTTGTCTAACATGCACTCCAGTGCCTCTGGTGCCCACCGGTCATGGAAAGCTCCAAGTACATCAGTGGACACCTTGTGCTCCTTCCCCAAGGACACTTTTCGGTCTGTCCTGTGTTCCAAACAGACAGAAAGCCAAACACATCACCCGATACCCATTTTACCCCACTCCACTATTGATGCCTGGGCATTGGCCAGTTGAGCGACAGTTCAGGCCTGTTACCTTGAATCAGAAACCTCCAACATTGCACCTGTATAGATCTTTCAAACAGCCAGCACCAGCATGAAGGACCAAATGGTCTCTTTCTGTGGTATATGATTCTATAACTCCAGTACTGTTAATTAGGTAAACATGGCAGTCACTTTGCAGATGTTTCCATTTATATGGTGCCTTGTCATGCCAGAAAACCTCAAAGCACTTCAGACAATGAACTACGTTGAGGTGCAATGACAAACTCCTCTCTGAAGTGTGTTAAAAACTCTCATTGCCCCAAACTGATGAGGTACATGAAAAATACTATTTCCTCAGAAATGTTGTCAGGATCTAACGCATCTTCTCAGAAGCAGGGTGTCTTGAGTGGAATTAATTCCTTGTTAGCTGGATTCTTCTTAATAGCATCATCTTAGTGTAAATCCCTCTTGGATCAAATGGTCAAAAATCCCAAGGCAAGGTAGGGAATAATTGTATTGAAATTAAGGGATTAGTGTAGGATTAGTATAAAATGGGTGGTTGATGGTCGGCACAGACTGGGTGGGCCGAAGGGCCTGTTTCAGTGCTGTATCTCTAAACTAAACTAAACTAAACTAAATATGCTTGGCACAACTGAGCAGCACTCCAGCTGATTTTTTTTTTGATGTCAAATAGTGCTTCTAAGGAGTCCTTGCTAAACATTAATTTGTTGGGTGCATCTTTCCTCTGCATAAGACCACCTTCTCTGCAGTGCCTCCTGCTGACTTCACTTGTGTTGTGGGAGTGGGGAGGGGGGGGGGCACGAGGATAGCATGTAACTCTAAAGACACAATCAACACTTGGCACACAGCCTGTAATATATGTAAAAACTGAGCCAGTGAATGAGAGAAAAATACAGAAAGATCGTTTTGTGACAGCATAGTGTGTGTGTGTAAGTGAAACTCAAGTTTAGCCCAGTTGAGTGATGCCAGCACAAATTGAATCATATGCCAATTACTGACAAACAGGCTTTGAGCAGGCAGCAGCTTCCAGAACTGCCTACTTTGTAATGAAAGAGGCACAAGAGGACTTTTATTTGACAGTAACTGTACCAGAGGGTTTTTAATTAGTGAGACACTTCAGCAGAGGGTTGTGGGCTACTGTACAGAACACAAGCAAGGTTGAAGAAAATAAGTTGAGATTAATCAAGAGGTGCTGGTTAGGTGATGTCAATAGATTTTGCCAAGTCTGGTGAAGTGCCAAAAGAGCAAAGAAACAAATCAAATATGAGGCTATATTTAGCTCACATTCTTGACCACACTAAGATACCTCAAGCTAATACAAACACGAATTCTCCACCCATTTGAATTAGTTGCTAGCAAAGCAGGCATGTGTTTGTTTGTTGTGTTAGTCATGTTGCCTGGGCATTAAGTAACTTCAACCGTTCCAATAAAGTCACAGATGCACTTCAGCAATACGAGTACAAGGTACACTAGTGAGAGCTTTCAAACTTACGGCTAGTCAGTATCATCTTAACCAACCGGGAGTACTTCTCATGATTGTTTTTGGCCTTTTGTGGTGCAGAATAGCTACTGTGTTTGCCTACATAACAACAGTCATTGCTCTTCAACGTAGTTCATTTTCCAAAATGTTTTGAGGTGTTTTGGCATGACAAGGCTCTACATAAATACAAACATCTGCAAAGTGACTGGCATGTTTACCTAAATAACAACACCAGAGTTATAGAATCACATACCACAGAAAGAGGCCATTCAGTCCTTCACGCCGGTGCTGGCTCTTTGAAACAGCTATCCCATTCCCCTGGTTTTTCCCCATAGCCCTGTGAGGATATGTCTAGTTTCCTTTTGAAAGTTACTACAGAATCTGCTTCCACCAGATTTCAGGCATTGAATTCCAGATCACAACAACTCGCTGCATTAAAAAAATCTCCTTGTTTCCCCTCTGGTTCTTTTGACAACTATTTTAAATGTCTCCTCTAGTTACCTACCCTCCTGTAAAAAGAAACAGTTTCTCCTTATTTACAACATCAAAACCACTCATTATTTTGAACACTATAAAGATAAACATCATAAACATGGTCACAGATTCCACAAGAGAGTACAGCCTCAAACTTAGAAGAGGCAGGATGAATATACAGTTTAGATTTAATTACTTTATGAATCGGATGGTGAATATATGGAATGTGCCATCAATGGAGGCAATAGGAGCTGATTGTATCAGCAAACTCAATAGAGTTAGATAAGTATCTTAAGAACAATTTGATAGAGGGCTATGAGAGATATTGTGAGATTTGACATTTCCATTTGGATCTTTTCTGTTCCTGTATCATAAGAAGATAAGAAGTAGGAGCAGGAGTAAGCCATTCGGCCCCTCAAGTCTGCTCTGCCATTCAATAAGATCATGGCTGACCTTCTATCTCAACTCCACTTTCCTGCCGTATCCCCATATTGCTTGATTCCCTTAGAGTCCAAAAATCTACCAATTGAATCTTAAATATACTCAACAACTGAGCATCCACAGCCCTCTGTGGTAGAGAGGGCACATTGCACATCAGACAGAAGCACTCTGGGGTGTAACCAACAGGGCGACATGAAGAAAGGTGGGAGGAGGTGCGGGAGAAGGTGCAAAAAAAAGATTTTACAGGAATGGTAGTATAGCTTGAGAGGCCTTAACTTTCAGGAAAGACTGCATGGTACGAGGCTTTTTCCTCCAGAAAAGAGAAGACTGAGGAGTGATCTAATAGACATCTTTTAAAATTATGATAATATAGACATAGAGAAAGATGTTTCCATTTGCGGGGGAATGTACAACAAAGGGCCATAAATATAAGATAGTCACTCATAAATCCAATAAAGAATTCAAGAGCAACTTTACCCAGAGAGTGGTTAGAGTGTGTAACTTGCTAATGTAAGGAGTGGTTGAAGCAAATAGCATAGAAGCATTTAAGGGGAAGTTGGAGAAGTACATGAGGTAGAAAGAAATAGAAGGATGTGCTAATAATGAAGTAAGGCGGGAGGAGGCTCATGTGGAGCATAAACACCAGATTGACCAGTTGGGCTGAATGGGCTGTTTCTGCACCATATGTAAGAATAAGTTCTGTGCAAAAAAGGCTCGGTCAATCAAAGAGTTGTGATTTTGATAAAAAATGGTAATAACACATCACAAGAAGAGTAAAGAAAAATCATTTCATGTTCCCCTACCCAGACTAAAAATAGTTCCCTCACTAAAAATGGAGATAAACTGATCTGATCTTGGCCATCTGCAACTTTTACCATTGAGCTTTCTGCTCAAAGGTACAAGGAAGCAGTTCTGACTGACTCCATCTCCCTGAGTCCAAGCGCCTAACTTTAGCCTACAACGGTCCTTCCCTACTCTCTAACCCCGTCCTCTTCCAACAAAGTTGAGGTCAGGAACTCTCTACATGACCAGTACAAAGTCCCATCCTAACTGGAGCAAAGGTGTGCTGCTCACAGATTAGTTAGCGATAATGGCAATGTACACGGTCATCAATACACCAGTATATGGCACATTAACCTCTCGCTGTTTTCAATTATGTAATAAATGACCTTTGACTTCATGATGAAGCTAGTTTTAACCTTTTGAGCAATGAATTTGTCGCTTTCCGGATATGCACACCTTCAAATGCCATTTTCCAAAGTTTCCTGCGAATTTCCAACCCTAAGTATAATATGGAATTTTCTCCCTATTATCGCAGAGACCCCAGACACGGTTTTCACCCCCCACCCAATGGCCGGAAAGGGTTGCAAGGTCCCTGTGGATCCCTGACAGTGGCCTTCTGCCACTGGAGTTTCCTCCCGCCTGCTGGTCAGCCTATCCACTGTCCGGTGGGAGGTGGCCCTACAATATGTTACTGAGGTCCTGCCATTAACATTGTCACGGTCTTGCTGAGTTGCTCAGTTGATTTCAGCCTCTGCGCACCCTCCACAGAACTCTCTCCACAAAAAGCTGTTGAGGCTGGGGGGGGGGCCGGCGGTTAACTGAAAAATTCAAACATGAAAATGAATAGATTTTTGTTCGGTAAGTGATAGGGATCAAATACGGGTAAATGGAATTGAAATACAGATCAGCCATGATCTAATTGAATGGTAGAAGAAGCTCGAGGGGCTGAATGGCCTCCTCCTGGTCCTATTTTCCTATGATCCATTTTCCCCACGGTTACTCCTCTCGATGGAGAAATTGTATAAAATGTTTTGGGGCAGATAATTTTGAACCCCTTACCAGGATTTTAGAATAGGATATTCACCATACCTCGTCATGTCTATCCAAACAGAGACATCTCTGCTCCGGTTACATTTCATTGGTATCTGGGTGGAGCTTTGAGCTTTTTTGTATTTGAATTAGAAAAGATATTTAACTTCCATGAGACCAACTTTGTTAAGTGCATTGACTAATGAATATCTGAAACACACAGACATGGAATGTCCTAGGTTTAGAGACTTGAGCACATAATCCCGACTGGCACTCCCCATGCAGTACTGAGGGAGTGCTACACTGTCAAAAGTGCTGTCTTTTGGATGAGATCTTAAACCGAGGGCACTTCTTCCCTCTCAGGTGGTTGTAAAAGATCCTATGGTACTATTTCAAAGCAACGCAGGGGGCTTCTCCCAGTTTCCTGGCCAATATTTATCCCTCAACCAACATCACCACAAGAGATCTGGCCATTATCACGTTGCTGTTTGCGGGAGCTTGCTTTCTTGGCTGCCATGTTTTCTAAATTACAACATTTCAAAAGTACATCATTGACTACAAAGAACATTGGGATGTCCTGAGGACATGAAAGGCACTATATAAATGCAAGTTATCTTTCTTAGGTTTCATTTCCCAGTCTGTGCTCAGTGTACTGAGCTCACTCATAGCAGTAATAGGCATGGTACAATTAATCTCAGCAGCCCTGAGGGGCATAAGGCTGAGCTCCTGCTCCTGATTGTTTTCCAGGGAATTGTGCTGGAAAGTGCACATGTGGTCAATGGGTAAGGACAGGATGAAACTCATCTGTGATGCCCCCATGGTTATTGTCTAGACAGATAATGGCCATATAAGGGCAAAGTACTGACGGCTAGCCAGCACCAGTGGAATTGCACCTCAGCAAGAAGTCAAAGACTTCAGGAGAGAAGAGAGAAATGTGCACAGACCCAGAGAAAGGTTTTGTTCAAAGTACTTTCCGACATTACAACAGTGACTACACTTCAAAAGTACTTCATTAGCTGCAAGGGGCTGTGAGACATCTTGAAAGGCGCTATATAAATGAAAGTATTTCTTTCTTACTTTTCTGAATAAGCAGAACATTAATGGCGTATATTTGCCAACTGGTTCTATCCCGTACAAACTCTTATAATGCTTATACTAAACTCTTATGTGCACTTTTTTAAACCGCAAGCATTAACCTGCTCACTCACTACAAAGAATGCACAGATGCGTTTAGTATGCTCATGTGACGAGTTTGTATGGGAACGGCGCGGGATGGTAAATATTGCCCGATATTTAAGCACAGATGGAGATACATCATTTGGCCAGTTTTGTTGAAGCAAGTGAGGTGAGGCGATACAATAGTACACTATTTCATGTTGCTAAACTAGCATTGCAATTACAGTCCAATCCTTGCTCACATAATATTAAATTCTGAACATTTAAACTTTTATTTTTCCAAGAATTACAGAGAATTTACAGCACAGAAACAGACCATTTGGCCCAACTGGTCTCTACCAGTGTTTATATTCCACATGAGCCTCCTCCCACTCTAATGACCTCTTCCCACTATGTTCTGTAATCTTCCATCCCCTTGTTTTGGGTCTTATGGATGTGTGGGATATGAGCATGAAGGAAAAAAATTAAATGAAGTTTTATTCTTGCTGTTAATGGAAACAGAATTAGAACAGTTCAGCTGGAGTTTTATATTTGTCTTTGCCTGATGATTCACCACGTTTCATCCATTCATGTAAGTCACAGCAGCTGTCATCAGTTTCAGTTACACCCACACAGACAGACAAGAGAGCAGAGCTATTGGAACAGCAAACCCTTTGATTGCATTAAAGAGAGATTCATGGTGAACATAATGAGCTGCTGATGGCACTAATCACTGCCACACCAAAGCTAACTTTGGTGCTTGAGCAGCTGCTACTCCAGAGCATATTGGAAGCAGCCTAATATTTGACCACAAAGGAATGATGCCAACTAGTGAACCTCGATGCCAAGCTGTCTCCCACTCATTCTTCCCAGACTCTGAAAAACCAGCGTTCCTCACCCTCTCTGACAATCTACAGGTTTAAAAAAAAAACAATCCTGGTATCACTAATTACGACTGGGATTTAGAGGGTTAAGAAGTGATTTGATTGAAGTTTTTGAGAATTTAAGGGGAACTGACAGGTTAGATAGAGAGAAACTATTTCTGCTGATTGGGACGAGGGAACACAGCCTATAAATCAACTGACGTGCCAAGCATAGATGCTTTGACTATGAAGGCATAGGCACAAATCAAGTCACATGGTGTGAATGTCTGATGAACAAATCCTGAAGAAGATTTTCTATGGTGCATTGACAACTGGGACATGATCTTGTAGTGGATAGCAAAGGAGATATGAAGAGCACATAAAAGTAACACTAACAGGGCAAAATAGACATCCATAAGTGGGAACAATATGCTCAAGATGAGAAAGCACAGCAAAAAAAAATCCTCTTATTATGAGGCCTGTCATATTACTAATGCAGAATGTTATCACCATCTGAGGAACTCTCGCCTGGAGAATTGAGATTCCCAACCCAGTGTATCTGGAAACCACTGTTCAACCTGTGGTCACTTATTCCAAGTAAAATTAGGTCTCATTAGTCATCAAAGAACTCACTGCAAAAAATGAACTGATATTCTGGCTGTTTCTTTGATATTGAAGGACGAACGACAAAGGGAAGTGATAGTGGGCATGTGAGTTTGTCAACCCAGTGACCTCACAGAAAGCAACGTACCTTTAGCAGCACAGTGCAAATTAAAAATACACTCTAGAATTAGAGAACAGTTGCTGCATGAACATTTTCAGTGAGAAAATCCACGTTTGATTTTAGAATCAAATAACATTCCCTTTGAACAACGCACCCAAAGAATCATTTCAAGACACAGATTGACTTATCAGACATTTCACAAAGATACTTGAAGAGAGCTGCCTCAACTGGTTTCGTGTGTGGTACACAAAAGTCTGCATAGTGTAAAATATTGTAAATGTTGCCAGCTTAAAAATTAATAGTAAACACATTTTTCTATTGATGTTAATTTTTTGTCCATGTTTTCTTCTAATCTCTGGAATTCCCTCCTTAAACATTTTTTCCTCTTTACCTCTCTCTCTCCTCCTCTAAGACACTGCTTAAAACCTACCTCTTTGACAAAACTTTTGGTCATCTGTCTCAATGACTTTTTCTTTGGCTCGGTATCAATATTTGTCTAATTACGCTCCTGTGAAGCTCCTTGGGATGCTTTACTCTCTTAAAGGTCCTATATAAATGCAAGAGCTCCCCTGCTCTTCTTTGAATAGTGCCATGGGGTGTTTTGAGTCCACGTTAGAGGGCAGACTCTATTTAACTCCTCATCTGAAAGAAAGTACATCTCCGACAGTGCAGCACTCCCTCCGTACTGCACTGGAACTGTCAGCTTGGATTATGTGTTCAAGTCGCTCGTGTGGGGTTTGAACTCACAACATTCTGAAGCTGCAAGTGAGGAGTTCCTAAAACAGAAGAGGATGGAGATCTTTGAATACAGATTTCTGCAGATAGGAAATTATTTTTAAAGTAGTTTTTCTTTTTGCCATTTCTCCCTCACAGACACTGACTCTCATCTAGTCGGACTGCCAGCTGATCTTTGGACCCCCACCCCACCCTATACCCACCCAGGAGAAACCTGTGGGCACATAAGTTTTGCCCACTTATTTCGTCTGCCTATGTTGTTTGGTAATATCCTGTACGCTCTGGGCTGAATCTTGTTTTCTTGCCGCCGTGAGCAGCGGCAGGTGAAAAACATGGCAGCCGGCGTGCACAGGCTGCGCGTTGCTGCGATCTTGCATCCGCGCTCATTAACATATGCACGGTGGCCGTCCCCCCCCCCCCACCCTCAATCACATGGTGGGGGTGGCCTCGGCAACACAATGAACGGCGTCACCTGAGGGAGCAGGAGCTGGCGCCATTTTTAAAAGGGTGCCAGCCCTGCAGCCAAGCTTCATAGGTTCAGAGTTCACACCTTCCACAGCCCCCCCCCTTGCCGATATATAATTAACGGATGCAGAGTTCCCAACCCTCTCCCCTCATTTCTGGCTAATTAAATTTAATGCAAATGTCCGAGTTCGCTGCAAAAACGATTAAGAGCAGAGTATTACCTACCAACCTTTGCAGGCACCCAGGACTCTCGCCTTGGTGATGCCAGCTGTTCAAGGATGGGAATGTGAAGGCACGTGAGTGTCGCACATTGACCTGAAGATTGGAAACAGCTGGTAGAATCGCGGCGAGTTCCATTAAAATGAATGCCAACAGGTAATTCAAAATATTTAAAGCATGGTCCCACCGCAGAGCCATGGTCCCACCGCGGAGCAGCGGAGGTGCTGCCGTGGAACTTCCCTACTGCCAGGAAGGTAAGGCCCGGCAATCCCTGCGTCGGGCTCCATGGCGGGTCTCTGTCGCTCTGATCTCCTGCCTCCCCTCCCTGCCATGGAACCCGATGTTGGGAAGAGAACAAGATCCCAGTCTCTATTTGTCCGGCCTTTAATGCACCTCAGGAGGTATTAAGAAGTCTGAATGAATGATGTTGTGCGTTGTTCTTCTTGCTGCCCTCTAGACATAGATGGCACTTCAGTGTATAACTGTAACAAAAGCATTGCTAAGGCATGCAGTGGAAGTTCTTCAAGGGTTAAGTGAAATGACTAAGCATTGTGGCACTCTTAACTATTTGTCCTCTAGTCTTCAGGTGAAGAGTGCAGGCTGAGCTATCTTTTTAATGGTGAAGCAGGAGTTTCAGATCATTCAGAGGCTTACCTAATTCCACTTTTCAGCTCTTGCTTCATAGCCTTGTGGGTTACAGCACTTCTCAAGTGCATATCCAAGTACTTTTACGTGTGATGAGGGTTCCTGTCTCTACCACTCTTTCAGGCAGTGGTTTCCAGATCGCCACCACCCTCAGGGTGAAAGAATTTCCCCCCAAATCTCCTCTAATCCTCCTACTTCTTACCCAAAAGCTATGCCCCTTGGTTATGGACCCCTCAACCAAGAAGAATAAGGCCTACCTATCCACTTTATCTTGCACCAATGGGAATGCAAATGAGCAGACCCAGGAAATTCGAATGCATCTGTTTGTAGAGGCCACCAGCAAATGCAACACTTTTCTAAAGGTGCATCAGCAATGAAAGTAATTTCAAGGAAACTCTAGGCTGATGAATTTACTTTTGAAGATGTTTATGTAGAGATGTTAGGGGTTATAAATATGATATTCACTACTAAATCCAATGAGGAATTCGGGAAAAACTACTTTACTCAGAGAGTAGTGGGAATGTGGAACTCCCTACCACAAGGAATGATTGAGGCAAATAGTATAGATGCATTTAAAGGAGAGCTCGTTAAGTACATGAGGGAGAAAGGAATAGAAGATTATGCTGAAAGGGTTAGATGAAGTAAGGTGGGAGGAGGCCTGTGTGGAGCATAAACACCAGAATAGTTGGGCTGAATGGCCTCTTTATATGCTGTAAGTTCTATGCATTGACAGACTTTAATATTATGATTCCATTTTGATGTCAGTACTGCAGAAATTCTAATGGAACCTTACAGTGTAATACGTGTAACCATAGCAATTGGATGTTATGACTACTCTGTATTTTTTGACATTTAGTGTGAATTTATGAGAGCTGTTCGCCCTGGTGATGAGGCACTTCCATTTCAGGCATGTGTGCACGAGCATCAAGTTCTCCAAGGTCAGGTGTACAACATGTTAAATGGAGAGTGAAGCAACATCTATTTTGCCCCAGAGCCATTATGAGAAAAACATCTCCTGCTGCAGGAGTGTGTTGTTGCAATATTTTGTCTTTGTGACTACTTCAATTCTCAACAGAGGTCCACGTATGAGAGCTACCCAACCTGTATTGAGTTGAAGTCTACTTTCCTGTGAACACTGACTGGCCACAAATCAACAGGGTAAACACCCAACTGTGAAGATGCTTCCCATAAAAAAAGACAATGGAAAGAGGCTGCATTCATCAGGTGTTTGTCATGGACACTGATATGATACAGATCCCTGGACAAGGCTTTCACAGTTTGTACACTTAGTCACGCATCAGAATGTGGACAAATGATGGCAAGCGTATTGTTGAAATCAAGCAGCCTTTTTCATTGAGATATAATAAAGAGAAAGGATTGAGGAGAAGAATGATTGTACAGGGACTGGGTGGAGCGCTACAGCTAACTGGGCCTCCAGGTGAGTGGTGGTGTACAAGGGACAAAACCAAAATGACCTACAGGATGAGCAAAGCAGTACATCTCTCTCTGCCTTCAAAAGCCTCCTGAAAACCTATCTTTTTGACATTGCCTTTGGTCAGAACCTCTAACACTTCCCCAATACCTGCTCCATGTCCAGATATCCATCCTGTAGCTTGAATCGTTTTGACTATGTCAGAGGCACTAGATAAGTACAAGATGTTAATGCTGTTTTGTACCCCTTTCTTTTCCCTTTCAACTTGGAAGTCTAACATCTATGCTGTTGGTGATCACGGGTTACTCTTGCTAAGTAGACTGAAGATATATTTGCAAATATGAACACAGTGGCTGTAGGCAGGAGAAGCTGTAGGAAGTGTATAGGATGTAGAGAAGGCTCTGAATAATCCAACTTTACGGAAAATGGTTATACATTAGAAACAATTTATGGATGCTGAAAGTCTATGTGTACTAAAGAGAGGAACAAAAAGTGGGTTGGATATAATCCAGAGTTCTAATGAAAGTTCACAGACCTGAAACTTTATAACTCTGTTTCTCTCTCCACAGATGCCGCTTGACCTGCTAAGTATTTCCAGCATTTTCTGTTTTTATTTCAGATTTGCAGCATCTGCAGTATTTTGCTTTTGTATGAACAGACTGGCTCATCTAAACCTATTAACATAACCTTCTATTCCATTCTTCATAAATTTATCTAACTTTCCCTTAAATGCATCTATGCTATTCACCTCACCAACTTCTTGTGGTAGAAAGTTCCACATTTGAACTAGTCTCTGAGTAAAGAAGTTTCTCCTATATTTATTAGAGGATTTATTATGACTATCTTATATCGAGGGCCACTAGTTTTGGACTTCCCACAAGTAGAAACATTTACTCTGCATCTACGCTATCAAACCACTTCATAAATTTAAGGATTTCTATCCGGTCACCCCTCAGTCTTTGTTTTTCTAGGAAAAGGAGCCTCAGTCTATTCAGTCTTTCAAGTGTCATTAATGATGAAGGGAAGTACAGGAAATAATCATCATTGCACATAACTGTTCCTTTATTGTGAGTCTTGGTACCTTTAATTAAAATAAATTATGGATATTGACCTTATAAAGAAAAATTCTCCTGATGCCAAAAGGACGTCCATTAATTTGCTGATGTCACTGTGATGACTACTATCACAGAGAGGTGTGTGTGAAGTTTGATCCAATGAAACATTCTTCACCAAGTGCTTCAAGAGCTGATTGCTGCATGATTTTAGCACATTGTTGGAAAACCTCAATCTGTATAATAACAGTAATTGGGTCAGCTTTCTTACTGTTTTGTGGCAGGTTCAGTCAGCGCAATAGAGACAGGGTGAGTATAGTGTAGGATGGCAGAGCTGGGGGTGAGACAGAGTCTGACATGCATCGTGTCTAAAGCTAGATTATTTGCAACAGTGATTTCCAGGAAATGCAGATGAGATTGTAGAATGTTTAATGACCCGATTTATCATCAGCATTGGTGATGCCAATCAAAAGATGCTTTATATACACGTATACGTATAAAATAATTTTTTAAAAACTAGCTGAAAAGTGGGTTACGAATTCCTGAGAGAGTTTGCTCCAATCCTGCCTGTCCTTGAGAGGAAACAGTTTCATACTGTTTTTGAGCAGCCTCATGCTAGAATGAACAGATTTGTGCCGCATTCATTAGCTGTGGCATCACAGCAAGCACAGCAGGAAATGAAACTCTCACATTCAGCTGTAGGGCAGGAATACTTTACTTAAATCCAACTTACTCTGTAAAGAAAAAGATACAGTTTGGAATTTGTCTTCACTCTTGATCTCCTGAAGGCATTAGCCTAGAAATTCAAGCAGGTCCATCTTTGGACAGGCAATGGGAACAAGCCCTGCACCTGAATGGTGAGGTCTGAGGTACCCAATATTGTACCATGGTCCCTTTGAGGGCTGCCTGCTAGGTTGCATGTGGATCTGGTATTGGGCCCCTTAGTTGCATAAGCAAAGGGCACTGCTCACTGATTTTTTTGGCTTTTACCAAGATGGAGGGCGGTGCATTTCTGGCTTGTACTTCCTGCCTGCCATATTGGTCACTTAGCACCTGAAACATAGGCAGAGCATAGTTGAATTTCCAGGCCACCGACTCTTAAAGGAGTACTGGTCATTGGCCTTGGCACTCAATTTAATCACTGTTACACATGGGGGCTCAGACCCAATGTTGATCTGTTATTTGAATTTTGGGGGCATCAAAGCCAAGTTCAATCCTAACACATACGTGCATTATACATCCATTATTATATATTGCACATATGGGATCTATCAGGAGATAATTCTTCTCCAGCTCAAAGCCATGCAGGCTATTTGTCTTGGCCCCATCATGACACCCTGCTGAGATCAACTAACTGGGCATGGTCTGGGGATCTAACCTGGGTCCATCCTGGTCTATTTTAGTGGAAGAATTCAGTGCAAGTTTCAGGAATTTGTAAGCATGTGTTTACACTGCAACTTTAGTGTGGCACCAGACTGGTGCACTTCACAACAATGATAATGTTCGAGCACAAATCTGGAAGATGACCTGATCCGGGGACAAATGTTTCGAGATCCTAGGAGGAGGCAGTCTCACACTGCTTTGTTTTGACACTTCACGGAATGTCAACCAGGTTGATGCTCAGGGATACGCACTCAGTGTTGTATCAATAGCAATTGGAGTGGGATATCTAGAAGAGTCTGTCTAGGGTAGTGGTTCTGTCACCAGACAGTTATTGGATTAGTAATCCAGAGGTTTAGACAAGTAATCCAGAGGGTGAAAGTACAAATCACAACATGGTAGTTTCAGAATTTGAATTTGGTTTGAAAAAAAGCAATAAAAAAGTGACCATGAAGCTATCAGTAACCAAAGGACACAGATTTAAGATAATTGGCAAAAGAACCAAAGGGGAGATTATGCAGTTAGTGGTTATGTGCTGAAATGCACTGCCTGAAAGGGTGTTAGAAGCAGATTCAATAACAACTTTCGAAAGAGAATTGGAGAAACACTTAAGGGTTAAAAAAATTACAGGGCTAAGGGGAATGGACAGGAGAGGGGAATTAATTGGATAGCACTTTCAAAGAGCCTGCACAGGCATAATGGGATGAATGGCCTCCTTCTATGCTGTATCATTCTATGATTATATTGTCTGGCCTTTCTGTGACTCCAGTCCCACACCTGTGTGCCTGACTGCAGTCGTATCAAATCACTTAACAGCAATGTAATAGTATTTTTACCACACGACTGCAGCGTTTTAAGTATGTGGCCCCGTCACTAGCTTCTCAGGTCAACTAGGAATGGACAATAAATGCCATCCTTGCCAGCAACACCCACATCACGAGAATAAAAAAATCTCCAATAAAAATCAGTACACCACTAGGGACTGGATAGACATCCCTCTGCAAATATAACAGGCCCACGAACATCATCAGAGCAGCTGGTGCAATACCCCATCCTTGCACATCATAAGGGAGAAAGGTTTCACTGCAAAACAACAACTGAAATAAATATAAAAGCTTCAGGGTTTTGGAATGAACACCGCTATCATCTGCCCATATTTTAATCGCAGAAAACAATGGAGGCCAATTTCAGAGGGGCATCTGGTGAAAACAGAAAGGACACAAATTGGGCTACCACATGGAGTTGAAACAGTCCAGGTCCAAAGTTCAGACCTACTCCCTGTGGAATCTGGTGTCACTTTATCATAGTGCTGATAGTCTACAATGGTAAAGGAATTCAGTCCAATGTTTAGGAACAGCTAAGGATGTGTACTACATGTATTGTAGCTTTAAAGATTTGGATCAATTGAGGTTGCAGCCAAACCCAATAACCAACAGGATGAGAGGGACTCCATTTAAATAACAGTTGAGTCAGACTGAGCTGCATCAAAACTCACTCCCAATGACTATAAATACCCCTCAGGAAAACAAAAATGTACTCCCCTTCAGAATTTTGCACCTTCGTATTATATGTGAAAGATAACTGATTTGTTAAAAGTAAAACATGTGGTTGACTGACAATGTCAAAATGTTAAACTTTCTAAATGTATTGAATATTTGCTGTTAATGTTCAATAATGCTCTGTCAGAATGGGAGAGGGAGGAGGAAGCGCATTTCTCTGACGATCTAGGAACACAGGAAAAGGAGTAGGCCATTCAGCCTCTGGAGCCTGTTCCGCCAATCAATGACATTATGGCTGATCTGTATCTTAACTCCATCTTCCCGCCTTGGTTTCTTAGCCTTTAATACCCTTGCCGAGCAAAAATCAATCTCAGTTTTGAATTTTTCAATTGACCCCCAGCCTCAGCAGCTTTTTGGGGAACATGGTTCCAAATTTCCATTGCCCTTTGTGTGAAGAGGTGCTTCCATCATCCCTGAACAACCTAGCTGCAATTTTAAGATTATGCCCCTTGTCTTGGACTCCCCCACTAAAGGAAGTCGTTTCTCTCCACCGTGTCAAATACTTTAACCATTTTTCACTTTAATTAGATCACCCCTTAATCTTCTTACTCGAGGGACTACAAGCCTCGTCTGTGCGACCTGTCAAGATAATTTACCGCTTTTAGACCCGGTATAATTCTGGTGAATCCGTGCTGCACCCCCTCCAAAGCCAGTATATCCTTCCTGAGGTGATGATGCCCAAACTGAACACAAGCTACACTAAATGCTCTTTGCGAATGTAGGACTTCTGATTCACTTTTTTTTGTCAACATTGAAATTTACAATATACAAGTTTACGCCAACACCAAAACCTTCTGCCTCCTCCTTCCACAAGCCTTTCAGCTCCAACTTACTAAAGTCACATTGTATTGCCAGTCTAGGAACAAATCAGTCAGTGATGCGGTCTGGCACTGACACTCAGTCATTAGCTGTCAAGATTTATAAGAGAATTGGCCTGGGATGATTTGGCCACCATTTTATTCTGCTTGATTGGGATTGGCCAATATTGGGAAATTGTCATGTGGAGGTCCTGATACTAAAACGTTTCCGGCTGTCCTCTGAATACTGGGATAGCCTCACTTCCAAAACATTTTCCTTATTAATCTCATCAACAAATCAAATCCCAGAACTCACACCGTTACCCCAACCATGCCCCTCCCCAACACTTTCCCCGTCTGGTGTTGGGCGTGGCAGAGAGGATAACACTTTTGGATAGGGTGAGGGCTCGACTACAGTTTCATACCAGAAATGAAACCTGTAAAAGGAAATAATGAGAATAGAAGATTTTCTATATTACTCTCCCTGTTAAGTCCCACTTCTGCTTCCTACACGTTCTTGCATTTTTAGATGCGAACCGGCTGCAGGATTCTCCACAGCTGTCAACAGCCCAGATCACATCAAGCTTGTTCTGAGGATATGTCCTATTTTGCCATATGAACAGATTGGGAGGCAGATTTTGGAAAGGTGCAGAAGTAACATGGTTGTTGTCGTGGGTGACTTCAACTTCCCTAATATTGATTGGAACCTCCTTAGTGCAAATAGTTTGGATGGAGCAGTTATTGTCAGGTGTGTCCAGGAAGGTTTCCTGACTCAATATGTAGATAGGTCGACTAGAGGGGAGGCTATTTTGGACTTGGTGCTTGGCAACGAACCAGGCCAGGTGGCAGATCTCTCAGTGGGAGAGCATTTCGGTGATAATGATCACAACTCCCTGACCTTTACTATAGTCATGGAGAGGGACAGGAGCAGACGGGACGGGAAAATATTTAATTGGGGGAGGGGGAATTACAATGCTATTAGGCAGGAACTGGGGAGCATAAATTGGGAACAGATGTTCTCAGGGAAATGCACGACAGAAATGTGGAGGTTGTTTAGGGAGCACTTGCTGCGACTGCTGGATAGGTTTGTCCCGATGAGGCAAGGAAGGGATGGTAGGGTGAAGGAACCTTGGATGACAAGAGATGTAGAACAGCTAGTCAAGAGGAAGAAGGAAGCTTACTTAAGGTTGAGGAAGCAAGGATCAGACAGGGCTCTAGAGGGTTACAAGGGAGCCAGGAAGGAACTGAAGAATGGACTTAGGAGAGCTAGAAGGGGACATGAAAAAGTCTTGGCAGGTAGGATTAAGGAAAATCCCAAGGCGTTCTACACTTATGTGAGGAACAAGAGTATGGCCAGAGTGAGGGTAGGGCCGAACAGGGATAGTGGAGGGAACTTGTGCCTGGAGTCGGAGGAGGTAGGGGAGGTCCTAAATGAATACTTTGCTTCAGTATTCACTAGTGAGAGGAACCTGGTCATTTGTGAGGACAGCGTGGAACAGGCTGATATGCTTGAACAGGTTGAGGTTAAGAGGGAGGATGTGCTGGAAATTTTGAATGATATGAGGACAGATAAGTCCCCGGGGCCAGACGGGATATACCCAAGGATATTACGGGAAGCGAGGGAAGAGATTGCTGCGCCTTTGGCAATGATCTTTGCGTCTTCACTGTCCACTGGAGTAGTACCGGATGATTGGAGGGTGGCAAATGTTGTTCCTTTGTTCAAGAAAGGGAATAGGGATAACCCTGGGAATTATAGACCAGTCAGTCTTACGTCGGTAGTGGGCAAATTATTGGAGAGGATTCTGAGAGGCAGGATTTATGATTACTTGGAAAAGCATGGTTTGATTAGAGCTTTGTGAGGGGCAGGTCATGCCTCACAAGCCTTATTGAATTCTTTGAAGATGTGACAAAACACATTGATGAAGGAAGAGCAGTGGATGTGGTGTATATGGATTTTAGCAAGGCGTTTGATAAGGTTCCCCATGGTATGCTCATTCAGAAAGTGAGGAGGCATGGGACACAGGGGAAGTTGGCTGTCTGGTTACAAAATTGGCTGGCCCATAGAAGTCAGAGGGTGGTAGTAGATGGAAAGTATTCGGCATGGAGCTCGGTGACCAGTGGTGTTCCACAAGGATCTGTTCTGGGACCTCTGCTCTTTGTGATTTTTATAAATGACTTGGATGAGGAAGTGGAAGGCTGGGTTAGCAAGTTTGCCGATGACACGAAGGTTGCTGGAGTTGTGGATAGTGTGGAAGGCTGTTGCTGGTTGCAACGGGACATTGACAGGATGCAGAGCTGGGCTGAGAAGTGGCAGATGGAGTTCAACCTGGAAAAGTGTGAAGTGATTCATTTTGGAAGGTCGAATTTGAATGCGGAATACAGGCTTAAAGACAGAATTCTTGGTAGTGTGGAGGAACAGAGGGATCTTGGGGTCCATGTCCATAGATCGCTCAAAGTTGCCACCCAAGTTGATAGGGTTGTTAAGAAGGCGTATGGTGTGTTGGCTTTCATTAACAGGGGGATTGAGTTTAAGAGCCGCGAGGTTATGCTGCAGCTCTATAAGGCCCTGGTTCGACCACACTTGGAATATTGTGTTCAGTTCTGGTCGCCTCATTATAGGAAGGATGTGGAAGCTTTAGAGAGGGTGCAGAGGAGATTTACCAGGATGCTGCCTGGACTGGAGGGCATGTCCTACGAAGAAAGATTGAGGGAGCTAGGGCTTTTCTCATTGGAGCGAAGAAGGATGAGAGGTGACTTGATAGAGGTGTACAAGATGATGAGAGGCATAGATAGAGTGGATAGTCAGAGACTTTATCCCAGGGTGGAAAGGGCTATCACCAGGGGGCATAATTTTAAGGTGATTGGAGGAAGGTTTCGGGGAGATG
The DNA here is from genome assembly GCF_036365525.1 of Heterodontus francisci. Classification (NCBI taxonomy): domain Eukaryota; kingdom Metazoa; phylum Chordata; class Chondrichthyes; order Heterodontiformes; family Heterodontidae; genus Heterodontus; species Heterodontus francisci. The sequence continues at coordinate 48,584,304 of NC_090401.1, forward strand.
TTAGAGGTAGGTTCTTTACACAGAGAGTGGTGGGTGCGTGGAATGCGCTGCCAGCGGTGATAGTAGAAGAAGATACATTAGGGACATTTAAGCGACTCTTGGATAGGTACATGGATGATAGTAGAATGAAGGGTAGGTAGTTACTTAGATCTAAGAGTAGGTTAAAGGTTCGGCACAACATCGTGGGCCGAAGGGCCTGTACTGTGCTGTACTGTTCAATGTTCTATGTTCTATGTCACTCTCAGCAGTAAACATTCCTCCATTGGGTAAATTTTTCAGAGGCTGCTCCCAATGTACATTCCCAGTGGGCCAACCTTGGCATTGGGAGTGTGAATCCATAAAATGTACCCTTGAAACTGTAATTTTGAAACTCCATAGTCTGTAAGTTATATGAAGTTGAACCCCAGCTACTGGTGTAATTCTGAAACATTTCCTTGTGCTGTTAGCGATGGTCTGAACCCATATCCTCTACATCACCAAGACCACTTACTACCATCTTTGTCTCTGCCCCTGTCTCTGCCCAACTGCTGTTGAGACTCTCATCCACTCCTTTGTTACTTCCAAACTCAACCATTCCTATGCTCTCTTGCACAGCCTCACACCTACCACCCTCCATAAACTTAAGCTCATCTAGCTCATCTGTTGCCCATATCCTAACTTGCACCAAGTCCCATTCACCCATTGCCCATGTGCTTGCTGACCTACTTTGACTCCCGATCTAGCAAAAGCTCAATTCTAAAATTCTCATTCTGTGTTCAAATTTCTTAATGGCCTCGCTGCTTCTTATCTCTCCAACCTCCTCCTCCCCACCAACCTGCAGAGATGTCTATGCTCCTCCAATTCTGGCCTCTTGCACATCCCCCACCTCCTTCATCCACTGTTGGTGGCCGTGCCTTCAGCAGATTCAATAGTAACTTTCAATAGAGAATTGGATCAAATCTTAAAGGGGAAAAATTTGCCAGGCTATGGGGAAAGAACAGGAGAGCGGGACTATTTAGATTGCTCTTTTGAAGAGCCAGCACAGGTACGATGGGCCAAATGGTCTCCTTCTGTGCTCTATCATTCTATGATTCTATGCATAAAACAGAACCTCAGAAACAATCCAGTGATTAAAGGGACAGAAAAGCAGATAATTGTACACAGAAATGATTTTGCCCCATTGTATGATGGCCCTTTAAATCCAGTCTGTGTTTTTTTTGTCTTTCGCTCTTTCTTACTGCAGCTGCACAGTTCACAGCCCCACATCATCACCACCCTCCAACACATTGAGCTTCAACATGCTGTCATATATTGCAGCGAAACAATGGGAAATGTGTGGCACTGGAAGAAGTGTGTTGCGGCTAAACAATGGCCAGGAGACAGTCTATCATTTCTGAGCTCACCCAGGCCATGGCCTGCCCCTATCTGCAAGAGAACCACCACCCTCCTCATCACCACTTCACATTGCTAAACTCTTTCAACTGAGAATCAAATAGAAAACTAACCAGCGTTCACGCCAGCCATGTTGTACGGGAGGATTTCGATTCCAAAACACACGGTCGTTGCCACATCTCTGTGGCAGGGCTGAAAGGCCAGGTGGCTGCTGCTCGCAGTGTAATTTTACAATGCTTTGTGATTAATCCAATGAGCACTGTGTGAGGTGGGGTGGCTGCAGTCTCTCACTGTCAGCTGTTTCTCAGCGAGCCTGTCAAACGTTATGTTGTGAGCCTTCACAGTGGCGCACTCTATACCACTCACGCTGTCACAGCCATTAACATCCCCCAACAGGATAGTCACAGACTTCAGGACAATATAGACGGACTGGTAAAATGGGCAGATACGAGGCAAATAAAATTTAATGCAGTGAAGTGTGACGTGATGCATTTGGTGGGGAGAATAAGGAGGCAATATAAGCTAAATGGCACAATTTTAAAGGGGATACAGGAACAGAGAGACCTGGGGGTATATGTACACAAATCTTTGAAGGTGGCAGGATAAGTTGAGAAGGCTGTTAAAAAAAGCATATAGATCCTTGGCTATATTAATCGAGGAATGAAAACAAAGGAATTGGATAAATATTTGTAGGGGAATATTTTGCTGGGCTATAGAGAAAGGGCAGTGGTGTGGGACTAATTGGATAGTTCTTTCAAAGGATCTCCTCCTTTTATGCTGTATGATTCTATGAACTGTCTCTATTTGTAACTTGAGTGATATAGGGTACACTTCTATTACAACTGTGGTGTAAAGCCTCATACTGTCTGCCTGTAACATAACTTACACCAAGTCCCGTTGACCCATCGCCCTTGTGTGTTGATCTACATTGACTCCTGGCAAGGGATGGGGAGGGAGAGGGGTAGTAGGGGAAGGGGAGGGGAGAAGTCGGGGAGGGGAAGTTACTCTTTCTATTGATAATTTTACTGGAAAAAACCACAGTTAGTACAAACTGTGATTATCAACAGGAAGAAGGTCACTTGCTGGGAGAGGAACAGTTTTACAAGTCAGTACTTGCTGCAGCCCACACTTGTTGCACTCATTAAACCTCTAATCCATGGGGATAGGCTAATCACACACTGCGATGTTAGCTCACTAAAAACAACTTTATTCTGACAGTCAAAAGCAAAATACTGCGGATGCTGGAAATCTCATCCTCCCTTGACCCATTTCTTCTCAGCACTTGCTGAATCAACAAGGCAACTTTAGTCTGATTTCGTCAGGCTATCTCGTTATCCCTTCAGTCTCTTCCGGCCCTCTCCTGGAGGCACTCATTTTCTTTGCTAGACCCTGGGTGCAACAGAAACTGATCTCCAGCCACCCTGACCACCAACTACCTCCCCCCAACTCCCCACCTCCAACCCCCACCATTTTTCATGTTTGAGCCTGGTGTTGGTGACGTGCTATTCGGCTGTTCAGGGCATCGGCACTAATCACAAACAACCCTTGGCCTCACCAAATCAACGCACACACAGGAATCCTGGCTGATTTGAACCCTCACTATCTCAGCACCAGGGAGGCCTATTGTGGTGCTTCTAATTGTACTTCATCTGGGATCCGTCAACTTCGTACAGACTGAGGATCACTGGCCTTTCCATTAGAAGCAGAATTCTTCTTTATCGACTTTCCCATGGAACTTTTATTATCAAGTAAAGGCAAATCAGTGATTTTCATGCACATTTCCCCTTCCCCATATAAATCTGCCTGAGCTCTTTGTTAAATTTATTTTGTAAATTTATCTTGACTAATTTATTCAGGTTTCAGTTGAACCCTCCCCTCCTTAGATATGAATACGCATAGTATTGAACAATGACATTTCAAAGTCTCACCCTCCTGTCCTGCCCCACCCATTTCTTCCCAGGACATGCTCAATCAACTTGTATCTAACCATTGCTATAGCAACCTGCATAACAATCACCATAGTAACATGCACAATTAAAATCTGTAATATCATTATCTCACTCCTCCTCACAGAACAATTTAAATACGGTTTAATTGCATCTGCTCTTTCACTTTATTTTAGAATTCACAAATTTCAGGATTTAAATATCTCAAAAGGTGGAATTATTTATGAATCAGAATCCTATTTTTGTGTACTGGAAATGGACTAATATTATCTTTGTAAATGTCAATTCCTGAGGCATATTTCATTTCCTGACCTGTTTGTGATCCAGTTTTGGTACAGATTTGTAATTTTTTTGTTTTAAACACCACCCCAAAAACACACTTAAAGTGAGACTCACCTAGGAGGTTTTGACATTCAACTTGAAGACATTTTCTTGGGTTTCCGTGGCAACGGAGAGTACACAGCAGAAGATTTTTAAAAATTCATTCATGGGATGTGGGTTCGCTGGTCAGGCCAGCATTTATTATCCATCCCTTGAGAAAGTGGTGGTGAGCTGCCTTCTTGAATCCAACTGAGTCATAGAGTCCCATATAGGTAAGGACAGCAGATTTCCTTCCCTAAAGGACATTAGTGAACCAGACAGGTTTTTAATAACAATCCGGTAGTTTCGTGGTCATCATTACTGAGACTAGCTTTTTATTCCAGATGTTATTTGATTAATTGAATTGAAATTCCCCAGCTGCCATGGTAGAATTGGAACTCATGTCCTGATCATTAGTCCAGGCCTCTGGATTACTAGCCTAGTAACAGACCCACTATGCTATTGTACCCCTGCAAGTATTCACAATGAGAGAAAGCGGGTCTGAGGTAGCAACAGTTAAGGGGAGGAAAGACACAGCACAGGGCCCAATATAGGCAGATACTTCCTGACCTTTCTGTGCAATAATTACACTGTGCAACACCAAGAACAACTTTCATTTATATAGCTCGTGCCTGTAACTGAAAATTGTTCCTAGGCACTTTACAAAGGGAGAGTGAGATAAAAATGAACTAAAATAGATAAAGCAACAGTCAGTGTTTGTCCAAATACTTGCGTGACAATGTGTCCTTTGTCCTTATATTATCAGATACAGTTTAAGGTATGTTGTACATTCAAAATTCTTGGCATGCCAGGACAGAGATATGTGGATGGAATGTACTAGTTTGGACATGGAGCAGCACCACCTAATGTCATGTTAAACATTTACAGCGGCTGGTTTCAGAATAACACATTCTGCCATCTGGTGGACATTACAGCAAAGTACAAATCCGAAACTAGGAAAATCAGCAGAGCAAAAACAACAGATTTTTGAAATTTGCTTGAACTAAATGGGATTGATTCCTCTGCAACTCTGGTTTTCAAATCCCAACATGACATCACCCCTCCCTATCTCTGTCACCTCCTCCAACCCTCAAAGATGCCTGTCCAATTCTGACCTCTTGCGCATCCCCTATTTTCATTGCTCCACCACTGTTGCGCCTGCCTTCAGCTGCCTGGTCCTTAAGCTCTGGGATTTCCGTCCTTAACATCTTCCCCTATTTACTTCTATCTCCTCCTTTAGAATGCTCCATAAAACCTACCACTTTGACCAAGCTTATGGTCACCTGTCCTAATATCACCTTAGGAGGCTCAGTGCCAAATTTTGTTTTGATAATTATTCCTGTGAAGCACCTTGGGATATGTTATGATATTAAAGGTATTATATAAACACATTGTGTTGCTAATGTTGCTTGATTGCAGCCCAAACTGATGGGGAGGAATGTCTACACCAGTTCACAACAGTAAGAGTCCTGACTAAATTGAATGTGGGCTGCCTCAGCCTTATCCAGAATAAAATGACTCAAAACTCCGGTCAAATTGATGCTGAATTGGAAACAATCACTCAGGATAGGAGGAGGCAGGTAGTAGGATGGCAAGTGTTAGAAATGGAATAGCACTTTGAATTTGGGAGTGCTTTGAGAGTGGAGCTAACACATATTGGGAAAAATGTTGAGACACTGTGGGCAGAACTGTTCCCTCATAACTGTAGCTGATATGGGGAGGAGGGTCTTGGTTTGACAAGGGTCATAGACAGGCCAAGTAAATGAGCAAGAAGGTGGAAGATGGAGTTTAATATGGGAAAGTGGGAAATTATCCAATTTGGTAGGAAGAATAGAAAAGCAGAATATTTTTTAAAAGGTGAGACTAGTTGATATTCGGACGGATTTGGGTGTCATACAAAATCACAGAAAGTTAGCAGGCGGGTACAGCAAGTAATTAGGGAGACAAATGGTGTGTTAACCTTCATTGTTTGGAGTATAAGAGAGAGGAAGTCTTGCTGCAATTATAAAGGGCTTTGGTGAGATCACACCTGTGTACAGCTTGGTCTCCTTGCCTAAGGAAGGATATATTTGCCTCAGAGGCAGTGGGACAAAGGTTCATTAAATGAGTCCCGGGATGAGAGGACTGTCGTGGGAGGACAGTGATTTTAGTGATTGAACAAGGCTCACCTTGCTGATTGCTGGGCATGTTGTGGACTTTGCACATTTTAGTGATTGACAGAGTGTCTAACTTGCTGATTGGTAGATGAGGGAGGAGCTCCGGTGCAGTTCTGAGAGATCAGTCTCAAGTATTTGCAGACAAGTGAGAACACCAGAATGAGCAATTCAAAAACTGCTGCAACCATTACTGCAGCACATCAAGTGAAAGAATTTGGAAGCCAAATTCTGCATGCCTATGGTGGAATACAGTTTTGTACAAGCTGCCATGTTTCAGTGGATCACACATGGTGGGCAATGGTTCAGCGCCACTTAGAGTCTGAAAGCTATTGCAGCAGAAAAAGAGCATCCAACACTGCACTGCTGGAAAACAAAAACAAAAAAAGGCAATGATTTCATCCCTTTTTAAGAAATTGACAGAGAGCTCAGAAAATCATCAGTTTGTTACAATGGAACTTGTGGATGCCTTTGCAAGTGCCAACATACCATTATGTCATGCCCACTTGCTTTGTTGAATGATAATTTTCTTTAAGCCACTGATTGCAGATCTGTTTTTTAAAGAAATTTAAGAAGGAACAGATAAAAGATGACTTTGCTAACAGTGTAAGTATTTTGCAACACTATCGTACATTGCAAGGCCTGTGAGGAGGGAGATGAAATGTCTGCTCATCCCAGCAAGAACCAAGACCCAGGAAGTTTAAGTGAACTGCTTGTTCTTTTTCTTTTAGCAAGAAGAAATACTGCAAACTACTATGCTTGAATCACTGAGTGACTGTCATGTGACAAGCCCCTTCCTATCTGTGCTTTTAAGCTTGTGTTTCTCTGCAGCAGCAAGGAGAAGCATATGGACTCCGAAACGTGGTGATCCAATTGGGGGTCTCTCTCTCTCTCTCCAATCCAGCTTGCAAACTTCAAAATCCTGCTTGTTGACTGACCATCTTTGCATACTCCAGCAACAATCAGAAACCCCGATGGAGGAAATCATCCGCATTGTTGTCTCCAAGAGACCCACTGAACCAGTCATCTACCTCTTCAAACTAAAAGCCTCAGGACCACCAAATTCAGCTAGAAGCCAGCTGAATCACCAAACCCCAAAGACTATATACCCCCTTTTTATGCACTCTAACTCAAACAATCTAACTTTTCCCACTCTGTAACCTATTTGTGTGTGTGTAAACCTCTAGTGTGTGTGTGTGTGTGTGTGAATGAAATTGGTGCCTGGTTTATTATTTTTATTAGTTTGGTTTAGGTACAATAAGGTTACCCTCTTTCTTTGTTAAACTCAAGAAAACCTGTCCGATTGGTTCTTTTAATGATCATAGCAAGTAAGTAATCAAACACCTTCTGAATTGGCCAGTTTCAGAAAGAATTAAAGCTGTTGTGGTCAAATAAGGAGAGTGAAAAGAGAGAAGCCCTTCAAACCCTCCTTACTTGACTGTAACAATTGGAAAAAATTTAATCACTCAAAGCTGCAGGTATTCATTCAACATAATGTGCAAAATGGTGGCTGCTTGACAAGTGCAAATAGACTATGACAGGGTTACCTGCCGAAGGGTTTTGCTACACATTGTGAGATGAAGTCTCAAACTAACACATGTGAGTTTCCATGCTCACATTCAATCACTGACTTCAGTGAGTAAAGAATGTGACCTGTTTATAGTCAGCTTTTAACAATAGTTTTTGAGTATACAATAAATGCTATTTGAAACCAGAAACCTACTTTGTCTTTTTTTTGTTTTAAGTAGACTATATTCACGGGTTGTAGTGACATTGTGAAATTTACAATTTAAATGCGTGAAATCGTGAAATCCACGATTCTTAAAATGCTGTGACCATGAAATTTCGAAAACTTGACCGTGAATTTGGTAGGAACCTAGTTATGATCTAAAATTGTTGAACTCAATATTGAGTCTGGAAGGCTGTAGAGTGCTCAGTTGAAAGATGAGGTGCTGTTCCTCAAGCTTGCATTGAGCTTCATTGGAACACTGTAGCAGGCCAAGGACGGAAAAGTCAGAGTGGGAGCAAAGTGAAGAATTAAAATGACAGGCAACTGAAAGCTCGGGGTCATGCTTGTAGCTGAACGGAGGTGTTCCTCAAAGCAGTCTGCGTTTGGTCTCCATAATGTAGAAGAGATCACATCGTGTTTAGCAAATTCTTCTTCTTCTTCTTCTTTGGCATCCTTGTCTCGGGAGACAATGGGTAAGCGCCTGGAGGTGGTCAGTGGTTTGTGGAGCAGCGCCTGGAGTGGCTATAAAGGCCAATACTAGAATGACAGACTCTTCCACAGGTGCTGCAGAAAAAATTGGTTGTCGGGGCTGTTATACAGTTTGCTCTCTCCTTGCGCTTCTGTCTTTTTTCCTGCCAACTGCTAAGTCTCTTCGACTCGCCACACTTTAGCCCCGCCTTTATGGCTGCCCGCCAGCTCTGGCGATCGCTGGCAACTGACTCCCATGACTTGTGATCAATGTTACAGGACTTCATGTCGTGTTTGCAGACGTGGACAGCCGGTAGGTCTGATACCAGTGGCGAGCTCGCTGTACAATGTGTCCTTGGGGATCCTGCCATCTTCCATGTGACTCACATGTTTAGCAAATACAGTGTACTATATTGAATGAAGTACAAGTAAATCGCTGTTGCACCTTGAAAGAGTGTTTGGGGCCTCGGATGGTGAGAAGAGAGGAGGTAAAAGGGCAGGTGTTGCATCTCCTGCGCTTGCATGGAAAGGTGCCTTAGGAAGGGGAGGGTGTGTTGTGGGTGTGATTGAGGAGTGGATCAGGGTGTCGCGGAGGAAATGGTCCCTTCAGAATGCTGAAAGGGGAGGGGAGAGAAAGATGTGTTTGGTGGTGGCATTATGCTGGAGGGGGAGGGAAATGTGGAGGATGATCAGATGCATATGGAGGCTGGTGGGGTGGAAAGTGATGACAAGGGGAACCCTATCGTGGTTGTAGGAGGGAGGGGAAGGGGTGAGGGCAGAAGTGCACGAAATAGAACAGACATGATCAAGGGCTCTGTCAACTACAGCAGGGGGAATCCTCAGTTGAGGAAAAAGGAAGACTTATGGGAAGCACTAGTATGGAAGGTTGCATCGTGTGAATAGATGTGACTGAGATGGAGAAACTGGGAGAGTGGAATAGAGTCCTTACATGAAGCTAGGTGTGAGAAGTGTAGTCAAGGTAGCTGTGGGAGTCAGTGGTGTGCTTATAGCAGATATTTTTTGAAAGCTTATTCCCAGAAATGGAGACAGAGAAGTCAAGGAAGGGCAGGGAAGAGTTGGAGATGAACCATATGAAGGTGAGAAAGAATTTCGAAGCAAGGTTGATGAAGTTTTCAAGTTCAGGGCAAAAGCAGGAAATGGCATCAATACAGTCATCAATGTACCAGAAAAAAGAGGTGAGGGAGGGGGCATGAGTAGGACTGGAACAAAAAATATTCGACATATCCCACAAAAAGGCAGATATAGCTAGGACCCAAACGGATACCCATAGCAACACCTTTTATTTGGAGGAAGTGAGTGGAGTTGAAGGAGTTGTTCAATGTGAGAACAAGTTCAGCCAGGCGGAGGAGGGTGGTGGTGGATGAAGACTGGTTGGACCTCCATTCAAGGAAGAAGCGGAAAGCCCTCAAACCATCCTGGTGGGGGATGGAGGTGTAGAGGAATTGGACATTCATGGTGAAAAGGAGATGATTAAGGCTAGGAAACTAAACTGTTGAAGTGATGGAGGGCATCGGAAGAGTCACGAATCTAGGCGGGAAGTGACTGGACAAGGGGAGAAAAAATAGAGTCAATATAGGAAGTAATCAGTTCAGTGGGGCAGGAACAGGCTGAAACAATGGGGCTACCAGGGCAGTCTTGTTTGTGGATTTTGGAAGGAGATAGAAGCGGACTATACGCGGTTGGAGAACTAAGAGGTTGGAGGTTGTAGAGGGAAGCTCTCCAGAGGAAATGAGGTCAGTGACAGTCCTGGAAACAATGGCTTGATGTTTGATGGTGGGGTCATGGTCCAGGGTGAGGTAGGAGGAAGTGACAGAGAGTTGGCATTCGGCCTTTGCTAGGTAGAGGTCAGTATGCCAGACAACAACGGCACCACCCTTGTCAGCCAGTTTGATGACCATGTTATGGTTGGACCTGAGAACTGAGTGCTGCAAGTTCAGAGGGAGATAGGTTAGAGTGAGTCAGGGCGACAGCGAAACTGAGATGGCTGATGTCATGCTGGCAGTTCGCAACGAAAAGATTTAGAGAGGGTAAGAGGCCAGAGTGAGTGGCTCAGGTGGAGGGAGAATACTGGAGATGTGCAAAAAGGGTCTGCAGAGTGGGGGGAAGAATTCTGGTCAAAGAAGTGAACATGGAGGTGAAGGCGAGGGAAGAAGAGCTCGGTGAGGTGCCAAACTCGAAATTCATTGATGTGGTGGTGTAAGGGGATGAAGCTTTGGTTGTATTACCTCTGTGCCTCTATCTGGGATTCTTGTAGATGGGTCAGTAGCCAATTCTTGGGATTTCCCTTGTCCCCTATAATCCATCCACACTGGCGGGAAGATCGGAGGCAGTCTGGACTGGCAGAGGAGGAAGAAATCATGGCAATTGCCATGAAAGCGAGAGCACACATGGAGGAAGCTCTTGTAGAGGGAGCGGAAGCCCTTCCTGTTAATGGATCTCACTGACCGGTCGCTGGGTGTCTTGATGGCCACATGGGTGCAATCAATGCCCTGCACCTGGGGCAATCCAGTGATGGTGGCAAAACCCAATCTATGAGGCCGCATTTGTTGTGAAGTGAATGTACTGTCCAGCTCTGGCAAAGAGGGCATCAGCGACCTGCGAGATACAGCGGTGTGCAGCTGCTTGCAAGATGCCACTAAGGTGACCTGGTAGAAGTCTTTAAAGTAATGAAAAGGTTTGCTAGGATAGATATTGAGAAGATATTACACTTATGGGCGAGACCATAAGAACCATAAATATAAAATAGTTACTAACGAATCCAGTATGGAATTTAACTTCCTTTTATCTAGAGAGTGGTTAGAATGTGGAAATTACTAACACTTGGAGTGGTAGAGGCACATAGCATAGAGGCATTTAACAGCAAGCTAGATAAGTACATGAGGGAGAAGAGAATAGAAAGTTATAGTGTTAGATGAAGTAGGGTGTGATGAGGCACATGTGGAGCATATGCATTTATATTGTGCTTTTAACATAGTTAATTGTCTCCAGGCACCTCACAGGATTGTTATCAGACAAAATTTCACATTGAGTCACATAAGGAGATATTAGGACAGGTGACCAAAAACTTGGACAAAGGTGTGAGTTTTATGAAACTACTTAAAGGAGGAAAGAGAGTTGGTGAGGTTTGTGTGGGGGGGAGTTCCAGCTTTTCGGGCCTAGGCAACTATTAGCAATTAAAATCAGGGAGGTTCAAGAGACCAGAATTCAAGGAGTACAGAGATCTCAGAGGGTTGTAGGGCTGGAAAAGATGACACAGATAGGGAGGATTTTAAAACAAGGATGAGAATTCTAAAGTCAAGGCATTGCTGGATGGGAGCCAAGATAGGTCAGTAAGCACAGAGGATGATGGTTCAATGGGACCTGTGACTTAAAGATACAGGCAGCAGTTTTAGATGAGCTTAAGTTTATGCAGGGTGGAAGGAGGGAGGCCAGGAAGGAGAGCATTGGAAAAGACAAGCCCTGAGGTAACAAAGACATAGATGAAGTTTTCATCAGCAGATGAGCTGAGACAGGGTCGGACTCAGGTGGCGTCACGGATTTGGACGTAGGTGGTCTTAGTGATGGAACGGATATGTGGTCGAGGTCAAATGTGACATGAAGGTTGTGAAAGGTTTGGTTCAACCTCAGACAGGTTCCAGATCTCAGCGATTTACATATATATATATATAAACATACGAACTAGGAGCTGGAGTAGGCTCTTTGGGCCCTTGAGCCTGCTCCACCATTCTCTCAGATCATGGCTGATCTGTTTGTGGACACAACTCCACTTTTATTCCCACCCCCGATACCCTTTGACTCCCTTGTTTGTCAAGAATCTGTCTACCTCTACCTTAAAAACATTCAATGACCCTGCCTCCAGCGCTCTCCGGGGAAGAGAGTTGGAAGAGGTTCCAGAGATAGTGAGGGATAATCCGTGACTGAGTGAGGTATTGGGAGGGCCAGCTGACTCAGGAAGTTGTAATACAGCCTGGCTCATAGGCCCCAAAAGACAAGGTGAGAAAAAAAGTGACAACAAAAATAGCTGAACTTATTTTTTTACTGTCGGTAACCTTGGTTTCTAAGTTGCTAAAGCGCACAAATCAAAGTCCATCAACAAAGGACAAAAAGTAACTAGCAGATTTGGATTATTGTACTTCCAGTAACCTGCCCCATAGTGTTTATTTGCATGGCAAGCATGCAACATCTTATAGTCAACTGAAGAATAACATGATATCAGTTTATACCTTTACAGTGCTGTAAAAGTGTATTTCTGCTCCAGATTAGTATGCCGTCTGCAGAATAGTTTTCAGACCTGTTGATCTACATTGGTTCCTGGTCTGGTATCACCTCAATTTTAAAATTCTCACCCTTGATTTCAAGGGTGGCCTCGCCACTCCCTATCTCTGTAACCTCCTCCAGCCCTACAGCTCCTCCAATTCCAGCCTCTTGTGCATCCCCAATTTTCATCGCTCCATCATTAGTGGCTGTGCCTTCAGCTGCCTGTGCCCTTAGCTCTTAAATTCCCTCCCTAAATCTCTCCACCTCTCTACATCTCTCTCCTCCTTTAAAAGATTTGCATTAATATTATGCCTTTCATGACCTCAGGATATCTAAAAGTGCTTTACAACTGTTGTCATGTCGGAAATTACTTAAAATGTATCTTTTTGAGGAAACTTTTTGTCACATGTTGAACCTGCCAAGCACTTCGCTCCTGACTGGGTGCACAAAAGTCAGAATACACCCCTATGTGTGTGGGTGCATATCAGGTGATTCTCAATTATGAAGCATTGCACCCTTCTCCTATGTGTAGCATGGTAAGGCTCACATATGAGAAACATAGGACCATGTCGAGGACATTTAATTTGTCGAGCCTGTTCCGTCATTCAATAAGATCGTGGCTGATCAGTACCTTCACTCCATCTACCTGTTTTGGTTGCATATCTCTTAATACCCTCGCAAAAATCTAGCAATTTCAGATTTAAAATGATTAACTGAGCTAGCATCAACCACTTTTTGTGGGAGACTTCCACACTTTTACCGCCCTTTGTGTGAAGGAGTGTTTCATAACATCTCTCCTGAATGGCATGGCTTTGATTTTAAGGTTATGTTGCTGTGTCCTGGACTTCCACACCAGCGGAAAAGTTTTTTTCTATCCACCCTAACAATTCCTTTCAAAAGCCTAAAATCAAATCACTCCTTAACCTTCTTTATTCTGGGGAATACTATGTATTCTAACCCCTGGAGCCTTGCTAACATTCTGGTGAATCTGCAATGTGCTCCTTCCCCGGCCAGTATATCCTTTCGAAGGTGCATTGCCCAAAACTATACATGGTACTCTAGATGTGGTTCATGCTTTTTACAGCTGTAGCAAAACTTCCTCTCCTTTATATTTTAACCCAATACTTATAAAGGCCAACATTTCTTTAGCCGTTCCATTTGAGGAGTGACCACATGGACTCCCGATGTTAAATATTGTTTATATCTTAGTAGTGTTTAAGAATTTAGCTTTTCTAATTAAACAGTTAATTTGTTGATCTAAAGACACCTGGTTTGGCTAGCCTTATTCGGGGTTTAATAGATGGTCAATTGGGTTGTGGATTTCTTAATTTGGAAAGTTTCAAGTGATATGTTAGGTGATCTGTGGAGGAACTGGACTGAATCAACAGTGCGTGTCTCCCACCGCAATCAGAATCATATATTTTGACTGGGGGCTATGTCTTGAGCAGTCAGTTGTAATATATTAATATTAACATATTAATGGAGGGCACCCATGGAAATGCACCCAGGATAAGAGGGGAGGTGACTGGGAAATCGAAAACTGCTCTGCTCTTTTGTGTTCACTCTCTGCAAATTGGGTTTCTCAGCTTCTCCCACAAAGACCATTGGCAAGGCAAGAGAAAAAATAATTGGCATTCATTGTGATTATTTCCGATAATCTACCTGTATAATATTTAAAGCAGGCTGCGATGCCTACTGCACCCTGGTCATAATTTCCCTCCCTCCACCATCCCCTCCCCGCCCAGACTGTCACTCTGCCACCTGCCATGTGCAAATGTCTGAGGGGTGGGGTGTGGAGGAAACGGGGGCTTGATCCTGCTGTAGTTTCCTACCTTCCACTCTCTGTTCACTTGACACATAGCAGTAGCGGTGGAAAGAACTGGAGTGACAGGATCACTATACATTATGTTGCACAGAATGTATAGCACAAAACAGGCAATTTAGCCCAACATGCCCGTGCCAGAGTTTATGCTCTACTTGACCCTCCTCTCACCCCTCTTCCTCTCATCCTACCACCATGACCTTCTATTCCTTTCTCCTTCATGTATTTATCTAGCTTCCCCTTAAATGCATCTATGTTATTTGTTTCAACTGCCCCTTGTGATAACGAGTTCCATATTCTAACCACTCTTTACCTGAAGAAGTTTCTCCTGAATTCCCTATTTGATAAATTAGTATATTAATGGCCCCTAGTTTTGATCTACGTGGACAACCTTGTCATGACTGCCTCAACTTCCAAATAAACCCCAGATAACTTTGTTTCTGGGCTACAAACTTGGTCACATTCTACAAAAGCTTTATCTACATTCTTCTTTTAGGGTTTTACTGCCCATTTAAATGCCCTCCCCTTCACCATTGGATTCTCCTCATCAGCAGAAGGGGCTTCTTTTTGTTAGCAAGGTACTTGCCGCAAACCTGCCCTAGATTGGCAATCACCTCTAACCCAGATCAACACCCTAGTAGGCAGCGAGTTCCAGATCATTTTTTTATTTCTTTCGTGGGATGTGGGCATCACTGGCACAGCCAGCATTTATTGCCCATCCCACCATTACCATTCACTGTGCAAGAAAGTTCTTCCTCAGTTCCCCACTGTATCTCTTGCCCAAAACTTTAAATCCTGTGTCCCATAGTCCTCGCACCTTCATCTAATGACAACAGCTTTTCTTTGTCTATCTTATCTAAGTCTGTCATAATCTTGTACACCTCTATCAAATCTCCCTTCAACCTCCTTTGGTCCAAGGAGAACAACCCCTAAATATATAATCTAACAGTGGTATCCCAATCCATACTATTGGAAAGTTCAGTAGAAAACTGTGTTGTGGCCATGTTTCCTACATTGCAACATTACACTTTAAGAGTACTTGACTGGTTGCAAAACGTTTTGGAACATCCTGAGGTTATGAAAAACGTTATGTATATGTAAATCTGTCCTTCTTTGTAAATCATTCCCAACTACCTCAAGTTTCAATTAATGACTCACAAATCAAAATGGCAAATGAAACAATGCAATGAGTAGCATTTACAAGTATTTAAAATTCAGTTCAGCCACTCTCATGCAACTCCTCATGAACTGCCAGTGGAGAGGGGCAGCTTATTGACCATCTTATGGTGGTTGGCCATTCCAAGTATTACTGTTCGGCAGTTGCAACCAATGCACTGAATATTATGGCATTAAAACAACATAGGTTGGGCAGCTAGTCTTGATTATTCTTACTGCAAATATGTTTTTATTACAATGGACAATCAACATGTCATTCTGAATAGCTTACATTTACCAGATACTCCCAGCATAAAGCAAAGTCCAATGATACACAATAAAGCAATACAGGATTGTTTTCAGGAATTCAAATTACAGTGGTTTTGTCATTTAAATAAAGCTTCACATCATTGTTACAAAAGTGCCTCTGTGTTTTGTTAAATATATTTTTTGAGGATTCATTTTTGAAAGATTGAAGAAATGTTAAACTTTGGGGTTTTCAAAGGGGGTCATGTAAAAGCCACTTGACTTTGCAAAACAGTCCCTGGAAATGTTTTTTAAAAGGGGCACTGAGAGGTCTTGTGAGGAAAACAAGCCTTTCTGCGAAATCACCTGACTTCCAGCTCAATAAACAACAGAGAACTTTGGACACCTGGAGAAGTTGCTTCGAAAGAAGTGACAGGTCAAGATTGATGGAGGTCAAAAGGTTGACCTTCTATTGTTGGTTTCATTTTTGAATTGTTTTGCCTTAGGGTTGAGCTGTATAACAAAAGGGAGAGAACTTCTAAGAAGAGAAGAGAATTCCCAAGAAAGGAGAGAAGACCACAACCCAGCTCAACTTTTCAGTACCTCACTAAAAGATCCTGAGAAGTCCACTGTGTCAACTCATCTTGGCTCCTGTTTTTGAAGAAAAGCCTGCTAAATTAATTTTCAACGCCACCTGAAAAAAACTTCTAAAAGATCCCAGTGACCCATCTCTGCGTACTTGGAAGCCAGACTGTATGCCAGTTTTGGAACACAATCTCATCTGCTGTTTCTTCAAGATTGAGCAAGTACTCAGCCTGTGGTTTTTTTTGTCTGTAATAGAGCTGTAAAAACAAAAATCCCTTTTTTTCAAGTTAACTGGTGTATGCATGTATGGGTGTAAATCAGGTGAAGCTATGTGATGTTAAGCCATCTGCTCTCTCCAGTGGATGTAAAAGATTCCGTACATTATTCCAAGACCAACATTACTAAAACAGATGATCTGGTCATTTATTTCTTTGCTGTTTGTGGGACCTTGATCTACACCAATTGACTGTTAGGTTCCTACGAGTGACTACACTTGCATCCTCTCTCCACTGCTTTGACATATTTCTATCATTGGACCCAAAGTAATGTCAGACGCAAGACACACCAGTTTACACAAAAGTGGCGTCCAGCATTATTATAGTGTCAGAGAGGAAGGAACAATTACAAGTTTAAAAGTTGGAAAGTCTGCGCAGTCGATCGCAAATAGTGGAAAAATCAAAAGTTAAACAGAGAAGTCTTCAGGTCAGAGGATGTCAACTGAGCTATGGCAAACCACTGAGGCCTTCAACACAAGCCTCCTTGTCATTCCTGGTAAAGCTATCGCTCACCTCAACGAGCACATGTTAAAATAAAATTATCCTGCACCACGTCTGAAAGCTGAATAGCATTTCTCAGATGGTGGGTCAATTTAGTGTTGAATTGCGAATGGCTGGACATTAAATGAGACTCCAGATTTCTCAGGCATGGCAGATGCCTACATTTGTTTGATATTATGTTTACTTTATCAAACTGCATCTGGCACACAGACTGGGGAGACTGTCACATGATTCTTTCAGTGTATTCTTTTGTTCACTTTAATAGATCCAAAGTCTAAGAATCCCAAATCTCTCTCAGGTCATATTGTTTCAATGTTTACCCCCTGGAGGTGCCTCTCCACTAGGGTGAATGCTGCAAGATGGCTTTGAATATCTTGCTAATGAGAGCGATACCAGATAACTTATTCAACTCTTCAAGCCATTGTTCTGGATGTGAGCTATTTAGAACATAGAACATAGAACATTACAGCGCAGTACAGGCCCTTCAGCCCTCAATGTTGCGCCGACCTGTGAAACCATCTGACCTACACTATTCCATTTTCATCCATATGTCTATCCAATGACCACTTAAATGCCCTTAAAGTTGGCGAGTCTACTACTGTTGCAGGCAGGGCGTTCCACGCCCCTACTACTCAGGCATGTGTCTCCACTTCAATGCCTAGGAATGTGAGATATTTCAATCCAAATTGTGGTGGTTATCTTAGCTGCCAGTTTTAATAGCTGAATGTGGGATTCCAGATTTCCTTTTTAAAAGTTTAATGTAAGTTTCCAACCGATGAATTAAAAATCCTCTTCAGCATAGCACGTTTTCCTGACACCACCAATGATGAAAGAATTAAAATCGGAGCTATTCAAGAGGTCAGAATTAGAGGAGTGCAGATATCTCTGAGGAGATTACAGAGATAGGGAGGAGTGAGGCCGTGGAGGATTTTGAAAACAAGGATGAGAATTTTTAAATCAAAGTGTTGCTTAACTGAGAGCCAATGTAGGTCAGTGAGCACAGGGATAATGGGTGATAGGGACTTGATGCGAATAAGGACAAGGACTGTAGAGTTTTGGATGACCTCATGTTTACAGAGGCTAGAATGTGGGAGACCGGCCAGGAGTGCTTTGTAATAGTTGAAATAGAGGTAACAAAGGGTTTCAGCAGCAGATGAGTTGAGGCAGGAGCAGAATCAGGCAACATTACGGAGGTTGAAATAGGCTTTAGGAAATAGGAATTTGTACTCTAAAATAATCACTAAGCTCTAGAATACTGTATTTTACAATGAACACAATATCTAGAATAGTCACCATACTCTAAATGAATCCCTTTAGACAAATATCAATAATTAATGGCATAGAAAGCCATTTATTTTTGTGAAATAATGAGTTGATGCGAGAATGTCTTTTAAAACACAGGTTAAGATTTTACTGCTCAACAACACATGCTACTTCACTGACTTTTCTGTGAGTTTCACAAGCTGATTAACACAATTGTATAGTTAAAGTTGAACTTTAAAAAAAACCGATGATTTGACAGTTTAGAACAGTAGTGTGGAAAACTACCAGCAGAAAACATTGCTACACAGCAAAAAAAAAAATTACAAACTGAAAGGTTCTTCCTGACAGTTGACGTTTATGATGTTTTATCACAACATAAACAGATGTCCCAGGAAATGGCGCCAATAAAAATCTAACTTAATGTGAACCACACAGAGGCACTCTACAAGATATGGAAGGCCACTTAGCCCATTGTAGCTGATCTATTCCTGACTGCACCACGATAGAGGTTTTGACTCTGGGAATAACCTTGGAAGTTTCAGCACATGACCTCCTTCCGCCAATTGCTCCACCCACACACTTCCCCCATTGGTCATCCAACATGTCAATTCTCATGGGGTGACGCCATGGAGGACTTTCCTGCGGTCAATCAGAAAGCCAATATATTCTTCATTACCCGATTGGATAATATTTGACTGTCAATCAAATAGCTTTTTTCTTTTACAACTCCAGCATTTTTAAAACTAATAAACAAAAGTATTGAAAGAAAATAAGCTTTTTTAATGATCCTGTGATTATTCTCCTGGGTTGTTCCCAGCAGTGTCTTAGGAATTAATCTTCAATTCCTTGAGACTCCAGGATAATCCTAGAGGATTGACAACCCTCCAATGTCATCCTGCCAGGAAAGTCAACTGATCTATAAATGATTCAAGGCCTTTCATCTCCACCACTTTGCCTTAAAGTGAATAGTCAATATAGGAAGTTCATTAAGGAAATAAAACTCATACCTCATGGGGTTGAAGCAAGAAAGGCAAGTGCCTGCTCAAAATTTGCCCCTATAATCATTAAACATCCAAAGACCCATTTTCTTTCAGGTTGTATCTGAAAGACCACCAAGTGCCCAGTGCTTCGGAGAGAGGTAGGATAGGTGAGACCTGTCATGTTGGACCTTGGCCCTTTTTATGTTACTCCTGGGATTTCCCTAAGGAGGCAAAGTTGGATCAGTCCCTACAAAAGGTGCGAGGCAACATTAACCAAGGAGTCAAGGGAGGAGGTATTTCCGGGCCTTCCAGCTCACTTTCTTGCATGTATGCCTGATTTGAGAGGCCCCTGAATAGACTGACACAAGGCATTGTGCCTGGGCATCCTGAGATTGGGAGGCTATGGACGGTGGGGGAGGAGGGGGCGGTGGTAGTGGTGGTAAAGGCAGCAAGGCAAGAGAGGCCTTAGTAGCTAAGTTGCGCCTTCTTTTTGCAACCTCCTCGATGATCTTTGACATTAGAGCACTTCGGGCCCATAGCAGCCAGAAGACCCCAAAGCTGGCGGACAGGGGTCTGCAGCTGTGCCTGGGAATTCACTTTATTTCCAGGTGAAAGCCCCTGCCAAGGAAGTAGGACCGCCCTTGAGGTGTGATCACTCGGGCAAGCAACATGCCCATTGAATTCCAGTGCTGTGAAGCAGTCAATTTTAATACCATAAGGCAAAAGTAAAATATTGCGGATGCTGTAAATCTGAAATTAAAAACAAAACAGAAAATTCTGGAAACGCTGAGCAGGTCTAGCAGCATCTGTGTGAAGAGAGTTAACGTTTCAGGTCGACCTTTCATCAGAACTGGTCTACATCATAAGGCCTGTTTCTGGAGGACTTTCCTAGTATTCAATAAAGTTGACATCCAAATTACCGTAAATTCAGCCCTGGGCCTATAGCTGTGGTAACATCACTTGGAACAGCAGAGGGCACTGTGGCCCATCCAACCTCCTCGATATATACAATACTTTCTGAAACTAAATATTCCACTCATGGCCGACAATGCTTGGGTATCATGTTGAATACATGCATAATGATGATTAATTTTTAAAATGCCAGGATTAAGATATTGATCATTAACGACTTATTTAAAGTTGGGAAGAAGGTGCTGTTTTAATGAAGATGTGTTTGGCAAATCTCTTTCTGGATGCTGGAAAGAAGAAATTGCTTCTGGGTTTGGGTTTGAGTTTGGGGAGGGAGGCTGGAGTTGGGGTGGGGTCTGCAGCTGGCGACTGGGGGCTGGGGCATTTGTTTCAAGTGACAGTGGGAATGGAAGGTGGGCGTGAGTTGGCTGACCTTGAGGGATAGTGTTGGGGCTGGGGGGGGGGGGGGGTGGGGGGCTGATGTTGGGGGTGGGGGAGGTGGGTGGTGGTGGGAGAGAAAATACTGTCAGCATGAGAGTGCTGGAGGAATCAGGACTGGATAGTAAGTGGAATTGGGAAGAGTTGGGTGAGGTTAATCTACAGTTGGCCTCAGTGTCATGGACTAAAGAAAGGAAAATTAGCCAGGATTCCCATCTTTTATTGCTATCCTCCTGGAAAGCCTGGGGCGACAGGGGGCATGGTGTGTGGTGATGGTAGTGGCTGGGGGTAGATCGTGACTTTGCGCAATATTGTAAAATGAGTGGTAACGAGTCAGCAACCTTCTCGACATCTCGCCCCATTTTTACATCCACTGATTTCAATACAAATAAAAAAGTGAAGATTAATAAACTGAGCTGCCCACTGTCTATTGGCAGATTTACACCATTGTGCAAAGCCAATATTTACTCCCCACCTTGCCTGGATGTTGAGTATTGGCAGGGGGTCCGGGGCAAGATCACCCGAACTGCCAGAGTTCACTGTGCAAGCTTACAGAATGGTCAAGTGCTGAAAGGTAACCAAGTGAATGGAACTATACTCACAGAGAGCCAACCCTTCCAAAAGAAAGAAAAGAACAATGTTTGGTTGAAAAAATACATTTTCTTTTCCTGTGTTTAATACCATGTATCAGTGCCTGGATGAGATCCGTAATTGTTCATTTATGCCTATCCGTCACTATTAGTTGCAACACAATGGCCCAATATTTCCTGGAGTGAGGTATCTCAATGTGTGCCTCCTTTGTTAGATTTTTTTCATCAGTCTTCAGCTGCAAAATATTTTGTGCTGTAACTTGTTGAAAATGCGCAGCGAGGGCAACGGGGCACCAGGAACCTCAGTGACTGATGGGACCAACCATCTATCTCCTTAACCAATGGGATTTAAAGATAGTAAAAGAAACAGAGGAACGGCAGAGAGGGAAATCGGGTGCATTAGAGTCAAAGCAGGTATAAGAGAAATAAAGAAGGAGAAAGAAAGATTGGAGAGAGATAAAAGAGACACAAAAGAAAAGTAAAGACAGGTTTTACATTTTAACACTGTGCCACTCACATGAAGCACAGTGATTGAAACTCACCCTGAAGAGTTATAAAAATTGACTTTTCTTTTAAAACAGTGGATGATGTGTTTCAAAATGGCCACTGAAGGTCAAAAGACCTGGTTTGTATATTAAAACAGTCTACTTTCTGGTTCAAATATGTTACAAGCTAAGAGGTGTCAATAACACCCATCCTGAACCTATCAAGCGACAATTTTGAATTGAATGGGTTCTTCTGAAACAAAGAAGATGTGAAGTAGCCACATCCTGGGGACAACTGTCAGTCATCACAGGGAGGAAAATCTCTGTCTCCCAGCAGAGGTGATATATGAAAAACTTTTTGCTTTAAATATTGGCTCCCTGAAGCGAGAGAGAGAGGGAGGTCCAGGAAGAAGCATCACCAAAAGCTTAAATAAAATCAAAATACTGCAGATGCTGGAAATCTGAAATAAAAACAGAAAGCTCTGGAAATACTCAGCAGGTCAGGCAGCCTCTGCGGAGAGAGAAGCAGAGTTAACATTTCAGGTCTGTGACCTTTCATCAGTTCTACATTTTCAACTTGAGCAGCATTGCACTGGAAGTGATCCTGGCTTCAAACTGAACTTCCAACCAACAGAGAAATCTACAAACACCTCAGGCCAGCAACCCAAGAGAACTTGACCTCTGAGAGAATTCAACAGGTTTATTGTGAACCCCAAAACCCTACCTCACTTAGAACCACTTACCCCTTTTCCTCCCTATCTGTCTCTTGTGTTTGTGTGTGTGTGTGTGTGTATGTGTGTGTGTAAGTGAATGCATGAGTGGGTGCAGTTTTGACAATTTTGGGATAAGGCATATTGCCCAATAAATAATTAATCTTCCGTTTTAAACCTACAAGAAAACCTGTCGCAGTCTGTTTATTTGACAAATACAACACAAAGGGGTTAAAACCCTAATAACAAACCCAATTCCTGCAGTCAGGTGGGAGTTGGATGGTGGGAACCACCCACACTCCTCACCAAGTGGCCGTAACAATACCTTCTAGTAACAAATTACTAGCTGTAGGAATGAGACTCCACAGTTCCAATTGTTCCCTTTCTGGGCTGGAGATTGACATTGCAGGAACATTAATTCCATCAGTTAAAACAGTCCTTATGCCATTAAGTACCAGCCCAGACTTTCTGTGATGAGTATAGTTATTTTTAACTGGGCTAATGCAGCAATTTGTTGATGGCGAGCTCATGTTTTCATGAAGCTAATGTGAAGCAAATGACAGAGCAGCATAAATTGTCCAGCAACCTGTGGCAATTCGTAACTCGCAGCGTATCTCTTCCTTGCTACAAGTCGCTGGACGATTTACTAAATTAATAACAACGAACGCCATTAAACTCACCGTTACTTTCCCAGTAAAATCTGCACCAATCGCTTTATCAACAAATTACTTTCAGAATTGTTATAAATATCCTGAATACATCTAACTGAAAAGTTAAGTTGCTATGGATACAATCATTATTTATTCAACAGGAACTGTGATCTTTTAAGAGACAAACTGGCAACAACATCAAATCATTTTGAGGCATTTACAGACTGTGCAAGCATACAGTGGTGACAAATACCGTGGAATTGCAGGAGCCAACACGATCAGTTGCATACTTCAGAGTGAAAGATTGTACCGTAAGTATTTAGGGACAATTTATCTGCACCAGTTGCAATTGAGGACTATTTCAGGTCAAACAATGACTGTGGTTACACCAAATCAATTAGAATTAAAACAAAACCCATTCCTCACTAAATGATTTTAGAAACAATACTGCAGTAACTTTTGAAGGTACAGTCCATGGAAGTGAAAATTGGATGGTTTCTATAATGGATGCCAATGTTACGTGCCAGTGACAATTTGAAAATGACTCCCAATTAGGCTGAACTTGGTTTGCTATGGTAATCGGGTGGACAGTGGGCATTGCGATCGTGTTGCCTGCCCGATTGCAGTCCAAGAAGTCCAAACTTCTTGGCAATCAGAACCTCAATAGCATTTGACCAGCAAACCTTTTTTTATTCATTGGTAGGATATGGGTGTTGCTGTCAAGGCCAGAATTTATTGTCCATCCCTAATTGCCCTTGAGAAGAGGGTGGTGCATTGCCATCTCGAATACAACTTGGGGCGGCACAGTGGTTAGCACCGCAGCCTCACAGCTCCAGCGACCCGGGTTCAATTCTGGGTACTGCCTGTGTGGAGTTTGCAAGTTCTCCCTGTGTCTGCGTGGGTTTCCTCCGGGTGCTCCGGTTTCCTCCCACATGCCAAAGACTTGCAGGTTGATAGGTTAATTGGCCATTATAAATTGCCCCTAGTATAGGTAGGTGGTAGGGAAATATAGGGACAGGTGGGGATGTGGTAGGAATATGGAATTAGTGTAGGATTAGTATAAATGGGTGGTTGATGGTCGGCACAGACTCGGTGGGCCGAAGGGCCTGTTTCAGTGCTGTATTTCTAAAACAACTGCGTGGCTTGCTTGGGCAGTTAAAAGGAAACCACGTTGCTGTGGGCCTGGAGTCACATATAGGTCAGACTAGGCCTTAAAGGACATTAGTAAACAAATGGGTTTTTACGTCAATCCGGTCATTTCATGATTGCCATCACTGATACTAGCTTTTTATTCCAGAGTTATTTAATTAATAAAATTCCAATTCACCAGCTGCGATGGGATTTGATCTCATGCCTTTGGATCTCTCGCCCAGGCCTCTGGATTACTATCCCAGCAACCTAACTAGTACCATGTGAATGGCAAACAGGAGCTAGTGGGCTTGATGAACTCAACAGCCTTTCCTCATTTGTGCTTTTTTCATTCTTAAAGTCTACATTAAGTGTTGTCTTCACCATCCGATAGTTTTGAAGAGTCCTAAACTGAAATTAATTTTCAATATCTCTGAACTACTCCTGCTCTTGATCAATGTCAATGGAGGCAATGAATCACGGAATCACAGAATTGTTACAGCGCAGAAGGAGACCATTCGGCCCATCATGTCCTGATCTCTGCTTGTTCCAGGTCCCGTTTACTGGGTGGTGGTGGCACCCCTCCACCGCCTTTGTTTGGCGGAGAGTTTCATCTGTTGACTTTTTTTTATTAAAATAAAACCACCCAGTTTGTATATTTAATGAGATCCTCCTCATCGGCCCATCGTGTCCACACTGGCTCTCTGAAAGAGCAATTCCCTCAGTCCCATTCCCCTGCCTTCTCCCCATAACCCTGCACATTCTTCCTTTTCATATAACTGTCTAAATCCCTTTTGAATGCTTCAATTGAAGCTGCCTCCACTGCATTCTCAGGCAGTGCATTCCAGACCTTAACCACTCGCTGCGTGAAAAAGTTTTTCCTCATGTCACTTTTACTTCTCTTACCAAATACTTTAAATCTGTGCCCTCTTGTTCTCGATCCTTTCACGAGTGGGAGCAATTTCTCTCTATCTACTCTGTCCAGACCCCTCATGATTTCGAATACCTCTATCAAATCACCTGTCAATCTTCTCCTCTCCAAGGAAAACAGTCCTAACTTCTCTAATCTGTCTTCATAACAGAAATTCCTCATCCCTGGAACCATTCTCGTGAATCTCTTCTGTATTCTCTCCAACGCTGTTATGTCTTTCCTCAAGTGCAGCACCCAGAATTGGACGCAATACTCCAGCTGAGGCTGAACTAGTGTCTTATACAAGTTCAACATAACTCTTTTGCTCTTGTACTCTGTGCCCTGTTAATAAAGCCCAGGTTACTGTATCCTTTATTAACTGCTCTCTCAACCTGTCCTGCCACCTTTAATGACTTATGCACATATACACCTAGGTCCCTCTGCTCCTGCACCCACTTTAGAATTGTACCCTTTATTCTATATTGTCTCTCAATGTTCTTCCCCCCAAAATGAATCACTTCACAGTTCTCTGCATTGAACTTCATCTGCCAGTTCCGAAGAAGGGTCACTGACCCGAAACGTTAACTCTGCTTCTCTTTTCACAGATGCTGCCAGACCTGCTGAGTGGCTCCAGCATTTCTTGTTTTTATTTCATCTGCCACCTGTCTGCCCATTCCACCAACTTGTTTATGACCTATTGGAGTTCTACACTATCCTCCTCATAGTTCACAATGCTTCCAAGTTTTGTATCATCTGCTAACTTTGAAATTGTGCCCTGTACACCAAAATCCAGGTCATTAATATATATCAGGAAAAGCAAGGGTCCCAAAACGAATCCCTGAGGAACTCCACTACAAACCTTCCTCCAACCCAAAAAACATCCATTAACCATTACTCTTTGTTTCCTGTCACTCAACCAATTTCGTATCCATGTTGCTACCGTCCCCTTTATTCTATAAGCTACAAGTTTGCTCACAAGTCTGTTGTGTGGCATTGTATCAAATGTCTTTTGAAAGTCCGTGTACACCACATCAACAGCATTGCCCTCATCAACGCTCTCTGTTACCTCCTCAAAAAACTCCAGCAAGTAAGTTAAACATGATTTTCCCTTAAGAAATCCATGCTGGCTTTCCTTAATTAACTCACATTTGTCCATGTGACTATTGATTTTGTCCCAAATTAATTTTTCTAGAAGTTTCCCCACCACTGACTGGCCTGTAGTTTCTGGGCTTATCTTTACACCCTTTTTTGAACAAGGGTGTAACATTTGCAATTCTCTGGTTCTCTGGCACTACCCTTGAGTCTAAGGAAGACTGAAAAATTATGGCCAGTGCCTCTGCGACTTCTACCCTCACTTCCCTCAGTATCCTTGGACGCATCTCATTTGGCCCTGGTGCTTTATCCACATTAAGTACAGACAGCCTATCTAATACTTACTCTTTATCAACTTTAAATCCCTTTAGTGTCTGACTTACCTCCTCTTTCAACATTGGCTCGGTTGCATCTTCTTCCTTGGTAAAGTATTCATTTAATACCTTAGCTATGCCCTCTGCCTTCATGTGTAAATCCCCTTTCTGGTCTCTAATCGGCTCCAGTCCTCCTTTTATCACCCTTTTACTATTTATATGCCAATAGAAAACTTTGGGATTTCCTTTAATGCTAGCTGCCAGTCTCTTCTCATGCTCTCTCTTTGCTTCTCTTATTTGCTTTTTCACTTCCCCTCAAATGAAACTGGATTAAATTCGGCTTTATAGTCATTTAAATGTGTAGTCAAGGAAGCATTAAACCAGTATTTTGTTTCAAAACCAAAAAAATGTTGCTGCTTGTATGATGAAGAAATTCTCAAATCCACCATCTATTCTCGCAATTTTCATTCATTGCCTGTTACTATACTAATTTCCACAATATATGCACCACTTTACAAAAGACTTGCATTTTATATTGTGCCTTTCACCATCTTAGGACATCCCAATCTGCTTTACACCTGATGGAGTACTTTTGAAGTGTAGTCACTGTTGTAAGGTAGGAAATGCGACAGCCAAATTGCACACAGCAAGCTCCCACAAAAAGCAATGTAATTAATGTCTAGATCACATACTTCTTAGGTGTTGCGTTGAGGGATAATGTTGGTGATGACATTGGGAGTACTCCCCTTGTTCTTTTTCAATTACTGCCACAGGATCTTTAACGAACACCCAAGAGGGCAGACAGGGCATTGGTTTAACATCTCATCCAAAAGACTGCACCTCCAACAATGCAACACTCAGTCAGTACTGCAAGGGCTGGATTTAATGGGCTAGGAGGCGGGAGGGGGCACAAAGAATTGTGATGGGAGGTGGGAGCGGAGGGCCCATTGCCTTCCTGTCACACCGCAATTAAGTCGGGGGTGGGGCAGACCACTGATGGCCTACCCACCCAGAGGCCAATTGAGGCCCTTAAGAGGCCTATTATCAGCCACTTAAGGACCGCTTCCACCTGCTGCTGGCTGGGGCCTCTGCCATGTGGGGAAGTCACCCAGTAAAACAAGGCAACCTCCCTGCAGGCTTGGGGGAGAGGCAGCCCTCCTCCTTGGACAATCTGTGGCCTATGGAGGGCCCCCAGCGGAAAACCATCCAACTCCCTGAACTCCCCTACCCCTGCACTCAATGCCCACTCTCTCTTCCCCCATCACTGGGGCCTGCCTGATTGGCCCTGGCCACCCCGCCCCACTTACCTTGGGTCCAGGTCTCCAGCGCTGGGCCTGATTCCAAGGCCTCCTGGAGTATCAGCAGTGGCCACTGCTCTCAGTGGCGCTGCTGATGCTACTGAGCTGCAGGCCCTCTGATTGGCTGGCAGATCTTGGATGAGGATGGGGATCCTGGCACCGGGCCATTATTGCCCAAGTGCTTTTAAATGGAACCGGAGTGGGAGGTTGGAGGAGGGTGACTCCAAATGGCCGAGGCGGCATCCCCACCACCATTTTGGCCCACCGCCGGGGGTCCCACTGGCTCAACTATATCCAGTCCAAAGCGTCAGCCTGGAATGGAGGTACACGAGTCTCTGGAGTGGAGGTACACAATTGCCTGACTGAGAGGCGAGAGTGCAACCACTGAGTTATGCTGGTAAATTAGTATTGATTTTTCCAGGCCCTGCTGGTAGGGTTGCCAACTGTTGTTGGACATATTCTTGGAAGATTCCCTCTCATCCCCGTCTGGTTAAATTTTTGTTTATCGTTCTCCAACATTTTAGTAACTAATAAAACGAAAATGAGTAACACTTTTTTTTAATGCACCCATGATTTTTCTCTTGGATGTTGTTCGGAGCAGTGTCCTGTAGATTAGTCTTTAACTCCTGGAGACTCCAGAGCAATCTAGGTGGATTGGCGATCCTTGATATTTCTGCAAGGAGAGACACCTGTTCCAAAGCCTTACTGGGTTGAGGAAAGGCCTGCAACAATATAGGGCTGATTCTGTGATGCACGCTATTGCTTTCTGTTCTTGGAGGGGAGCCTCACACAATTACCCCTATCTTGTAAATGGAAAGCGTAACCTGTTCAACCGTTTTTCTGAATGTGTCGACAGTAGCCAAGCCTGTACATGTAGAAAGACATGAAGACTCAGACAATGCAGATGCCAGACATTCTCAAACACAAATATAGGTCACAGAGACTTGACTGTTTTATTTCCTTTTTATTTGCACGAGTATTGTGAGTTTAAGGAAAATGGTCTGACTGCAGCACTGTTAATATTCTGCTCAATGAGCCTCCAAAAAAAGGCAAGTAAATTATACTCTTATTTTCACACCGTAATAAGAATTCAATATTTTAATCTATTATTGATCCACATTGCAATAAAGCTGTAAACGACAACACAACAAGAAATGAAGAAACCATAGGAGGACCAAAGGCTATTCAGTTAGGGTTGCCAGTATTATCCTGGGGTCTCCAGGAATTAAGAGTTAATCTCCAGGGCACTGCTGTGAGCAACACCTGGGAGAAAAATCAGAGGAGCATGAAACAAAATTATGCTTTTTTACCTTTTCTTTGAATATTTTCATTTATTAATTGTAAAAATTTTGGAGATGGGGGTGAAAGGCTGAAGATAGGTAATCACCCTGAAACATTAACTCTGTTTCACTCCCCACAGATGCTGCTATACCTACTGAGTGTTTGCAGCATTTTCCATTTTTATCTCAAATTTCCAGCATCTGCCCTATTTTGCTTTTGTATTGGGAATAAAGGCTGTTTGACTAGCATCCAAGATTAATCCAATTGGGTAACAACAAAGTCTGCTTGCTTTCCAATTGGTCATAGGTGGGTGGGACGTTTTCAGGTGGTAGGTCACATCCAGGAATACACCTAGTCAGAGTTGGCGACTCTAGTGCCAGGCCCACTTCTTCCACAGACCATGTACAATCTACCCGAGCATGGGCTCTGCCTCACTTAGCTTATCACCATGTAAAATTCTGCAGGGCGGAAGACATGCTACAATGATCCTGCCAATACTTAGCCTTGGTGTACGATTGCCCTAGACACCACTTCAATACTCCCAGGGTGCAGAGATACAAAATTCTGACTGGTGATGTACCCAAACCCATGCAGAACAGTGTGGCTGGTTGTAGTTAGTGAACCCGCTCAGCTCATTGTAATTTCCTGACACAAGGAAGCAATCTCATTGTATAATTAGTGGACTGCACCAGTATTGAAAACCTTTTCATTAATCTCTAGGAAACTTCTTGCTGCCTCAAGCAGTGATGATTAAAGGGGCAATTCTAGGTAATATGACCTGACGTAAAACTTAAGAAATTTTTCAGCAAAAAGTAAAATTCATTCGAATCAACAAGTTTTATTTTTAAAGAAAAAAGCTAACCTTGCCAATGCATTTTTTCAACATATCCTTCAAATGCTTGTCTCCACAGAAATACATTTAACCATCTCTTGAACGTTTCCGTACCAGCATTTTGGGGTGTCCTGAGATCATGAAAGATACTAACTCATGGACTAGCTTTCATTCTTCTTACAGTACAACAATGAATACATTCTAAAGTATTTCATTGGCTGTAAAGTGCTTTGGGATGGCCAGTGGCCGTGAAAGGCGCTATATAAATGCAAGTCTTTTTTTTTCTTTGTTTTCTCCCTCCATTCTGGTTTCACCCGACTTTCCTTCTTATCCCTAACTTTCTAAATGATGAACTTGGAAAACTGATATTTGAAGGTTCCTTCAAGTATTTCTCTTCTATTCTCAGACAGATCTATCCTTGGCTTCTTCTCCTCCTGATCATCCATGTGCTGCTCCTCACTGACAATATCTGCAGCCATGAGGTCAATTTCCAGATGAATGCTGATGACACCTGCCCTCTATCTCTCAGCCATTTTTTGGATCCTTCAACTGTGCTGTAGGACTTAAAAACAGAAAATACTGGAAATACTCAGTAGGTCAATCAGCATCTGTGGAGAGAGAAACGGATATTTTACCTATTACCCACAAAGAAAATAAGATAGCAAATTATACATTTTAATACATATGGATGCTTTTTAAAAATTCAGTTCAGATTATGGTTTCAGGTCAATGACCTCTCGTCAGAAGGTTTCCAACATCCACAGTATTTTGCTCTTGTGCTTTTTTGACTGCTGTATATCTGTGCTGTTAGATGGCTTGTGCAACATTCAGTCTGGTATGCATCTTAAATTCCTTTAGTTCAATCTCAGGAAGATCAATATCATGTCTTCAGGCCCCGTCGCAATCTCTGCTCCCTTGGAACGAATTTCACCCCCCAACCCAGCCCCTACCTCAGGCTGAACCAGACCTTTTGCAATCTTGCATCCTGTTCAACTGTCAGATCTTACATTGTTTCCATGCAAAGATCATTTACTTCCACCTCTACAACATTACCCACCACTGTCTCTACTTTAGCCTCTCCTCCACTGAAACCCTTACACTTGTTTTTGTCATCTCCAGACTTGACTACTCCAACATTCCGTGCTGCATTCATAATGGCCTCCCACGCACTATAAACTCACCCAAAACTTTTCCAAACACACTCTTTCCCAGTTAAGTCCTGCTCACCCCTTGTTCATGTCTCCACTGACCTACATTGGTTCCTCATCCTGAAAGACTTTAAATTTAAAATCTCTGTCTTCATCTTTAAATCCCTTCCACCTCTTGATCTATTATATCTCCTCCAGCTCTAATCTCCCTGAACACTCAACTCCCCCGACACCAACCTTTTATGCATCACTCCACTCTTTGCTCAGTCTTTGGTTGCCCAGCCTTTAGCTGCTCAAGCCCTACTCTTTGAAATACCCTCACTAAACTATTCCACCTCTTTCTCTTCCTTTCAAAACCCTCTCACAACTATTTCTATGTATAAGTCTTCAGCCAGACTATCTAATCTCTCTCTCTTCCTGGCTCGATATTTATTTCCCTTACACTGTGGGATGTTTTTACGTCAAAGATGCTGTATGAATTGCAAGTCATTGTTCTATTGACTATGCTATTCTAAATGGACATTAGAAAGGTAGTTCATTCCTTCTCTTCATCTGTTTCTTCATTCTTATCTTCTCCTCATACTTTCTTCCAAAAAAGTGTTTTACCAAGGAGATTAATCCATTTAGCTACAAATTATAATCTGATTTAATGAAGAGACTTGTCCTTTGGGAAGGGTCCTGTTTTTAAATGCTGCTGCAAAAGACATTAAATTATATTTTTGTTAACAGAACTGTATGAACTGAAGATATTAATAAATATGAAACATTACACTTTTTCTGTTATATGTCAAAGTATTTTTCATTCATACAGCTTTATAGAAATTTCAAGATGTGAAAACAAAGAATCTCACAGCCATCAACTTTAGGTTCCAAGTTCCTACACTGTGACGTCCTCTGCTACCTTGGCAAGCCCAACATCTTCACAGGTTCTTGGAATGCGAGATTCACCTCTCCTTCTTCATAGAATCTGGAATGGAGTTATGGGGGCTGAACTTTCAAAACAGGGTTGAGAACGTGATGCCTGAATGATTTCCAGGTCCTGACACCGTATCTCAGCTGCATTGCTTTCTCCAATGTAAATGCCCTAATTGGGCAGAAGTTGAGCTTGGTGCCCAATTAATGGTGCCGAACTTCTACAGGAGGTGGGAACTGCCTGCAGAGTTTGAGTGGCAGAGGCACGCGGCAGCCATGATGGGGCCTGCTTCTGCCTTGCTGATGAGAGCAGGTAGCTCCATGGAGAGCCCCTGGAATAAAAAGGTAAGGCAGCGCTTCCAAAATAAAAAATAATCCTGTGCTGGACCCGGCAGAAGATTCCTGCGGGCCCAAAACATTTCGGGCTAAATTTTATTATCTTGCCGCCGAGCACGGCAGTGGCTGCACAAAATGACAGTGGTCCCGCCTGTGACATCAGTGGCCATGCGCCCACAGTTATGCAGCAGACAGCCATTTAGCATAACAGAGATGGCCATTTCCCCCCCAATCACATGGTGGGGGCGGTAGTGGAGATGCCATTCACGTCATCACCTGATGTTGGATCACGTTCTGGTGCCATCTTTAAAAGGCTGCCAGCCCTGCATATACTATCTCTATTCTCCTTGGACCTTAGGCTTCCTTCAAAAGCTAAAGTAAACCAGTCTGGGTAAAGAAGTGTGTAAAATTCGGTTCTGCAGGACGCCGGCGGTAGCTCTATAGTATGGAATAATGTTGGTCTGGCAACTTTTCAATAAGTGCGAGCCATCATTACCATACCAACACCATTTAACCCACCCTGTAATGCACCCCCCCCCCCACCCCCCAGCAAAAACAACCTATGTATTCTAAGAGTTCCCCTCCTCAAACACAATCCACTTGCAGAGTTCCGCCACCACCTCGACAAACAATTGTATGTCCGCTGCAAACCCTACTTCCCCTATATAACTCTGGTGAAGTCACCTTCCCTCTCGAGGCACCGAGGACTCTCGCTTCGGTGGCATCAGCTTTTGAAAGATGCAAAACTGAAGGCATGTGATAGCCGTACATCAAACACAAAATTAAGAATTGCTCGTTGTATCACTGTGAATGACCTTCAAATGTATGTAAAACATTTACATGACGAAGCCATTGAGTTGGGGCGGCAATGGTACTACACCGCCTCCGACAAAATCAGAAACGAGCATTACGGTGCTGGGTTCCTCGGTGGACAGCTCTGCAGGGACTCTCCGGCCCCCACCCCCCCATCCCAACCCCCTGCCAACAATCCCGCATTCAACAGGAGCGTAAAATCCAGCCCTTCATCCCTCACCAAAGACTTTTGCTACCTGCCCACTGCGAGGCTGAGAGCTGTGCACTATTGTGCACCAGACTGGTCGAGGTTACTGGAACCCTTATTGAAAATTGCAGTGTGGATCCTCCCCTCCCACCGCCCCCCCAACCTTGCCTCTTAACGAGCTCCTCCTTGAGCTTAATGGGCCATTAACTGGAGGTGAGGGGCTTCCCTGTTCCTCCCCCCCACCCTCACATTGAACATTGTGGACTGTCCTGGAGTTGTCAGGTTCTGTAGAAAACCTCCAGGACTGCGATTTTCAAATCGCACCCGCACCGGCTCCCAATCCCCCAGACCTTTGAAAATCTGGCCCCATGACGTACTTAAAGCTGGAGGCTCACCTCATCACCTCTTCCATTTGACCTCTGCCTCTGTAAGATGCAGCTTCCGGTATCAAAACCATTGGTATTACCACACTGTAAAATCTAGGGTCAGGAACTTCTCTAATAATTAATTAAACTAACAAAATTGAAAACATATTCTATGGTGATTCGTGCCCATTCCATACTACTCTGGCAGTAGCCTCAATATCTGCCTGTCCTTTTTATCAGGCTATTCTATAAAAAGAGGATGAAGATATTGGAAGAGAGGAAAACATATGTTCAATCACAAGGATGACATATCATGATCATGTTTCAGGTCCCCAAGGATCTCATTTAGAAATTGTATGGCTTTCATAATTCAGCTCCAATTTCTAGAGATAGATGTTGATATCAGGATGTTCAAAAACCACACGAAGGGCTGAATTTTCTTGAGCTCCGGATGTTGGGCTCCGTGGTGGGGGGGTTGGGGTGGGGGCACCACAAGATCACACTGGCAGCAGCCTGCCATGGAGCCTGATGCCAGGAACGCCAGGCCTGATCGTCCCGGTGGCGGGGAAGCCCTGTGGCAGCACACCTGCCGTTCTGCAGTGGGACCCGGATTTCAATATTCAAATCAGCTATTTAAATACATTTAAATGGAAGCCGGAGTGATCTCACCAGCAGTTCTAGAACTTCCGAGCAACGTGCAGCACTCCTGCGCCTTCACTTTCGCATCCAGGGAAAGCTGGCACCACCGAGGTAGGGAAGTGGGGAGCTCTGCATTTGTAGTGAAGTGGGTGTGGCAGGGGGGTGCGGGGGAAGGGGTCAACTCTGCATTGTCAGTGTAGTGGGTGGGGAGGGGGGGAGTGTTGAACTTTATTTTTTGTTGCAGTTGATGGCGTATAACGCAGTCCGAAGCGTTTGAAATGGTAAGTGCTGAGTGATTATTTCAACTGGTTGGTGAATTGGTAGCAAGGTTACAGAGAGCAGTCGGAGATAGTGGAGAAATGATTTTCTTGCAGTGAGTTATTAGGATGTCTATTGCTTTACCTGTGGAGGCCATGTCAATCACAACACTTAAGAAGGAATGAGATATACACATGAAGAAAAGGTATTAAAGGGTACAGGGAAAGGACAATAAAATGGGATGAGTAGGTGGCTCCGGTGGTTGGAGTCACATTGGGATAGACCTGGTGGGCTGAATGGCCTCCTTTTGTACTGACATTTCTGTGAATGGACAGCCCAGTGCGAGGAGGTGTGTCAGCATGGCTTCAACTGACCAGTTCTCATTGGAAGCATATTACGTTCACAAGGCCACTGGCCACAACAACGTGGCTGAGGCCAAGGTATTCTGGGACTAAGGAAGAGGTACACGTGCCTGATTTGAAGGTGGCATCACAAAATGAGAAAATTTCCAATTATTGACCACTTTTATCTCAAAGAAAATTACTTGAATTACATAGAATGCACAGCATAGAACAGGCCATTCAGCCCAGCAGGTCTACGCTGGTGCTTATGCTGCACCCAGGCCTCCTCCCACTTCACTTCATCAAACCCTTATCAGCATAACCTTCTATTCTTCTCCCCCTCATGTACTTATCTAGTTTCCACTTAAATGCATCTATGCTATCCACCTCAACTATTCCATGTGTTAGTGAATTAAATATTAAAAATGCCATTTTCATGCAAAAAACAATTTTTGTATTTTTATTGTGACTAATCTGAGATACATTGGTGATGCCATGAGTGGGGAGATCCTGACTGAATCATCCCACGTCTGCTGAAGAGCAACTGGGAAAACAGTCTACAGCACTGTGATCCTTTGTACTATTCCAAATCAGTGAATGCAAGGACAAATAGAAATCTTTGAGAAATAAAGCAGAATATTTACAATCAGCCGATGTAAGAATAAGACACAACATATTGGTCACAGAGAGTTAAAAATAGGGCAGCGTGTGAATTGTATTTTTACTAAAGTTGTGACACGCTTCTAAGGAAAGGAACACCTTGTCAGTAAACAAAATGTTTAAATGTTTTCCGGGTTAATTTTTAACCTCACCAATTTCATGACACCATACACCCTGAGCTCCAGCTGAAAGAGATTGTTTATAATCGGGAACAATCTGCACAGTCCCTGGGGCTGGGGGTTGGGATTATGGTTACCAACTCTCTGGTTGAATATATTCCCGGAGGTTTCTATCATGTCCTCCTGCTTTCAACTGCCCCGCCCCCACACTCCCACCATTGGTTGGCCCACGCATCCATCCTCATGGCACCCCACCTCCCCGCGACCAACTGTAAAGTAAACAACTTAATATGTTTCTTAGATGATGAATTATTTTGAAGCAGGAACTATTATGGAGAAAAACATGGCCACCACTTTGTGCAGAGAATGGTCCAATGAACACCAATGAGTTGAATGAGCAAATAATCTGTTTTTGGCGGTGTTGGTTCGTTAAGGGTGAAATGTTGGTGAGAGTAAAGTCCCTGCTCTTCTTCCATGGGATTTTCCACTGGAAGAAGAAGAGATGGCCTTAATTTAACATGTTATCCAAATGATAGTACTTCCAAGAAAGCAATACTTCCTCACAACTCCCTGGACGGCCATCCTAGATCCTGTGTTCAAATTCTGAAGCGGGGCTTTGAACCAAAAACCTTATTTTCTAATCAAGTGGTTGATAATGTGTTAAACCTTTACACAACATATAACAATGATGAATAAAATGAGAATTGTTGTGTTTACATAAAGCATGGCATTATCAACTGTGCACTAAAAGATTTTATAACCTCCTAGCTCTGCTCCCTTTCCTGTCTATTGTATTCAAGAAATATGTTTGGTTATTTTTTGACATTGGGTGACACAGTGGCGCAGTGGTTAGCACCGCAGCCTCACAGCTCCAGAGACCCGGGTTCAGTTCTGGGTACTGCCTGTGCGGAGTTTGCAAGGTCTCCCTGTGACTGTGTGGGTGCTCTGGTTTCCTCCCACTGCCAAAGACTTGCAGGTGATAGGTAAATTGGCCATTGTAAATTGTCCCTAGTGTAGGTAGGTGGTAGGGAATATGGGATTACTGTAGAGTTAGTATAAATGGGTGGTTGTTGGTCGGCACAGACTCGGTGGGCCGAAGGGCCTGTTTCTCTAAAATAAATTTACAACCTGGCATGGAGCAGATGCTGGCAAGTTTTCTGTTAAATGCAGGGATTGCTACATTTTTGTTAGGCAAGGGTAGTAAGGGTTATGAAATTACAGCAGCTAGAGTTGAAATACAATCAATCATTCATGATATAACTGAATGGCAGAACAGGCTTGAGGAGCTGAATTGCCTACTCCTGTTCTGATTTCCCTAAATAGAAATTACATTTATTTTCTGGGTGTAGTTATCAGATTGGGTGCTTGTTTTTATAGGGAAATTGTTTTTAAACACATCCCAGCACACAGTTCCATTGACATACCATTGGAACGCAGGAGAATGGAAGGTAACATGCTTGGCACAGAGATTATCTGAATGACAATTTAGGCTGACTTTACTTTTGTTGTGGGGGTAGGGGTGGTTAAATAGAACATTGATATGTTCACCCCCCACTATCTAAATCAATAAAAAAAACCTTCCCCGCAAAATTTACAAGAAAATGGGGGCAAAATACAAATGCAATTGAAAGACAATGAGGCGGCTGGCCAATCCACTGCCAACCATTTTAATGTCATCCCATCCATGTTGAACTTTGCCTCCAATCTCTAACCTAAATTAAAAATGGCACTAGATTATTTCTAGAAACACTTGCATTAATATAACATCTTATCACTTCTGTGAAACAATACCTGTGGGTATTATTTCCAGATGATTTCTGCACCGTCAGCATCCTACACACAGCAATAAGATGAATAACTAGATGAACTGGGATTTTGGGTTGTCAAGTGGGGTGGGGGTGGTTACCATCTTTGGTTGGATCTATCTGTGGAGGTTTCATCACATGGCCTCCTCCTGTCCCCACCCTCCTGCCATTGGTCACTCAGCATGTCTAACACCACACTCCCATAGCCAATTAGAAAGTGAGCACACTGAATTTTAGCTGATTGTCAGTCAAGAATAATCCAAACAAGCAAACAACCTTTTTCCTATCTTCAATAATTTTATAACTAATTGAAAAATTTTTGTTCCAAGAAAATGAAAAAAAAAAGCACACAATGTTTTTTTACTGCCTCTACAATTTCCTGTCAAGCAAATTCTTATTTTGTATTTTGCCCATTTAAAACTTGCTCAAATCAATTGGTTTTAAGGCGAGTCTTAAAAGAGGAGAGAGAGGTAGAAAGGTGTAAAGGTTTAGGGAGGGAATTCCAGTGATGAAAATGGGGGATGCGCAAGAGGCCAGAATTGGAGGGGTGCAGAAATCTTGGAGGGTTGTAGGGTTGGAGGAAATTACAGAGATAGGGAGACCAATGGAGGGATTTGAAAACTAGCATGATAATTTTAAAATTGAGGCATTGCTCGACTGGGAACCAATATAGGTCAGCAAACACAGGGGTGATGGGTGATCAGACCTTTGTTCAAGTTATGATTCAGGCAGCAGAATTTTGGATGAGCTCAAATTTACAAAGGGGGCAAGGTGCGAGGAAGGCCAGGAGGGCTTTGGAATAGTCGAACCTAGAGGTAACACAGGATGGATGAGGATTTCAGCAACTGATGAGTTGAGGTTATTCTGCTTGTGGGTGAGATAACTGCTTGTTTGAATTTCAGTGGTTTGACAGTAGATAGCAGAATTGGTTTAATCTTATCTGGATCGATACCAGTATATAAATGCTGCACACTCTTACACAGTGTCATGGTTGCCATTATACCATCCAAATTGCATCAGACAAGACAACAGTCACATTTACCTACTGTGTTAAAACAAACTAGTGCTCCCATTTAGTCAGATGTTGTTCTCATATGTTATCTTAAAAAACAACTTCTGGAAGAGCTCTCTTGATGCATGTTCTTCTAAACATATAAATTATTTGAGATATAAAGATCTGCTGATGTGTTAAAGAGATTTTTGCTGAACTATTGTGAAATTCCAAATAAATTACACCTATTGTGAATGTGAAATGCACTCCTTTCAGTGCTCCTGTATCGAGAGCTATCTTTATAATCTTAGATAATACCACAGCACTTAAATCTTGGATACTATATTTACAGAAAACAAGAAAATAACCCACACTTGAGCGTCCCCTACTCGACAGCTTCTTTCAGCCCATTGTGCGTGAGGTAAAGATGCAAAAAAAGGTTGTGTATGATGATGATTGTCATATTTTTCGTGATCTGATTGTCCCAAAAGGGTTTTACTGAAGTACTTGTCTAAGCTGGTCTTTAAAGCTGGCGATGACAACAGCTCGCTGTTGCAATCTCTCCTCGAGTGCACTCAAATTTGAAGAAAAGCAAACTCATTTTCTACAGACCAATTGCTCACGCAAGTTTTCAGGCTGTGACAGTGGAAGGGGTGGCCCATTTGCCTGGCCTTAGGATACATCTTAGAGGTTTATAGTTTCCATTAGATGAATAGGAGATTCCATTAATTAACTGCACAAACCTGGCTGTTTAGTTTGCCAATATTCGTGTTAAATATCCTAACACAGTGCTGAAGATCATTTCAGAGATTTGTGTAGTACTGGACTAGCAACTCAGAGGTCATGAACTAAATCCCATGTGAAATTAAATGCAATAAAAGCTGGCCATTTATGGGAAAGTGCCAGAAACCATGGGCACAAACCTTCTGTATTTCCATGAAATAATCCATTGGTTCATTAATTTTCTGGGATCAATAGATTTTTGTTAGGTAAGGGTATTGAGGGATATAGAGCAAAGGTGGGTAAGTGGAATTAAGAGTCAGATCAGCCTTGATCTAACTGAATGGCAGAGCAGTCTTGAGGGGCTGGATGGCCTACTCCTGTTCCTAGCATTCCTTTAAGACGAGGTAACCTGACTCCAGTCCCACAAATGTGATTGATTCTTAATGAAGTCACTCAACAAGCCACTCGACTGTAAAACAATTGCTATTCAAGAAGGTGGCCCACTTACTAGGACAATTAGAGCGAGGCCATAAATATGGGAACATGGAATTACTTAAAATGTACGGCACAGAAACAGGCTATTCTGCCTAACTGTTCCTTGCCAGTGTTCATATGAGCCTCCTCCCATCTTTCTTCACCAAACCCTATCAGTATGACCTTCTGCTTCTTTCTGTCTCAATGTTTATCCAGCTTCCCCTTAAATGCTATTTGCCTCAATTACTCCTTGTGATAGAAACATAGGAACAGCAGTAGGACATTCAGCTATTCAAGCCTGCTCCCCTATTGTATGAGATCGTAGATGATCTGTATCCCAACTCCATATTCCTTCATACACTTGACTGACAAAAATCTATTGATCTCAGATTTTTGGTAGTGAGTTCTAAATTCTAACCATTCTTTGGGTAAAGAAGTTTCTCTTAAATTCACGATTGGATTTATTAGTATCTATCTTATATTTATAGCATCTAGTTTTGGTCTCCCCCACAAATTAGAAAAACTTTTTTTGTAGTCCTGCACAATAATAGATATGTGGAACAGAATCCCACTAAAGGCAACTAATCAAGTGTCTCTCATCTTCCATATAAAAAAAATGAAAAAGAAGCTGGATGTATGAGTGGGATAAGGGAGGCAAAATGCTGGAAGCTGGTTCATTTACTTTGATCGCCCAGAATCTGAATTAAAATGGTGTCAGTACAAAGGCAACTAAAGACAAGTTAATATTTCAGGTCGAAATCTTTCCTCTGGCTGGATCAGGTTGGTGACCTTCCAACAGCCCCCTCCTCTCCCCAAAAGCACTGACTGGAAAAATTTAGGAAGGAGGGGGGAGAGGTGCCGGTAAAGGCCCAAATTTCAGACAGCAAACTATTGGTACACAGATTTTAAATGTTGGAACGTTCGCTGAAATGCTGTGTGCTGTACAAAGGTCATTGCAACCCGGTATTTGGAAACCCAATGTGGTGAGTCAGTCACATATCCAAATAGAAGAACAGGCAGTAGAATGCAAATAGCATCGACTGGGAAAGTTCAACTAGAATCATTAGTCTACAATATTAACTTGTCTCATTTGCTGACAAACCTTCTTTTGAAATATCGGTTCTCAACTCAGATTTCCAGCATTTTTGTTTGTCGTGTAGTTAACTCACAATATCCAATATCCCTCAATGTGATACTGTAAAGCAGTCATAACTGGATACTGTGCCATTGGCACTTGTACCACCACAACAACAACAACTTGTATTTATATAGCACCTTCAGTGTAGTAAAACATCCCAAAGCGCATCACAGGAGCTTTATCAAATAAAATTGACACCGAGCCATAGTAGGAGATATTCGGGCAGATGAGCAAAAGCTAGGTCAAATAGGTTGGTTTTAAAGGAGCATCCTAAAGGAGGAGAGAGAGAGGTAGAGAGGTTTAGAGAGGGAATTCCAGAGCATGATCAACAATGATGGAGCAACCAGGAGCCAATATGGGTCAGAGAGCGTAAGGGTGATGGGTGAAAGGTACTCAGTGCAAGCTAGGATACAGGCAACAGAAGTTTGAATAATCTCAAGTTTATGGAGGGTGCAAGATGGGAGACCATGGATCCAGTCTTTTGATAGGCACAACTGATGATCACTATTAAGGCAAGCTTGATGGCAAGTCAAAAAGGTGGGTTATTTTGTATAATACTTAACAGTAACAATTCCAGCTTCTTGTAAATTTCTTCTACAATGCTTCCTTCCTGTAAAAGCAGAGAACACCAAAACGCTATCCTGGAAGAAGACAGAATGTTAATTTATTTGTTTTTTTCTCAATAATATACTTTATTCATAACATTTGTAAAATTACATTGCATAGCAGTTCAAATTTGACATTATATAAAGTACAATTCATATCAGTTTCTTTCAATACAGTACATGAGCTGCCTCACTACACTTGCCATTTCAGGTTATATTTACAACGTACGTTTATATTTCATGTCAAACATTCTCGGGTGCATACCACCCGAGGGGTTATACACAGTTTCCAGCCCTCATTATATTATGGCAGGAGGGTCTTACACAGTGGCCTTTCCCCATTGAGCCTTTGCGGCAGCAGCCCCCAGCTTAAGTGCATCCCTCAGCACGTAGTCCTGGACCCTGGAATGTGCCAGTCTGCAACACTTGGTTGTCGACAGCTCTTTGCACTCGAAAACCAGCAAGTTTTGGACAGAACTAAGTGCGTCTTTCACCGAGTTGATGGTCCTCCAGCAGCAATTGATGTTTATCTTGGTGTGTATCCCTGGGAACAGCCCGTAGAGCACAGAGCCCTGCATTACAGAACTGCTCAGGATGAACCTCGACAAAAAACCTCTGCACCTCTTTCCAGACCTGCTCTGCAAAGGCACATTCCAGAAAGAGGTGGGCAATGGTTTCTTCCTCACTGCAGATACCTCAAGGGAAGCATGCGATGGCGCTGAGACACTGGGGGTGCAGGAAGGATTTGTTTTTTCCAAAATATACTTTATTCATAAAAATCTGTAAAAAATACATGACAAAACAGTTCTAAGCAGCACCAAGTCAAAAAAATACAAAAGGTGCAAAGGAGGTCAGTTTCCTTCAATGCAGGAGTGAGTTGCCTCACAACCCTTTCATTTCATTTCTCATGCCATATACATTTTGCAGCAAACAAAGATTTTCTGGATACAGTTCAAGGCGTTTCCCATGGATCCAGCCCCTCAGTTCAGCTTGGTGGGGGGACCTTACACAGTGGTCTTTCCCCATTGAGCCTTTGCTGTGGCTGCCCCAAGCTTTAGTGCGTCCCTCAGCACGTAGTCCTGGACCTTGGAATGTGCCAGTCTGCAACATTCGGTCATGGACAACTCTTTGCGCTGGAAGACCAGCAAGTTTCGGGCAGACCAAAGGGCGTCGTTCACCAAATTGATAGTCCTCCAGCAGCAGTTGATGTTTGTCTCGGTGTGCGTCCCTGGGAACAGCCCGTAGAGCACAGACTCCTGTGTTACAGAGCTGCTTGGGATGAACCTCGACAAAAAACACTGCATCTCTTTCCACACCTGTTTTGCAAAGACACATTGCAGAAGGAGGTGGGCAGCCGCCTCTTGCCCACCGCATAGGAAATAAAGGAAGGATTTCCTTTAAGGATTTCCTTTCGAGCCAGCTTCTAGCTGGGACACTTAACTCACTTGCCCTAACTCAGCCCAAGACCTGCCATCTTGCAGCCTCTGTTAGATCATACTGACCCTGAAAATGCTTTTTTGTCTTTCCTTTTTGTTAATTCAGTGGAGGCAGAAATCTCACTATGTTACCCTGACAACTACCCCTGCTGGGACTAAATGAATCAAGTCATCTCAACTGGAATAGATGTGAATGATTTCAGAAGTGTCCAAAGTAACTTTCACTGTCAAAAACACACTTGTTCCAACTTCCCATTTGAATTGTAATCTACAGCTCTTTTCTGCGAATGCAACCTCTTGAGAGCCAAGATTAACTCAAAAACAGGTTGCCTTTTTAGTGTATATTACACCAAAGACCCCTATGGTTGCAGAATTAGAAATTCTGAAAAATGATAGAATTTATTTTCTGTTTTTTTCTGCTTTTTGGGTTGCGGGAGGAAGACAGAGGGAGGATGTGTTTAGTCACAATACTCTGGACATCACGAGTGTGTGGCAGGCTTGATGGATCAACTGGTCTTTCCCTGCTCATCAATTTTGAATTTTCATATGTACATGTGTGTTGCCACATCATTAGAGTATATGATTTGTGCTTAAAATGTTTAAAAGGGTTGGATACAGAGAAACAACTTCCTCTGGTGGGGGATTCAAGAAGAAAGGGACACAATCTTAAAATTAGAGCCAGCTTGTTCAGTAGTCAAATCCGGAAGCTGTTTTTTTTCCCCCACACAAAGGGTTTCACTCAAAAAGGCTGTGGATCGATTTCAGCTTTTAGGACTGAGAATACTAAATTTTTGTTAGGTACAGGTATCAAGGAATATGGAGCAAAGGTGGTAAAGAGAAGTTGAGGTACAAATCTACCATGACCTGATTCAAAGCTGGAGCAGGCTGAACGGTCTGAATGGTATCCTCCTGTTGGTAATGTTCCTAAAAGGAATGCAAAAGGAAGCAAATGACAATATTCTCCATCAGGTACGAAATGGTGGTGATCCG
The DNA here is from genome assembly GCF_036365525.1 of Heterodontus francisci. NCBI lineage: Eukaryota > Metazoa > Chordata > Chondrichthyes > Heterodontiformes > Heterodontidae > Heterodontus > Heterodontus francisci. The sequence goes on from NC_090401.1 coordinate 48,628,013, forward strand.
TCTTCTTGAACTGCTGCAGTCCATGTGGTGTAGGTACACCCACAGTGTTGTTAGGAAAGGAGTTCCAGAAGGATCGGTGATGTAGTTCTAAGTCGGGATGGTGTGTGACTTGGAGGGCAGCTTGCGAATGCTGCCCTTGTTCTTCCAGGTGGTAGAGTCGTGGGTTTGGAAGTTGCTGTCGAAGGAGCCTTGGCAAGTTGCTGTCACTGTGCGCTGGTGGTGGAGGGGGTAAATGTTTAAGGTGGTGGATGGGGTACTGATCAACTAGGCTGCTTTATCCTAGATGGTGCTGAGCTTCTTGAGTGTTGTTGGAGCCGTACTCACCCAGGCAAGTGGAGAGTATTCCATTACACTTCTGACTTCTACCTTGTAGATGGTGGACAGGGCATTGAGGAGTCAAGAGGTGAGTTACTCATCACAGAATTCCCAGCCTCTGACCTGCTCTTTTTTTTATTTGTTCAAGGGATGTGGGCATCAGTGGCTAGCCCAGCATTTATTGCCCATCCCAAATTGACCTCGAGAAACTGAGTGGCTTGCTGGGCCATTTCAGAGGGCATTTAAAAGTCAACCACATTGCTGTGGGTCTGGAGTCACATATAGACCAGACCGGGTAAGGACGGTAGATTTCCTTCCCTAGAGGACATTAGTGAACCAGATGGGTTTTTACAACAATCGACAATGGTTTCATGGTCACCATTAGACCAGCTCTTGTAGCTACAGATTTATATGGCTGCTCCAGTTAAGTTTCTGGTCAATGGTGACCGCTGGGATGTTGGTGGTGGGGATTCAGTGATGGTAATGCTGTTGAACATCAAGGGCAGATGTTTAGATTCTCTCTTGTGGGAGATGGTCCTGGTCTGGCACTTGTGTGCATGAATGTTACTTTCCACTTATCAGCCCAAACCTGAATGTTGTCCAGGTCTTTCTGCATGCTCGTATAGTCATCTCAGTATCTGAGGAGTTGCGCATGGTAGTGAACACTGTGCAATCATCAGCGAACATCCCCACTTCTGACCTTATGATGGAGGGAAAGTCATTGATGAAGCTGAAGATGGTTGGGCATAGGACACTATCCTGACAAACTCCTGCAGCAACGCCCTGGGACTGAGATGATTGGCCTCCAACAACCACCACCATCTTCCATTGTGCTAGGTATGAACTTTGAAGCCCAGTTACAAATATTCAGCTCCACATTTTAAGAACGACGCATCCATTTCATTCAGTTTACTAAATTCTAACCCAAACAGTCTGCCAAGTAATGACTACAAGAAATAGTGCAGCGAAGGTGTCAGCTAGAGGCACATGGCCGAAGAAGGTGGTGCAGTGCATTCGAGGTGCTTGAAACAAAATCATGCTTCATTCCTTAGAATCTGAAAATTTAAAACATACAATTGCTTCTTACTCCAACTTTATACAATCTTTTCTGATATTCCACATTCTGAGATGAGGTCACTCTGTGTCAGTTTGGCTCAATTGGTAACACTCTCGTCTCTGGGCTGTTGCTAATTCAAATCCCACACCATTGGTTGAGCCCATGACCTAGTACATAGCTGGAAATACCACCTTTGAATGAGAAGGCCTGTTCTAATCGTAAAAGATCCCATGGCACTGTGTAAAGTGAGATTGCCCAGTCTCTTCAATCAACATTTCTCCCACTATCATTGCCACCTGCTAATCATTATGATACCAGAACTGGAAGGTTATATCCGAAAAGCAGAGAAGCTGTGTTAAACTTGTATAGATCCGTGGTTAGACCAAGCTTTGAGTACTGTGCACAGTTTTGGTCTCCATCTTATTAAAGGTACTGAAGAAGATGCAAGCAATATTTACAAGGATGATACCAGAACTCGGAGGATATACTTATTGGGAAAAATAGAACAGGAAGGAACTATTTTCTCTCCAAGAGAGAAAACTCAATGGTGACCTGATAGAAGTCTTTAAGATTATGAAGAGGTTTGATAAGGTAGAAGTAGAGGAAATATTTCCACTTGTGAGGGAGACCAAAATTCAGTACCGTAAGTATAAGAAAGCCATCAATAAATCCAATAAGGAATTCAGGAGAAACATCTTTACCCAAAGAGTGGTTAGAATGTGGAACTCACTACCACATACAGTAGCTGAGACAAATAGCATAGATACATTTAAGGGGAAGCTGGATAACACCTGAGGGACGAAGAAATAGAAGATTAGGTTGATAGGGCGAGATGAAGAGGGTGGGAGGAAGCTTAAATGGAGCATAAACACCAACAGGGAGCCGTTGGGCTGAAAGCCTGTTTCTGTGCTGGAAATTCTAAAGACAGATTCATTTCATAGTCAATCTGCGTCACCAATGTTTCACAAAAGCAAACAGGTGCTTCATTGTGTGAAATGCTTTGAGACATTTCAACATAAGGTGCACTATAAATGCAAATATTATAATCTCTTCGATAATCTGAACTACTTATGGTTCCATAACTAATAGGGAGGTTATTTAAAACATACCTTCATTTTAATGTGTTTTCCATATGGGTTACAAAAGAAACTGTTATAAACAGGAATGCCTATTTTTAAGCTGGCTTTCCAATTTTATGGCTGCTCTGTCATTTATAATATAATTTATGGTGACATATAAAGTGTAGTCAAAGGCACCATGGTTATAGCCACAAGGCAACTACAAAAATAACTAACAACAAAAGATCAGAGAGTCCTTTTAATGATTTTAATTGGTTATGGTTATGACAGAACTTTACAATAGGAAAATCTGGCCATTAGTCTGTCAAGTGTTTTCCTCTACAAGTTTTCTAGTCAAAGCCTCCACATTATTTAATATTCCATTTTCAAGCAACTATCTAATGCTATCTTAAAAGTATACATGGACTCTGAATCAATGAATCATAGAATGACACAGCACAGGGGGAGGCTATTCGGTCCGTCGGTGCCTGTGCCAGCTTTTGAAAGAGCTACCCAATTAATCCCATGTCCCCTGCTCTTTCCCAAAGGCCCTGTAATGTTTTTCCATTCAAGTATCCAAGTGTGTTGGCACGAATCAAATGGAGGCAGCTTCGGTGGATCGGATATGTCTGTAAGATGGAAGATGGTCACATACCCAAGGACCTTCTGTATGGTGAGTTAGCTGGGACCAGATGACCAGTGGGACGCCAAATGCCCCGCTTCAAGGATGCTTGCAAGCGTGACATGAAGGCCCAAAATGTCGACTATTGCACCTGGGAGTCACTAGCTGGCGAAAGAGGGAAATGGCGACACATTTTGTGGACTGGTGTACACTACCAATGATGACCAGTTGCTACAGCGGCTTGGCAACAGGCACCAATGTCAAAAACAACAACTCACAGCATCACTTGGCACCTACATGTGTGGCACTTGTGGCAGAACCTGCCTCTTAAGGATTGTTCTTCACAGCCATCAGCAAAGGTGAACCAAGAGAAGACACCCCACATAAATGGATTGTTTGCTGCATGTCCATCATCATTCGTGGATGGAAAGATGCCAACCAACCATTTATCCAAACCATTTTGAAAGTTATTATTGAATCTGCTTTCACCACCCTTTCAGGCAATGCATTTCAGATCAAACCTTGCTGCACTAAAAAGATCCTCTTCCACTCCCTTCTGGTTCCAGTGCGAATTACCTTAAATCTTTGTCCTCTGGTTACCGACCCTCCTGTCAGTGGAAACAGTTTCTCCGTATCCACTCTTATCAAAACCATTTATGATTTTGAACAGCTCTATCAAACGTTCTCTTAACTTTTCCTGCTCTAAGCAGAACAACCCCAGGTTCTCCAGTCTCTCCACATAACTGATGTCCCTGCTGCTTGGTACCATTCTAATGATCCTCCTTTGTACCTTCTCGAAGGTCTTGATATCCGTCCGAAAATGTAATGCAACAAGAGATGTGATGAAAGTGAAACACCCAAAGGTCTTTACTGACCTTTCATGTTGAACATGCTACAACAACTTGCATTGATATAGTGTCTTTAACATGTAAAATGTCCCAACGCACTTCACAGGTACGTTATGAAACAGAATTTAACACCGAGCCATATAAGGAGATAATAGGACAGATGACCAAAAGCTTGGTCAAATACGTAGGTTTGAAGGAGTGACTTAAACGAGGAGAGAGAGGTAGAGAGACAGAGATGTTTCGGGAGGGAATTCCAGAGCTTAGGGCCAATGCAGCTGAAGGCAATAGTGCAATGGACGATCCGGCAGGGACAACAGCAAACTGGACGCTACGTCCAGATTCCTAATGGAAACAGTAAGAGATGCAAAGCTGCACGACGTCTTCAGCAGCCCTGCAGACGGAGCACGGCATAGATACACCTGGTCAAGACCGGACGGGTCTACCCATTCCAGGATTGACTTCCTGTTTGTGTCCTGTGCTTTCACGGAGATCCACCGACGTCAAGCCGGTGTTCATCTTGACCACTGCCTCTTACTGACCGACTGTCACTTACAGGATGACCAGAGGGTTGGCAGGGGGGGCATGGAAGCTCAATGCTACACTGCTAACCCCAGAGAATGTTGAGGAACTCAAAAGGGATTACAAAGTTTGGAGAACCATGAAACCCCTCTTTGAGTCTCCGGCGCATTGGTGGGAGGTGATCAGGAAGAACATCAAGAGGTTCTTTATCTTCAAAGGTGTTCAGAGGGGGAGAGAGAGACAGAGAGAAATATCCCGACTCCAGAAAAGTATGCAAAATCTGCTCCGGCTGCAGTCGATGGGGGTCGAGGTCAAGGAGGATCTCCAAGAGGTGAAGAGCCAGCAGGCCTTGCTCTTTGCCATAGAGGCCTCCAAGATCATCTTCCGATCCAGAGTCTGCTCCGTTGAGCAGGATGAGATGTGCTCATATTTCTTCTTCCAAAAGGTACACAGAGAGAGCTCTGTGATCAGCAGCCTGAAGGAAGAGGATGGCTCGGTAATGTCTTTGCAGTCTGACATACTAAGGATCAGCAAATCCTTTTATGCTGGGCTGTATGATGCGAAGCCCAAGGACAGTACAGTCTCCCAGTCCTTCCTGTCATCTATCACGGAGGTCTTAGATGACAGCATGCGGGAGAGACTGGACAAACCGTTAACTCTGGATGAGCTGACAAACGCCATCAGGTCCTTTGAGACAAGCAAAACTCCCAGAAGCGACAGCTTACTGGTTGAGTTGTACTCGGCCCTGTGGGACTGGGTCAGCCCGGACCTGCTGGAAGTGTACGAGAGTATGCTTCTTGCCGGCAGCATGTCAGAATCAATGAGGAAAGGCATCATCACCCTCATCTACAAGCGGAAAGGGGAGAGGGCGTAAATCAGAAATTGGCGGCCCATCTCACTGCTTAATGTTGACAAGATTCTGTACAAAGTCATTGCCAGTTGGGTCAAGTCGGCTCTGGAGTTGGTGATTCATCCTGACCAGACCTACACTGTACCCGGACGAAGATCTCTGACAGGCGATCGTATCCCTGAGTAGCACGAGACTATGTACGGGACAGGAGGGTGGACACCTGCCTCATCAGCTTGGATCAGGAGAAGGCTTTTGATAGGATATCACACACATACATGACGGTCGTGCTCTCCAAAATGGGGTTTAGGGAGGGAATCCACAATTGAATCAAACTGCTCTACACAAACATCAGTAGCGCAGTCTCAATCAATGGGTGGGAATCAGAAAATTTCCCGATCCAATCTGGAGTCAGACCCTGTCTTGTTTGTTTGCTGTATCGAACCTTTTTCTGAGTCCATTAGGAAGGATGCGGGCATAAGAGGGACGACAAACCCAGGCAGCGGAGGCACTCAGGTCAAAGCCTCCCTGTACATGGATGACGTCGCTGTCTTCTGCTCGGATCCGCTGTCCATTCGAAGACTGGATAAGGATAAGAGTAGTCCTCAGGTGAAGGTGCTAAATTGGGGGAAGGCTAATTATAACAATATTAGGCAGGAACTGAAGAATTTAGATTGGGGGCGGCTGTTTGAGGGTAAATCAACATCTGACATGTGGGAGTCTTTCAAATGTCAGTTGATTAGAATCCAGGACCAGCATGTTCCTGTGAGGAAGAAGGATAAGTTTGGCAAGTTTCGGAAACCTTGGGATATTGTGAGCCTCGTCAAAAAGAAAAAGGAAGCATTCATAAGGGCTGGAAGGCTAGCAACAGACGAATCCCTTGAGGAATATAAATACAGTAGGAAGGAACTTAAGCAAGGAGTCAGGAGGGCTAAAAGGGGTCATGAAAAGTCATTGGCAAACAGGATTAAGGAAAATCCCAAGACTTTTTATACGGAAATAAAGAGCAAGAGGGCAACCAGGGAAAGGGTTGGCCCACTCAAAGACAGAGATGGGAATCTATGTGTGGAGCCAGAGGAAATGGGCGAGGTACTAAATGAGTACTTTGCATCAGTACTCACCAAAGAGAAGGACTTGGTGGATGATGAGCCTAGGGAAGGGAGTGTAGGTAGCCTCAGTCATCTCATTATCAAAAAGGAGGAGGTGTTGGGTGTCTTGCAAAGCATTAAGGTAGATAAGTCCCCAGGGCCTGATGGGATCTACCCCAGAATACCGAGGGAGGCAAGGGAAGAAATTGCTGGGGCCTTGACAGAAATCTTTGCATCCTCATTGGCTACAGGTGAGGTCCCAGAGGACTGGAGAATAGCCAATGTTGTTCCTTTGTTTAAGAAGGGTAGCAAGGATAATCCAAGAAATTATAGGCCGGTGAGCCTTACGTCAGTGGTAGGGAAATTATTAGAGAGGATTCTTCGGGACAGGATTTATTCCCATTTGGAAACAAATGAACTTATTAGTGAGAGGCAGCATGGTTTTGTGAAGGGGAGGTCATGTCTCACTAATTTGATTGAGTTTTTTGAGGAAGTGACAAAGATAATTGATGAAGGAAGGGCAGTGGATGTTATCTATATGGACTTTAGTAAAGCCTTTGACAAGGTCCCTCATGGCAGACTGGTACAAAAGGTGAAGTCACTCGGGATCAGAGGTGAGCTGGCAAGATGGATACAGAACTGGCTCAGTCATAGAAGACAGAGGGTAGCGGTGGAAGGGTGCTTTTCTGAATGGAGGGATGTGACTAGTGGTGTTCCGCAGGGATCAGTGCTGGGACCTTTGCTCTTTGCAGTATATATAAATGATTTGGAGGAAAATGTAGCTGGTCTGATTAGTAAGTTTGCGGACGACACAAAGGTTGGTGGAGTTGCAGATAGTGATGAGGATTGTCAGAGAATACAGCAGGATATAGATCGGTTGGAGACTTGGGCAGAGAAATGGCAGATGGAGTTTAATCCGGACAAATGTGAGGTAATGCATTTTGGAAGGTCTAATGCAGATGGGAAGTATACAGTAAATGGCAGAATCCTTAGGAGTATTGACAGGCAGAGAGATCTGGGCGTACAGGTCCATAGGTCACTGAAAGTGGCAACGCAGGTGGATAAGGTAGTCAAGAGGCATACAGCATGCTTGCCTTCATTGGTCGGGGCATAGAGTATAAAAATTGGCAAGTCATGCTGCAGCTGTACAGAACTTTAGTTAGGCCACACTTATTGCATGCAATTCTGGTCGCCACACTACCAGAAGGACGTGGAGGCTTTGGAGAAGATACAGAAGAGGTTTACCAGGATGTTGCCTGGTCTGGAGGGCATTAGCTATGAGGAGAGGTTTGATAAACTCGGATTGTTTTCACTGTAACGATGGAGGTGGAGGGGCGACATGATAGAGGTTTACAAAGTTATGAGTGGCATGGACAGAGTGGATAGTCAAAAGCTTTTTCCCAGGGTGGAAGAGTCAGTTACTCGGGGACATAGGTTTAAGGTGAGAGGGGCAAAGTTTAGAGGGGATGTGCGAGGCAAGTTCTTTACACAGAGGGTGGTCAGTCTGGAACTTGCTGCCGGGGGAGGTGGTGGAAGCAGGTATGATAGGGACGTTTAAGAGGTATCTTGACAAATACATGAATAAGATGGGAATAGAGGGATACGGTCCCCGGAAGTGCAGAAGGCTTTAGTTTAGGCAGGCATCAAGATCGGCGCAGGCTTGGAGGGCCGAATGGCCTGTTCCTGTGCTGTACTGTTCTTTGTTCTTTGACTGATGAGCATCTGCAACCAGTTTGAACTGGCCTCGGGAGCCAAGGTTAACCACGGCAAGAGCGAGGCCATGTTCTTTGGGAACTGGGCCGACTGATCCTTTGTCCCCTTCACCGGCAGGTCAGACTACCCGAAGGTGCTGGGGATATGGTTCGGAAGGGCTGGGGCATGCACCAAAACCTGGAAGCAGCGAGTAACCAGGGTACAGCATAAACTGAGCACGTGGGAGCAGCGATCTCTCTCCATTGTGGATAAGACCCTGGTCATCAGGTGTGAGGCACTCATATTGTTCCTGTACGTGGCGCAGATCTGGCTCATCCCCAAATCCTGCACTTTGGCGGTCACCCGAGCCATTTTCCGCTTTATCTGGAGGTGCAAAATGGACTGGGTCCAGAGGGACACAATGTTTAAACCTCTGGATAAAGGCGGGAAAATGTACTCAACGTTGCCCTCATCCTGATGGCCACCTTTGTGTGCAGCTGCATCAAGCTATGCATAGAGCCCCAGTATGCAAACACCAAGTGTCACTACGTGCTGAGGTTCTATCTGTCCCCGGTTTGCGAAGGACGGGTCTGGTCACATTGCCGCGGGACGCTCCATCCAGTTGCCACCTATCCTTCGTGAAAAAGTTTCTGCGGAAAAACACCTTTGACCACCAATCCATCAGGCAGTGGTCTGCACGTAATGTCCTCAAGGCCCTATGGGATAAGGAGATGGTGGATCCTGTCGGAGGGTTCCCCGAGCAGACTGCCAAAGTCATTTGGCAGAACGCCTCATCACCAGAACTTTGAAACAAGCACCAAGACGTAGCTTGGATGTGGTGAGAAGGGCTATCCTCGTCAGATCCTTCATGCATGCCCTGAGTTTCACCCCCTCTGCAAGCTGCCCTCTAGGTGGCTGTGGTGGGGAGGAGACTGTTGTCCACCTCCTTCTGGAATGTGTCTTTGCAAAGCAGGTGTGGAAAGAGATGCAGTGGTTTTTGTCGAGGTTCATCCCAAGCAGCTCTGTAACACAGGATTCTGTGCTCTACGGGCTGTTCCCAGGGACGCACACCGAGATAAACATCAACTGCTGCTGGAGAACTATCAATCCAGTGAAAGACGCCCTTTGGTCTGCCCGTAACTTGCTGGTCTTCCAGCGCAAAGAGTTATCCACGATAAAGGCCTGCTACCTGACCTGAACCCGACGGGACCCAACGACATGTGTCAGGTTTGGGTCAGGTTGGGTCGCTCTTCTGGGTCCGGCTTTTGGGCTCGGTTCGGGTCGGGTCAGGCCCGACACACACAGTAAGTATTACATTTTGCTCTGCTGGGACGTTGAGTTTAGTAAGCGTCAAAAGTTGAAAAGCCTACCTGAGCTGGGAGTCCGGGACGTCAAGGAGGGAAACTCTGAGTCTGCGCAGTGAGCGAGTGAGTGTCTCTATTACATCATCGCGCTCATGCTGCAGCTTCCTGCAGATTCAGAATGGGAAGGTAGGTAAAGTGAACATTCCGGTGGTCGGGTTGGGCTCGGGAAAAAAATGGAGGGACTCAGGCCGGGTCGGGCTTGGGTCCGATGTAGTTCTGTTGGGTTTGGGTCAGATTTTTTTTCCTGACCAGAGCAGGCCTTTCGTCCACGACCGAGTGTTGCAGACTGGCACATTCCAAGGTCCAGGACTACATGCTGAGGGATGCACTAAAGCTTGGGGCAGCCGCTGCAAAGGCTCAATGGGGAAAGACCACTGTGTAAGGTCCTCCCACCAAAGTGAACTGAGGGGCTGGACCCACGGGAAACCCCTCGGGCTGGATACACCAAATATGGGTTTGCTGTAAAATGTACATGGCATACAAAATAGAATGCAAGGGTTGTGAGGCAACTCACTCCTGTTTTGAAGAAAACTGATTTCCTTTGCACTTTTTGGAATGTCAACTTGGTGCTGTTTTGAACTCTTGTAATGTATTTTTTTTTTTACAGATTTTTATGAATAAAGTATATTTTGGGGAAACAAGCATCAATTAAAATTGGGGTTGCACAAGAGGCCTGAATCAGAGGAGCACAGAGATCTCATAGGGCTGGAGGAAGGTACTGAGACAGGATGTGGGGCCACAAGGAGGAATTTGAAAACAAGGATGCGAATTTTAAAATTGCAAACGTGCTGTCTCCTCCCCAACATAATCACTGAAGGTGTTTTTGATTCTCTGCAACCTAATACCATTCCAACTGCCATATCAACTACTTAGCGTGGACATGTGAAATGAAAGAATAACCTATCAAATTAATTCTCAGGAGAATGCATTGTGTACACAATGAAAATCTGTGACGTGAAAAGCTTCAGGAGACGTGACAAAATGTCCCTTGTTCCAGTTGCATAGTCCTGCCACATGCAGTCCAATCACATTCCTCACCAGACAATGTCCCTCTTGTTATCCCTAATGAGCTTTACCTTACAGCCATCAAGAACAAAAAAAGACATTCTCCTATTCACATTGTCATTATCACTCTGTCAAGAGCTGAGATCCAGTCAAATGGAATGTCCTTGCAATGCCCAAAGCTCAGCTGTCATACTTACCTATTGGCTTGGAAAATCACACTGCACCACTTAACACATCACCCCCCCCCCCCCCCCCTGCCTATCCACCGCCCCACCTACTCCTGTTCCCAAAAATTTACAAACCTATATTTAGCTTGGAGCAACAAGCCTCCTGCACAGCATTACCTTACATCTGTTTGTCCTGCAACATTCTTAATTTTATATATCATTACTGCATTCCACGAGTGATATCCCAGCAAAGTGCAGTTACAGTGGACTGGCTGTTGAAACTCGGTAATCACAACAGTTAAGAAAGCATTTGATGGATACCCATGCTGAAAAATACTACAACATTTGTTAAAAGAAAACTAAGGTTAACGTTTAGGTGCAGAATACACCTGATAATTCAGTCGTATTTTTCACATGCAAAAAATTGGATTATACAATAATTTAAATTAAGATTACAAACACAAGTGTTTGGAATTGGATTTGAACCCATAACCCTCTGACTAAAAAGGCAAGAGCATTATCCACTCAGCCACAGCTGGCACCATCTGCTACTTAGTAGGTGTTTAGGGCAGGTGCCTGAAAATACAGTTAGACACACTGCATGTGTAAATAGGGGTAGGCAGGGGGCTCTAATTGCTTTCTGTGGCAGAGAATTCCACAGGTTCACCACTCTCTGGGTGAAGAAATCGCTCCTCATCTCAGTCCTAAATGGACATATAAAAGTAGACATCAAAACAAGAAATGCTGGAAATACTCAGCAGGTCTGGCAGCATCTGTGGAGAGAGAAGCAGAGTTAACGTTTCAGGTCAGTGACCCTTCATCAGAACTGACAAATATTAAAAATGTAAAAGGTTTTAAGCAAGTAAAGCAGGGAGTGGGGCAAGAGATAACAAAAGAGGTGTTGATAGGACAAGGTCATAGAGAATAACTGACCAGAAGGTCATGGAACAAAGGCAAACGGTATGTTAATGGTGTGGTGAAAGACAAAGCGTTAGTCAGAGAGGGTGTCAATTGGCTGTAAAGCACAAAGCACTCCAAACACTAACATTTTTTTAAAAACAGGAACAGTGGGTAGGTACAATAGAAACAAACTAACCAAACCAAAAAAAAACTAAAATAAAATAAACAAATAAAAAAAATAAAGAAAAATAACTAAATATAAAAGGGTGGGTTGGGGGGGGGGGGGGGGGGTGGGTGGTGCTGGGGTGCTTTCATGGTCTGAGATTATTGAACTCAATGTTCAGTCCGGCAGGCTGTAATGTGCCTAAATCGGTAAATGAGATGCTGTTCCTTGAGCTTGCGTTGATGTTCGCTGGAACACTGCAGCAATCCCAGGACAGAGATGTGAGCAAGAGAGCCGGGGGATGGGGGGTGGGGGGGATGCTGAAATGGCTAGTAACTGGAAGCTCGGGAACATGCTTACGGACTGAGTGGAGGTGTTCCACAACGCGGTCACCCAATCTGCATTTGGTCTCCCCAATGTAGAGGAGACCACATTGTGAGCAGTGAATACAGTATACTAAACTGAAGGAAGTACAAGTAAATCACCGCTTCACCAGGAAGAAGTGTTTGGGGCCTTGGATAGTGAGGAGAGAGGAGGCAAATGGGCAGGTATTGCACCTCCTGCGATTGCAGGGGAAGTTGCCATGGGAAGGGGATGAGGTGGTGCGAGTAATGGAGGAGTGGACGAGGGTATCGCAGAGGGAACAAAATCTTTGGAATGCTGACGGGGAAGGGAGGGGAAGATGCACTTGGTAGTGGCATCACGCTGGATGTGGCGGAAGTGGCGGAGGATGATCCTTTGGATGTGGAGCTGGCGGGGTGGAAAGTGAGGACTAGGGGAACCCTGTCGTGGTTCTGGGAGGGAGGGGAAGGGGTGAGGGTATAGGTGTGTGAAATGGGCCAGATACGGTTGAGGCCCCTGTCAACCACAGTGGGGGGGAATCCTCGATTGAGGAAAAAGGAAGACATATCAGAAGCACTGGCGTGGAAGCTAGCATCATCAGAGCAGATGTGTTGGAGACGGAGAAACTGGGAGAATGGAATGGAGTCCTTACAGGAGGCAGGGTGTGAAGAAGTGTAGTCGAGGTAGCTGTGGGAGTCAGTGGGCTTATAATGAATATTAGTAGACAGCCTATCCCCAGAGATGGAGACATGGTCCATCTCCGACACTTCCCTTCCTCGAACAGCATCTCATTTATTGATTAGGCTGTAGCCTGCCGGACTGAACATTGAATTCAATAATTTCAGAGCATGACGGGCCCCCCTTTTTATGTTTAGTTATTTTTTCTTTTTTTCTTTTTTCTTTTTTATTTGTTTTTTTTATTTTAGTTTTTTGTTTAGTTTGGTTAGTTTGTTTCTACTGTGCCTACCCACTGTTCCTGTTTTTCAAAAAATTAGTTTTAATGTTTGTGCTTGGAGTGCTTTGTGCTTTACAGTCAGTCACACCCTCTCTGTACTAATGCTTTGTCTTTCAACACACCATTAACATACCGTTTGCCTTTGTTCCATGACCTTCTGGTCAATTATTCTCTGTGATATTGTCCTATCAACACCTTCTCTTTTGTTATCTCTTGCCCCATCCTCCGCTTTACTTGCTTAAAACTTTTTACATTTCTAATATTGGTCAGTTCTGAAGAAAGGTCACTGACCTGAAACATTAACTCTGCTTCTCTCTCCACTGATGCTGCCAGACCTGCTGAGTATTTCCAGCATTTCTTGTTTTTATGTCTACTTTTATATTCCATTCACCTTGCAATAAATGTCAACACTGCGTTTGCCTTCTTAATCACTTTCTGTACCTGCATACTAACTTTTTGTGTTTTGTGTATTAGGACACCCAGATCCCACTGCATCTCGGAGTTTTGCAATCTCTCTCCATTTAAACAATATGTTGCTTTTCTATTTTTCCTGCCAAAGTGGACAAGTTCACACTTTCCCACATTATACTCCATCTGCCAAATCTTTGCCCACTCACTTAGCCTATCTCTATCCCTTTGCAAACTCCTTATGTCCTCTTCAGGAATGTCGGCCACCACTCCCCCCGCCCCCGCCCCCGCCCCCCCCCCCACTTCATCGTTACCTCCGCCCCTCCCCCATCCCTCAACTCTCCTAAGGCACTTGGCTGATGTCCCGAGCTGGCCCATCTTGCTGTCCGTGCCCGCCAGACCCTGACCGACCCTCTCCCCCCCACCCCGACACTGATGAGTTGCCTGGAGGGCAGCAACTGATACTCACAGCTCACCAGTACTGTTATAATAATGCTGGCGGACCAATTTACTGTGATCCTGCCACGGACATCATTAGGCGTGCACAGTGTGAACTCCACTGGGATCGCGCCTCCAGTTTAAGCTTAATCCAATTTTGAGGCCCATGCATACACAAGAACTGTGTATAACAGGTAAATAAAGCCAAATGGACCAGAATCAGTAGCACAGTCCCTACCACTTACACTCTCGACCCTTATCATGGGCGTCTGCATAAAACAGGCAAAATGACCCAAACCACTTGTAATTATCATAGGAGTTGATTATTATGTCACATCTGGACTGGACAGACTGGATGCAGGAAGGATGTTCCCGATGGCGGGTGTGTCCAGAACCAGGGGTCACAGTCTAGGGATAAGGGGGAAGCCATTTAGGACTGAGATGAGGAGCGATTTCTTCACCCAGAGAGTGGTGAACCTGTGGAAATCTCTGCCACAGAAAGCAGTTGAGGCCAAATCATTAAATATATTCAAGAAAGTGTTAGATATAGTTCTTAGGGCTAAAGGGATCAAGGGATACGGGGATAAAGCAGGAACAGGATACTGAGTTTGGATGATCAGCCACGATCGTATTGAATGGCAGTGCAGGCTTGAAGGACCGAATGGCCTACTCCTGTTCCTATTTTTCTATATTTCTATGTTTCTATCTGAAACTGTATTAAGTGGGCTGTCCATTTTGCTCAGTTCAGTACCGATTTAACAGATCCAATGATTTCAGGCAAAGTCAGGTCTTCATCAGATACTTGAACAGTCAACAATTCTCAGAGTTACTCCATGGCTACAACTTATTATGGTTTTACCATCATCTGATCGCATGAATATGCCCGCTATTTACGGTGTGGGCTGTACTCCAATTGTTGGGTTGGAGAGCAGTGATTGACCAGTTCTAGGTTTAACTCCCTCAATTAAGTAGGCTAGTTCAAAGTAATTGTATTATATTCTTGTCATTGACCTGATAACTTTTATTGGATTCAACATCTGAACTAAATACAACTAAAATGTGTTAACCAGTTTCCTACAAATAGCACATAAAAACTTCAATGATGTTTTGTTCCTTCAATTCATACCACCATTTGAACCCTCTCAAGCAGATTTATGACTTATAATCACTCCCAGATATTCATTACGCTACATATAAACCATCTCCAGTCAAATGATTAGATGAGCGCTGGTAATCACTCCCAGAGATCCGAATTCTATATATAAACTGTCTGAACTCAATTAGATGACTGTGTTGTAATCACTCCCAGGCATCCAACAGTCTTTGTAGTTCTTATATCACCAAGTTACATGAAAATTGGCCTCTGCCCACTTTGAACTTTTTTTAAAAAGCAGTTTACAAGCCAACAGGAAGGGAGTGATTCCAGAAAAGTAAAAGATTATCATAGGTTTTAAATACTAATATTTGTGACTTTATACACTGACACTGTATCATTGAATGCGTACAATAGACCTGAAGAAAACACAACACAGAGAAATATAGATGCAGTATAAAAGATAAAATGGAGTTGGGCTAATATCTACTCAAAAGGGGATTCACAATTAATGGTATAGAACCATAGACGTTTATATGGCACAGAAAGATGCAATTCTGGCCGATTGTGCCTATGCTGGCTCTTTGAAAGAGCTATCTAATTAGTTCTATTCCCCCCAAATCTTTCCCCATAGCCCTGTAATTTCCTCCCCTTCAAGTTTTTATCCAATTCCCTTTTGAAAATTACTACTGAGTCTGCATCCACCACCCTTTCAGATACTGCATTCCACATCATAATTACACACTGGGTGGAAAACATCCACCTCATCTCGCCTTTGGCTCTTTTGCCTATTATTTTAAACCTGTGTCCTTTGGCTACCGATTCTTCTGCAGTGAAAACAGTTTCTTCTTATTTACTCCATCAAAAAGCCTTCATGATTTTGAACACCTCTATTAAATCTCCCCTTAACCTACTCTACTTTATGGAGAACAGTCACAGCTTATCATAGTCTTTCCACGTAACTGAGGTGGAACAGTAGATATTTACAGCACACCAGCAGGCCTTTGGCCCATCATTTTGGCATAGTTTGCTCCCCCTGTTGCCCTATACTTTCCTCTGCTTCATTTATTTATCTGATCTGCAATGCTTGTTTATTCTTAGGGAAAGGGACTCAGAGCTCCTTAAAGTAGGGATCAACAGGCAGTTGTGAGTAATCCATGATTCATGGACTCCAGACAGACAGAGTGATATCAATCACCCCAAATTTCACATTCACAAAGATTCAGCAAAATCTGTCATCCTGACACCACAATGTTTGCTTGCACCAGATGTGTGTGTGTGTGTAGATACACCTGATGTGGTGCAAGGAACTAGGGTAAACAGGCTGCATTTCACAAATTGATTTTCTACGCACACTGGGCAGCGGGGGAAAGAAGAACTGGTCAATATAAGAGGTGCACAATGGAAAACCTTCACAACTGTCTCCAATGCTGGACTAGGGTTTCAATAAATGTGCCCTGTACTGCTTGGCTGGCTTTTAAAAGGTATTCTAAAAGCTAGACACTGCTTTCAGCGGCCAGTAATAATTCCCACATGTGTTAGTTGTAAAATTTGTTCTTGAGAATTAAGTCTCCAGTGATTTGTGACTATTTAGTGTAAACAGCAGAAATTTGATGCCATACATCTCAGAAGTGAAAGGAAGCTTTAACCCATTTACACTGATATTGATGCTGTTGCGCATACCAGAAGTGCGATGATAAAATAATCATGAACAAATCTGAAGAGTTATAAAAAACTGACTTTACCTTTTAAAAATGAACCATTATTTTAAAAAGTGAACAATGCATCCAAAATGGCTGAAGAAAAGTCTTTGCCTTTATGGATTCAGACTTTCTGACAAGGACAAAAGACAAATCTTCAAAGCTAAGAGGTGTCAATTGAACCTATCCTACACCATCCTAAAATATTCCAGAATTGAATGTCTTCTTCTGAAACAACGAAGGTGTGAAGTAGCCACATCCTGGGCCATTGTGCGATCACCATGGGGAAGAAACCAGAGCGTCTCCCACCAGGAGGTGAGAAGTAGCACAGCTTTACATTAAAAAAGACAGCATAGAGGGAGAGGCTCCAGAGAGAAAATGAAGAAAGAGAAGCAACATCCAACAGCACGTACCCTGCTGTAGAATCCTACATCTGGACTAGACAGCAGTGAACTAGAAGTGATCTTCCATCTTCAACTGAACTTTCAACCAAGAGAGAAATCTACAATTACCTCAGGCCGACAACACATGAGAACATGATTTCCAAGAGAATTCAACAAGCTTATTGTGACCTTCCCCCGCCCCACTTATAAAATCACTTACCCTTTTCCTCTCTATCTGTCTCGTGTGTGTGTGCATGTGAGTGAATGTGTGAGTGGGTGCAGTTGCATCAATTTTGGTATAAGGCGTATTGTTTAATTAGTAATTTTCTTCTGTTTTAAACCTACAAGAAAACCTTTCTGTGTCTGTTTATTTGACAAATAAGACTCAAAGGGGTTAAAACCCTAATAACAAAAAACACTTGCTGTGGTCAGGTGGGAGTTAAAAAGTGGAAACCACCCACACCCCTCATCATGTGGTGGTAACACTGCCGTGAATATTTTGCCTGCTGGAAACACGGCGGCTTAGAGGCAGGATCACAATTTTTAGGATTTTATCCCTTCGCCCAACCTTTTCCTGCTTGTTGGGGGGAGATGGTTCTGGTTAAAATCAGGGCCAATCTAACAATTTGACTATGAGCACATAGATTTATTACTTTGATTATCAATGTTACAATGAAAACAACAATCAGATAGATCCAGACTAGACAAGCCAATCTTCAAGATGGGATCAACGCTGTAATAAACCTTCTTGTATTCCCTTCATCATTAAATACTGAAATTGTTAGGAATTTCCAGAGGCAATAGGAGAAGTCAGATTCTGTGGCACCTGCAAGGTGCAAGTTGGGATAACAGCCCCGAGAAAACAGCCACAGCAAATGCCAGTGGAGGCAGGGGGAGTAGGCGGGGTGAGTGTAGGTAAAGTGGTTCAGCCAACCACTCCTCTTTCCCAATGTCACATTGGAGGCATGTCCAATGAGGACACTCCAGGCTATCCAAAAAAATTCAAGCCAGAAACAATTCCTTTTTGTGGCCAGTAAGATGTATGCCTGCAGACAGCAGCTGTACAAGCCCTAATGGGTTATACCTAGCAGGAGAGATTTTACAGACTGGGGCTCATTTCTCTCGAAAAGAGAAGGCTGAGAGGTGCAGAAACAGATCATTCAGCCCAACTAGTCTAGGTCAGTGTTTATGCTCCACATGAACCTCCTCCTACCCTATATCGTCTAAACCCATCAGCATAACTTTCTATTCCTTTCCCCCTTATGATAGAGGTAAGATAGACGTAGAGAACATGTTTCCACTTGTGGGGAGACCAAAGGGGCCCTAAGTAAAAGATGGTCACTAATAAATCCAAAAGGAAATTTAGGAGAAATTTCTTTACTCAGGCAGTGATTACAATGTAGAACTCATTACCACAACAAACAGTTGAAGCGATTAGCATAGTTGCATTTAAGGGGAAGCTAGATAAGCACATGAGAGGGAAAGGAATAGAAAGTTATGCTGATGGGTTTAGACGAAATAGGGTAGGAGGAGGCTCATGTGGAGCATAAACACTGACATAGACTAGTTGGGCCGAAGGATCTGCTTCTGCACTGTACATTTTATGTAAATCTGGGCCCACCAAGAAGGAAGAGAAGAACGACAATGATAGCAGGGATCTGCTCAACTTATCTTTGACTTCCATAGAATGTAATGGCAAGTTGTCACTCTGAAATTACAGCAGATCCACTGGGAAAATGCCCATGTAGTGCCGCTACTGGCACAGAATAATGACCCACCCATCCCTGCAATTTGGGGCAGAGTCATGTCAGGGATAAAGCAGTGGGCCGATTATCTGTTCCACCCTACATTCTGCCAGCAGAGTTTCTATCCTAAATTGTCTTATTGCCATCCTCGATGAGATCAGCCAACATAGCACAGAACGAGGCTTGAATGTGGATCCTTCCTGGTCTGAATGCTGAGCCCTACCACTGAGGGAATGCACTAAGGCAACAGAGAAATAAAGTCATTCTCAGCATCCTCTATCTTAGAGCTATTGACGGCAGGAGCCGTTTTGAGGCGCACATGTTTGACGTGCTTTTGCACGATGACCTCTGCCCTTAACTTGTGACCCGGTAGTGCAAACATCTCCTAACACTGAAGGTATGCTTGTGTGTGTGAAGATTCGTCAGGTCAAGTGTTTTCATTAAAAAAAAGCACAAGCTGCTGTGGTATTTGAAAATGATTTCGTGCCATACAACTATATGCCAGAAAAGAATTTCAAACCCACAGGAAAACATTCAGTGCTTGATGAAAGAATCTGCTCAGTCTGTATTGATTAATGGTAAAATTTTTGTTGGCAGTAACTTGCACTCAGAAAATGGTATCGTATACCTGACTGGCATGATTGGCCTCTGGGTCTTGTTCTCATATGTATCACGGTCTAAATGTGTTTTTATAATCCATGCACGAATTGAGATACCAGCACTGAACTATGTATGGAAATATACTGGGTCTTAATGGCTTCAGCTTGTTAACATATGTGAGTTACATTCCTGGCATGTAAATCTGGATGCTTGCAGAATATTCCATTACTGGGTAGAAATCAAAGCATTTTACTTCAATGAAAATTAGGAAAACACAAAATTGAATGCGAGAAATTAGAATTAAAGAAGGGAAGTCAGAATTTTTTGTCCAACCGAATAAGTTGGGCGGCACAGTGGCGCAGTGGTTAGCACCACAGCCTCATAGCTCCAGGGACCCGGGGTCGATTCTATGTACTGCCTGTGCGGAGTTTGCAAGTTCTCCCTGTGACCGCGTGGGTTTTCTCCCACAGCCAAAGACTTGCAGGTTGATAGGTAAATTGGCCATTATAAATTGCCCCTAGTGTAGGTAGGTGGTAGGGAATATGGGATTACTGTAGAGTTAGTATAAATGGGTGGTTGTTGGTTGGCACAGGCTTGGTGGGCCAAAGGGCCTGTTTCAGTGCTGTATCTCTAAATTTAAAAAAAAAGAAAATTCATTGGATCATGAAGTATAAATGGGTAAATGGGCTCAAGACAATCAGGTGCCTTGCTGGAGAGAAAGTATGAGAAAAAAAAGAGGAGAAAATGAGGAGACAAAGAAACTAGAAAGGGAAGAAAAGTAGAGATAGAGAGAAAGACTTGCATTTATATAGCGCCTTTCCATCCAAAAGCACTGCAATACCACCAATTTGTATAGTGCCTTTAATGTAATAAAACATTCGAAGACACTTCACAGAAGCATTATAAAACAAAATATGACACTGAGCCACATAAGGAGATATTAGGTTAGATCATCAAAAGCTTGGTCAAAGAGGTAGGTTTTAAGGAGTGTCTTGAGGGAGGTGGAGAGGTGTAGGTAGGGTATTCCAGAGCTTAGGGCCTAGGCAATTGAAGATACGGCCACCAAAGATGGAGCGATTAAAATCAGGGATGCACAAGAGGTCAGAATTAGAGGAGCACAGATATCTTAGAGGGCTGTGGGCTGGAGAAGATTACAGAGATAGGGAGGGGCTGAGGCCATGGTGGGATTTGAATTTTAAAAACCAAGACGTTGCTTGAGCGGGAGCCAACGTAGGTCACCGAGTACAGGGTGATAGCTGAATGAGACTTGATGCGAGTTAAGACACAGGCAGCAGAGTTTAGGATGACCTCAAGTATACAGAGGAAAGAATGTGGGAGAACACCTAGGGGTCTGTTGAATAGTCAAGTCTAGAGGTAACAAAGGCATGAATGAGGGTTTCAGCAGCAGATGAGCTGAGATGGGTTCAAGTTTGGTTATATTATGGAGGTGGATGTTGGCGATCTTAGTGATGGCACGAATATGAGGTTGGAAGCTCATCTCTCCGTCAAATGTGACACCAAGGTTGCAAACAGACTGGCTTAATCTCAGACTTTTGCCAGGGAGAGGGTTGGAGTCGGTAGCTAGGGAATGGATTTTAGAGTGGGGACAAAAGACAATGGCTTCAGTCTTCACAATATTTAATTGGAGGACATTTCTGTTCATCCATTACAGGATGTTGGATAGGCAGTCTGATAATTTAGCAACACTGAAGGAGTCAAAAGAAGTGGTGGTGAAGTAAAGCTGAGCGTCGTCAACGTAAACGTGAAAACTTATGCTGTACTTTCAGATGATGTCACCAAGGGGCAGCATGTAGATGAGAAATAGCAGAAACAGAGTTAATGTTTCAGGTCTGTGACCTTTCATCAGAATGGTTCTCGTCAAAAAACCCCATATGCCAAATGAAGAATATTAATTTCATCGGTTGAAAACTTACATTAGACTTTTAATGGGAAAGAAATCCTACAGTAACTTCAAAAAAAAAACTAGCAGCCAAGATGGCTACTGCAATTTGCATCTGAAACACCTTTTCATATTCAAAAGATCCACCCGGAGCCAGAGGTTTGGGCAGCATGGGCCCAGAACAATGGCTGGCTCTAAGTGATTGAATTACCTAAAATGGCTTCATTAGCACAGCAGTCACGGCAATCATAACATATTAACTTTGAAAGATAAAACTCCCTCCAAGTGTAAGTTGGCATCCTGGGGCATGGGGAGCCACTTCCTATCCTTGAATTTCATTAGAAGGTTCCAGAAAACCTGAAGCAGCCATGTGACCATCTGTTCATCTTGGGGGCGAGGTGGGGTGGTGCCGGGGTGGGGGGGGGGGTGGGGGGGGGAAGCTGGTTTTGTTTCCTTTGGACAAGAAGACAAACAGTAACAGAGACTGCAGCAGCAGAGAAAGCTGTGGGCTTCCCTTTTACTCCCTCTCCAGAAAATATCAAGTTTGAAAACCGTCTGCAACTATGGACCATCCAGAACTACAGACTGCTGCAGCCAGAGACCAGGGAAGAGAGCCAACTATAATTCTACCCTTAAGAAAACCCTGAGCAAAGCAAGCCGGCCAAAGTGCACTTTGACCAACCAAGGATTTCAAGAGTACAACTCCAGCCGGACAATCACCGAATCATCCAACCTCAAACTGTGTATATAATTTTATTTTATTCTGGACTTTAATCCAACCAAAAGCCCTACTTTCCGCTTTATAATCTATTTGCGTGTGTGTGATTCTCGTGTGAATGTGTGCGTGAACGTGTAGCATTTTTTTTGTGTTTTTAAATGGGGGTTAGAGTAAGTATAATAAACTTACCTCTTTCTTGTTCAAACTCAAGAAAATCCGTCTGATTGGTTCTTTCACAATCACAGTAAAGGTAAAAGGTAAAAACACTCAGAGGTGGTAAACACAAACACTGTTTATAAAAGGAATAAACCCTGTTGCGGCCCAATAAGAGGAAGGGTGAGAGGGGAGACTGAGAACCCCTCCTCACTGGGCTGTAATATTCTGATGTTTTGATGAAAGGTCACAGACCTGAACCTTTGGGCTGAATTTTTGATACGAGGTGGGAAACAGGAGCCTGGTTTGTTTTTGGGTCAGAAACCAGCCTCGGTGGGAAACTGATTAAAGTTAAGACTGTCAAGGGGATGAGCTCTTATTTGGTATGGAGTCTGGTTTCCTGTCCAATTAGAGTCAGTGGGGGTCGGAAAAGAGGCAGGTCAGATGAAGTGAGACTGTATTTGGACTGTATAAATGATGACACTTTAAAATCACAAGTCTGGGATTGCTTTTATTGCTGCCGTGACATGAAAATTGGTATAAGTGTTGAAAGAGATTTTGGGATCCTCCACGGTGAGGGCAAAGCCTCTGGGCAGATGTGCGTCCTTCATTGGTGGTAAGTGATTAGATGTTCTAGGCTGCATCTTCCATGCATGTGTTAGCACAGGTATCTGAGACTCCCTTCCGTGCAATGCCCCTCAAACTGGGTAGGAAGGGGTTCAGTTGAAACATTCCTGGATTAGGAGATCCCTGGCATTCATGACATCCTCATGAGCTCTTTGTGCTCCGAGCCATACCGGGTCATCTCTTTCGGCTTCCACTTCCTCCTCGTCCTCTCACCTCTTGCTCCTGCTCTTCCCCTCAATGAGCTATCTCCTTTCAGGGCTTTACCATCCTCAAGGTCCACACCTCCCGGGGGGCTCTGTTTTGGAGAATGCAACAGACCATGAAAATGAGCGAGACGCTTGCAGGAAGGTATTGGAGGGTGCCACACCACTGGTCCAGGCACTGGAAATCACATCTTCAGAAGCCTGATGGCCTGCTCAATGGTTGTCCTAGTGAGCAGATGGCATTGGTTGTATCGCCTCTGTCCCACTGTCTGGGGCTCCTATAGAGGGATGAGTACACATGTCTTCAAGGGATATCCCTTGTCCCCTAGATTCATCCACGCACTTTGGGGTTGGAGTGAAAATCTGAGGCAGCCTAGGCTGGTGGAGGATGAAGGAGACGTGGCAGCTGCCAGGTAAGCGAGTGCACACATGGAGGAAGCGCTTGTTGTTATTACAGATCAGTTGGACATTGAAGGAGTGTAAGCCCTTCCTGTTGATGAATCTCACTGGCCGGTTATACAGTGCCTTGATGGCCACATGGGTGCAATCGATGATGCCCTGCACCTGGGGAAATCCAGCAATAGTGGCAAAACCCCCTGCCCTCTCTTCCTGCGAGATCACATCTGTCATGAATGAACATACTGTCCAGCTCTGGCAAAAAGGGCATCAGTGACCAGCGAGATGCGGTGATGTGCAGCCATTTACGAGATGCCACAAAAGTCTGCAGCTGAACGTTGAAGGAGTCAGAAGCAAAGAAGTTCAAGGCCACCGTGACTGTGAAGGCTACTGGCAGGCCATGGCGACCAGTGCTGCAAGATGCTCGGTGACAAGGCCACAGATCTCTCTAGAAAGTCATAGTCTCCTGTGGCACTGGGTCTGTCATCTCCAGGTCGCTCCGTCTTTGGCAGTAGATTCTGTGTTGAGGATATGGCCTCCATTGCATTCCTGCCCCTCTTTCCTCTCCTGCGTCGTCCTGCTGCTGGGGTTCTGTCCTTCCTGCAGAGGGTGTAGCCCCTCATTGCCACAGAGTGCCAAATGTGACAGATGTGCCCCCAGCTGCAGCCTTCCTTTTGGACATGTAACCACCCTATTGTGATTGGCAGCCTTGCCCCCTGCTGTTCTGCCCATGTGATGCCAGGAGGCTGACAACCCCATTCGATGCCCGAGTGCTGAATGCCTATGCTCTCTGCTACCTGTGCAGCACTCAGGGCACCTACTTTGCAAAGGCCGAATCCCTCTTTGCCCCGCTGACCATCTTACAGGGCCGGGGTGATGCCCTAGGGTAGCCATGACTGGCTCCCAACTCCATACTCACCTCCCTTTTGCTGATCAGAAACAGACATCTCCTGAAACCCGAGCGCCCCCTTCAAAATTCCACCCTTCCCCTCCAACAAGCTCTTAAAGAGCTTTCTCAGTACTTGAATTGGCCTCAATGGGAAGGTGAGCAGGATCACTGTCCTGCCCTCCCCCCTGCCCTGGTGATGAACATTGCCAGTGCCAGGAATGGTGTTTTGAAACTGACGCGCTGGTCAGCGCTGGCATTTTTGGGGCTGCCCCCCCCACCCCGGCCTCTGTTTCTGACCTCGGTGTGGGGCCTGAAAATTCAGCGTGTTAGCTCTGTTTCTCTCTCCACAGATGCTGCCAGTCCTGCTGAGCATTTCCAGCATTTTCTGTTTTCATTTCAGATTTCCAGCAACCACAGTATTTTGCTTTGGTCTTTGCACGAGCCTGGGTCTATAACACTCTTACGAAAGATCCATCATATAAGGCATCATAGGCAGCAGTGAACACCGATACTTTTTATTGTATTACTTTTTCTCCTTTCTCCTTTCCCAAAGTTGTGGGTGCCAGCAGTTATTCTTCATGTGTGAACCCAGTGTTTACAGGTTATTTGGCTGTGGACAGCGTTACTACCAGGCCTGATCTTGCTTATTTACTTGTCGCCTTTATAAAATGCACCTACCAGCAGGAATCACTGAATCACAATCAAAAATGGGATACCAATCTTGAAATAAGATAGAAGGAATGGATATTAAGAGTATATGAATATAAGACGAAATGGAAGTAGAAAAAGCCACTTGTTTAATGGAGCATGAAGAGTGCATCCCGTCATAGACTCTACCAACTCATGTCACCTCCATAATGGCTGCATATTGCAGGGTCCGCTATTCAAAATTAACCTGTTGTCCACATTCCCAGCAGCAAAGGACCAGTGTCCCATGTAGTAATTAATCACCTGAGTCTGTATCTAACCCTACGCTCCAAATCAGATATTTATCAGGCTGTTTCTTAAAAGGACTTTGCACCAGATGCAGAATAATGCAAGTCTAAGTCAAATTGGCTGCTTGTGTCTCTAAGGGAAGGGAAACAAATAGTGGTCAACCATGAGATATGGGTGAAATAATAAAATGATGTTTGAGATTAGGAACTTTGGAATAAAATATCACGCAATGTGCAGCCCCCATGAGAGCAAGCCACGCGTAGTGTGTTCAATTATACGGGAAACGTCTGTGGTTTCCTTGAAGCAGCTTTGTTTCTGCTGCCTGCAGGAATATGACGGCATTCTGTCAGTGGTGCATGGATGCCTGATCCACAGTTGCCATACGGTATGACAACCTTTTAGTTTGTGGAAGGCAGCCTGACTCGTCATGTTTTGGATTCCTTTCCACAATTGCATTCCGCATCATTCCAATCTTCTCACGGAACAGTCACCTGTTCTTCCCCTTGCACTTTCAGAAACGTGGCAGGCACAAAACAGACTGTCAATGGCCTTACCAAGGAAACAGAGGGGACTCCAAAATTGTAAGTTTATTAAAAATGACACTGCAGTTAACAAGTGTAGAGGGTCCCCCTTTCTTACTGATAATGAGCTGGTTCCTTTTAAACAATGCAAGAAAACTTGCAACAAGAAAAGTCTTTTAGGCTGTTCCTCCCAAAGATCATTGCAGTGTACTCCATCACAGACTTCACTCCAGTTACTTAATCTTTGGAGAGAATCTCCTGTCTTAGACATCTCCAACCTTTGGTCTCCAAACCCTGAAAATTTGACCTTCATCTGAGAACTCTGAGTTCCTCCAATTATGGCCTCTGGTGCATCCTTCACTTCCATTGCCCCACTGTTGGTGGCCATGCTGTCTAGGCCCTAAGCTCTTCAATTCTCTCTCCAAACCTCTCTACATCCTCTATCCTTCTCCACAATACTCCTCAAATGCTTGGTCAAAGACGTAGCTTTTAGTCACCTTTCCTAATGTCCCCTTCTTTGGCTCACTGCCAATTTTTGTCTGATAACATTCCTGTGACGTGCCTTGGGACATTTTAATGTGTTAAAGTTGCTATATAAATCCAATTTTTTTGTTCTAGTCCACATAACCAAGTCCTATTTGCACTTCTATCTATTCTTTGCTGCTCTGACCTGTTCAAATTTGGCAGGGCTGGAGGTTTTGAAAGGGATATTCTTAGCACTGTTGCTTCATTGATGAATAAATCCTAATTAAGAACACCAAGATCTGGTGGTAACAGCTACTTATACCTGCAAATTAATGGGAACAGAGATTTAAATGTTACGCATGGCCTAAGGCTCCATAATACACACATATGCAGCCCTGTGAAGACCAAAGCGCAGACACCCCTTTCTAAGATATTTCTGGTCAAT
Source organism: Heterodontus francisci (assembly GCF_036365525.1). NCBI lineage: Eukaryota > Metazoa > Chordata > Chondrichthyes > Heterodontiformes > Heterodontidae > Heterodontus > Heterodontus francisci. The sequence goes on from NC_090401.1 coordinate 48,654,575, forward strand.
TTCCAAATTTACTGCCCCTGCAATTCTCCCTTCCCATCTCCACTCTGACCATTCCAATTTTGGCCTAGTCCACTGTTCCAAACAAGTTCAATATAAAAGACAGACAGACTTGTTTTGTATCGAATCTTTTGTGGCCTTAGAACCTCCCAAAGCTTTGCATCCAATGAAGTACTTTTGTAATGTTGTCACTGTTGCATTGTAAATGCAGCAGCTAATTTGTGCACAGCAAGGTTCTACAAATAGCAATGTGATAATTAACAGAATATCTGTTCTTTTCATGATGTTGGTTGAGGAGTAACTATTGGCCGGGACATTGGGGAAAATTCCCCATGCTTCTTTGAAATAGTACCATGGGATCTGAAAGGGCAGACAAGGCCTTGATTTAATTTCTCATCTGAAAGATAACACACCTGACAGTGCAGCACTCCATCAGTACTGCACTCAAGTGTCAGCCTAGATCTTGTGCACTAGTCTCTGGAGTAGACTTGAACTCACAACCTTCTAACTCAGAGGCGAGATTACTACCATCTGAGTCACAGCAAACACTTCAGCAACAGGGCTTTATCTGGCCCCATGACGCGCGACAGCCCTCTGACCCAAACACCGATTTTAACAACTTTAGACCTTACCTTAATTGTCAGCCATGGCTCAGTTGGTACACTCTCACCTCTAAGTCAGAAGATTGTGGGTTCAAGCCCCACTCCAGAGAGCCCCACAATTTAGGCTGACACTCCAATGCAGTACTAAGTACTGCACTGTCAGAGGCATCATTTTTCTGATGAGATCTTAAAACAAGGCCCATCTGCCCTCTAAGGTGGAGTAAAAGTTCTCCCTGGTGACTTAGCCAACAATCTATTCCTCAATTAAAGTTTTACTGCTGCTTGCGGGGCCTTGCTATCCACAAATTGGCTGCCATGTTTCCTACATTACAATAAGTGAAGAAGTACTTCAAATACTTTGGGATGTTCAGAGACTGTGAAAGATTTTTTTAAAAATGTCTTTGTTCATGGGATGTGGGCGCCACTGGCTAGGCCAGCATTTATTGCCCATCCCTAATGCCCTTCAGAAGGTGGTGGTGAGCTGCCTTCTTGAACTACTGCAACCCTTGGGGCGTAGGTACACCAACAGTGTACAGGAAGGGAATTTCTTAGACTTTGTAGCAGTTTTGATACAACTGAGTGGTTTGCTAGACCATTTGAGAGCCAAACCATTCCTGTGGGTCTGGCATGTGGGCCAGACCAGGTAAGGACAGCAGATTTCCTTTCCTAAAGTACATTAGAGAACCAGATGGGTTTTTACAACAATGGTTTCATGGTCACCATTAGGCTAGCATTTTTAATTGACTGGCATTTTAAATTCCAGATTTATTAATTGAATTCAAATTTCATCATCTGCCATGATGGGATTTGAACCCACGTCCCCAGAGCATTAGCCTAGGCCTCTGGAATTACTAGTACAGTGACATTACCACTATGCCACCGCCTCCCCAATGTTACATAAATGCAAATCCTTTCTTATCTGTTTCCCTCATTTTCCTACCTGTTCTGTCCATTTACTACTTCATCTGCTTCCATTTTGGAGCTGGTCTCACCCCCATCTCCCATATGTTTTATCCATCTGATGATCTCATGACAGAGAGCATTTATCACTTAGCAATTTCCTAAATATATCTACCAACCTACCATGGTGGGATTTGAACTGACGTTTTCTGGATTATTGGCCCAAGTAATAGAACCACTGCACTCTGAAACCTTGATCATCTTTACTATTCCTTTCAAATGAGCTTTTTTGTCCTTAGTTAATCTCTCTTGCACCCCTGGATTTCAATTAGATGTGGGAATTATTACTGTCTGGTATTGCTCCAGCACACACAATAAAATGCACACAGGAAGCATTCTGACAAAAATACGGCATTACCTGTTAGAGGTAGGCGTTTCCTGTGCTCACCCCAGAATGGTCAGGTATAGTTGGGCAGAGACCCAGCATTATCAATTTTCACCCTTTTTCCGGTCCATTCCAGGAGGGAGAGACGAGGAGATTTATTTTTAAATACAGCGTGTTGTGATGAACTGGAATGCACAGCCTGAGAGGGTGGTGGAAGCAAATTCAATAGGAAATTTTATTGGATATATATTTGAAAAGGAAACATTTTTAGACAGGGCAGATGCAGGAAGGATGTTCCCGATGGTGGAGGAGTCCAGACCAGGGGCCAAAGTCTAAGGATACAGGGTAAACCTTTCAGGACTGAGATGAGGAGAAATTTCTTCACCAAGAGAGTGGTGAGCCTGTGGAATTCGCTACCACAGAAAGCAGTTGAGGCCAAAACATTGAATGTTTTCAAAAAGGAGTTAGATATAGCCCTTGGGTGTAGAAGGATCAAAGGGTATGGGACAAAAGCCGGAACAGGCTACTGAGTTGGATGATCAGCCATGAACATAATGAATGGCGGAACAGGCTCAAAGGGCCTACTCCTGCTATTATTTTCTATGTTTTTATGTTTCTATTTTTATGGTTATGGGGAAAGAGTAGGGGAGTGGGACTAATTGGATAGTTCCTTCAAAGAGCTGGCACAGGCATGATAGGCTGAATGGCCTCCTTCTGTGCCTTATGATTCTATTATTTATGAATTAGCATAGATATAACGGACTCAAAATTGGCCCCATTGCATATTTCCTGCAATTTATCTTTGTGTTTCTAAGTTAATCATGGAACCATCTCTATCATTGCCCACAATTCCACCATTGAACATTGGTTGGCTGTTCTCTACAGAATATACACAGGGACTATGGCATCTATGAAGCCTCTATGCATCCATTTTAATCGCTCCACCATTGATACCTGCAGCTGCCTAGGCCCTAAGTTCTGGAATTCCCTCACTAAGACTCTTCACCCTCTCTACTCCATTTAGACACTCCTCAAAACCTACCTCCTTGACCAAGCTTTTCATCACCTGTCCTTGTATGGCTCAGTATCAAATTTTCTTTGATAATGCTCCTGTGAAGTGCCTTGGGATGTTTTACTATGATAAAGGTGATATATAACTACAAATCCCTATAAAAAACCTGTGCCTCTACTTATCCCCTGTATAAAAAAAATACCTTTGACTGTACTCGTCACTGTAATCTTGAATCCCAATCCTTAACTAGTTCTTTTTAAATAAAAAATAAACTGGGACTGCTTTATCTGGGACACAGTTCCACATATGTACTACTTTGGGATTGAATAAGTTCTTGGAAACACTCGTTTCTCACTAGATACTTACCAATTTTATTTTTTTTTGTGATTTCCAGTTCTGGGCATGTAGTCTATGTTAAGTATCCTGCTTACATTGATCTTATCTATTTCTGTCAGCAATTATGAACCCCGCATCATGCTACCCCCTCAACCTTTTCTCCAATAAAAATAAACTTAATCTGGTTAGTCGTTATAACCCACGGGCGAAAGTCTTTTCAAATCAACTTCATCGCTTTTCATGAACATGCCCTTGTTATCTGATAAAGGCTGACTTTGTACCTCCTCAAAATCAAGTCCAAAAGGCAGAAAATCAAGGTATTTGTCAATCTGTTAGCAGGCCTCCCGTGTCATTGCTCAAAGTGAGTCAGCAGATACAGTGGAAGTTTGAAAGAGATGTATCAATGCTTGGGCAATAACATGGGTGGGCCAGACCACAAGTCATTCTACTGAAAATTAATTTCAGTGGAAAGGAAATCTGGAGGATTCTGCAAATGGCCCCTCTCCTTCCTACCACATTACTACCCAGGACCTGAAGACAAATATCTACCCAGAGTAAGGGACAGTGAAGTAAATCATACAACACAGAAGGATGCCATTAAGCACATCATGCCTGAGCAGGCTCTCACAAAGTACTATTGATTTAGTTTCATGTCCCCTGTTCTTTCCCCATAGCCCTGCAAATTTTACTTTAATTATTTATCCAATTCCCCTTTTTGAATCTGTTTCCACAACTTTTTCAGGCAGTGCATTCCAGATTGTAACAATTTGCTGCATGAAAAGAATTCTCCTCATCTCCCCTTGGCTTTTTTGCTGATTATCTTAAATCTGTGTCCACTGGTTAATGATCCTGCTGCTAGTGCAAAGAGTTTCTTCTTATCTACTCTATTAAAACGTCATAATTTTGAACACCTCCATTAGATCTCTGCATAACCATGTCTGCTGTAAGGAGAACAATCAAAGGATGAAAAGTGTTCAGGACCAGTCCAACTTCCTCAGGAACCAAGAAGAAAATTGTAACAAATTTTATTTGTGCTTGCAAAGTATGGTGTGTGTTATACGCAAACCCTTTTAATGTTCTACTAATAGATCTCCCGTGGCATTGCTCCTGGCTAATCCATGGTCCCACTCCAATAAGGCCACAGCTCCATTATCTGATGTGGGGTAAGTAAGCTACATGTACAATTTTGGATAAGCAGTTGTCTATCAACTCTTGAGGTCAGTCAGAGGGCAATTGCAACAGCTGGGAAATTTCTGCCTCTAGTTCAGAGGAATCCATTATGAAATGCTTGACCTTTTAAAAAGAAATGATTGCTATGCATCTGTAACAAAGTGTGATTTCTGGAATGTGGAATAGAAGGACTTTTTATGTTACAACATAGATGTGGCCAAAAAGGTGATCGGCAAAAATTCCAACTGACATGCTGAAAATAACTGAGTATTGAGTTTGTGAGTTACGTGCTGCATTAAGAATAACTAAACCGTTCTGATTGAATTCCTTTTTGTAATTAAGACGATGCCAAAGAATGAAAGGGACTAAAATAAAGCTGCTGTTTGTAAAGTGCTGAATCATTTGAAGAACATGTTCGGAAAGCCTGAACTGCATTCCATGAAAGCAAATCTAAGTCGTACTGAATAGCCACTGTTATTAAGGAATAAACCTGGAAACAAATGCCAATGGCATTTTATCATGGGCAAAGTCTCAGCTGGTCTTCAAATCATAGAATCTTACAATAGAGGAGGCCACCAAGTGGCCCATCATACTGGTGCCAGTTCTTTGAAAGAACTGGCCAGTTAGTGCCACTACCCATAGCCTTGCAATTTTTACCCCTTCAAGTATTCATCCAATTTATCCAATTCCCTTTTGAAAGTTAATATTGAGTTTGCCTTTCACAGTTGCAGGCAGTGCAGCCCAGATTACAACAGCTCACTGCATAAAAATATTCTCCTCATCTCACATAGCTCTTTTGGCAATTGTCTTAAATCTGTCTCCTCTGCTTACTGACCTCCTGCCAGTGGAGATAGTTTCTTCTTATTTATTCCATCAAAATCTATGATTAAGAGGCAGTTCCAATATGCCGGAAAGGTGTGCTTGGCCACAGAGATAGGTAGTTCCTCAAGTGTCTGCACAAGTGTGACAAACTCAAGATATATCTGCAGCCTGCCAGTCAATTTTAAAGTAGCCAGATATTTCTGGTTCATTCAGGAAATGAAGTCTAAGCCAGGTCAATAAAGACACATGTCTGCTGATCCTTTTAATAAAAAAAATGCGAAGATAGCAGAAAACACGGAGTTCAGTTTTCAAACACTTGTCAATGATCCTGCATGTATATTTTGTACTTGTAATGAAGCTTTCTCAAGGAATTTAGTAAATTGGCTCTTGTCCATCTGTTGCAATAGTCGTTCAATACTCTTTCCTATCAATGGTTTGAAAGCAGTTTGTGTCACTGGGGGGCGATGATTGCACTCTACAAGAGTCAGGGAGAAGCCAGATTAGCGTAATGCCATCAAGTCAATCTTTGCCACTACACAAGGTACAAACAGAAAAACTGTATCCCTACATCTGGAATTTTTTTTTTATTTGTTTGTGGGATGTGGGCATTGCTGGTTAGGCCAGCATTTATTACCCATCCCTAATTGCCCTTGTGAAGGTGGTGGTCAGCTGCCTTCTTGAACTGTTGCAATCCTTGGGGTGTAGGTACACCAATAGTGCTGTTAAGGAGGGAGTTCCAGGATCTTTGACCCAGCGACAGTGAAGCAACGGCGATTAGTTCCAAGTCAGGATAGTGTGTGGCTTGGAGGAGAACTTGCAGGTGGTGTTCCCATGCATCTGCTGCCCTTGTGCTGCATTAAGAATAACTAAACCGTTCTGATTGAATTCCTTTTTGTAATTAAGATGATGCCAAAGAATGAAAGGGACTAAAATAAAGCTGCTGTTTGTAAAGTGCTGAATCATTTGAAGAACATGTTCGGAAAGCCTGAACTGCATTCAGGTGGTAGAGATCACGGGTTTGGAACATGCTGTCGAAGGAGCCCTGGTGAGTTGCTACAGTGCATCTTGTAGATGGTACACACAATTGCCACTGTGCGTCGGTGGTGGAGGGAGTGAATGTTTGTGGATGGGGTGCCAATCAAGCGGGTTGCTTTGTCCTGGAGGGTGTTGAGCTTCTTGAGTGTTGTTGGAGCTGCACCCATCCAGGCAAGTGGAGGGTATTCCATTACACTCCTGACTTGTGCCTTGCAGATGGTGGACAGGCTGTACATCAACTGTCAGTGTAAATTAATTTTCCTTTTTTAACTTGCAGCTTATTTTAAGGTGTCAGCCATGGCTCAGTTGGTAGCACTCTCATCCCAGAGTCATGGGTTCAAGTCCCACTCCAGAGGCTGGAGCATATAAACAAGGCTGGCACTCCCAGTGCAGTACTAAATGTGTGCTGCATTGTTGGAGTTGTCGGCTTTCGGATGAGACATTAAACTGCCATTTGCCATCTCAGGTGGATGTAAAAGATCACATGGCACTATGAAGGAGAGCAGGGCAGTTCTGCTCGGTATCCTGGCCAATATTTATCCCTCAACCAACATAATTCAAAATTGATTATGTGGTCATTATCACATTGCTGTTTGTGGGAGCTTGCTGTTTGCAACTTGGCTGCTGCATTTCTCTACATTACAACAATGACTGCACTTCAAAAGTACATCATTGGCCATAAAAAGTTTTGCTCCGTGGTCGTGAAGGGCACAATATAAATGCAAGTTTTCTTTCCTAATATTTCATGATAGTTTTTGTGCTGTTCATTGTGGAGGATCTCACTGGTTGGAATTTTAGGTTGGATGGGAGGCCCCGCCCACTGACCCAAAAGTTAGGGTTAGCCCACCTCTGCCGGGCCTGGGGAGCCACGCCAGGACTTTATGCTCCCCATGCTTTTAATTGGAGTGGGTGGGACTTCCATCTCCCTGAGGCAGGAAGTCCCATCTGCAATAGCTGCTGGCCAATCAGCGGGCTGGCAGCTCTTAGCCCCAGCAGCGCCACCGGGACTGGTGGCCACTGCTGGGATTGCACCCAGCCTGGGGCAGGATTGTGAACGTCGGCACTGGAAGACAGGTAAGTTTTGGCGCCTCGCTGGGGACAATCAGCTGGAACCCAGCGAGGCAAGGGAGGTCAGTTGGGAATGGGGAGGACTTTATTTCAGTGGGGGCGGATGGGGCTTCGGGGGGGGGGCTCTCCGTGGGGCACAGGATGCCTGATCAGGAGGGCTTCCCCCAGCCCGCAAGGAAGCCAGGTTTTACTAGGCGGCTTTCTGGGCGCCTGAGGCACCCATCGGCCACTGGTAAAATACCAGCAGCGGTGGGAGAAGGCCCTTAAGAGGCAGTTATTTGGCTTGGGGTAGGCAGGCTGACCCCGTCACCGCCCCACGTAAAATTGCAGCGAGGGTGGGAAGGCATCGGGAATTGCCTCCCCCCCCCACCCCACCCTGGCTCCCACTCAATTTTACACCCCCCCGCCACTAGCCCGCTCCTGTGGGGGGCTGTAAAATTCCAGCCACTGTGTGAGACAGGAATGATTACTTTTAGTACTTGATGTCAGCGACATGTATTGTGAGTTGAGGTGTAGAATATGCAGAGTAAAGCTCCCTCTACATTGTCCCATCAAGTACTCCCAAAGTCAAGAGACTAGCGCCAAACCTCAGTTCCAGGATTTCGAACACACAATGTATGGTGACACACTATTGCAGCACTAGGGAAGTGCTGCATTATTGAACACATCCCTATGAGATCTTGCTCAGATGGATGTCATTGTTCTTCTCAAAAAACTCGGGAAATAGAACAGGGAGTTATCCCGGGGTCCCCAATATTCTTCACCAACCAACAACAGATTACCTACTTAATAATTTCATTACTGTGTGTGGAACTTTGCTTTGTGAAATCACTGCCACGTTTGTTTATGAGTGCTCTTCAATGTAATTCATTGTTACCTTTCTGAGAGGCATGACATGGTATGATATATATTTCTTAAAGGTCTCTCAACTCTTTGAATAGCATTCTTTGCCCAGAAATGCCAGAAGATCCCCACAATGCATGCACATATCTATCATGTTTATGACCTCTCTGAGAAAGGGCCATGTTATTCGGTGACTGTGCTGAACTAGGAGCAGTTTTGTGCTATGGATTCACTTGAAAGCTCATTTCATTAGGTTCCTTACAGCCCACAGTAAGGTGAGAGGCCCTCAACAAGGTGAGACTTTCAGAGTAAGAGTTCGCTCTTATTTTTATTACAGAAACAGAGGTAATTCAGTGTCAGCCTGTTAGGTATTGATAAGCTGGCCTAGAATCAATTCATAATCAAGGTCAAGGCTGATGGTAACAATAAAGTTGTGCAAGAATTTGGATAAGCAAATTGCAGAGGTAATCAGAATAGATCTGGGGAGGAAGGGAAATAAGAAGGGAAATTAGAAAATGAACTAGGGAAAGGTGAGCTGTTTTAAGATGACAAGAGGATTTCCTCTGTCTGTGGAATGTTATAACAAAATTAATAGTCACTTGGGCAAATGCAGGTTAATTCAGGAAAGCCAGCACAGATTTGTCAGGGTCAAATTGAGTTTAACTAGCTTGCTGGAGTTTTTTGATAAGGGAACAGAGAAGGTTGATCAGGTTAATGCCGTTGATGTGGTATACATGGACATCCAAAAAGCATTTGATAAAGTGCCACACAACAGACTTTGAGCAAAGTTATAGCTCATAGAATAAAAGGGATGGTAGCAACTTGAATATGAAATTGGCCGAGTGACAGGAAACAGAGAGTAGTGGATAATGGATGTTTTTCAGACTGGGGAAGGTTTATAGTGGAATTCCCCAAGGGTCGATGTTAGGACCCTTTCTGTTCCTGATATATACTAATGACCTAAACATTGGTGCACAGGGTACAATTTTGGAATTTGCAGATGATATGAGGCATGAAACATTGTGAACTGTGAGGAGGATAGTGTAGAACGTAGAAGGACATAGACAGGTAGGCAAAATGGGTGGACAAATGGCAGATGAAATTTAATGCAGAGAAGTGGGAAGTGATTCATTTTGGTAGGAAGAATGCAGAGAGACAATATAAAATAAAGGGTGCAATTCTGAAGTGGGTGCAGGAGCAGAGGGACCTGGGTGTGTATGTGCATAAATCATTGAAGGTGGCAAGACAAGTTGAGAGCACGGTTAATAGAGCATACAACATCCTAGGCTTCATTAATAGGGGCATAAGCAAGGAAGTTGTGTTAAACTTATATAGAACACTGGTTCAGCCTCAAGTGGAGTATTGTGTCCGGTTCTGGGCAACTATCTTTAGAAAAGATGTGAAGGCATTGGAGAGAGTGCAGAAGAGATTCACGAGAATGGTTCCAAGGATGAGGAACTTCAGTTACGTGGATAGATTGGAGACGTTGGCACTGTTTTTCTCAGAGAAGTTTGAGAAGAGATTTGATAGAGGTGTTCAAAATCATGAGGGGTCAGGCAGAGTAGATAGGGAAAAACCGTTCCCATTGGTGGAAGGTTCGAGAACAAGTGGGCACAGATTTAAGGTACTTGGCAAAAGAAGCAATGGACGCATGAGGAAAAACCTTCTCATACAGCGAGTGTTTAAGATCTGGAATGCATTGTCAGAGAGTGGTAGAGGCAGGTTCAATCGAGACATTCACAAGGGAATTGGATTGTTATCTGAAAAGGAAGAATATGCAGGGCTATGGGGAAAAGGCAGGGGGAGTGGCACTCGTTAAATTGCTTTCTTCGGAGAGCCAGCGCAGACACGATGGGCCAAATGGCCTCCTTCTGTGCTTTAACAATCCTGTGATACCTTGTAATGCCCAATACTTTATTTTGCTGCAACAGTGGATCTCAGTTCAAGTGGATCTTATGAGCATAAGACATTGATGGGCAGGAAAAGACTAGCTCGTCCATCACGCCCACCCCACACCACTATAGCCAGAGCATTATGACCAAACATTCATCCCACCCCACCTCCACCTCCCACAGCTACGTAATGTCTTGGGAAAGGCAAAAAAAAGCAGTTTCCAGTAAGGGAAAACAGCGATCAAAAAAGGCCCAAGGGGTCACGTGGACCAACTGTTACCTGGAAAGCCTCTTACCTTCTATATTGTGAGATCTCCGCCCTCGTCAAGAACCAGCCCAGCTCCCTCTTGAAAGCATACAGTGAGTCATCATCCACCTCTCCAGCTAGTACTCACTACTCTCTGGGAAGAAGAACCACACAATAAATATCCAGCCTATTCCTATCATTACATTGTTTAATTTCCCCTGCTTCTCCCCAGTCTGTTAAACTGGAATAATCTATCAACAGGTACACTATCCACCCATTTAATTATTTTATAGACATCTGTCTGGCCACCTGTTCCAGAGTAAATAAACCAAGCTCTTTGAGTAGCTAAGGTTTTTTAAGCGGCCAATTACTTTTACAGCTTTCCATTAAGACCACAAAGTCTGACAGCAGTAAATAAGTCCAGCAAGAGGTTAATTTTTCTGGGTGAGGCAAATTGACAGACTGATCGTTACTTGGAAATTAGTGGCTCAGGATAAATCTGCAAACTTCCCACACAAACAGCAAATAACTTGTAATGGCACCTCAGCATGAAATGACTTTTTTTAAAATAACATTTTGACAGTTTTAAAGTAACCTTAAATAATCTTTGCATTTCTCCTTGTCGCCTAGCTTTCAAGCACATTTAATTGTGATGGAAGCTCTCCAAACTTAGAGAGAGAGGAAATCTTCAAGGGAAAAGAACCATAGCAAGACAAAGACTGCAGTAACTGAATGAGAGAGGTGAGAAAATAACTTTGACACAGTTGACCACACCATCCTCCTCCAATGCATCTCCATCGTTGTTCAGTTGGGTAGGACGACACTTGCCTGGTTCCATTCTTATTTATCAAGTAGTAGCCAGAGAATGGCTTCTTTTCGCTCTCCCGTACCATTATCTCTGTTGTCCCCCAAGGATCTATCCGTGGACTCCTCCTATTTCTCATCTGCACGTTGCCCCTCGGTGATATCATACAAAAACACAGCATCAGTTTCCACATCTATGTGGACAATACCCTGCTTTACCTCACACCACCGTTCCACTATCTCAAAGTTGTCACATTAATTGCCCAACGTTCACTTGAGCAAAAATGTCCTCCAACTAATTATTGGAATGACCAAAGCTGTTGTTTTATGTTCTTGCAACAAACTCTGTTTCCTAGCCACTGACTCCATTCCTCTCCCTAGCAACTTGTCTGAAGCTCAACAAGACTGTTCACAAACTTACTGCCATATTTGACCCTGAGATAAATTTCTGACCACATATCTACGCCATCACTAAGACCGCCTATTTTCACCTCCATAATATCACACGAGTCTGTCTCTGCCTCAGCTCATCTGCTGCTGGAAAGCTCATCCATGCCTTAGTTACCTCTAGACTTCACTATTCCAATGCACTCCTGGCCGGTCTCCCACCTTTCATTCTCTGTAAACTTGGTGTCACACAGAACTCTGCAGCTCATATCCCAACACATACCAAGTCCCATTCAGCCATCATCCCTGTGCTTGTGGATCTACATTGTCGTCCAGTTAAGTAACACCTTGAGTTTAAGGTTTTCATCCTTTTTTCAAATCACTCCATGGCTTCATCCCTTTCCTATCACATGTTACGTGAAGGATGCATGGATAAGTCTATCGCGGATCTGGCAGCTATGGCAGCAGGAACCATGGGCACATCTGTCTCCTCCTCAGAGGTTTTTTTTTTGCAACAACTGCTGCATAGCTTGCTCTCATGCTGCAGTGAAGGCTGACAGCAAGGAGGTTGCGATGAAGGTGCGTATACTCCAAGCCACTTGAATTCCAAAATGTTGCACTTTACTCTCAAAGTAGTGATTTCAGGATGACAGAAGTAACCCTGTGAGTACAAGCCTTTCACTATAGTGAGCCACAAGCTTGCCGATTACAGTCTTTGAAGCCTTCCTGACACGTCAATTTCTGTAAGTATTGTGCTCTCGCCTCTTGCACCCTGGTGAGATGCAGAGAAATCGTGGGACCCGTGCACTGGCTGTTAAAGCCAGAATGCAGCGTTAAGGAGGATTTGAAAATTTTAATTAGTTTCCCTGCTCAACTCCGAAACCACCTGGGTGAAACCTGGAAGTGGGTAGGATGATGTCAGGTTCCCGACCTGACGCCAGTTTTCGGGGATATCACCCCATGCCTGCACCTGTCCCTACCTCCCCTTGCCCAATAAAAGTCCACCCATAATGTCCACCCACAATAAATACTGGGCATCTGTATTTTCTGTGGAGGGCGGTGTGCCACTGCTGTTAATCCACCCCCAAGTGCCACTACTGGCTATTATTAAGGATGGTATAGTTAGTGCTAAAATGGTTGGTAATGAGTGAATGCCAAACCCAAAGGATTGGTATAGACACTTCAGAACCATCAGATGATGGCTGCCATGGTGATAGAGAAATGGACAAACCAGCTGGTTAGATCCTGATTTGAAATAACGCAATGAGAGTGAGCTGTTGCTCCATGATTCACAGGCTCTTGAAATTCTTCCCTTTTGCATTGTTATGTTTGTGCCAGTCTGTGGACTGTTTTCTCTTTCTCAACTGCACTATTTCAAAGAAGTGCCAGGGAGTTCTCCCCAGTCTCCGAGACAATAATCTCCCCTCAACCAATGTTATTAAAAATGATCATCTGGTTATTTAGTTCATTGCTAATTGTGGGAGCTTGCTGTGCCCCTAGTATCATTGCAAATGTGGCACTTTCCCCCAAGAGCTCCCTCTATAGCCCTGCACCAAGCACAGCTGATGCTGCCCACCCAAAATATCTCTTAGGATGCTGCAGACCATTGTGTGGCAACAGAAATAACAATTGTATTTCATAAAAGAATTCCTTCAGTTTGACCTCCTCTCTTGGGATTAAAATGCCCTACTCCTTTCTCTGGCCTGTATATGAATATGTACCTTTGTCTGATCTACAGAAATCTACAATACTTAAGTGTTGGCTTAGTCCACATTCCCAAGGATGTTTCATAACAAATAGACACCATCCTGTATCTACCTTTAGCAGGTGAGTTCTCTCGGGTGTCCTAGCTAACATATATCCCTCAAACATTACAAAAACAGATTATCTGGTGAGTTATCTGAGTGCTGTTTGTGGCTGCTGTGTTTCCTGCATCACAACAGTGATCGAACAAAGAGTTTAATTGGCTATAAAGCATATTGGGATGTCCTGAGTTGTGAAATATGTAATATAAATGCAAATTCTTTCTTTCTTTCACTTGTCAAGTGCTCAAAAGTAGTTATCAGTGATCATAACTTACAAGCAATTATGTCATGAGTGTGTTGGACAATGAGGTTAAAAGCTGAATAATTCTGATAATCAGCTGGTGATTGCAAGATGTTCCGTACCCAAACTAGATATACCACCCTCCCAGACTTTTGAAATGATTTTAGAGATATAACAAATTCCAGAACATGGGGGCATAGTTTCAAATGTTGTAACAGACATGTTGTATGAAGGGCTCCCCATCAGAATTTGGCAATGTCTATAAAAGGGCAGGGATCTATTATAACCATGCCTTGTCCCAAATTACAGTCCCTCTGTCTCAGCTCCCACCTTAAAACTGTTCTAAGCCTCCTAAGAATTTCAAGTTCACTGCTTGTTTTACATTGTATGTGAGTGTATTTTGGATTCTTGCTCCTTATCACTGTTTACCATCACAAATGGAATTTTTTCTTCTATTGCAATGTGCTATAATGGTTGGTAATGAGTGAGTGCCAAACCCAAAGGTTTGGTATGGACATTGTAAAACCATGAGGTGATGGCTACCATGGTGACAGAGGTGGACCAATCAGCTGGTTACATCCTGATATGAAATAACACAAGGGAAGTGAAATCACTAAACCATTGCTCCATGATTCACAAGCTCTTGAAATTCTGGCCTTTTCTAATGTTACATATGTGGCAATCTGTGAATTCTTTGAGGCAGTAATTCATTTGCCTGGGGATTATTGAATCATGGAAGAATGCCTCATGGGCTGCACAGGTAGCAGCCTGCAGGGCTGCCTACCCATGGGGGATAGTCGCAAGTTTATGTAGCACCGCTGGAAGTGGTGATACGTGAACAAATTTCATCCCCCTTGTCTTTTCCTAAACCTCCTATCGGAGGTGCTGTCTTTTGGATGAGACATTAAACTGAGGCCACGCTTGCCCTCTCAGGTAGGCATAAAAGATCCCATGGCACTATTCCAAGAAGAGCAAGTGGGTTCTCCTGGAGTCCTGCTCAAGATTCATCCCTCAACTAATATCATTATAAAGGATTATCTGGTCATTTATTTCATTGCTGTTTATGGAACCTTGCTGTGTTTCTTAATGACACTTCAAAAATACTTCATTGGCTGTAAAGCACTTTGGGACATCCTTTTTAAAGAGGCTGTTTTAGGTGTGAATTGCATGATGGATAACATGTGGCATGTTGTCCACTAAATGGTTTGACTCTTGCAACTGTGTCTTGCACTATACTGAAACCAATTGAAGAGGCAGATACATTGAATATAAGCACTGAGCATCTAATATTATCGTGGGTAGATGGGAGTGTGGAATTCGAGAAAGAAACAGATCAGCCATGATCTTATTAAATGACGGAGCAGGCTCAACGGGCTGAATGGCCTACTTCTGCTCCTACTTCATATGGTCGTATTGCCATTCTCCTGTGAACTCTTGTTCCACAAGTGTGATAAAAACAAATTCAATATAAAGGTATGTTTCATCAATGTGGGGATTGTTTTTCCATTTGTTTAGCACAAAGCCCAATTAACTTGTCACTAGATCAAAGTCCAATATCTTTGAAAGGCACATTAGACCCTAAACCTGCCTCATTTTTTTGTGAAGTCAATGATAATGAAAATTGGGAGAATTGTGTAATGAGTGGCTAAATTGATATTGCCCAAATTACATTATCATCCAAAGTTAGAATTCCCCACCTTGAGAATAAAGAAGTCAAGCAGCAGAGCTCCAGGGAGGTCCAAAACCACCAGAATCCACTATTAATCTGGGCTGTTTTTTAATCCCAGCTCCCTCAACCTCACTGAAGAGCAATGTGTGGGGAGGTTATGCCTCACCAAGAGAGCTGCAGATGAATTGTGCCATCTCCTGGAACCAGAACTGCAACCAAGCAGCAACACCAGCACTGCACTAGCAGTAGTAGTAAAAGTGATAATGATATTCTTGCAATGGCAGGAGAATCACCAAGGATCAGTCAGTTTGCAGTGTACTGTTAAATCACGTAGGTCAACATGATTGTTAAGGGCAGAGAAGGGAAAGAATGTTTGAAGTGTGTTCAGGAAAGTTTTCTTGACCAGTATGTTTCCTGCCCAACGAGGAAGAAGCCATTGCGGGATCTAACTCTGGGAAATGAAATGTGTCAAGTGGAGAATGTCCACTTGGTTGGGCAGTATCTTGGGAATTGCGATTATAATATCGTAAGGTTTAGATTAGTTATGGAGAAGGACCAGGAGAAATCTAGAATTCAGAATACTTAACTGGAGGGGGGCCAATCTCAGTAAATTGAGGGATCTGGCCCAGGTAAATTGGAGTCAAAGACTGGCAGGCAGAAATTTAATGGAGCAATAGATGGTCTTAAGAGGAAATGGGTGGTGTACAGTCTAGGTACATTCTCACAAGGGCGAAAGGGAAGGCAACATAAGCCAGAGCTCCCTGGAGTTAGAGAGTAGGATGAAGCAGAAAAGGGAGTGTATGACAGATGTCAGCTTGACAATACAAGGGAGAATCAGGTTGATAATAAAAAGTACTGATGGGAAGTGAAAAAGGAAATAAGAGGGGCAAAGAGACAATGCGAGAATAGATTGATGGCTAGCATGAAAGGGAATCCAAAGGTCTTCTAACAGTAAAAGGATTGTTGGAGGAGTAGTGGGGCCAATTAGGGACCAAAATAGAGATTTATTGGTGGAGATATAAGGCATAGCTGAGGCACTAACTGAGTACTTTACCAAGGAAGAGAATTTTGCCAAAGCTACAGTAAACATAGTGCCAGATAAGATAAAAATAGATAAAGAGGAGATATTAGAAATGTGGGCAGTACTTAAAGTGGATAAGTCACCCTGTCCAGATGGGATGCAACCTCAGTTGCTAAGGGAAGTAAGGGCACAAATTGTGGAGGTACTGGCCACAATCTTCCAATCCTCCTTAGATTCAAGGTGGTGTCAAAGGACTGGAGGATTGCAAATATTACATGTTTGTTCAATAAAAGAGAGAAGGATAGCTAGTCTAATGGGTGGGGAACCTTCTGGAAATAATATTCTGGGAGAAAAGGAAGAGCCACTTGGACAAGTGTGGACTAATGAGCGTCAAAATGGAATTGTTAAGGGCAAATTATGTTTGACTGACTTCATTAAGCTTTTTGATTAGGTAACCGAGACGGTGGATGAGGGCAGTGGAGTTGATGTTGTGTATATAGGCTTTCAAAAGGCCTTTGATAAAGTACCACATATTTGGTTTGTTGGCAAAATTGAGGCCCAAAGGATAAAAGGGACAGGAGCAACATGGATATAAAATTGGCTAAGGAATAGAAAACAGAGAGTTGTGGTGAATGGCTGTTAATTGGACGGGAGGGAGGTATTCAGTGGCATACCCCAAGTTTCAGTATTAGGTCTGCTGATATTTTTGATGTACATTAATGACTGGCATTTGGGGCTACAGGGTCCAATTTCAGAATTTGAAGGTGACACAAAACTTGGAAGTGTATTAAACAGTGAGGAAGATAGTAAGAGACCACAAGAGGACATAGACAGGCTGTTGGAATGTATGGGCACATAGATGAAATTGAATACTGTCCTGAAGACCCCCACCTGCCAGGAATGAGGCATATTAATTTTGTCATATAAACATTAATTTTAAACTGTTGCTGGAATGAAGAAATGACTTGTTTTACAAGATATCGCCAGACACTTGGCTGGAGGACATTTGCATACTTAGAGACAGCATTTGGAGTGACAAAAGAATTGCTCACTGATTCAGTGAACAGAGATTAGGCTGGACAATGGTGATCCACATCTTGTCGGGGCGGAAGACAGCACTACACCCCCTCCACCGAGAGCTTTGGAATCCACAAACACAGGAGTGGTTAAGCCAGCTGGTCACATGACTAATCGGCTGGTCCAGGCTTTTTGAACTAGACACAGGACTGTTTGGGTCAGACTGCAGATTGTAACTGAACCCGAAACAAGACAGCCTCTCTCCTGGCTGGCTCTCCCTCACTTTCTCACAACCCTGCAGACCCGCTGATGTCACTTAAACCTCAAGAGAGAAATGACTCCTACTTTGAAACAAATTGTAGTGTGCACTGGGCCCCAACAAACAGCAAGACTTACCAGCAACCAAAGACTCCACATTGAACTTAAAGGGCTGTAAATAACTACCAAATATTGCTTCAAACTTTTCCCCTTTAACCTTTCTACTTTTTCTGTCTCTATCTGCGTGTGTGTTTATCACATATGCATGTTGCATGGTCGCGTCGCATATTCGTAGTCGTTAACAGAATTAGAGTTTAAGATTAATAAACTTCCACCTTTCTTGTTTAAACCTAAGAAAACCTGTCCGACTTGTTTGCCTTACAATTGGAAAGAAGTGAACAAGGATTCACTGAGGGGGAGCTAAAAACACGGTGTTTCTAA
Source organism: Heterodontus francisci (assembly GCF_036365525.1). Lineage (NCBI taxonomy): Eukaryota > Metazoa > Chordata > Chondrichthyes > Heterodontiformes > Heterodontidae > Heterodontus > Heterodontus francisci. Next base: position 48,672,527 of record NC_090401.1, read on the forward strand.
AATTAAACCCTGTTACGGTTAGACCAGGCAAAGACTGAGATGGGACCCCTAGCTGGGGTTGTTTTCCTTCGAGCAAAGGCTAAGAGGATAGTTGATAGAGGTGTTTAAAATCATGAAATATTTAGATAGAGTAAAAAAGAGAAAGTTTCCAATGATTTAAAGGTAATTGTAAAACAATCAAAGGTGACATGAGGAAAAACTATTTTTTATGCAATGACTGGTTAAGATCTGGAATGCCTTGCCTGATAAGGTGGTGGATTCAATAATACCCTTTTAAAGGCAATTAGATAAATACTTAAAGAAAAAAGTTGCAAGGATAGGAGGAAAGAACAGGGGAGTGGCACTAACTAAATTGCTCTTCACAAGAGCCAGTGGAATATTCAATATTCAATAGAGGTGGGACCTCTACAAACAGGATGGTCTTCACCTGAACCAGAGGGGTACCAATATCCTGGGGGGGAGATTTGCTAGTGCTCTTCGGGGGGGTTTAAACTAATTCAGCAGGGGGATGGGAACCTAAATTGTAGTTCCAGTGTACAGGATGTTGAGAGTAGTGAGGTCTGGGATAAGGTTACAAGGACGCAAGAGGGCACTGGCAAGCAAGAACTTGGTTTAAAGTGTGTCTACTTCAACGCCAGGAGCATCCGGAATAAGGTGGGTGAGCTTGCAGCATGGGTTGGTACCTGGGATCTCGATGTTGTGGCCATTTCGGAGACATGGGTAGAGCAGGGACAGGAATGGATGTTGCAGGTTCCGGGATTTAGATGTTTCAGTAAGAACAGAGAAGATGGTAAAAGAGGGGGGGGTGTGGCATTGTTAATCAAGGAGAGTATTACGGCGGAGAAAGGACGTTTGAGGACTCGTCTACTGAGGTAGTATGGGCCGAGGTTAGAAACAGGAGAGGAGAGGTCACCCTGTTGGGAGTTTTCTATAGACCTCTGAATAGTTCCAGAGATGTAGAGGAAAGGATAGCGAAGATGATTCTCGACAGGAGCGAGAGTAACAGGGTAGTTGTTATGGGGGACTTTAACTTTCCAAATATTGACTGGAAATACTATAGTTCGAGTACTTTAGATGGGTCAGTTTTTGTCCAGTGTGTGCAGGAGGGTTTTCTGACACAGTATGTAGACAGGCCAACCAGGGGCGATGCCACATTGGATTTGGTACTGGGTAATGAACCCGGCCAGGTGTTAGATTTAGATGTAGGTGAGCCCTTTGGTGTTAGTGATCACAATTCGGTTAGGTTTACCTTAGCGATGGGCAGGGACAGGTATATACCGCAGGGCAAGAATTATAGCTGGGGGAAAGGAAATTATGATGCGATTAGGCAAGATTTAGGATGCGTAGGATGGGGAAGGAAACTGCAGGGGATGGGCACAATCGAAATGTGGAGCTTATTCAAGGAGCAGCTACTGCGTGTCCTTGATAAGTATGCACCTGTCAGGCAGGGAGGAAGTTGTCGAGCGAGGGAGCCGTGGTTTACTTAAGAAGTTGAAGCGCTTGTCAAGAGGAAGAAGAAGGCTTATGTTAGGATGAGACGTGAAGGCTCAGTTAGGGCGCTTGAGAGTTACAAGCTAGCCAGGAAGGATCTAAAGGGAGAGCTTAGAAGAGCAAGGAGAGGACACGAGAAGTCATTGGCGGATAGGATCAAGGAAAACCCTAAGGCTTTCTATAGGTATATCAGGAATAAAAGAATGACTAGAGTTAGATTAGGGCCAATCAAGGATAGTAGTGGGAAGTTGTGTGTGGAATCAGAGGAGATAGGGGAAGCGTTAAATGAATATTTTTCATACAGTATGAATACAGTAGAGAAAGAAAATGTTGTCGAGGAGAATACTGAGATACAGACTACTAGGCTAGATGGGATTGAGGTTCACAAGGAGGAGGGGTTAGCAATTTTGGAAAGTGTGAAAATAGACAAGTCCCCTGGGCCAGATGGAATTTATCCTAGGATTCTCTGGGAAGCCAGGGAGGAGATTGCAGAGTCTTTGTCCTTGATCTTTATGTCGTCATTGTCGACAGGAATAGTGCCGGAAGACTGGAGGATAGCAAATGTTGTCCCCTTGTTCAAGAAGGGGAGTAGAGACAGCCCTGGTAATTATAGACCTGTGAGCCTTACTTCGGTTGTGGGTAAAATGTTGGAAAAGGTTATAAGAGATAGGATTTATAATCATCTTGAAAAGAATAAGTTCATTAGCGATAGTCAGCACGGTTTTGTGAAGGGTAGGTCGTGCCTCACAAACCTTATTGAGTTTTTTGAGAAGGTGACCAAACAGGTGGATGAGGGTAAAGCCGTGGATGTGGTGTATATGGATTTCAGTAAGGCGTTTGTTAAGGTTCCCCACGGTAGGCTATTGCAGAAAATATGGAAGTATGGGATTGAAGGTGATTTAGTGCTTTGGATCAGAAATTGGCGAGCTGAAAGAAGACAGAGGGTGGTGGTTGATGGCAAATGTTCATCCTGGAGTTTAGTTACTAGTGGTGTACTGCAAGGATCTGTTTTGGGGCCACTGCTGTTCGTCATTTTCATAAATGACCTGGATGAGGGTGTAGAAGGGTGGGTTAGTAAATTTGCGGATGACACGAAGGTCGGTGGAGTTGTGGATAGTGCCGAAGGATGTTGTAGGTTACAGAGGGACATAGCTAGGCTGCAGAGCTGGGCTGAGAGATGGCAAATGGAGTTTAATGCAGAAAAGTGTGAGGTGATTCACTTTGGAAGGAGTAACAGGAATGCAGAGTACTGGGCTAATGGGAAGATTCTTGGTAGTTTAGATGAGCAGAGAGATCTTGGTGTCCAGGTACATAAATCCCTGAAAGTTGTCACCCAGGTTAATAGGGCTGTTAAGAAGGCATATGGTGTGTTAGCTTTTATTAGTAGGGGGATCGAGTTTCGGAGCCACGAGGTCATGCTGCAGCTGTACAAAACTCTGGTGTGGCCGCACCTGGAGTATTGCGTGCAGTTCTGGTCACCGCATTATAGGAAGGATGTGGAAGCTTTGGAAAGGGTGCAGAGGAGATTTACTAGGATGTTGCCTGGTATGGAGATAAGGTCTTACGAGGAAAGGCTGAGGGACTTGAGGTTGTTTTCGTTAGAGAGAAGGAGGAGGAGCGGTGACTTAATAGAGACATATAAGATAATCAGAGGGTCAGATAGGGTGGATAGTGAGAGTCTTTTTCCTCGGATGGTGATGGCAAACACGAGGGGACATAGCTTTAAGTTGAGGGGTGATAGATATAGGACAGATGTCAGAGGTAGTTTCTTTACTCAGAGAGTAGTAGGGGCGTGGAACGCCCTGCCTGCAACAGTAGTAGACTCGCCAACTTTAAGGGCATTTAAGTGGTCATTGGATAGACATATGGATGAAAATGGAATAGTTTAGGTCAGATGGTTTCACAGGTCGGCGCAACATCGAGGGCCGAAGGGCCTGTACTGCGCTGTAATGTTCTAATAGGCTGAATAGCCTCTTCTTGTGCTGTATATTTCTATCATTCTATGGTAGTGAATTATATGACTGTGCCACCAGAAATGTAGACAATGAGATGCAAGATTGCTGCAAGTACCAAAATAAATATCAGAAAACTAAATATTCTGGATGTGGGCATTGCTGGTCAGGCTGGCATTTATTGCCCATCCCTGGTTGTTCTCCAGAAAGTGAGGGTGAGCGACGTTCCAGCTAATAGTTCTTTGTTGTGCACAGCCTGTTTATTGTACTGCACGGGACATTCCAGATTCCTGTGCGGCCAAGCACGCGCACATCCTAGAGGGAAAACTGGTTGTGTGTAGCCTAGCCCGTTCAGTGCATTGCATGGTACATTGCAGAACTGCTGCATGGCTGCACACCCGTGCAGCTTAGAGGGAAGACTGCTGGTGAGCTTTCATCTTGAGCTGCTGCAGTCCATATAGTGAAGATATTCCCACAGTACTGTTTTATCGGGAGTTCCAGGATTTTGGCCCAACTATTGACACACTGTTTGGATAATAGGAATAGCTTTAAATCCAGAACAATCAACCTGCAGCACTAGAGGTGACGAGTGACCATTGATTCACTAAAGTCAGAATTTTCTAAGTATAAATATGGCTGATATCTTTCAAAATGCCTCACCCTGACAACACTGCTCCATTAAAAACACAATACTGATCACCAGTAAAATAACCCATCAAAGTTAATGAATTTTTGGCTGAAAAATGGTTTTGTAAAAAGGAGTTGCAAAAGGTTAAAAGCAATTCACTTCCTGTGCAAATTCCACTTTATAATAAGGACTCACAGTTATAAAACAATCTCTGTTGGATGGTAATTGGACTTTGCTTTCTGATTTGTTTACGTCTCCTGTTGTCCATTATGAGCCATTTACTATAGCACACCCCTTGTTATGTTGCACATTATGGGCAGAATTTTGTGCAGCCATTTAAAGCGGGGGACAGAAAAATGCGTCGGAAGCATCTATCGTCATGGCGTCAGTTCTGGATTTTGTCAGCGGTGGGAAAGCACCAAGGTGGAATTGATGTCCTGCGTGATGGGAACGAATTTTAAATTGTAGAACACTTACTTTCAGTACATCAGCATCTTATTCGTTGTGATTTAATGGGGAACCCGTGGGATTAAGTGGACGGTGGGCAGCCCTCACGTGCTGTCGGGTTCACGACCGTTGAAAGCTGGTAGCAACGAGGCGAGGCTTCAGTGCCACGATGGGGAGGCAGCCATGACCTGCACTAAATAGAGGAAGGGGGGTGGGGTGGGGTGCGGAGGCCTGTTTCGGACTGCAGTTCTGTGTGCTATTCAAGGTGGGTGTTGGGGTCTCAGGGGCTCTACAAGGTGGGGTGTGGGTCTCAGAGGCTTGGCTAGGAGTGGTTGGAGTCTCAGGCGGCTCTGCAAGGGGAGGACTTGGGTTTGGGTGGCTCTGTCTGGTGAACAAACTGTTAGTATGTTTGCCCATAATGCTGGATGAGAGGGCCGGCCATCAACAAGGGCCACTGAGGGCCTTTAGGGAGTCTTCTGGGAGACGTTGCAAAATCTCACTTGCCAGGGCAGTGTCATCTCTGCATCTACAAGACCCCATCTTGTAGAGCCCCTAAGACCCCGACCCCCACCTTGAAGAGCACACAGAACTGCAGTCCAAAACAGGCCTCCCTGCCCACCCCACACTTCCCCTATTCAGTGTTGGTCATGGCTGCCTCCCCATCACTGCACTGAAGCCTCGCCTTGTTGCTACCAGCTTTCAACAGTTGTGAACCCGACAGCACGCGAGGGCCACCAGCCGTCCACTTAATCCCACGGCCTCCCCATTAAATCACAACGAATAAGATACTGAAAGTAAGAACACCTGGCACGGGTCTCATACACTCTGTCTTTTTGGACCCCCATGGCGTGATGCGGGGCTTCTGACAGAAGGAGGGCCAAGAGACAGCTGCGCCTGCCCGTGAAGCTCCACAACAAGAGCAGCTGCAACTGGCCATGCCAAAAAGGGCCCACCAGTGCCAGAGAGTGTACTGGACTCGGATCAGCTACTTCCAAATGACCAAGCGGCATTGTCAGCAAAGACTACGGCTCTCCAGGGTGGCCGTCACCGATTAATGCACCATGCTGCAGATCGAGTTGCAATCTATGGAATTTAGGGGTCATCCTGTGCCAGTGACCCTAAAGATCACAGTGGCAATAAACTTTTATGTGTTTGGATCATTCCAGGGATCCAACAAGGACATGTGTGGGGTCTCGCAGCCAGCAGCCCATCGCTCCATCAAGGAGGTGACCAATGCCTTGTCCAAGAAGACTGGTGACTATGTGCACTACAGGACTGACCCTGACAATCAGGTCGAGAGGGCCATCGGATTTTTGGCCATCGCTGGATTTCGCTGGGTGCAAGGTGTAATAGACTACATGCATGTGCCCATCACGACTCCAATGGACCAACCAGCCACCTTTATCAACAGGAACAGCTTCCATTCCATCAACGTTCAACTGGTCTGCGACCACTGAAAGTGTTTCCTGCAGGTGTGTGCCCATCTTTCAGGAAGCAGCCACGATGCCTACATACTTGGACAGTCCGAGGTGCCAGAGCTTTTTGGGCCCCCTGCTCGCCTACAGGGATGGATTCTTGGGGACAAGGGCTACCCCTTGAAGACTTGGCTGTTTAGGTCTGTGAGGAACCCTCACAATGCAGTGGAGCAGCAGTACAACAATTGCCACGGCACCACTTGAACGACCATCAAGCAGGCCATTGGGCTGCTGAAGATGAGATTCTGATGCATGGATAGATGCAGTGGAGCCCTGCAGTATGCTTCAGCGAGGGTCTCGTGTATCATGGTGGTCTGTTGTGCTCTGCACAATCTAGCACTGCAGAGGAGGGTAGCCTTGCATGACGATGAGATGCCTCAGCGACACTCCGCCACCGACAAGGAAGAAGTGGAGGAGGAAGATAAGCAAGCAGCACTGGTTGTTGAAGCCCTTACACCGGAGGCCAGGCAGATTGAGTGACAGGCCAAGGAGGCAAGAGACAGTCTCATACTTACCCACTTCCAGTCACCCTAATATTCACTCACAGAGAACCCAATAAAGACTCACCTCAATGCATGCAATCTGTCGCCTCCTTTCCATTTATGTTCCGTGACAATTGTCCAGCTGAAACATGCATGAGTGCCCAAGGGAAATCATATGTAAATGAGGGCTGTGCTCACATTGGCATTCCACAATGGGGGAAGGGTGAAGTCAACAGCTCACAATTAAGGGATAATAGAATAATCACTTTTACACAATGATCGTTAATGGCTTGAACAAAAGAACTTTATATTAATCATCACATGTCAGATGTCAAAAACCCAAGAACCCCCCAAGTGCCTCTCGATGCTTTTCTTTATATACTTACGAGTGCTTCTACAAGGTGTAACCCCTCACTAGCATCTGTGCTCGAGGCAGGCTGCTATCAGGCTGCCCCTTGGCCTGTGATGACTTTGGCAGCCGTTCTGTGGCTGCCTGAGGCCTGGAAGGCACCGGCTGCCTGAGGGTGTCCTGCACTGGTGTAGGACAGTCCTCAGGCATTGTGGCTGCTGGAGCTGGGCTCACTGGTAGAGGAGCTGAGGAGCCAGTGTCCACACTTGGAGTGCCCTGAGGGGAGTCCCCAGCTCTGGAGGCCAGCCTCTCATCAAGGCTCACTTGACCATCCCTGCTCACCAGAGAAGGACAAGGAGCTGGAGAAGGTTTCAGGTGCCTCATTCTTCTCTCACCTTGCCACTGCTGCGTTGAGCTCCTGGCCAAGTTGATGGTGTGCAGGTCTGCACACATCTGTGGGATCTGGCTCTCCATGAGGGTCGCCAAATTCTCAACGGAGGAAGCCTTGCGCTCACATGCCTGAGACATGACAGCAGTTATGGCATGGATGGACTCCTCCATCGTCCGCTCATGGTTGCACAGGGCCTCTGGCATCTCTGCCAGATGTTGCCTTACCCTTCTCTGCAACTCCAGCATGCTCTGTGCTGTCGATACCAGAGGCTCATCATCACCCTGGGACTCAGCATGTGCCTGGCCACCCATACTCCTCCGACTGTCAGAGGCCTTGGCTGTCTTAGCCTCAGCCAGCAGCTTGGGCATGTGTGCGGTGCTCTCACCAGCTGGTGACCCTGATTTATAGCTGAGTGGAAACCCACTGAGGTAAAAGGATCTGCGCTGGTGGAAGGTGCAGGAGAGACATGGGAGGTGCATCCTTTGAATGCTCCTCCTCCTCAGAGGTGGAGGGCATCTGATTGAGTCTCCTGCAGACGCCGACCTGCACGAGAGAACACAAACGTGTGTAGGTTAGGCTGCGCGGAACTCAGCATGCGAACCATACGTGATGTGGGTCTCCAGAAGTGATTTGTATGTTGATGGAATCCAATCCTCACTCTCCTGCACGGAGACTCCAGACTTTCCATCTGATATGGCACAGCTGCCCTGGGTCCCTGCCAATTCCAAAGCTTCTTCCTCAGTTGTGGTGAGAGTCCAAAGATCCGGAATGGCTCCGCCTGTTCAGGCTGTCTCCCTACTGTCGTGGGTCCTCTTGTCCTGCTAGAGGAAAGATGGATATCGGCATACTTCACAGAGAGGTCAACATGACAGTTCTGCTTGAGCCAGCCCCTTGTCCCCTACTGGGGTTTCATGTATAGTTCATACTGATGCCGGTTATCAGGGGAGTTAATGGGGGTAAGCTGTGAAAGAAGGTGGCCTGTGGCCGAGGTGCAGCCGTGCATCTGTCAGGATACGGTGATGCCTTACCCCCTCTGCCAGTGCCGTGGTCATGCTACCCTCCCCGTTCCCCGCTTCCTCCTGCGTACCCACTTGCAATCAGTAATAAAGAGCGAGGAGTGGAGCACTCACCTTGGCGGAACGCAGGAGGTTGTTGACCCTCTTGCAGCACTGTACCCAGTCCTGGCAGTGACCCCACGGCTGCTGACCTCCTCAGCTCAGTCTATCCAGGCTTGCTTGGTCAGGTGGGAGGACCTTTTCTTGCCATCGCTGGGGAAAAGAACCTCCCGCCTTTCCCGTGCAGCTTGGAGAATAATCTGGAGGAAGACATCACGAAACCGTGGGGCCACTCTGTATCTTGGCTTGGGCATCCTGTGGGGTCCACCTTGGGGTTTGGAGGTGGAGTCCAGGAGTCACTCCGATACCAGTTTCTACAGTAAACAGGAAATAACAAATGACTGTAAGGCAGAAAACAGGGCTGGCAAGGCTTTAAATATGGTGCCAACACCTGCTCTGGAGTCATCTGACGTTGTAATTGGTGTTTCACTTCCTGCCCCCACCATGTGATTTGGGGTGGGTGGGGTGGGGGTGGTGCCCGTGCCTCCACTATGCAAAATGGTCACCCCCTGAATGATCGCAGTGGGGCGGCTGTCATCGTGACAAGAGGGAACAGTGCCCATTTTCAGGCCTGCCGCTGGGACCGGCAGCGGGCTCATTAAATTTAGCGCTATAGTTGCAGCCCAAGGACTTAGTGTTGGACCGTTGCAATTTTAGAACAAGGTATTTCAAAACTGGATTCACGGTGGTGGGTGGGGGCTGGGGAAAGGGGGGGTTATTTTAAATTTGGGTGATGGTGTAATGTGGGCCATATCGATTAACTGCCCGTTAGACAGTCTGCCTGAGCTTCCTTTCCATTCAGTTTTATTTTCCCAAAATATACTTTATTCATAAAAATCTGTAAAAAATGCATTACAAAACAATTTTTAAAAAATTCATTCATGGGACGTGGGCGTCACTGGCCAGGCCAGCATTTATTGCCCATCTCTAATTGCCCTTGAGAAGGTGGTGGTGAGCTGCCTTCTTGAACCGCTGCCGTCCATTTGGGGTAGGTATTCCCACAGTGCTGTTAGGAAGGGAGTTCCAGGATTTTGACCCAGCGACAGTGAAGGAACGGCGATATAGTTCCAAGTCAGGATGGTGTGTGACTTGGAGGGGAACTTGCAGATGGTGGTGTTCCCATGTATTTGCTGCTCTTGTCCTTCTAGTTGGTAGAGGTCGCGGGTTTGGAAGGTGCTGTCTAAGGAGCCTTGGTGCATTGCTGCAGTGCATCTTGTAGATGGTACACACTGCTGCCACTGTGCGTCGGTGGTGGAGGGAGTGAATGTTTGTAGATGGGGTGCCAATCAAGTGGGCTGCTTTGTCCTGGATGGTGTTGAGCTTCTTTAGTATTGTTGGAGCTGCACCCATCCAGGCAAGTGGACAGTATTCCATCACACTCGTGACTTGTGCCTTGTAGATGGTGGACAGGCTTTGGGGAGTCAGGAGGTGAGTTACTCGCCTCAGGATTCCTAGCCTCTGACCTGCTCTCGTAGCCACGGTATTTATATGGCTACTCCAGTTCAGTTTCTGGTCAATGGTAGCCCCTAGGATGTTGATAGTGGGGGATTCAGCGATGGTAATGCTGTTGAATGTCAAGGGGAGATGGTTAGATTCTTTCTTGTTGGAGATGGTCATTGCCTGGCACTTGTGTGGCACGAATGTTACTTGCCACGTATCAGCCCAATCCTGGATATTGTCCAGGTCTTGCTGCATTGCTACCCAGACTGCTTCAGTATCTGAGGAGTCATGAATGGTGCTGAACATTGAGTTCATAAACAGCACAAAGTTGACATTCCAAAGAGTGCAAAGGAAAACAGTTTTCTTCGATACAGGAGTGAATTGCCTCACAACCCTTCCGTTCCATTTTACATGCCATGTACATTTTACAGCAAACCCATATTTGGTGTATACAGCCCGAGGGGTTTCCCATGGGTCCAACCCCTCAGTTCACTTTGGTGGGAGGAACTTACATAGTGGTCTTTCCCCATTGAGCCTTTGCAACGGCTGCCCCAAGCTTAAGTGCGTCCCTCAGCACATAGTCCTTTCCATTAAGTTCCATGAAAAGTAAAATCGGCAGAGATGTATGCCAATTCAGTAGTGCCCATTTACAGCAATGCCCAATATTAAAATTACCCCCAAGGTGAAAGCAGTTTCAATACACCAACAACTTTCATTGAAACATGCCTCTTGGTCCAGATGGATGCTAAATATCCCGAAACGTATTCAAAGAAAAGCAGGGCATTCTCCCAGTGTCCCTCAAACAACACTATCAAAAGTAGATTATTCATGTTTTTTTGCTGATGGGATTGATGCTGTTGTGTTTGCCTATGTAACAAGCATCATTTCACTTCAAAGTAATTCATTGGCTGTAAAACACTTTGAGTTGCTTCTGAAAGACATGATAGGCTGTTGTTTAAACACAAGCTGTGGCTCTTCCTAGAAGTCATTGGGAAAGTAAATTGGGTGGAGTGCAAAATAGGCTTCTGATTTGCTGTGGCCTGTTTTGTGCTATTGCTCAAGGTGAATTTATACCCCAATGGATCAAGGTGTATTTACTGTTGTTGCATCGCGTATCTTCAAACAGACAAAAGAAGGTTTGTAAAATATAGAATTACAAAGAATATATAGCATGGAAACAGGCCATTTGGCTCATCAAGTCTATGCTGGCATTTATGCTCCATTCTTGCTCATTTAACTCTGTCAGCATAACCCTCACTTCCCTTCTTCCTCAAGTCCCTATCTAGCTTCTCCTTAAATCTACCTATACTATTTGCTTTAACTACTCCCTGTGGTAGCATGTTCCACATTTTCACCACTCGAAAGAAGTTTCTTCTGAATTCCCTATTTAAATTTCTTAGTGACTATCTCATATTGATGGCCACTAGTTTTACTCTTCCCCACAAGCGGAAACACATCTTCATGGCTACTTTACCTAAAACTTTCATAATTTTAAATGACCTCTAATATATCTTCAACCTTCTCTTTTCAAAAGGAAAGAGATCCTTGATTAGGGCACATAACTAACCTGTTGTCCTCCTATTCATAGTTTTAATCTTGATCTTATGCACACAAATCTGTAAAAAAACAATTTAATTATCAGAATGTGCTGACATTTTTTATGCACACTGATTCGAAGCCCACCTTGTTCCTAGCCTCCTTGTAAAATCAAGCTAAGTTAAAGTTGTAATGTTTAATACTAATGTCCCACCAGCGTAATATTTAACTAGTCATTTACAAAATATGTATCTCAGGGTGGAGCCCAGTTTAGAAAGTTTAATGAATTGGTTGTTGTCCAATGATGATAAGGTGAAGTTGACAAGGCAATGTCCATGACACTTCTCTACCAACACACCATGATTACTCTCTCCAATAAGTCCAAGGGTCTCCCTGTCATTCTGATTAGGATACTGCCCCTCGGGCAGGTGGTCACAGGAAAAATCACGTTCTTGTTCTTCTGCACGACCTGATTGATCTGAAAGCGGTCATGAAACAGAGTAATTACCTTACGACCCTGTTTTGCTTCCCAGCACTAAGGAACTCATAAAATTAGCCTTTTACCAGTCTGTCCCTTATATATTAAGTAACTTGTTCCTGCTCCACAGTTGGTTTTGGTTGATATGCTACAAAAAACTGCTTTTGGTTCTGGAGGATTTCTGATTAAGGATCCAAACTGATTGTTTTCTTTCAGACGCTGTCTGACCTGCTATGTAAGTCCTCCATTTATGCCAGATTTCCAACATTTTTCTCTTTATGTTCCTAACCCAGAAACTATAAGAAATGTCACTCTTAAGATTTAGCTCATTATTGATATTCAATCCCAGACACAAGTGTAAGCTCCAGTGTTTCTTTGTCGCTCGAGATGGAAGCTGTGATTTCTATGATTTTAGATAGTCAGGGTAAAGACAGATGGATAAATAGGGATTTCAAGGGGGTATAACTTTAAAATTAGAGATAGGCTGTTGAGTTGTAATGTCAGGAAGCACTTCACACAAAGGGTTGTGGAAATATTGAACTCTCGCCCCCCAAAAAAACTGTTGAGGCTAGGAGTCGATTGAAAATTTCAGAAACTGAGATTGATAGATTTTTGTTAGCAAGGGTATTAAGGGGTACGGAATCAAGGTGAGTAGATGCAGTTAAGATCAGCCACGATCTGATTGAATGGTGGAACAGGTTTCGGAGGTTGAATGGCCTCCTGCTGTTCCTCTGTAATATGTTCTCTTGATATTCCAACCAAGATTCCTCTCTCAACTATCACCACGAGAAACATATGCTTTGCAACTTCATCATATTGCTCTTTCTGGTATCTTACTTTGTGCAAAATGGTTGCCATATTTGTCACTGTATTTAAGATTAATTCATTCTTTGCAAAGAGCATTGAGATATTTTCGAAAGAAAGAACTAGCATTTATTTAGGGACTTTAATGACCTTATGACATTCTAAAGAACTTCACAGATAATGAAGTACCTTTTTGAACAGTAGTCACTATTATACTGAAGGGAAATGTGACAGCCAATCTGCACACAGCAAGGCTCCACAAATAGTAATTGGATACGTGACTACATAATCTGCTTTCAGTGACGTAGGTTGAGCAACAAATGTTGCTCCCCTGCTCCTTCAAATTGAGCCATGGAACCATATACTTGCAGCTCTATTTAATGCTTTATCCAAAAACCAGCACCTCTGACAATGTAGCACTCCCTCCATTACTGCACGGAAATATCAGCCTAGATTACACGCTCAGGTCGCTAGAGTGGGGCTTGAATCCACAACCTACTGACTCAGAGGCAAGGTTGAACAATGTGATTAGATGCTTTTAAGTGCAAGTACTTTCTTTTTTTAAAGCTTTAACAATTAAAAAAAATCTCAGTGGTAGCAGATATGTTGCAGCATATTCCAGGCTATTCCAGTTTCAGATGGATTCTACTGTGGGTAACAGTTCAAGCAAAGTTCATGAGCAGGTCACAGAACTACAATCTAAGAATGCAAAGCAACACAGTCAGTAAATACAGTTTGGAGTTTAAAACTTCCTTTTAAGACGAGTTTAAGGAAAACATCAGGTGCGTCAGTAAGAAAGTGGTAACAAGTGGAATGTACATCTCCTTCTACTGCAAATTGTGGGGAATTTACATTCAAGGTGCTGGCAGTAGATCAAGTAAATTGTAGTTAATGGAGCATAGAGATATTAAATACTGATTTTGATGTAGCTATAATAGGAGCTTGTTAGATCAGTCATATTAGACATTTAGTGCGTGTGCATTTAACATGAACCTCTTACTTAAGATTTCCATGACACAAAATCATGGGAGCCAAAAAATTACTTTAGTATAAAGCAGAATGCATTCTGCTGATAATCCACACTTTATGCAATGCAACACCATACTTAGAAACATAGACATTGCTGGATGAAAAAAAGGCCATGATCGATCTAGTTCACCTTCTCCCATCCTGGTAGTTGCATGATACAATAATAATGGAGTATTGCTGAAAATAAAGACATGTTGTCGTAGCTTTTCTTCTTGCATTCAACAGGACAATCACAAGAAAAGCCAATGTAAGGGAAAACAACAACTTATACTGCATGAGAAGAGAGTGCTGATTGGTTGGCAAGTGAACTCTGATTGGTAGAGGCGTTGCCATGGAGAATGCACCAGTTTACGGTGACTGACAGTTAACTGCCAAGACGAAAAGCTTCGACAATATGTTTCTATTTTCAGCAATACTCAAGTTCTGTACTACTAAATGAATAATGGAGTTGTTGTCCAATCTTGGGAACCAATCACTTACCAAATAATCTACAGCAGACCCAGAAATGCCATGAGGAAAAACCCCTGTTATGGAGAGCTTTGGAAACCATAGTTCCAAAGTCACCTATTCCTCCCAAGCATGCTACACTTACCACATGTCATGTTTCAAATTACTCATATACTATATCCCAAAATATAATTTTCTGAAAGCAATCTATCTAATCTGGATACATTACAATCTGAGGGTAATTTACTCTTTACATAATACTACATGGAACATTGCTGGTAATTCAGGGTTGTCATTCTGAAATCAGGTTGAACATTAAAATACTACAGTTGACTACTTATTAAATCTAATCCGGTCAACTGTTCTCCTATGAACTTCACATATTTTTAAAATTCATTCATGGGATTTGTTGGCTCGGCTAACATTTATTGCCCATCCCCAATTCCCCTTGAGAAGGTGGTGGTGAGCCGCCTTCTTGAACCACTGCAAGGCATGGTGGTAGTATAGTGGTAATGTCACTGGACAAGTAACACAGAGGCCCAGGCTAGTGCTCTGGGGAAATTAAAAGCAAAATACTGCGGATGCTGGAAATCTGAAATAAAAACAAGAAATGCTGGAACCACTCAGCAGGTCTGGCAGCATCTGTGGAAAGAGAAGCAGAGTTAACGTTTCGGGTCAGTGACCCTTCATCGGAACTGACAAATAGTGCTCTGGGGACATGGGTTTGAATCCCACCCTGGCAGACGGTGAAATTGGAAATCAATTAATAAAATCTTCAATTAAAAAAGCTAGTCTAATGGTGACCATGAAACCATTGTTGATTGTTGTAAAAACCCATCAGGTTCACTTTAGGGAAGGAAATCTGCCATCCTTAGCTGGTCTGGCCTACATGTGACTCCAGACCCACAGCAATGTGGTTGAATCTTAAATGGCCTCTGAAATGGCCTAGCAAGCCACTCAGTTCAAGGGCAATGAGGGATTGGCAATAAATGCTGGCCTAGCCAGTGATACCCATATCCCATGAACGAATAAAAAAAAAAGTCAGTGAGGTGCAGGTACTCCCACAGTGCTGTTAGGTAGGGAGTTCCAGTATTTTGACCCAGCAGCAATGAAGGAACGCTAATATATTTCCGAGTTAGGATAGTGTGTGACTTGGACAGGAACTTGCAGGTGGTGGTGTTCCCATGCGTCTGCTGCCCTTGTTCATCTAGGTGTTAGAGGTGGCAGGTTTAGAATGCACTGTCAAAGCAGCCTTGGCAAATTGCTGCAGTGCATCTTGGAGATGGTATACATTGCAGCTACTGTGTGCTGATTTCTCTATCTCGAAACTTGATTTCCTTTGATGATATCTGTACTAGGTAATGTTTCATTTTGTTATACTTTGTCCCAATTCCAAATAAAGCTTTAACAAAAATGACTGTGGAACACATAAAGAGGTAAGTACTTTATACCGATAAGGCCAATTGCATGAAAAATGACTTAAGTATCCCCAAAATTGTAATTGTCATTTCAAAAGGAAATCTCATCAGTTTATCTTTACCATTGGAAAAAATCATTTTTGTACTCAAACATCTTGCAGAAAACATGAGAAAATTTACACATGTAGAAAGACAAAATGTTTAAAAACAAACATTGAATTTACCACAAAGGTCTCAAGGTTTTCCATGTGGTGTACACCCAACACTCCAATTCAATAGCAGTAATGATGGGACTGCTTCATTAAAGCAGTAAATAGTAAGGAGGAAGGAATAAAGCAGTTACGCTTATGAGTCTTCTCCTCAGATACTTTCTCTTATTTTCCATGCCAATGGGTCACTCATATAAGGAGAGCCCATCCTTCCTTTAAATCAGATTGTACCATTACAAACTTGATATTTGGTAATGTAGTTAGTCCGGGGATCAAACAGAAAGCCTCATCACTGTGCTCAACTTACTGGATTGTTACAAAGTCTCACATGATCTGCTAGACTTCTGAAAACAATAGAACAAATATTCTAAAAGCAAAATACTGCGGATGCTGGAAATCTGAAACAAAAACAAGAAATGCTGGAATCACTCAGCAGGTCTGGCAGCATCTGTGGAAAGAGAAGCAGAGTTAACGTTTCGGGTCAGCGACCCTTCTTCGGAACAAATATTCTATCAGACTGGCTAAGGTTATAAACTAATCCAAGCAGTAGCAATTGAAATAGTTTACAGAATGTATCTTTCCCTCCTCGGACATAGAAAATTAGAAGCAGACCTGTCCCTTCAATGAGACTCAAGAATCCTAGACCTGAGAGAGTGTCTCTTAACAATAACTTTACATTAGATTCTTTGCTATATTCCTCCAAGGATTGGAATAATTGTGCCCTGGGAGCATTCTCCAAAATATATCATTGGTGGCTTTCAAAGTTCAGCCAGAAATAAAGGAAACCAAAATTTGTTACTCTCAAAATCAAATGAAGCTGTTGGTCATATTTATACTCAAAAAAACACAATGATTCCTACTATAGGAACAGGAATAGGCCATTCAGCCCCTCAACATTGTTTCACCATTCAATTGGATCACGGCAGTTCTGTATTTTAATTCCATTTGCCTGTCTTGGTTTCATTATGCTTAATTTTTGTTAGGCAAAGATATTATCAGTCTCATCTGTGAAATTTACAATTGACCCCCAGCCTCAACAGTTTTTCAATCACTTCACCTATGAGTGGGAGGAGGCTGAAGAGGTGGTAATAGGCTGATTTAGTTTTATCGTGGTGTTTTATGGATAGAGCCTATCTGAGCAATCTTTCACAATGTTGGGTTGTTTTCACTATCTCTCTTATCAATTGTGATCAGATCATCAAGAGCTTCTCAGGTACTAAGGTGTGTCTGATGGTGACTGATGTTATTGGAAGAGTTAGCCTTTGGCACAGTTTGTATATGATGCTCTGGCTGGAGTGAGGTGGTTTCTAATGCTGATGTGATTTAATGGTTTTCTAATTTTGTACACTACTTAAACAGGTGTTTGTGCAAGAAAGCAATACTAAGGGCAACTCATTATTGTGGCCTGCCTATTGCTGGGCCCTCTTAGTCCCCGTAGGAGATCCTACTGTCTTTGGACAGGCCACAATAACGCATGGGCTTTGGAAGCCTACAATCCACTCAGTGTGACTGCCATCAGAAAAGAACTTGCTTATTTGATTGGAATTTATTGTAATGCAGCTCTGAGCTGAGCTGCGACAGTGCACCTGTCTTCCAAGAAAGTAGGGTCATGCTTCTGTTCTTTTGTGGTTTTGGCTTCTTATTTAAAGCCGGAAAATCCGAGCATTCAGGAATTTGAACACATAAGGAACCAAATCTCCACGCTGTCACACAAACTCCTTAGAACTAATTGGAAAGCAGGACAGGTATCTCCCCCGTATACACCAATTGGGAATACAAGTACCTCTGTGTATCATTAGGTTTTGGGGTGTAGACAAATCATTAAAGATCTCCAATCCCACCAAATGAAATAGACACATTCCCAATATCATACTAGCATAAAGGAATGTGTGCTATACCATTAACCTATGGGAAATTCAATGACCCCAACTAAGTTACCGGCTTCTCTATTACGTTACCAATGACATTACACGGAAGGTAGCATAATTGTAATGTTACTGGACTTGTAATCCAGCGGCCTGGATTCACGCTGTAGAGACCGGGGGCTGAATTTTATGGGGCTCCCCCTGACATGGGGTCAGAGGCTGGGGAGGTGGGATGGTGGGGAGGACCATAGAATTGCAACGGGAGGTGGTGGGGGAGGGGGAACCGGAGGCTCCATCGCCTCCCCATTGCCAAGCTTTTTTGTAGGGTGGCAGGGTAGGCCGATGATGGCCTTTCTGTCCAGAAGCCAATTGAGGCCCTTAAATGGCCTATTAATGTCTCCTTTTTAAGTATATATTCGATTCCTTTTTGAAAGTTACTATTGAATCTGTTTCTAGCACGCTTTCAGGCAGTGCATTCCAGATCATAACAATAAGTTGCATAAAAAAATTATTCCCATCTTCCCTCCGGTTCTTTTGCCAATTATCTTAAATCTGCATCCTCTGGTGACCAAACTGCCAGTGGAAACAATTTCTCCCTCCTACTCTTAAAAAAACTCCCTCATAATTTTGATCTATTAAATCTCCTCTTTAACCTTCCCTGCATGAAGGAGAACAATTTTGGTTTTTCGAGATTTGAAACATTGGTACTTCATTGGCTGCAAAGCATTTTGAAATGCCTTGAAGAAAATGAAAGGCGCTTTATAGATGCAAGTTTTTCTTTAACTGAATCCCTGGTACCATTCTCGTAAAACTCCTCTGCGCCATCTCCAAGGCTTTGACATCCTTCCTAATGTGTGGTAGCCCAGTATTGGACACAACATTCCAGCTGGGGCCTAACCAGTGATTTATAAAAGGTTTAAATGATTTGGACAGAGATATTTTCCTCCTTTGCACATGCTTGTAATTTTTATTTTGTTTTGTTTTGTCTTGCTATCAGCAACTAAGTTTTTAAAAAATGGCCAGAAACATCTCAATTCAGGCTCCATTGAGTCTGGAAGTCGTGTCAACTCCTGTCCCGAAAGTGAGTGTTGCTACCAACACAAGAACTAAAGTTAAAAACTTTGTACGCTTGTTTTTCTTGGCTAACCTGCTCAGACACTGTGAGGAATTATCTTAGTTGCATTTTTTTGTTGTTGTGTGTGTAGTATATAAGACATTGGTTGTTGTTCATGTTGGAATAAAAAACTTTTTCGGGAATAATGGATCTGTGGAAAAGCTGACCCAGGCACTGCTCCATGAATTATTTGCTGCCATATCACTGCTCCACTAAAATAACACCAGGCTACAATAGGATTCATTTATCATCGATAGAATCCCAGATGGGATGATTGTTCCTTTACATTGTAGAGCTACTGCTGACAGTATCTCTCACTCTGTACTGCAGTGCTAAATGAGGCCTTTAAGGGCACCAAGAATTACCTAAAGGGGCAAACTTACAATAATGACTGCCTTTTCTTTTGCTTTTGAATGTTCAGCCCCCTTGGACAGGCCCACGATCCAGTTTCCCACTATCGGGGCTGCCTTAGCCATTAGGACAGTCCAGAGCCAGAAACACGAAGTTGCAAACCATGACTTCAAACGATGATGCAAGAATAATTATTTGTCCATTGCTCTGCCCCTGCTGAAATGATGAAAGAAAGAAAGAACTCACAATTGTATAGCACCTAATAATGTATAGATCTAATGCAGGTGGGAAGTATACAGTAAATGGCAGAACCCTTAGGAGTATTGACAGGCAGAGAGATCTGGGCGTACAGGTCCACAGGTCACTGAAAGTGGCAACGCAGGTGGACAAGGTAGTCAAGAAGGCATACGGCATGCTTGCCTTCATCGGTCGGGGCATAGAGTATAAAAATTGACAAGTCATGCTGCAGCTGTACAGAACTTTAGTTAGGCTACACTTAGAATATTGCGTGCAATTCTGGTTGCCACACTACCAGAAGGACATGGAGGCTTTGGAGAGGGTACAGAAGAGGTTTACCAGGATGTTGCCTGGTCTGGAGGGCATTAGCTATGAGGAGAGGTTGGATAAACTCGGATTGTTTTCACTGGAATAACGGAGGTGGAGGGGTGACATGATACAGGTTTACAAAGTTATGAGCAGCATGGACAGAGTGGATAGTCAGAAGCTTTTTCCTAGGGTGGAAGAGTCAGTTACTAGGGGACTTAGGTTTAAGGTGAGAGGGGCAAAGTTTAGAGGGGATGTGTGAGGCAAGTTCTTTACACAGAGGGTGGTGAGTGCCTAGAACTTGCTGCTGGGGGAAGTGGTGGAAGCAGGTACGATAATGACGTTTAAGAGGCATCTTGACAAATACATGAATAGGATGGGAATAGAGGGATACGTTCCCCGGAAGTGCAGAAGGTGTTAGTTTAGGCAGGCTTCAAGATCGGCGCAGGCTTGGAGGGCTGAATGGCCTGTTCCTGTGCTGTACTGTTCTTTGTTCTTTCACCACTTCAGGATGTCCCAAAGTACTTTACAGCAAATTAAGTACTTTTGAAAGGTAGTCCACTGTTGTAACGCAACAAAACACAGGAGCCAATTTGTATACCGTAAGGTTTCACAAACAGCAATGTGATAAGGGGTTTGTGGGGGGGGGGGGGGTGGTGGTGGATTTTAACCCTCCCTGCCTGGCAGTAACTGGGCGAATGACCAGTTAGACGATGGATTCCGCCATTTCTCAATTTAAGTGATGCTTCTGGACAGGCCGCCCATTGCCAGCTGAATCTTAATTGACATAAGCGGATTGGGGTCTGATGGCATTATTAGGCCCCGCCAGCAATTTTAATTTTAGTTCGAGAAGCTTTCCTGCCAGATGTAGGCCGCCAGAAGAGAATTGGGGAAGCTGAAATGGAACTCAGGCCAGGAGTGCTTCTCTGAGCCCCATATGGAAGATTTAGGGCTCTCCTGCCCTGGAGTATCCCTCCCTCCCCCGAAACCTCTTCCTCGCGCTTACCTGAGTGCCAGCTGGTGGCCTTTTTAGGGCACAACTGCAGTTAGGATGGGTAATAAATGGGGCCCTCCCCATCTCACAAGCATCCTGAGGATAAATTTGAAAAAGGTCTGGCATCAAATGATCATCTATTGATTCCTGGGATGAGAAGGCTGTCCCACTAGGAGAGATTGAATAGAATGGCCCATATTCTCAGGAGTGAGGAAGAATGAGAGACGATCTCTTTGAAACATATAAAATTCCTCTTGACGGTGTAGATGTTGAGTGGCTGTTTTCCAGGGCATGGCAAGATATACTCTATAAAATGTACAAGCTCTGTTACACATTAGGCTCAATTTTCCTTTGAGGCCAATGGATAAATGCAAGCATTTTGTCTAGCTTCTGTCATCTGTAATTTTCACCCTCGTGACATGCACATGCGAACAACTAAAATATGAACTGAAAGTCCTCTCTGCCAATTTCAGATGTTGATTGCATTTGCTACTAAATACCATTGGGCATCTCAATCAGAAAAAAGGCCATTAAAAAAGCACTGAGATGTATTTCTAGAGGGATAGAATTGAAAAGCTGAGAAGTTATGTTAAACTGGTGCTGAATCTTGGTTAGACCACACTTGGAGTACTGTGAACGGTTCGGCTGTCCATGTTGTAAATAAAGGATATCGAAGCATTAGAGTAGGTGCAAAAAAGATTGACAAGGATGATACCAGAACTGAGAGGTTATACATATCGTGAAAAATGTGAACAGATTGGGATCTTTTTTCTAGGAAGGAGAAACCTGAAGGGTGACATAATCAAGGTCTTTAAGATCGTTAAAGGGTTTAATGGGGTAGAGGTATAGAAGATGTTTCCACTTGTGGGGGAGACCAAAACTAAGGGCCATAAATATAAAATAGTCATTAATAAATCCAGTAGGGAATTCAGGAGAAAATTCTTTACCCAGAGCGTGTTAGAATGTGGAGCTTGCTACCACATGGATACGTTTAAGAAGAAGGTAGATAAATACATGAGGGAGACGAGTATGGGAGATGGAATATAAACACCTGTTGGGCCTGTTTCTGTGCTGTGCGTTCTATATAATTCTATGCAAAATTGTGCACAAGATAACTAGTCTTGCTATGGCACTAAACATATTAGTTGAGGCAGAACGAGTAACTAAAGCGATGCCCTCCCAAGAGAACATAAATAATGCTGCAGATTGAATCATAGAATCATAGAATGGTTACAGCACAGAAGGAGGCCATTCTGCCCATCATGTCTGTGCCAACTCTCTGCAAGAGCAACTTACCTAGTTCTACTCTCCCGCTCTTTCCCCGTAGGCCTGCAAGTTTTTTTCTTTTCAGATAATGATCCAGTTCTCTTTTGAAGGCCTCTATTTAATCTGCCTCCACCACACACTCAGGCGGTGCATTACAGATCCTAACCACTCACTGTGTAAAAACGTTTTTCCTACTCTTGGCTGTTGCTTCTTTTACCTTAAATCGATGTCCTCTGGTTCTAGATCCTTCTGCCAATGGGAATAGTTTCTTCCTATCTACTCTATCCAGACCCCTCAAGATTTTGAACACCTCTATCAAATCTCCTCTTAATCTTCTCTTCTACATGGAGAACAGACCCAGCTTCTCCAACCTATCCACATAACTAAGTTCCTCTACCTGGAACCAATCTTGTGAATCTTTTCTGCACTCTCTGTAATGCCTTAACATCCTTCTGCAAGTGTGGTGCCCAGAACTGGAGACAATACTCCAGTTGAAGCCAAACCAGTGTTTTATACAGGTTTATCATATCTTCCTTGTTTATGCCCCTATTTATAAAGCCCTAGATCCTGTATGCTTCATTAACCACATTCACAACCTGCCCTACAACCTTCAATGATTTGTTCACATATACCTCCAGGTCCCTCTGCTCCTGCACCCCTTTTAGAATTGTACTCTTTAATTTATATTGCCTCTCTCTGTTCTTCCTACCAAAAGGAATCACTTCACACTTTTCTGCATTAAATTTCATCTGCCACTTGTCTGCCCATTCCACCAGCTTGTCTATATCTTCTTGAAGTTTATCACTACCCTCCTCACAGTTCACAATACTTCCAAGTTTTGTGTATTGAGCAAATTTTGAAATAGTGCCTTCTACACCCAAGTCTAGATCATCAAGAAAAGCAGGGATCCTAACACCAACCCCTGAGGAACCCCATTATATACATTCCTCCAGTCCAAAAAACAACTGTTCACAACTACACTCCGCTTCCTGTCACTCAACCAATTTCGTGTTCATGCTGCTACTGTCCTTTTGGACAAACTACTTGGATTTTCAAAAATTTGTCAATTTAATTTGTCGACCAGTGTTTTGTTCAAGGTTATGCTCCAAGAATGTTCTTTCAGTTACTTTTGCATGCAAGAGATGACAGTTCCAGATTATGACATTGACTGGAAGTTCAACAGGCAGGAAATCTATCACAAGCATGAAGTTATCACATTGCTGTTTGTAGGACCTTGCTGTCTGCAAAAAGGCTGCCAGGTTTCTTAAATTCCAACAGCAACTGCAACAATACTTCATTGGCTGTAAAACGCTTTGGGATGTCCTGAGGAAGAGAAAGGCGCTATATAAAAGCATGTTTGTTCTTCTCTTTCTTACATGAGCTGATTGTACTTATTCTGTTGCCAGAAATAGGGATAATGAGATGAATAACTTTTCCTGTCCCTTGCATTCTAATGTATTCAGGAAATTTACTTAATTGTTGTGCACCGGAAAAAAGAAAGATACAAGGGGCTAAATTTTATTCTCCACCTGCCAGGTGGCGGGTGAATAAAATGGCGGCCCATACGCATGGGCCACACGCCGCCAAGATCTAGCATGCGGCAGCTGATTTTCATACACAGGGCAGTTGCGGATTCTTGCCGCCGCCAGGAAGATCGGATCTGGCATTCTTGGCGTCGGGCTCCGTGGTGACTGCTGCCACTGTGATCTTCCAGCCTCCCTACCAAGGAGCCCAACTTCGGCAGCCCAACAAAAATTCAGCCCAAGGAGTGTAGGTGAGACTCTGAAATCATCAAACACAAGTAAATATTGGATTGCTCCAACAGGATTGTACTGGTGGTATAATTGATGATTGATGGGTATTTAATTACTCTGTACTTACCTACTACATAACTCGCTTGAGGGGGGACCAGATCAAAGGCTCTAAGATTATGAAGGGTTATGAATAAGTAAATAGTGATGGGTTGTTTTTGCTGCTGAGTGGTTACCAGAGGACTCTAAGATGATCAGAAAAAGAATTAAAAGGGAGCAAAGAAAACATTTCTTCACATAGAGGGTGTTTGTAAGATGTAATTCTCTCCCAAGTACTTTGTTGATATGGAATCCATAATTCTTTTAAAAGAATTAGTTATTTGAAAAGAAGTCATATTGAAAGGTATTGGAGCAAGCAGGAGAGTGGGATTTGACTAAGTCTAGAAGGAAAAATAGTGGTGCAGATTTTATTGAATAGTCCGTCACTCCACGGTAACATTGTGTGTATGCGTGTAGGTTCGTCCATCTTTAACAAACTTCCCTTTTGCGTCTTCTAGTGTTTCTACTGTTGTAGTAAATGGAGGTTTAATGGATTTAAAACAAAAGGTTTCAGCCTTAGGCCTTGCCTGATATTCAACCCTGAACTCCAAAGGAATTCTTTGTACATTGTTACAAGCTCACAGGACGAGTCACTGTCACTCATGGTCGAAGGAGGCACATTTCTGGTATTGTATTTCTGTCCGAAGCATCCCCCTTTTCATACAAAGAAACAAATAAAATTTGCATGCATTATCATTGACAGTGTGAGTTGCCTAAATTACTCGCGATGCACACAACTGTTCTCATGCATTGGCAGTTCACGTCATTCTTGTCGGTCTCTGCACACGCATTGCACACACAATCATTAAATTGTGCAGGTCTCTTAACGGTGCGCGTGCGTGTTGTCATTTGTTGTTCCTCTGGGTGATTTTCCTTCTCCGGCAAGTGTCAAAACCTTGTCCTTGTTGCCGCGGTAACTATTGTTGATCCATTTCCATTGTTGGGGTGCTATGGACCTCTGGGGCTGATGGTTTGTTCTGTGGTCTGTGCAGTTGGCGAGTTCTCATCTTCCTAATTGGCTGCCTGCTTTGGCAGAACAGCTTCTCCAGTTGTGCCTATGGGTCTGCGGTTGCGACAGTATATCTGGTCGTTCACTTCCACTGCATACGATCGAGGTGACAACTACTCGATGGAGGTCCCAAGTTGCCACTTAGGCTGACTCTTGTGGAGAGCATTGAAAGTTTGCACTCTGACTGGCTCATTTCTGGCAATGGTTTGGCAGTTTTGTCAAAGCTAAATTTGACTTTCTGCCATTTCACCTTGATTTTGTCACTCACACCTGTTACTACTTCTGGCTTCAGTAGCTTTTTTGCTATTGGAAGAGTAGTTTGGGTGTGGCATGACATTAGTCTTTGCACCGGACTACTTTCTATGCCTTCAGTAGGTGTGTTTCTCCACTCGAGGATTGCCTTGTATACATCTGTGCCAGATTTGCTCGATTTCTTTGGCGATTTTCACTGACGCTTCAGCCTTTCCATTGGGCTGGGGATAGTGTGGAGATGATGTATGATGTTGAATTTCCCACTCCTTTATGAAGTGGCTGAATTCTTCACTTGTGAACTGAGGGCCAGTGTCGGTCATCACAATGTCGGGAATGCCGTAACGACCGAAGTGTGCATTCAGGCAGTCTACAGTCTCACCGGTAGGCATTGAGGTCAGCTGGTCTACCTTCCAGTAGTCAGAATCGTAGTCTATGGTGACAAGATAATCAGTTCCTGTGAGAGTGAAGAGGTCTACTCCAAGCTTCATCCAAGGTCTGTCTGGGATGTCCAGATGCCTCTTAAATGTTGCTACTGTTCCTGCCTCCACCACCTCCTCTGGCAGCTCATTCCAGATACCCACTATTCTTTGTGTGAAAAATGTACCCTTTTGATTCCCTTTAAACCACCTCCCTCTCATCTTATATCTATGCCCTCTAGTTTTAGTCACCCCTACCATGGGAAACAGACTCTGGCTATCTACCCTATCTATGCCTCTCATAATTTTATATACCTCTATCATGTCCCCTCTCAGCCTCCTTCGCTCCAGGGAAAACAGACCCAGACTATCCAATCTCTCTTTATAACTCAAGCCCTCCAAGCCAGGCAACATCCTTGTGAATCTTTTCTGCACCCTCTCTAGCTTACTCACATCTTTCCGGTAGTGAGGCGCCCAGAACGTCACACAGTACCCCAAATGCGGCCTAACCAACGTTATGTTAATGTTATCCTTTGCAGACGCTTTGGAGCAGATGGTAGGGGCTTGAGGAAAATGCTTTGAAGTGGCTGGTGGTAGGACTTGACTGTCACTTTGTCTCTTCCAAGTAGGTATTGATGAAAATGTTCACAAGCAAAGCGTAGCATCATTCTGTTTGCATTAACGCCCTGGATGCAAATGCAACCGGTTGTTCTTGCTGCAATAGAGTTGCTCTAAGTCCTGTCTCATTGGCGTCACACTGCAGGGTAGCTTCATCTTTTACAGCACTGGCGTAAAAGACTGCCGTCACTAGTTGCTTGATTTTAGCGAATGCTGCTTCTTGTTCTGTGCCCCAATACCACTGCACGTCCTTGGCAGTGAATTGGTGTAATGGTTCACACTCCAACGACAAATTGGGCAAGAATTTTGCTAAATAGTTGACGAATCCAACAAATCATTGCACTACTTTTACATCTGTTAGTCGCCGCATCACTGCTACTGCTCTCACCTTGTTGGGATCTGGGTGAAGACCTTTTGCTGTCAGTACATGACCTATGTACTTGACTTCAGGCATCTTTAATTACAAATTTTTCTTGTTCAGCTTCAGGTTCATCTGGAGAGCTCTGTCCAGCAGCCACAATAGATTTTGATCATGGTCAGCAATGGCTTCTTCCATTGAGTCTCCGCATCCATAAACTAGCAGATCATCCACTATAGCTTCCACTCCGGGAAGATCACTAACTTTCTCATGCTGACTGAATTGATACTCTTCTGGAGCCGTGGAAATGCCAAATGGCATTCGCAACCATCTGTATCTCCCGAATGGTGTCCAGAATGTGGTTAGAAAGCTGCTGCTTTCATCCAGCTTCACTTGCCAGTAACCATCCTTCGCATCTAGAGTAGTGAAGATTTTTGCCTTTGCAAGTTGTGGCAAAATTCCTTCAATGGTTGACATGGGGTAGTGTAATCTCTTCAGAGCTTTATTTAGATCCTTTGGGTTGATGCATACTCTCAGCTTTCCAGGTTGTTTCACCGCTACCATGCTGCTAATCCATTCTGTAGGGGTTGTCACTTTCTTGATTACTCCCTTCTTTTCCAGCTCTTCTATCTTGTCTTTCAGGCTGGCCTTGAGGGCAGCTGGAACTTTCCTCGGCAGATGCTGCATTGGTCTGACCCTCTCATCTACTTGGAGGTGATATTCTCCAGGAAGACATCCTAAACATATAAATACATTGTTGTACTCCTCTAAGATCTGTTCCGCGGTCAATGGTTTAGTGCGCTGTGCCCCGTTGCAAATCTCTTTTTGCATGTTGAGGGTAACCAGTCCAAGCTTTAGACTTGCTCCGGCTGAGATGAGTGGCTTTTGCTTGCCGTCTATGATTTGGAACTCCAGATCTTCCTTCTTGCCATTGCATTGGACTCTCGGAGTAACTTGTCCCTTTGGCACTAGTATGGTGCCATCATATAGCCTTACTTTCAAGGGCTTCATTTTTGGATCGCCATGTTGAGCCACTTTGCACAGGTCTGTGAAGGTCATGATGTTGCATGACACACCAGTGTCTATCTGGCACTTTATGTTGACTTGATATTTTCCTTCCGCCGTCATCATTCTAACAGTCTCAAACTATTTATCACCTATCGACCTGACTGAACCAATCTGTTGTATGGTGTATAATGATTCGTCAGAATCTTCAGCTGACATCTCTACAGTGGCCATCTGTACCTGCTTGTTGTGCTTCCTCCTAGCCAAACACTGGTGTGCAGAATGATTCAGTTTCTTGCAGTGAGAACACTGCTTTCCCTGTGCTGGACATGCCTTCTCTTGTGCGTGATGTCCTCTGCAGTAGTCGCACCCTGCCCTTTGACTGTGATCTTTCGGCCTGGAATGTCTATCAGCATAATGCAAGGCCTGGTCTGTTCTGCCATGAATATGCTCTAGCTGCTGATTTACAACCTCAGTGCTTCTGCACACATCAATTGCTTTCCTGAGAGTCAGTTTCTTCTCTTTCAATAGACGTGCGCTCACTGCGGGACCTCTTATGCCTAATACAATCCTGTCTTTAATTAGCTCATCTTCCAGTTGCGTAAATTCACAGGATTCTGTGAATTGTGTTAATGCAGTCACATATTGATCAATGGACTCTTTTTCACCTTGGGCCCTAATATTGAGCACATACCGTTCATAGGTTACGTTCATTTGGGGTTCAAAGCATGCCTTCAAGACTTCCAAAATTTCTGCTGTCCGTTTTTTTGTTCTTCAGAGAGATTTAGGGTGGAATACACTTTGCAACAATCTGTCCCCAACAGTGATAAAAGTGCAGCTACTCGCAGCCTTCTGGTTTGTTAATTAAATCTGTCGGAATTTCATAGTGGAAAAACTGCCAGTTCTGTTTCATATCGCCTTTCGTTTCAACCGGCGCAGGCAGAGAAAAATTTGCAGCCATTGTCTTACCCTGTGCTTTCAGCTGTTTCTTTGTTCCTTTTCTGTGGCTTTTAGCAGTTCTGACCATTCCTGTGGACTTTGTTCCATGGCTGGGCTTCTAAACAGCTCTTCAACACTCACCTCAGCACCACTCTGATGCCATGTTACGAGCTCACAGGACACCAGTCTTCAATGAAAACTGCATGTAATGGCTGCCCCCAGTCAGAGTCCCTCATGGTAGAGGTCACATGACTACAGCAAGCCAGGAGGCACATTGGTACAGTATTGCATTTCTATCCCAAACATACATGAAGGACTTTGGGCACTTCTAACAAATCTGATCAGTTGTTATAAAGGATTGAAGAAGTTTCTCTGAACAAAATTCTAGCAAAGCACTTTCTTTTTACATCGTCACCTGAATGAATACAAAAACAACACAAGTTTAAAATCTCCATTCAATTATCATCTATTTACTAAATAAAAGTAAAATAATATTTACATAAGTGCATTGAGATGGGTGTGCAATAGCGGGCATGGATTATCAGCAATACTGCATATTACAAATATTATTGATAACAATTCTCCTGAAACTTACTCAAGACATATGTCAGACAATTATTGTTTTCCTTTTATTAATGCTGACTCAATCTAACAAGTTTATCTCCAGGGAGTCAATGTGTTTAAAAACGGCCCTCAAGATAAAGATTATGTTGCCTTTCAGAAAATAATTAAGATTTGCTGAGGAACTGATAAAGCAATGCATCAGCAATTTACTTTCTCCTGTCACCAGCAATTTGACAAGGTCAGGAATTTCACAGAAAGAATGATTCAAACTTTCTGCTGGGAAAGCAAGTGAATCACACAGCACCAAAGCATGTTGCTGAATGTGGATAATGTGACCTATTCCATACAATGAGACTCACTCCATACAATAAGGTGTATTCTATATAATAAGTCCTATTTTATATAAGGAGGCCCACTCCCTACCATGAGGCCTGTTCCGTACAATGATGCCTATTCTAGAGTCATAGAGGCATACAGCACAGAAACAGGCCCTTCGGCCCATCGTGACTGTGCCGGCCATCAAGCACCTACCTATTCTAATCCCATTTTCCAGCATTTGGCCCGTAGCCTTGTATGCTATGGCGTTTCAAGTGCTCATCTAAATACTTCTTAAATGTTGTGATGGTTTCTGCCTCTACCACCTCTTCAGGCAGTGCGTTCCAGATTCCAACCACCCTCTGGGTGAAATTTTATTTCTCAAATCCCCTCTAAACCGCCTGCTCCTTACCTTAAATCTATGTCCCTTGGTTATTGACACCTCCGCTAAGGGAAAATATTTCTTCTTACCTAATCTATCAATGCCCCTCATAATTTTGTATACCTCAATCCTGTTCCCCCTCAGCCTTCTCTGCTCTAAGGAAAACAACCCTAGTCTTTTCAAATAAAAACAAGAAATGCTGGAACCACTCAGCAGGTCTGGCAGCATCTGTGGAAAGAGAAGCAGAGTTAAGGTTTCGGGTCAGTGACCCTTCTTCGGAACCT